>NC_138541.1:76091894-76691894 GCF_964234715.1 Podarcis melisellensis | reverse complement strand
GCAATTAGCGGCGTGCAATCTAGTTCTACGATAACCATTTAGAGTTTTTATTCTCTTTGAAGTGTCTCCCGACAATCAAGCGGTATATAGAGTTTGTGAAATAAATGTGAAATAAAATAAATATGTCTTCTTTGAATATGGGCTGCATTCGTGTGTGTGTGTGTGTGTGTGTAAGAGAGAGATAGAAAGAATGCTGTAATATTTGCCCACCCGCGCCGCCCAATATCATTTTGATGCTTACTGATTTCAAAGGGATACGTTTACACATGCCTTTCGCTTTTGGAGGGGAAATCAACGTGGAAAAAAGCTATTAAATTTGGCTGCATCGTCGTGTAGCTTACTCGGAAGTAAGTGCAATGAGACTCATTCCAGACAAGTGTGGATGGAATGGCAACCTCTCTGGTTGTGAAATAATAGTTCTTCTTAAGCACAATAAACTCCCAAACTGACGAAAACAAACAAACAAAAAACCACAGAGAGTCCAATATATAAGCCAATGAATTAAATACGATGTATTGTATGTATAGGGTTTAAGCTCATTTATAATCATATTTGCATTAGATGGGCTATACTTGATTTTGCAGGGATTCGGATTCGGATTCGATCTGCCCTCGGTATGACCCAGTCTCGGCGCAGATACAGTATAGCTAGTCTTCCCCATCGGCTTACAAAAAGCAATTTAACAAACAAGCAAACAAGCAGGAGGCAAAAAGAGGGGCAAACCCTGCCCATCATTTGTATCTGGTGTATCTCTCCTGGAGCTCTGTTTGTAAGGATAAGGGATACAGTGTGGCGACGGGATCATTCTTTGGTAAAGAATCATTGTAAAGGTGCCTAGAGATTGGAGCGTTAATACCCTAAAGGAAGTCTAACCTCTAGTCCCGACCAATTAAGGTCTTAAAAAGGAGATTTTGTTTCGTGAATGCCTTTTACGATCCCTTATCCTCGCGGCCAGGACGGATGTGCAGTAAAAGGCGCTGCTCTCTCTCATAATGGGATTGGCCGCTTGCTGGGAAAAGTTTATTGATAGCTGCGGGGCTCTAATCTCGGCGAAACACAAGAGCTTCTTGCAGTCATTTAAGGGCAATTATCTAAACGGGGAGGGACAGCGGAGCCCCTGCCTTTTCAGCGGGGCCCGAGGAAGACGGGAGGTTATGAGCTCTTAGATTATGGGATGGATGGGTGAATGTCACAGCAAAGCTAGGTTTGTCAATACGCGAAGGAGCCGAGGAAAGGAAGCGGGAAGGTTCTCCAGGCTGCGTCGAGGTTCTCCCGCAGACAGACCCAGCATTGCGTTACCGTAGATGGATGACCCAACCTCGAGTATCGCTATTTATTTACTGCATAAATATCTTTCCTGTATGTAAATTTCCCTCCAAGGAGCTCATGGCCACGTATGTGAATCCCTCCCCCCGCCAACTTCCCCTCACAACAGCCCTGCGAAGTGGGCCAGGTTTGCCGAGAGTAAAGCCTCGCAAAGTTTCATGGCTGAGGAGGAACAAAGATCTCCCGAGGTCGAGCTAACGCTCTTCAGCGCTGCTCCACCCTGGCTCTGCCCCGGGACTCCCAGTGTGGACCGAGAGCGCCTGGTTCTTCCTTCCTTCCTCCCCCCGCCCCGCAAAACAACAACAAACCCTCAATGAAGAGAAGACCCTCATTTCGGATGAAAAACAAACTCGCTCATATTCACACATCTCTCCTGGAACACGTTACACATTTCTTTCTATCGCCGTCTCCATATACTTTAATAAGAATAACGACACTGCTCCTTCCTGTTGCTGCTGTTATTGAAACAATAAATAACACGATAGGGGGGTCAGCCGTGTAACGGGTGCTCAAAGAGGAGCCACTGAAATAAATGCGGTACAGTAACCTAGGGCTTAGTGATGCTAAACTTAACCCCGAAAAAAGCTAAACTTAACCCCGAAAAAATGGAAGATTATGTTTAACTTCCACGGACCATCTTGGGATTTAACGGCAAAATCTTACTCGGTAAACTTCGGGTAAATGGCCCTAGGCCTGCAGCCTAAAAGTATTTACTTCAAGGGAGGGATGAGCGATTTGTGATCCCTGGATTCACAGAAAGGGAGAAGGGGGGGGGGCGCGCGTGCCCGGTGAGAATGCACGCTGTGATTTGGAGAGTGTTCCTGAAGCAGCAGGTATCTCTGCGTGTGCGCAAGATTTTAAGACTAGACTAGATCTGGATCGCTTAAACCATTTATTGGACTGAAGTATATTCCTCTCTCAGGCGCATGCATTTGTTGCAGGCCTCAAGAAATCTATGAAACCAATAAATTGGTTCTATGAAATCTATGAAACCAAGTAAACCAATAAATCACGAGCACACCTGTGGGTCCTGGCTTCACCCCATATTGAAAAGGTTCTTGGATAGGAGTGGAATTTCCTTCCACAAGGATGTGGTCTGCTTTCTGGGAGAAATCGACTTAAAGTTCCCCGTTTTAGTATACAGCGTGGATGTTGTCCCGAATAGTTGTGCTGCGGTGTGTCTGCGCATTCCTTGGAAGGACCGCCCTAACCCTAATGCCGACCGAGATTCGTTTGCTAAAGCCCTTTCTACTCTGGTCCCTTTCCTCACAGGATCCTTTCCTAGACTCCTTGGGGAAAGTTCCGCCCGCCCCCCTTGGGGTTCTCCAGAAAGAACTTAGGCCGGAGCCCTGGGGCTCTCCGTGAAAGGAACGCGCTTGCTCGCTTCTCTGACCCGTGGACCAAAGAGTGAAATCGATAGGATTTTGGGGAGGGGGCCTCCTGGCCCCAAGCACAAAACGCCGCGACTTTTGCGTTGCCGGCCTTTGGTGGGAACCCAGCGAGGTCCGCTTCTCGCGCGCCTCTCCCGCTGCCCTTGGACGGCGCGGCCGGCCCGGTCCAAGGGGCGTCTGCGCGGGCGCCCCAGAAGCGGCCGCGTCGCTAATTGCGAGAATAAACAATCTGTCACGATTAGTCAGTGCCTCTACTGGGCAGACAAGGGATGTTGTCTGGAGGCGCCAGCGGCGGCGGCATCAAAGGCTCCCGCTGGAGGGCCTATTGAGGACGCGAACCCGCGTCCAGGGAGCGAGGCGCCGGAGCCCGGCGAGGACCCCGACGCAAGCAGCCGAGCCAGAGGAGCGCGCTCGCCCAACCCCGCCTCTCTTCCCTCCCCCGCAACGACGGGGAAGACGCAGGATCCAGCCCCTCGCAGTTCTTTTGCTTTTGGGCCGCACTGGCAATTCTTTGGGACCCCCCCCCCCAAAGCGGGGGGACGTTGCAGAAGGGGATAACTGGCACTCATGTGAGCGCAGTCGGCGGCTGTTCCCACCAGTCCAGCTCCTTGGGCGTTGCTTCGACGGGGCTGGGGTCTGTGGGGGCGAGGTGGCCATTGCTAGTCAGGACCATTAAGAAGCCTTGGGGAGGAAGGGACCCCAGGAGCGGCCGGCCGGCCCCCCGCGGCGCTCACGAGGCAGCCCCGCGAGCAAGATGCTCCGAGAGCAGGACTGAGGCCGGGCTTTGCCGCTGGGGCGCTGCCTGAGGGGGGGGGGGGATAGATGTGGAAATCCCATTCCGGAATCCCGAAAATTCCTCCCGCCAGTCATAATGTCGGTTCCACTTTAAGGTCGCGCTTTTCCAGCGTCCCAGTCGGCGCTTGCTTGTCTTTTACAAGCCGGCAAGATTGCCGCTTCCGCAGGAGAGGAGACCGGCCACTTTTACTGACTCCTTCCCCGACGGCTGTGGGGTTTTCTTGAGCGCAGGAGGCCGCATGAAATCCGTGCAACGAAATTTTGTGTGGATTCTCGTTGCTTAAGAGTCTCCAAAAATTTTATTGCCCTTATTATAAATGGGCAC
Organism: Podarcis melisellensis; assembly: GCF_964234715.1. Taxonomy (NCBI): domain Eukaryota; kingdom Metazoa; phylum Chordata; class Lepidosauria; order Squamata; family Lacertidae; genus Podarcis; species Podarcis melisellensis. Next base: position 76,688,057 of record NC_138541.1, on the reverse strand, counting down.
AACACGCTGACAGATTATTTACCCCGGTTTGTCCTCCACCGTTTCTTTGAAGGAAGGAGAGGGGAAGAGTTTAAGAGAGAGAGAGAGAGAGAGAAGGGGGGGGGACCCTGCTCCTCTTGGGTGGAACAGATAATTTAATGATAATATAACTTGAAAGCAAAACAAAACAACAAGAGAATTTCAATCATGGCTTTATTTAGGGGGGGGAAGTCTCACTTTATTCAGCGAATCTTAACTTAAAACTAAATGTGCAGTGATTGATGCGAGCATAACACTGATTACTAAATATCTATACTTGGAAACAAATCCTATCGAAACTATGAACTGGGCATTGGTCAGCTTAAAGTGAAGGATTCTGGGCTACAAGTCTTATTTGCAACAGTACAGAGAAGCCCGGCAAACCTAGCCGCCTTGTAAATTTATCCAGCGCTATTTGCTGAATTTAAGCAGGGTTCTGTCCGGTCGAGTTTCCTCTCTCCAAACCACTAGAATCTGGGAAGTCGTTCCCATCGAAATAGATGAGGTCCTGGGTGTTAGTTTGCATGTCCGTCGCTTGACGACTAAACCTCTGGAGCGATGACTTGTAGTACCCCTGAACTGCAGCGGCAGCCAGTACTGCACAGCCGACCGAAAGGTGATGTCACTTCAGGGGAAACGCAGGGCTTTCTAGGGGACTCCCGTCCATACATTCACTTGCCAATCGCGAAGGGCTTGGCATCCGGTGTGGAGGTATGGCGGGATTACATGCACGCGTGAATCACACTTAAGCGCTTAAGAGTTGAGCGGGACAGCCCTCCTTACCTTTGATTTCTTGTTGCTGGAGCTAAACCATACCCAGAGAATATACCGGGCACAGGAACGGAACACCGGGGAGGGGGCCTTCGCTTAAGGGCTAGGGAAGTCCGTGAGATTTCATAGCCCCAGTTCAGCTGATGGAATTGAAGACTTCTCTGAGAGAGGTTCTTCTGCTCGTATTTAAAAGTGCCTCTTGCCCTTTGATCTTAAACTCACTGAGCGCAGCCTGTCTTCGTCAGTCGCCTTGAAATAAGCGGGAAAGAATTCCTATTCGTTTTCATGCATCCGTGGAGACGGCGCATCGGGGCCGTTGCTCCCATTGTAGGGCGTTGCGCTGGGGTTTGCCTTCTTCGACTTAGAGGGAGTGTGTGTGTGTGTCTGTGTGCGCGCGTGCGCGTGCACATAACTCTTGCAACCTTGGCCAGTTCCTGAACCGTGCAAGGCGATTCACACGTACTTGCCGATCACTTGAGAACCCGCAACATCAAGTGATTAACTGCACGTGCTAATGAGCCTTCCAGAACACCGCCAGTGTAACTTTTGCATCACCGCAAACGCAAAAGTCAAGACATTTCAAATGTGTCATGGAGGTGTCAGTGAACAAGTCCTTGTCATTTGTGCCTTATCCTGACTTCGCCTTCCTTCTCCTCAAATTCAGTTCGCACATTCAGCTTCCACCGGTCACCAAGTGGGCAATAATCGAGAGATGGCAAAACAAATAATGTGTGTTGCACCACCGACATTTAAAAATGTATGCACGCAGCTAAAACCAAAACCAACAATTTGACAGGGAACTTTGACTCCTTGGTGAGTGTGTCCCTATGATACACGAATTTGTATATACATGCGTGTCGCATTCGCACGCATTTTGGGTGTGCATTTGAACCATGAACTAATGAGTGGAATTGCCGTCGGTCCCATGTATTCTGATGAAATCTATTTCCAAGTAGCAAAACCGAAGGGTGTGTATAAGGTGGGAGTAAGGTCTGGTCCATGGGGTCACGAAGAGTCGGACACGGCTAAACGACTAAAAAACAACAACAAAGGTCCTATTAATCTGAGCGAGAATAAACTCCAAGTAACGCATTTAAGGCAGGGAGGGGGGGGGCGAGACTGCAGCCCCCATTCGCTTTATCCGGAGAAACCTTCGCTCCAAGACGAGGTTTTAAAACCGTCTCTCCCTTTGCAGACTTTGGAAATTCGCCCTCCGGGTCGAAGTCAAACAGAATAAGGAGCGCGCACCCCCCCCCCATCGCTGCCCCGGCCATAAACACTTCTCAGGGATTCCCGAGTTTAGTAATTATCCTGATCAAACGAGCTTTCCCTCCCAATCTCTCTCAGGCCGCCCCCCCCAACAAAAAGGGATCCTTGCCTCTGTAAGGCTGGATGAATGGAGGGCACTATTTCAAGTGGCCCAAATTAATTTGATCGCGACATTTTGATGCACTTGGGCAAGATGAAAGCACAAGGCTGGCCGTCTCCTCCAAGATCTCTATAATTATAGATAATATATCCTATTTCAAAGCAATTAGCTCAATCAGGCGTAACGAGGCACTTGGCTGCCAGGCAGTTAACAAAGCGGCCCTGACGGTTATTTAAGCTTCAAGATGTCAAGCAGACACGGAGCCTCTTGGCTCAAGACGGGGTCGGGGCTGTTCCCCGAAGACTCCTCCTGTCTCTCTCTCATATAGATTCATGAAATGGTAGAGGGTTTTTTAATTAATATTTTATTTGGAAAAAAATCATTTATAAGAGAGACTAAATAAATTGTAGAGTTGGAAGGGACCATCTGGGGTCATCTAGTCCAACCCCCTGCAGTGCAGGAATCTAAACTGAAGCATCCGTGGTGACGGATGCTCTCTCTCTCTCGCGAAGCGTGGGAAGCAAACACTGTCCTGGAAACCGCCTTCCTGAAATGCATCCACTGCGCGGATCTCCCGCAGGAGCTTGAGCAGGAGAACTGCCCAGCAGACATTCCCACTGGCCTAAGGCGAATGGCGGAGTGACGGGCTTGGTCCGGTTTGCGTCGGGATGGAGCGGGAGGAAAGTTCCCTCTGTCTTGCTCCCTCCTTTTTCTGCTCATCCCCAAAGACCTCGCCACGTCCTAAGCACGTGTATATTGGGGACTCCCGTCCCATTCACTGCAATTTACCCCCAAGTGCTCGCGGTTAAAACCGCAGCCAGACGCCTGGCCTCTCCGAAAAGGCTCACAGCCCGCGCCTTGACCAGGAAGCAGGTTCAGCTGAGCTCAATGAGATGGGCTCCCGGAGCCGCTCCCCCGGGATCCTGCAGCCTCGGGACCCCAAATTCTGCACTCAGGCAGGCGGTGCTTTGAATTATGGGCGATTTAACTGGGACGCCGCCTTCGATCCGAACTCATTGTCAAGGGTGTTCTTTCTATTGGCTCGCGTGCAAAGGCGTTTGGGATCGCCGCCTCTGACTTTGACGGGCCTTTTTGCACACACTTGACAACAATTTAAAAATGCAGACGTGTGCAATCGATAAGAGATCTCGAGTCCAAGTGTTTGAGAGCAGGGCTGGGCGTTTGCGTCGGTGGGAAGCAGCAGCTCCGAGCCAGAAGAGACTGATAATTCTGGGCTTTTCAGCCCCCCCCCCGCATCCTCGCTCTACTCTCCGGGTCCCTCCAGCGGACACAGGCGCGTCCCCTTCTCTCTCTCTCGCCCCCCCTGCTTTCCACTGCAAGATCCGATCCAGAGAATGCAACACGTCGCGGCAGTCTGGCCAGCAAGCACGACCTAAGTGGATTCAGTGCACCACCCGTCCTCACCCCGTTGTTTTGGCTGAGACAGATGCCGGGGCCATTGAAACCCACGGCATTCGGCTGCGGAGCCCAAGTGAGAAGCAGGATAGGGCCAGGGTCCATCTGCGGCCTGGATGTTGTCTGCGAGCTTTGGGTCCCAGCGATCCATCCACAGACTGAAGTCCATCGAGCTAAAGCTAAGGCTTAGGCTACAGCCGGATACTTGTGTCTTGGAGGAAGTCCCTTCGGACGCACTTCCTCATAAACAATACGCATAGGCTAAGGTTGCGCGGGTTGTTGAGTTTTAAAATCGGGTTTCAAATCGGTACGGGGCTGTCTTGAGACCGTGCCTTCAAGCTGCCTATCTTAGAAACTCCTAAAGATGATTTAGGACGGTTAGAATAATCCATAAGAATGAGTGGTCCTTAGCAAAACATTGCGAGGGAGTCTAAGGCACAGTGGGAGGTGGGTGCGCATAACCATTTTTAAGTATCAAAGTGCTTGTCAGACATTCTCGTGTCAATGCAGCCCGACTGGAATGTGGGAGAAAATTGCCTCTCGTTGAGTAGACAGCTGCCTAAATCTTCTCCTTTAGACCTCCATCAATTAAAAAGCAAGCAGACTTGATTTTAAGATAAGAAGCTGAACACTCCGGGAAGATTCCCACCTCCTGTTTGTCTGCTGCTCTCGGGTTGTAACCTTCGATCTTTAGCACTTACTTTGAAATAAGCGCAGCTCCATAGTCATCCGCGGGGCTACTTCGTTCCTACGCTATAGTTGCGCGCAAGCGGAAGTCTTCTCGCTCGCGCCGCCAAACGGATCCTCGCCCCCTTGTGGCCAGTGCGACTCCTGGAGCGCTGCGCCAAGGACGCGCACTCCAGCGTCCTGCTGTGCTTAGGATCGCCGCCTTCATTCCGTCGGAAAGGACACGTCTAGGGCGCAACCCAACGCGGCCCCCATTTCCTTGGAAGTAAGTCTCATTGTCTTGCACAGAAACCTCTTTCCCAGTCAATAGGATTTGCTGGGTCCGGACGTTGCACGGGGAATGAAAGCCGTTGCGCGATGCAGGAAGAAGCTTCTGCTCCGCGGCGTCCGCAGAGGTTACCTCGGGTTTTCGGAGCGGCTCCCAGACAGAAGGGCTTCGAGGTGCGCCAGTTGGTACAGTTAGCGGAAGGTGAGGACACAACCGGCCGGGCAGTACTCCTGCCTAACCTCTTCGACGTGGATCGCTGCCTTGCGCAGAGCCTTGCCCTCCTCCGCCTGGAGTTGCTTGCAGCCACACAGCTCCGGGCTCGGCGGGGCTTTCCCTGCTGGCTTCCGGGAATACCAGTCGGATCCTCTCGATTTGCAACCCGGTCAAGCTGCGGCGCAAGCAAGGGGGCTGCAAAAAGCGTGACTGTGTTTGTTTAGTAGGGATTGCTAATCGGCCTGCCTTTGTCTTTTCTTCCTTCCCGGTGTGAATGGGCTTTTTGTGCGCAACACCGATTTAGTAAAATCCCACCAGATCCGTCCCGCAGCTATTTGATTCGTTGCAATCACAGCCACCTAGTTCATACGCTCTCTTTCTGAATATTCTTGCATGTAACATAGGACTATATTCTATGCACGTGTGAATAATTACCCACAATAATATGTTGACTTGGAAGATGCGTTTTCCTGGGCTGTTCTAAGCACACAACAGAAGGAAATAAGCGATATTTGCATTTGCTTTCAAGAAAATACATGTCTGTCAGTATGCGAATATTATTAACCCCTGAGAGGCCTGGATAATATGTGGTTGAATTCAGGTCTGCAGTCCACAAGACACATGATATGGTTCTTACTGCTGGATGTGACAGGATTACTGAGGAATAAATTGTTTGTGCAGGGCAGATTATGTAATTGTCTCTTGAATCAACCCCACAATATCTCAGGGGCATACAGTATTGTGTTCAAATAAATATTGCCATGTCTGTGTGTGTATCTGTATGTTTACATGTGTGTCTGCTTATCTAGAGTTAGATCTTCAGCTTCAATCTTCACTTCTTTTGCTCTAGTCTAGAGCATCCACATTGAATTGACTTGAGCAAGACTTCTGTGAACACCGTCTGGAACCAGCACCTAAGTAGCTGCAAGAGCTTCAGAGAATTGCTGCCCAACTAGCTTTCCTCCCAGATCCCAGGTTGGGGTGGGGGGTGTTTTTCTAAGGGGGTGGGCCATGACCACATGTGGTTCCTCCTTAGTAGCTCCTAGTATTTAGTGGTTATGGCTGCACACTTTCCTTGGAGTAAGTCCCATTGGAGACAGTGGGGTCTACTTCTGAGCAAACACTGCACTTTCTTGGGAACAGGAAAGTTAGTGGGATTTCTTGGCCAGAGCTAACATGCACTGAGCAGTAGTGACTCTGGATGGGCATATTTTGCTTAAAGCTAGTGGAGGTGGTCTAATTTCATACTCATAGAATTGTTGTTGGAAGGGAACACTAAGGATCATCTAGACCAACCCCCTGCAATGGAGGAATCACAACTAAAGCACCCAAGACAGATGGACTTGGGGTTGATAATTCAGATCCAGTTATTGCCAGGCATACAAAGTAATCACACCCACATCCCTCAGTTTTATTGCTGTTTTGTTCAGCAGTCTAATGTCAGTCAGTCAGTCAAGTTTATTGCTTATAGCCAAAGGCTGATGCAATGTATACAATGTCATTCAATAAAATATATACTAGTTTGATACAAAAACTTAAAACATTTACATTATCAAAACATGACCTAATCTGCACAAAGCTAAAATCACCGTGGGGCCACTAATATATTAAAAGTAATGTTAAATAATATAATAGACAATTATGTACAAAGCTTAGTGAGAAAGATTCAGCTTGCTGTAGATGGGGGCAGTCTGATGTTAAATTTGATCAAGAGCAGCTCCCATTCCTTTCCTCTGGGCCTGGACTGGTTACCTTCCTGTGCCCAAAGTATTTCTCTTCCTGGCAGGCAATTGCCCCCTTTCGTTGGGTCCAGGGCCAGTTCACCCATGAGGCAAGGAGAGGCAACCACCGCAGACAGCAGGATCCACAGGGGCTGCAGCTCCAGCCTCCAAGGACGGCATCACTGTGGTGACAGTGATGGCTATGGCTGGCTCTGCCATCTCCTTAGCAGCCCCCCCCCCAAGCTACTTCTATAGCAGACGCTTGACAAATAGGAGGCACTGCTGGTCTCCTCTCTCTCCTAGGGAGGAAAAGGGGGGGCTGCCCTCTGGGGTCTCCTGGGCAATCGCCTGGCGTGATTCAGAGTGGCACCTTTCCCTTCTGTGATGACCTTTGATTCCCACTTCAACCATTGAGGAAGGTTGATGTGATTCTCCCCCTTGTTGCCAATGTACATCTGCCCCCCTTATTTCTGATGTAGATAGTCACTCATTTCTTCTTACTTAATTGGTGGGTGTGCCATTTTGTGGTTCATCTCAGGTGCCAAAATGTCTTGGTCAGGCCCTGGTTGGGTCAATGCCCTGCCATTCTCCACCCAGAGAACTGCGTGGGGCTGCCACCTGAGGCCTCAGACTCTACCATGTTGTCCAGAACCTTCTAACACCGTATAGCACAAGGAACCGAAGGAGAAAGATCCCAGCCCTGGTTAAATTAAGAGTCCTTTGATTTATTTCATTTAAACCAGTAGCAGAAATCCCCACAAAAGCTGCATTGTTGAGCAGCGGCCTGGGCTGAGATTTGGGGTAATTATTGTATCCTTCCCTTTCTCCCTCAACCCCATCTTCTTCTAATCATGTGCTCACAAGAGAAGTTTTGTTCCCCACCCACTGCCAAACCTTCTGGTAAGGAGAGGAGAAGCTGCACCCCAGACTGTGGTGCCCTTGAAGCAGTCACCGTGAGAGAAAGTTTCGAAGCCAAAGAAAACCATGCAAGGTAAATTGCTGTGCTGGTTTCCCTTTCTCTTCCTCAATATATAGGAAGCTGGGAGAATAGCCACAGAAAAAGTGCCAGAAAGCATTAGAGAAGGCTCCCTCTTTCAGGCGATAATCATCAGAACCTGGGAAAATGCATGCAGAAGGAGAGGAAAGTTACAGTTTCCACCAAAATATGTCTAGGGAAATAGTTTCTTTCGTCAATGAATCACCCCAGATAGAAGTCGGAAGAGTTTCCAAGGGGTTTTGGAGTAAGCGGTTCCAGGTCTGTTCCCCAATCCAAGGTTCAGATCTGCTACACAGTGGGGGTCTTTGCTACAGATTCTGTTTCAACGTTGCCACCAGTTTGCTTTGTTAAATATCTCTCTCTCTCTCTCTCTCTCTCTCTCTCTCTCTCTCTCTCTCTCTCTCTCTCTCTCTCTCACACACACACACACACACACACACACACACACACGAGGAAACCACAACTGCAGTCATGAAAACAGTTAAATAGAAGCATGTCTGTTTTAAGTCTATGCCCAAAATTCTTCTTGCATGGAATGGAGACAGATACAAGTGAATTGCATTACAAGTGAACCAGCATTACAATAATTGTATTTCGAGGAACTGGGACTGGGAGCTTATGTAGGAAAACATCATGAAGATTTGTGATCTTGATATCTCTATATATTTATTTATCCATTTTTATTTATATTCCTTAGTGGAGAACCACTACAACTGGAACTAAATAGCTCCGTCAGTACAGAGTGAGACTCTGGATCTCAGTGTCATGGGTTCAAGCCATGACCACGTTGGGCAAAAGATTCCTGCTTTGCAAGGGGCTGGACTAGATGACCCTCATGGTCTCTTCCAACTCTACAATTCTATGATTCTTGAATACAAATCACTACAAGCTTCCTAAAATGAAGAGGACAGGGGCTTGAATTTTGAGAGAAAAGCTCTCTCTGAATATTCCAGGCGTGTTGGACTTTTCTGAGAACCTCTAGCCCACCCTCTGGCTATATTTCAGTATCTCCTGCCAATCAGTACCACCAAGACATCTTCCCTTTGCCTCTGTGATGCCTGATTGCTGGACACCATCACAAGCCAACAGAAGCCAGCAATTTCTCTACATTGGAAGAGTCATATTTTGTAACAAACCAAATTTTAAAAAATTAGACATCTATGTAGAATCATGTCTCACACAAGCTCAGATAACAACAAGTAGTTTCAACTTTTCAAAGTCTTCACATATACATGATTTGGGCATGATTTCCACCAGCTCTGTAAAATTGGTAATTTGTATTATTTCCTTGTTAAAGGTACAGACACTTGGTGGCTTTGTGGATGAGGGTTAGCATGAAACTTAGACAGCCTCAGGTGGTGCTGGTGAGAAGTCGGGAAGAGCTGTTGCACGTGTGCTGCCTTTGCATGCTTTCCTGGTGCAGACCTGCATTCCTTGGGGCATAATATTTTGGGGGCACACTATGACTGTGGGGAGCCCCAAGAGCCACCCTTTTGCGCTCTTTCTGACACTCGCTCCTCTCTCTCTTTCTGTCACCTTCCTCTCTTCCCTTTCCTGCTCAACAGGTGACTGCAGGAGGGAAAGATTGCTATGGTGTGGCAAGGCCCCGGGCCCCACAGCTCCTCCGAAATAAACTTGGGATAAATTAGGCCACAACTTTATTGGTTACAGATGTGAGCGGTTTGGCTTAGGCATTTGGGTGAAGCCAGACTATATCCTGACTCCTGCCCGTCAGCAGCAAGTCTCTGAAGGGTCAACCACTGATGGGGGGAGCCCTATGATATACATCAATTACGAGCACCCCCAGGGGCACCGATGGGGTTGTGGCATGGCCCTAGCCCACGCCCAGGCTTCGGACAGGACCCACACCTCCAGATCCCTTTAATGCAGGGGTCAGTAAACTTTTTCAGCAGGGGGCCGGTCCACTGTCTCTCAGACTTTGTGGGGGGCTGGACTATTTTTTTTGGGGGGGGAATGAACAAATTCCTATGCCCCACAAATAACCCAGAGATGCATTTTAAATAAAAGGACACATTCTACTCATATAAAAACACGCTGATTCCTGGACTGTCTGTGGGCAGGACTGAGAAGGTAATTGGGCTGCATCCGGCCCCCAGGCCTTAGTTTGCCTACCCATGCTTTAACAGGTTACCCTCAATGTGGAGGGGCAGGCCGGAGGCAACAACCGCCCCTCCCACGACAAGGCAAAGTTGTGACGATTGCTACAAGGTAGGCAAAAACCAAATGGATGGTGCCAATTTGCCAAGTGGAAAAATTCCTACCAGGCGACCAGCATTAGTCCATAGCAAGGCCAAAGTCAAGCAACACATAAAATAAGAGGGTGGGCAGACTGGGAGATCCAACAAGAAGGCGAATGGTGGTTGCCCCCCACAGCCGCACCACAGTTTAAACCCGATTGGTCAGCCAGGGGGTGAGACTGGGCTGGGAGTCCTAATGACATGGGCGGCATCCCTCCACCCCCTACCGGGTCACAGGGAGGTGCCAGAGGCTAGGCCACAACTCCACTCCCTCCCTGGGGAAGGGAAGTGGCTTTGCCAGAGGTGTAAACTGAGTGCAAAGGGCTTTTGAATCAGACCAAGGGCCACAGAAAAGTAGGCAGACCTCTGATCTGATCTAAATGGATGTAGACATATACATGCAGGGATGCCCCCATGTAAACTGGAATCCTGTTGGTCATTTATAGTATTATTATATCTGTTACAGAGCTTTGTGCTCTCAGGGAGAATGTGTCATGTGGAATATTAACAGGATTCAGGTTGCACCCCCCCCGCACCTGGATTAGGCGGCAACCCTAAATTACCTACTTAGAGCAGAGTTGAACACACACCCCTCACTAAAGTCAATAGGACAACCATCGGTATAAAAATTAGACACCGAGTTTAGTGGCAGATCTGTTAATTAAAGCTCCATAGCCTTCTGCTTTGCATGCTGACTGGGAAGAAAGCCCCAAGGGGCATTGCTGAGAACTGTGTAGGATTGCAGTCATAGTGGATTAACAGACAATGACACACTTGTTTAATTTGGTCAGTGGCTATTTTGGGTCTATCGTCTTTCAAAGGAAATGAAAAATAAAATATTTATACAGCACTACCTTTTGCTTGTCAAAGTGTTAAGTTCTCATGTATTTGTTTAGTCTTTCTCTGTCTCAAAAAAGGGTGTGTACATGAAGGTTTGGGCAATGTACATATATATTCAAATTTAATCAGTTAAAAATATCATCTTATTAAGCGAAAATAGTTTAAATAATCAGTATTGTAGTTCTAGCATTGCCCCTCTTTGGAATCCCTTTGGCTACTAAATGCCACTTGAGGGCACTGAAGGAGCCACGGCCAGGAAGGAGCGCTCCTTTCACCCAGAGAGTCTCCTCTCCTTTGCTTGTGCTTCACTCAGAGCTTCCATGCATATCCCAGAAGCAAAATAAGCTGCTGGGTGATTTGAAACTGGCCACATTCATGTGCTCCTTTGAAATGAGATCACAGTCTCACCAGAAAGAGTTAAGACCTTAATTGCTGATGCTCGCATTAAATTTCAGGAACTAAAGTAAAAAGCTTTTGCAAGTGAGAAGACACAGCCATTTTCCCCAAGTGAATTTTGGTTAGGAATTACATCAATAAATACTTTCCTTTCAAAGCTTCACAAAAGCCAGTGGCTTTGGAAAGGTTTGCGAGAAAAAAGCACATCAGCCACTCCAGTGCAGTTTATGACTGGCTTCGTTCAATCCTGCAGCTCAGTTCACAGCTTTCACACATTATCTTGTTAGGTGCACACTTAAGATGTTTCAGAATGTGAGAAACGTGTATCACCCAGGGACACATAATTGGCTGCAAATTCCCAAATAGTGTACGCCCATTGGTGAACTCAGGTTTGCTTTGTGTAATGTGTGAAAGGGCTCTCTTGCTTCTCTTAAACAGTAGCATCACCTATGTGCTTCATGCTGTGTGAATGATCTTAAGGAACATGCTGAACTCAGTGGGACTTATTTCTATATAATGTGTTTAGAACAGGTGTACTTTTCTCATTAATCAAAGTTGATACATCAAGGTTGCTGGCTTTATTAAATCAGTCTAATCCATTTGCACTTAGTTGCACTAAAGCAGTTTAAAACCATCCAACTGGTTTAGCTGGTTGAGAATTGTACAATGTCTATTGGCTTAAAACCAAATATTTTTGTTTAATGAGGTTTCTGGCCTGGCCAAGTTTCTGGGCCAGTTCTGATCCATGTTTTGAGCTCTCTTGTAGAAACAAACGCAGCACAACCCTTCGCCTCCGCTTTCATACAATCCTGGCAACAAAACTTTTGTCTAAAGATTTTTACTGTGACCTCTACCAAAATTATGTTGACTACTTAGAAGTCAAAATCTGAAGCCTAACTCTGCCTAATTTGTATGTATTTGGTCCTGTGACGTGAGGGAACATGGAAAGAGACTCTCTGACCCTGACGTAGCCCAATTATGTGAAAACAGAGACTGGTTTATCATTTCCAGCATCGCATCCGGGAGGAACTGGAGGCGCTCTCTGTCGCTTTGATTTTCCTCTTCAGCCACACTTGCTTTCAAACAGTCTGGAAACCTTTTACCTTTCCTTTGATGAAGTATCTCAGAGGAGGGAAGGCAAGAAGTCTTTTCCCCTTAGAGGTTCCGGAAGAAGGGCCAGGGAGGAAGCTGCCAGGTCATCTCAGTGGAAACGGGGGAAAGGTACAAAAATCTGGGATTGCTCAACTCCCAAATTTTGCTTCCTTTTCACATAGTTTGCCCATGATCTGGCCAAATCTAAGCACTTGTGCAATTTCTGATGGGAGAGTTAAGAGTGGCTTAGCCACACTTTTGTATTGGAATCAAGGGGATTTAAAAGTACAGTGATACCTCGGGTTACAAACACTTTGGGTTACAGACTCCGCTAACCCGGAAGTAGTACCTCGGGTTAAGAACTTTACCTCAGGATGAGAACAGAAATTGCCCTGCGGCAGCAGGAGGCTCCTTTAGCTAAAATGGTACCTCAGGTTGAGAACGGTTTCAGGTTAAGAACGAACCTCTGGAACGAATTAAGTTCGTAACCAGAGGTACCACTGTAATGGAACATGTGCCGAATATTGCTAAGCTCCAATTGGGAATGTTGAGCATAATCCATCAAAACTGACAAAGTCCATCACCAACGACTCCTGAGTAAGATTAGCAGTCATGGAAGAAGAGGAGATGTCTTCCTGCAGACCACCTTCAGCAGGAACATGCCATTGAAGAGACAGGATTGTCCTTCAGTTCTGAAGGAATACCACTGAGTTCAAAGGAATGGAGCTGAGGGAGGAAGAAAGCCCAGAAACCTGATTCTTACCTCCAGATATGAGGACTGGGAGAAGGTTTAGGGCCACCCCACCCCAATGGTGTCCATAAGCAAGCTCTGTATTTTCCCCTTGTGAAAAACACATGCATTTGCCCATACATTGAAATATTTGGCAGGTGACGATCCGAGAGTGAGCCTTGTCAGTAGGTCAGTAGTGGTGTCACAATTGCTGGATGTTCTCTGCTGCCTGCTTTGTTGTCTTTTTTGAGGCTAGGGGAAAAAAACCTATTTTTATTTTCCCAAAGCTTTTATCTTACCATTTTAGTGCTGAACTCAGGCCTGAAGCCATATACAAATTGGTCCAGATTATTTCTTTATTGAAATGTATATGTTTGATTGTAAAAAAAAGAAACACCACCTTCTAAATAGTTTACAGCAGGCACGTCCAACAGGTAGATTGTGATCTACCAGTAGATCACTGGACGTAGATCACTGGCTCCCCCCAAAGAAGCTCAACAAGTTTGGCTCCCCTAAAAAAAGCTCAACATTTTTGACCTGCGTGCCAAAAAAGCATGGCTTTTCCCTCCCTAAAAAAAGTCAACAACCTTGACCTGAACCCCAAAAAAGCGGAAGATCAGATCACTGCCAGTTTTTAACTCTGTGAGTAGACCGCAGTCTCTTGGGAGTTGCCCACCCCTGGTTTACAGTATAAAACTAAATGTTTAAAAATATTGCTAAAAACAGTTAAATGCTGGTATTAAAATATTTAAAAGATGAATAGAAAGAATAAAATAAAGAATAAAAAGAATAAAAAGAAATAAAACACATGCAGCTTCTACCTGACTGGGTGAGCTTGCCGAAACATTTGTTTAAAGCAGGCGCCAAAAAAAGTACAGTGAAGGCACCACCTGAGCGCTGTCAATAGGCAGGGAGTTCCAGGCTTAGGTGCTGCCAGACTAAAATATTGATTTCTTACAAGTGTGACAAGAATACTGCAAGGCACCTGTAATGGGGTCAGTTTTACAGATCAAAGTGGTCAAGGGGGCATATATGAAGCAAGGAGATTCCACAAGTAAATTGGCCCCAAGCCATTAAGGGCTCTATATATGAATAGAAACACCTTGACTTTGGCCCTGTAGCAAATGAACAACCAGTGCAGATATTTGAGCAGAGGTGCTATATGTTGACGGGGTCTCACTCCTTTCAGCAACTGAGCCGCAGAATTCTGCACTAGCTGCAGCCTCTAAGCCAAATTCAAGGGAAGCCCCACATAGAGGTTATATGATATCACATCAAGCAATTCTTACCCCACGTTTTGTATTTCCCCATCACTTTCCTTACCTCAAAAAGCCTGGTGTTTTTTGGTGTTGTTGTTGTTTTGGGTGGTGGTAGAGGGAAGGAGTAGAAGTAGATATGTTGTGCAAGAATGCCAACTCCACTCTAATAATGGAGCATGAATTTGCTGTTACGTGATGGAACCTTACCTGCAAAATAGCAGCAGTCTGTAAGTGGCCAAACAGGGAAACTAGTTTAAGGAATACAAAGCTATTGATTACGATAGTGGGCTCATTTAAATCCATGGAAACGAAACCAAAAGGAGGAAGAGGAAGAGGAGGAGAAGGAAAAAGCATGGAAAGAACAGGGTGTTAGGACTTCAAAAGAATTAAACCAACACATTTATTTAGATTTATATTCCTTGGGTCTCCCCCTCTCCTGCCCCCAACAGATTTAAAGATCTATTCTCTCTATGATTCATGCACATACATAAATTACATTGATGGAGCGTCTCCAGGTGATTGGATGTGCATTCCAAATAAGGCATGGTGTCAAGTGCATATTCCCCAAAAGGGCCAACTGGCAACCAATATGTTGTCTATTAGTATGATGAAATTCGTTTCAGCATTTAACTGGTGCACCCTGTGTGCAAAATTGAAGAATTCCATCCTAGAAGATCTCTTTGCCTTTTACTGAGGCCTCAGACCCCGACATAAGTTTCGCTCTGAGGTACAGAGTGACTTACGTGGGGATCTGGGGGTCACTCCTAAAGCCAAAATCTCATATAGTGAAATTCAGTGGTGGGTGGGATAGTTAGGTTCACTGGTGGGTGGGATTGCCAAGGCCTTTTTTCCTGGACACCCACCTCCTTTCCGCCCCCTTTATAATTTGCAACAAACACTTCAACCCTTCAGGCCTTGGGCACAAACCTTCTGGAAATTCTTACGTGCAAGTTGCATAGAAATGGTATTGTTTCAATGAGATTTGTGCAGGAAACCTTTCAGGCAGGCTGTGCCCGTTACATATAAATGGTTTAATATAAATGAACAAAATGGAATGAGCCATCTAGATATGTGGATCTCATTAGCAGAAAAGTATCTCTTGGAAAACCTTGAAACAAATTGCATTAAGTGACAAATCTATTTTAAAAGGAACAGAGAAAAAATGAATCTATGTTTCTCTCTTGACCTTTATTTACAAAGCATATTTTCATGACAACAAGATGTTCATTAGGTTTAAAATTAATCTCCCAATTACCTCTCTCTGAAGATAGGCTCTGATTTGTATTGGCATGAGCTGCTGTGAAGATGCAACAAGCCTCTGCTCTGCGGTGTCACAAATGAACAAAAGAGAAAGATATGATTAATCAAATGCCCGCGATGCCAGTGCTTTAAAGCTATGGCAATCCTGTTACAGAAAAGGTCAGCCAACAACTTTCACCCCCAGAAATGTCTTGAGGGATGGAGTGCCAAAGAGTGTCATGCTCCTAAACTTACTGGCTATTATTTCTCAAGGCAAGCAGATGGACAAGTTATGACTCACCCAGAGGTTTCTCTCTCAGTCTTTACCAGTTAATGGTGTGGGACGTGATCCATGAGAGGCAGTCAAGGACAACATTCCTTGAAATGCTAGAGAAGACATGCGAGGGAAAGTTTGGTCCAGCCAGTCGAAACTTCCTGTTCCTCCTGGCCGGAGCATCCTTCCTTTTGCATGTGATAGAAGGTGGGCGTGACCTCACCTGTCCAGGTAACAAAAGGACGAGTCATGCCGCAACCTCTCCCTGTTTTGACTTCCTTCTTTGTTTGACCAGCTTTTAGCTAGGACTGCTCTGCTAGATCTCAGCTAGCAGAAGCACTGGGATTATTCCTCCATATGGGGTAGATCCACATGTACATATTTGTAACTAAGTCTGCCCTCAGGAATCCAACTGTGAGCTGATGTAAGTAAACTTCTTTTATTGACTTTGAATAAGATTGTGGCGTCTTTATTCTTTTAAGAGGGATTCTAGGGAACTTACCAGAAATGTACAATTCAATTGTACAGAAATGTACAATTCAATTGTATAAAGTGGAATGTAACTCTGCTAAGTAAAGGAACTTGCTAGCACAAGTTAGGAAGGATACTAATAAACAATATATCCTCTGCTGCCACCCTGAACATTCCCAGAAATGGAAGATCAGTGCCCAGCTGACGCTGATGCATCTGACCTGCAGCGGTTATGGTGAAAACATTGAACAGACTCACATCTCTGTGCCTTATTCAGTCCCTCTTCAGGACCAGCTTCCAAGCAGAGGGTGGACTAGTGGTATCCAGGCATTAATATGGGGATCAGTGCAATCTAATCATCTCATTATGGTCAGGATCTATGAATGATGGCATCACCAAGCAGCAAAGCCCTCACATGGATAGAACACATTTATTTATTTTAACCTAAGGTATAAACCCATCCCTCATCATGCAGATCCCAGGGAGAACACTGCAGACTACCAAACACATACAATAAAATCAATACAATAAAACAATTCATGACATGCAACACTCACTTGTGTGAGTCACAGAAACAGAAGCTTACTGCATGACCTCACCTCCTCCGAGAGTCTGGATAAAAAGATGTATCTTTAACAGGCATCAGAACTCAAGGACACTTGGCACCAGGCACATATTTTTATGGTTGTAAGCTGTTTTAAATTGTTCTTAATTTTGTGTTAATGCTGTAACCCAGCTTTGGGTGAAGGGTGGGTAATAGACAGACAGACAAATAGACAGACAGAAAAACAGACTCTGAGGTCATTCTGGAGGTGTGGGCTTGTTACAGAGAAAGAAAGTCCTTTCTCACAACCTTGTACAGTGGTACCTCGGGTTACATACACTTCAGGTTACATACTGTCAGGGGTTCAGGAGCAGAGACACAGGAGGGGGAGCAAATGGAGAGCGAGGAGGAGGAATCCGAGGGGGGAGTAGGCAGTGACAGTGGTCAGAGAGATTCCTCGAGTCTCACCAGTGAATCGGAAGACTCGCAGAAGGGAGCGCCCGTGGCCAGGGCGAGGGGGGTGCCAAAGGGGAAGCCCCAGAAACAAGGGGCCAGCGGGGACTCATTGAGCAGCAGCTGGAAATCAGGACCAGCTTCCCCACCAGAGCACAGTAGGGGGGAGGAGTCCCAGGAATCGGGAACAGTGTTCTCGCCACCAGCGAGAGGAGATGAGTCAGGGTTGACCATGCCCACATCGGAGAGCGGGGGAACGGTCAGGAGGAAGGTTACCGGCTGGGCGCGCGCGCCAAGTTCAAATGTACAGGCGAGCGGCACAGCAGGTAGCCCGGATGAGGAGCCAGGTCCTAAAGCCCACCGGAAGGAAGGGCAAGACTCAGGAGGGTCAGCGTCGGAAGAGTCCAGGAAGGAGGAAACCCCAGGGGGCAGAAGGACCCAGCAAAGAAAGGAACAGCGCAGGAGGTGGAGCCGGGCTAGGATCTTAAACTGGTGCGGAAGGGGTAGTGAGTCAGAGGGGACTTCGCCGGTCTGAAGTCAAGACGTAGGATTGCACGCTCTGGGGTTTGAAATGGAAACTAAGCTTCAATAAAGACTTTTGTACATTAAAGCAACTGGGCGTTGGTCCTCTGTGAGCTGGGACCTGGAGGCAGTCCTGACACATACGCTTCAGGTTACAGACTCCACTAACCCAGAAAAAGTACCTCGGGTTAAGAACTTTGCTTCAGGATGAGAACAGAAATCGTGCTCTGGCAGCACGGTGGCAGCAGGAGGCCCCATTAGCTAAAGTGGTGCTTCAGGTTAAGAACAGTTTCAGGTTAAGTATGGACCTCTGGAACGAATTAAGTACTTAACCTGAGGTACCACTGAACTGTGTTCTTGCCCGGGTTGGCCACAAGAAAGGCTTCTTCCTTCCCAGTCTCAATACACAGGCAGGTTGGTCAAGAGGAATCAGGCCAGAACTGGGCCAGGGTGTTCTGCTGCTTCAGGCATAACAGAGAAGGACCCCCGCCCCAGCCCACTTCCCCTGATGCCCCGCCCCCTGCTTCCCACCATGACCCTCTCCTCTGTGCCCACCACACACATCCAAACTTGGTAAATGCAATTATGTTAAAAACCTCCTGGTAGGATTTTAGTTGTCAGCCTTCCCTGCTTGCAGCAATTAACATCCCTTTAAAAACCTAGTTGAGAACATTTCTGGGGCTCAGGGGTTGTTACTTGGGCCAAAATATTCCCTAAGGGGATTTTTTAGCGGGGGGGGGCTGTTAATGGAGGACATAGCTGCGTGTGCCCATATAGGACACACTATTTTGGCATGCAGAGGTGAAATGCTAAGGTTTCCCATGTGGAAATTAAGCATAACTATTTTGCGGATCAAACTTGAGAAGAACCCAGACATAAATAACACAATGTCCGCCAGGTTTCCTAGTATGATTCCAGACAAATGGGTTTAACCAAACGTGGATGCTTCGTGGGGTGTTTTTGTGGTTAGTCCAATTGCTTTCATTATATCTTTATAGCAACAATGTGTCTGCTCCCATGTGCCATAAAACAATCTCTGAACTGAAGCTCAGCTTCAGAACAGGAGGCTCCTTTACCATCCTGCATAATAGCATTGCTTGTTTGCACTATTCTTACCGAACTTTCCAAACACATGTCATTTTCCCTTTCATTCTGGGAGTGATTGTACGCTAAAGCAATTATAGGCAAACCCTTCCAGAGTTCTGAAGACCAAAACTTTCTTTGTGTGGAAGCCCAAAGGTAATTATTGGCATTAGAGTTTAAGGGAGGCATTCCATTTCTCTGATGTCACAGTAGCTTTGGGGGGCATGTTTTAAATGAAGCAATTTGCCCGCTTGGCGAATTCAGCACAAATTCGAATTATTAGTATTACTATTATGCAATGATAAAGATCTAACATGGAAACTTCTTTGATAAAGTACAAAAGCAGTTTTGGCATCCAAAAACTCCCTAAAAGGCAGAATCCATTGAGGGGTGTTCTGTGCAAGAGTTAGTGAACAAACGCGAAAGATGCAAACACTCCCAGTGATTTCAGCAGAATTTGCACTGGACAACTTCCATATAGATGAGCTTTCTCCAACTTGGCCTTCCAGATGCTTTGGACTACAACTCCAGTCCTAAAGAATCGTCAATGGCTCCCAGTACGTACACACATACACACATTGTGCCACTGGGGTGGCGCTGTGGTCTAAACCACTGAGCCTCTTGGGCTTGCTGATTGGAGGGTTGGCGGTTTGAATTCATGTGACGGTAGTGAGCTCCTGTTGCTCTGTCCCAGCTCCTGCCAACCTAGCAGTTCGAAAACATGCCAGTACAAGTAGATAAATAGGTACTGCTGCAGCGGGAATATAAAAGGTGTTTCCATGCACTCTGGCACTTGTCATGGTGTTCCATTGCGCCAGAAGTGGTTTAGTCATGCTGGCCACATGACCCAGAAAGCTGTCTGTGGACAAACGCTGGCTCTCTCAGCCTGAAAGTAGAGATGAGTGCCACACCCAATAGTTGAATTTGACTGGACTTAAATGTCCAGGGGTCCTTTACCCTTTACCTTTACCTAAAAAAGGAACCCCTGTGTATGTTCAGCTGCTCATGCACTGGGACTTCAAACAGTTAGGATCCTAGATTGCATGGGCATCTCAATTGCATGGAGTTCATCTGCCAGACCAGCTCCATTAACATGTGACCCTGAAATCTCAGATTCCACCCCAAAAAAACTGAAGCCAAATTTAGTGTTAGTTTTGTGCCATGAACTCACATGTTAATGGAACTCTGGCACTGTGTTGATTAGGATGCAAGCCCAGCAGAGAGAGCTACTGTTTGGGCTCAATCCAACCTCCCACTTTTGTCCTGGGTCTTCAATACACACAGCAAACAGACTCATGTTTTCTATCAGTGGATTTCTCCCTTTCACCTCAGTGAACTTGACAAGTGATGGAGTCTCTGCATTAGGGATGTGTAACTGATTTGGGAACGGGAAGCAGAAAGAACTAATAAATAGATGGTTCTCATCAATGCAGGTAAGTAAGATGTAGGAGCATGAAACTAAGCCTCCTGATGTATATTGTGCTCTAGGAGGCTCAGTTTGGTCAGAATTGAGTTTACACCTCCAGAGATGACGCTAAATACATTACTTCTGGTAAATGAGCCACCATAGCCCCTAGAGGACTGTGAAAATTTGTGTTCCAAACTTTTTAGACTCGTCTAGCCATGTACTATCTGAAACTAAAAGGGCACATTAATTGCCAGGTGTTAATTCCCCCCCCCCCAGCTCTCCTGCCCCACTATTGAGATCACCATTTACCTCTTTTCCCCCTGTCATGGTTTTTTAAAAAGGCCTTTCTGAAGCTGGTTTCATTTGTATTTCAAGGCCTTCATTGGTGCCAATGGTAGCTTTCCTTGAAATGCATGTATCCATTTCAGAAAGACAATTTTTGTTTGGCCTGTTGTTGATTTTTGTCGTGCCATAAATATGAATGCACTTTTACTAAGTAATGTAATCCAAAGAAGGTGTCCTTCCTCCAAGGACCACCCTATCTAACGCAGGGGTGAAGAACTTGTGGCTATCCAGATGTTGCTGGACTACAGTTCTTATCATTACAGTTCATATGCTGGCTGGGGCTGATGGGAATTGGGGTCCCAACATCAAATGGAGGGTCACAGGTTCCTCACCCAGTATCCATTGCTGTGGCTGATTCTGGCGCTCTTGGGCCTGGTGGCTCATGTGCCCCATTTGTCCTGGGTCTCCAATACACAGCAAACAGACTCACGGCCTTGTCATCCAGTGGGTTTCTTCTTTCATCTCAGTGAACATCTTTCACCTGGAGGTGAAGGTCTCGGAGCTCTGGAAGCCTTTGCTACTATTTACATCCTCCCCTTTTCAGAAATGTAAAAAGAAAAGAAAAGTGGTATCTTACTCAATAGAGCTTTAACACGGGCCACATTTAGGGACACAGAGAGATGTTGGCCATGTATCTTTCTCTTTGGTGATTCACACTTGACTTGTGGAAAGTGAAATGGGCGTGGGGTGGGGGTGGGGATCTGGTTTCCATGGAGAACTTTATTTTGTTCTACTTGTTTATTTGTTGTTGAGGGATTATTTGTGTGGGTGGGGATCTTTGCAACAACAGCAGGAAAAATCCTGCTGAAAATTCTGCAAAAAAAAAAAATACTGCTTGAGAGTTGAGGCATAAGAGGGGGGATGTGAAGAATTACAAAAGGCTGTAAAAATATGAAGAGAGATAAACCTGAAACTTTTAAACTTTTGCGTAATATTTTCCTGTTCATTTTGAGAAGGAGTTTTCTAAAAATAGTCAGAGCCAACTGAAGTCACAGCCTGGAAGATGAAAGATTCTGTAAACTGTAGTTCTTGGAGGCTAATTAGAGAGCATTTTGTCCGTCTCTGATGCTAATCTGTTTAATCTGGCCTTGTAATCAATACTATCTATGCTTTCAAGTCACCTGTTCCCAAGAGCTTAAATTAACCAGTTTCATAAAAGACTGACAGTAATAAGAAAAGGAAACTACATATTCAGAATGAAACTCCAGGTCAATGGTCCAGATATCTTTTGTGCTAATTTCCAGTATGCCACCTCAAAGTACAAATATATTTGCTTTTATAGTAAGCTTAATTCTTCATTTCTCCTTAAATATGCCTTCTGTTTAAGCAAACACGTTGTGTCTCATATAGGTTTAGGGGGTGTGTTTCTCCTACTCCTTTGTGGAGTTTTGCATTTCTTGTGTTTTACATTGGAAAGTGAATTCTTTCAGCTCAGTTCTAAACTTGTTTGCTGATAACTCAGTTCCAGCCAGTTGAAATGGCTGTTTTGCTCCACTGAAGCTTATTATTTCCAGGTGTCTCTCCTGTCCCTGCCAAGACCAACAGTTACGGGATCAAGGATGTTCCCCTTACACAGTGCAGTGGTACCTTGGTTCTCGAATGAACTCCATTCTGGGAGTCCATTCAACTCCTGAAACCGTTCAAAAACCAAGGTGTGGCTTCCAATTGGCTGCAGGAGCTTCCTGCACTCAAGTGGAAGCCGCGTTGGACATTTGGCTTCCGAAAAACATTTGCAAGCCGGAACACTTCTGGGTTTGTGGCATTTGGGAGCAGATTTGATCGGGATCCAAGCCGTTCGAGTACCAAGGTACCACTGTACCAGGCAAGCTACAAGCCATGGCTATAGTAAGACCAATGACACTGGAGCTGTATTCAGCTGTCTCCCTGTGAGGTTGCCAACTGTCTTGCCATCAGTGATGGGTCAGACTCCTCTGGTCAGGTTTGGAACTGGGCTTCAAGAATTTCCCCAAATGAGAAAACAGTTTGGCTTTTCTCCCCCTAAGCCCAATTCTAAGCCAAATCAGGCACCGCCATGCCTTGGTGGTGTCATCAGGAGCAGGCCAAGATATGATTCCCACCCGCTGGTTACTTTAAAAATCTGCTCTCTCCCCCCTCCAGCAACCTAGTTGTCTACCTGCTGATCTAGCTTGCTGTTTTGGTGGTGGCAGGCAGCAGCAGAATGGAGAAAGAGAGAGGGGGGGAGAGGACTCCCCCCTCCTTCCCTGACACCCAGGATGCAGCCTTGAGACATGAGCCATGAGATCAGCAGCACTGGGAACATCTCGTTAACTTTGCAGAATGACAGTCTGGTTACATCAGTGGTGTCCAGACTTTTTCCAAAGAGGGCCAGTTTCCAACCAAAGGGCCAACCAAACTTGAAAACCTTTATTTAGGATTGAAGCTGTTGAGCTTCTTTTAGGATTAAACTGACCAGATTAGGCCCCCGAAACGGACTTTGGACATGCCTGGGTTACATGAACAAAGGCACAAATTAAGGTTCAATGGAGAGGATGGTCCCTAACGCAAGGTGGGAGAGAGCCCGACCCTTCCATTATTTTCTTCTGCACCCCAGAATCCAAAACCCGGCAGTCTTGTGTCTTCTCCCCCCCCCCCAAGCCACATTCAAGTACTTCCTATCATTCAGAAACTTCATGGAATCTTTTTAGTCCATCTCTCTTGGTACAAGCAGGACTAAAAAAGTATAACTACATATTTGATGCTAACTCCTAGGCATGTGTCCAGCTTTTCTCTTCTGATACTTTCCCCCCTGAAAATAGCTTATATGTCTTCTGCATCTTTGCAAGGGAGGAGGATGGGAAGAAAACCAGAATAAGTTGACTCAGCCCCCAGTGACGCCCCCCCGCCAACTCCAGTTCCCATTAGCTGCCCTGCCTACAGCTCCATCAGCTCCAATGGTTACTGCAGCTAAGAACATGTTACCAACTCAGATACTGATGAGATGCTAAAAGAATTCAGTTAGCTGAAGTGGAAATGCTGTAATAATGGCACTACTGTCACATGAACTGGGTAGATGTAAATTTGAGCCATGACAGAGAATAAAAATTTCTAGATACAATGGACGATTGTGACTTAGCCATGCAGCTGACAAGAGAAGAAGCAATCATTGATTTACTCCCTTAGTGGTGGTGAGAATCTGCTGCAAGACAGTTTTATAAAAAAAACAACCACCAAAACACAAATCTGTTGAGAGTTGTGCACATGCACCGACACCCTTTTATTAATGTTTAATTTTGAAAGAGACAGAATGGGGGAGGGAAAGCAACACTGGTCTTTGGAAAAGTGGAGGGGGGGAGAAGTCTTTTTATCTTTGTCTTGTCTTACTTAGAGACAGATCTCTTGCAATATTTGGCGCCTGGCAGAGGCATTTTATCCACTCAGAGGTTTGTAGTTTTCTTTGTTGCTTGCTTTGTTTTTCTCTGAGGTGTGTGTATGTTAGAGTTTTGGCAGGCTTTGCTAAGCTGATGCCCTCCTGATGGGACTTGTAGTCCAAAAACACATCGAGGGCAATAGCTTGGCAAAGGCTGAGCTTAGGTGTTGGGTATATTGTGCTGCCTATACATCAACAGAAATCAAGTTAAGCTCCTAGGGTGACCAGGTAAAAAAAAAAAAAGGACCAGGCTCTTGTACCTTTTAGAAGTTGTGCAAAAGAGGGAATTTCTGCAGGCAAACTGCATCTGATTAAATTTCATCTTCTGCAAACCTCTTAACGCTGCAGGAGCCCCATTCTCCTCCCTGCACCCCCAGCCAGCCTGTACAGCACAAATTATTCCAAACTGGCTGAAGCTAGCACAGCCTTTTATTATTAGCAGATATCTTATGCACACCTATCTAGAAATAAGTCCCACTGAACCCTGTGGAACTTACTTTATAGGTAAACTTGCAAGGGCTGAGCATGTTACATTAATTTCAAAAAGTGTCAGTAAGGCTGTAAATAGGCACAATATTATATTGAAAATTAAATTTAAAAGGAATCTCTACTTCACTGAAAATACCATTCATGAATATAGAATAGTAAAATAACTAAGCCTCCTTCATAGTGTTGTGAGATTTTTTGGGGGTGGTGGTAGGTTTGTGTTGTAAATCCTGGATTCAGCATGGATTAAATTGTTGAAACAGCCAGACCCATTCAAGTTGTGTGTATATATATGTAAACAAACCATATATCATAAAGACACCACAGTCTGCAATGTCCCTCATTCCAAGGAAATCATACCCTGCATAAGTGTCTGGAACCCCAGGAATTTTGCACAGCTCAGAGATTGGGGTGGTGTGCAACACTGGTGCCAAAAGTGGGAT
This sequence comes from Podarcis melisellensis, assembly GCF_964234715.1. Classification (NCBI taxonomy): domain Eukaryota; kingdom Metazoa; phylum Chordata; class Lepidosauria; order Squamata; family Lacertidae; genus Podarcis; species Podarcis melisellensis. Next base: position 76,663,366 of record NC_138541.1, on the reverse strand, counting down.
TTGTGTTTCCAGAAGAAGGACCCGTGAGTGAGGTGTGCCTGGGCTGAAATGGAGGGAGGTAGAGTTGTGTGCGGGGGGGGGGCTGGGGGGGATTGAACACTAATGGAAGATCCCCTTTTTGAATTCACCAGGCAAGGGCCATAATGGCCCTAAGTATGGGTCATTGCTCTGTGCCAGAGGGCAAATGGGTGGGCCCCCTACCTCACCTTCCTGGTAGCTAGAGTTGGGGTGTGTGTGAGAGAGCTGGGTTAGAAGCAGGCAGAAGCCAGGAAGTCAGAGCTTGATTTCTGCTTGAACCCAAGGCTAGGACAATGGAAGCAGCAAGACCTCTTGGAGTGTTAATGCTGTGAGCCCTTCCATCATCGGCTCAGGAAATAAACCGTATATCATAAAGACCCCACAGTCTCTCCTGCTTCTCATTCCAAGGAAACTGGACCCTGTGTAAGTTCCTGCAGCCCCAGAGTACATATGCTAAAGTCACATGACTTCACCCTGGACTTTTACACCTCTGAGGCATATTTTTAGGACCGCCCCCATCCTCTGATACTATAGTTAATTGTTTTAAGATGTTAATCGGCAGAGGCTGGTTCATTTGGGCCAATGCGGCAGTGACCCACTAACCTTAGTCTGCCCTTAAGGAGCCCAAACCTTCCTCCCTTCTTACTTACAACCAGTTGAATGGGGTAGCCTTGGCAGTTAGCTTCCTCCACTTTCCTTAGTCTGTGTGTTGCCCTTGTAGAACTCAACTGAGGGGAGCGGGGGGGGGGGGGGGACAGACAATAATTAATTGGCTCCAGCTCCAACCCCTGATGGCCCCTCGGCCTACCACCCTACCCATCCCAATGGGGACCAGGCACCTCTGATTTCATGATTGCAGTTTTACATTGCTGTAATCTGCCAAGCAACCCAATTTACCAGACCCTCCAAGTGTCACTATTTCCCAGGAACAGTCCCGGATTTAAAAAAGCTGCCTTGGTTTCTGATTTGATCCCAGAATGTCCCATTTTTCCTTAGGATGTCCCTATTTTCATTGGAGAAATGTTGGAGGCTATGGTAGGACCTCCCTATTTTCATCTGAGGGTATGGAGTTATCCGACCCCCGAGCCAACAAGATAAGTAACTATGCAACCTTTAGAAGACTTTTAGAAGACATCTGAAGTATTTTCTAATGTTTAATGTTTTATTATGTTTTTATATTTGTTGGAAGCCACCTAGAGTAGATGGGGCAACCCAGTCAGATGGGCAGGGTATATTATTATTATTATTATTATTATTATTATTATTATTATTATACTAATGGAATAGGATGTCCCTGTTTTCATCAGACACATGTTGGAGGGTATTAATTTACTAGTACTAAACCACTACTGCATAGATGGGATAAAGCAGATCCTTTTGTCAAAATCTGAGCAAATATTGAGCTATAGGCTCCTTACCATGCAATCGTATTTTTTCATCTATCACTTCCTTTTGTACATCTGTTTTAGAATACAGAAGGCCTAGCAATTTATTGTTGTTAGCCACCCTGAGCCCGGCTTCGGCTGGGGAGGGCAGGATATAAATATTATTATTATTATTATTATTATTATTATTATTATTATTATTACAATGTTTTTTGTGTTAACTTGGATAGATATTATTATAACTGTATGTATTTATGCATATATGTATGAATGCTTGTATAAAGACACACTATCAATGAAATGTTGTGAAAAAGAAAAAGAAAACCCAAACTTGATAAACAAAGGACCCACACATTATCTTCACTATGCTGCCTACTAAAGTGCAACCAACTTGTTCAGAGGTTTGAAGCAGATTCCTGCTCCGAAGTGTGTCCCACTGAATTCAATGGGGCTTCTTGCTGGGTAATTGAGTATAGCATTGCAATAAGGCCAGCAGGCCAGAGACGTTCTCTCTGGCCCCTGGCATGCAGCCTGACACATAAATAGCATCCAGTCATTGAATATTGCTGACGGGGAGAAGAAAATTGCTTCTGATTAGACAGTAACAAGTAGTAGATTTTCTGATCAGGAGCTAGTGAGAACTTTGGGTTTCTGCACAGAACCATCAATGGCCCACAGCCACTTTTAAACCGTCCATGATGTTAGAAATCATTCCCCAAACAGGTAACTACTGGTTTTTTTAATGCTCTTTTGCTAGCTAGCTTACTCCATGCTCCACTAGATGTGCTTTCGACATGAAAATGAGCTTTTTGATTGTGCAAGGAGGTCTGCCATGGATGCTTCCTAGCCTCTTCAGTTTATATCCTGCACTGCAGCATTATCCAAGCATCAGAATCCATCATGAACTGTTACGTCGTTGTTCCCGCGTCAACCCACGAGGAAGTGCAGCTTTGTGTTGCCTCCGTGAGCGGACAATGGTAGCGAGGAGACAAGAGATGGGTGAAAGAAACAGATGGAAGAGTGTGAAGCAACAAAGAGTTTATTGTGAGCAGCACGACAAGCTGAGATCCTGGCAAACCAGCTGCCGAGCTACTGCCAAAGATTTGTAGACATAACGGCAGAGGAGACATTCTAAGGAGAAGTGAGGGGGACAATGGAATCTCTTCGCAGCTATTTATCGTAGACTTTCATAGCAGTGATTTGATTAGAAGGAGCTACAGGAGTTGTGCCAGGACAGCTTTGGAATGAAAGGGTGGGGAAACTTAGTATTTTAACGTTTTATCATCCCCGAAAGACCTTCCCCTTTCCTTGCATGAGTTTCCTTAACGTGTGTTTCTTACACTTAACTGCTCATGGGGGGGGGGTGAAATATATGTAATATTCAGAAGCTTGAGTGATGCAGGACGGCATTGTGAGCTCCTGTGGGGTGATATTGGGGGCCAAAGTTAGCTTCAAGAGAATCTTGGCTTTCGTATAATATCGAATGTAATGCACACCTATTTTGGCCAAATTACATAGAGGAAATTAAGGTGCACCAGCAAAAACTTTTTTGGTTTCAAGGTTTTGAAAATTGAGGTGCGCATTTGTCAGAGCTGCCCAAGGTCCCAGCTCACAGAGGACCAACGCCAGTTCTTGTTATATACAAAAGTCTTTATTAAGGTTCAGTTTCGATTCCAAAGCCGCGGCGCGCAGCTCTACGTCTCAACGCTAGACCGCTGAAGCTCCGTCTGAATCTCCTCCCCCCAGACACCAGTTCAAGACCCTAGCCTTGCTCCACCTCTTCCTTTGCTCCTTTCTCCTCTGGGTCCGTCTGCCCGCCGGGATGTTGCCCTTTCTGGACTCTTCTGATGCTGAAGAGTCTCCGGATTCTTCCCCCTGCCTCCGGCGTGCTTTAGGACCTGGCTCCCAATCCTCGCTCCCAGCTGCCCCGCGTGCCTGTGCATTTGAACTTGGCGCGCACGCCCAGCCGGCAACTTTCCTCCTGACCGTTACGCTGCTTCTGTCACTGCTTCCCCCTTCGGGGGGGGGGGGTTAGCTGGCTCTGACTTCCCCTCTGTTCCCTCACTAAGCGATAGGGGCGTGGTCAGCCCTGCCTCATCTTCTCTTTCCCCTGGAGTGGAAACCGGTCCTGACACCTGGGACTCTTCCCCCCCGCTACGCTCTGGTGGGGAAACTGGTCCCGATCTCCAGCTGCTGCTTTGGGCGTCACCGCTCGTTCCTTGCTTCTGGTGCCTCCCTCCCGGGAACCCCCTTGCTCTGGCTATGGGTGCCCCCTTCTGTGAATCTTCCGACTCACTGGACAGACTCATGGAATCTCTTGCCCCACTGTCTTCCTCACCTACACTGCCCTCGGATTGTTCCCCTTTGCTCTCTGCTTCCTCCTTCCCCTGTGCCTCCACTCCTGAACCCCTGACAGCATTAGATTTGATGGTGCATTAGATTCCCGTAAATGCAGTAATAAAAAGTTTCTGTCCCTTGAAGCTGCAAAGATAGTCTTGAAAGTGTGTTGGTGATTCTAGCTGAAATCAGAGCAGCTGAAGTTGCTGAAGTCTGTAGAGTTGTGTGTAATCCTGCAGGAGATGTTAACCAGGCTGTCAACCATGCATAGGTGCGTGCATAAACATCTGAAGCAAGGGAGACTGAGAACTGTGACTTGCTCAACTCAGGACAGCAGAACTCTGCTTTGCCACCAGTGAGATCCAGCCTACGGTGGTACCTCTGGTTAAGAACTTAATTCATTCCAGAGGTCCATTCTTAACCCTGAAACTGTTCTTAACCTGAGGTACCACTTTAGCTAATGGGGCCTCTAGTTGCCGCTGCACGATTTCTGTTCTCATCCTGAAGCAAAGTTCTTAACCCAAGGTGCTATTTCTGGGTTAGCGGAATCTGTAACCTGAAGCGTCTGTAACCTGAAGCGTCTGTAACGCGAGGTACCACTGTACTTCAAAATCAAGGGGAGGAAACCAAATATTTATAACCAGGTACCTTCTAGCTCATATATTCTTGACAGCAGTGCTCCCCCCAAAAAAAAATGTTTAGGGGATATTCTCATTTTCTTACTCATATTGAAATACTTGCCCTTAATGAGGCCAAACTTAGATTCACAAAATGTTTAGGGGTATGTGTACCCCTGCGTCCCCCCAGAAAAAAGCACTGCTTGACAGGAAGCTGTTGTCTACTGTGTTGCCTGATTCTACACCATAGGGACTGGGATATTTTACGATTCCTTCTGGGTTTAGCTTGAAGGTGTCTGCCTGAGGACTGTATTTCCCCCAGCTGAGTAGTTCAAACTCTTTGCTACAGCAAAAAGCACCGTTTGGCCACCTCAAGTGTCTGCTGTCTCTGGAGTTGTCAAGGCAACAACTTTAGCATTTCCAAGGAATCTGTTGCAATAATCTTGGCCTCTGATCTTTTGACAGGCCTATAATGAAGGAGGAATTTGTAAATGCTGACATAAACATTTTGAAAACCTAGAGAGGTGATTATTTAATGCTGTTTAGGAAGTCAGCCGATGCACAGTCAACAGAACAGTATTCTGTGAAAATATTTACTCAAGCAAATTTCCTCAGGAGGAAACAAATGTCCGCTTTACAGTGGAACTTGACTATCAAGGGCTTTGTGTCACAAGGACTCTCCAAGTTCCTTTGCCTTTTTAGATCCCTATAATGTACATTTTTCTGCATAACACAGAGCCAAGCCAAAAGGTTTCTCAGTCAATTTTCTCTTTTTCATAACCCAGTCTTTGCTTTCCAAATGACGTAGCTTCGTTTCTACGAAAAGAGATGCTGACCTGATGCTCCTCTGACCTGACAACCAATCTCTGTACTTTCTCATTAGTGAGGGAAAGGACCCTGTGCCTGCTTAAAGGTATCTATTCTTCCTTGCTAAATTCCAAAGGAGAGCCTTGGCACTGCAAGCAGGTAGTCAAGGGATGAGGGGCTGGGGCACTTGTTTATTTCACTTGTTTTCTCCTGCTCTGGAGGGTAAGACTCGAACCAATGGCTTCAAGTTACAAGAAAGAAGATTCTGACTTAACATTGGGAATAACTTTCTGACAGTAAGAGCTGTTTGGCAGTGGAACAGACTCCCTCAGGAGGTTGTGGACTCATCTTCTTTGGAGGTTTGTAAGCAGAAGTCAGAGGGCCATCTGTCATGGATGATTTAGTTGAGATGCCCGCATTTCAGGGGGTTGGACTAGATGACTCTAGGGGTCACTTCCAACTCTGCAATTCCAGAGGACTTTGGATCTTGGCCCTCTTCCTTACTCAGGCTGGGGCCTTAGGAGTGGCCTCCAAGGACCATTCATGGAGGAAAGTTGGTTTGTAAATTACACCCGATCCCATGTTACTCTAAGATCCCTTTCCCTATTGTGTCAGCACAACAAGCCTGTGAGGTAAGTTGGGTTGAGCGATAATGAATGCCACAATGTGGTTCTCTCTTGTGTCCTATTCAGGCATGCCTACGAGGCTGGTGGGACTGAGAGAGAGGTCTACCCAAAAGATATCAGAACCTGGGAATGCTCATGTAGAGAGGTATGGTCCTTCAGATGTCTGGATCTAAGCTGTATAGGGTTTTGTAAGTCAAAACCAGTGCTGTGAATCTTGCCCGGAAATGGAGAATTAACCAGTGGAGCTATTGCAGCAAGGCATTTCTGTTCTTCCTATAACTGGCTCCAGTCAGCAACCTGGCTGCAGCATCTCAGACATGCTGAGGTTTCCAAACACTTTCCAAAGGAAGTTCAGTGTAAAGTGTGTTACAGTAATCCCAACATGATGCAACCAAGGCTGCTGGAATAGCTCAGTTGGAAGATCATGAGACTCTTAATCTCAGAGTCATGGGTTTGAGCCCCACATTACATTGCAGGGGGCTGGACTAGATGACCCTGGGGGTCCATTCCAGCTCTACAATTCTGTGATTCTATGGCATATATCAGTGTGGTCACATCAGACATCTCTAGGAACAGGTGCAGCTGGTGCACTAAGTTTTACTGCAAATGGGTAAATTCTCTCCAAGCCACCATGGAAACTTGGGTGTCTAGACTAAGCATTGGATCTCGGAGTACACGCAAGAGGAATAACCTGAGTTTTCAGGAGGAGAGGAACCCCATCCAGTATGGGTTGAATCCCTGTTCTTTGATCTGCTTTTTGACTGATTAGGCGCACCCCTGTCTTGTCTGAATTCAGCTTCAATTTGTTCTCCACAATCCAGTCCATTACTGATGGATCCTGGCTTAGCACAGAAACAGCCTCCTCAGATGCAGATGGAAAGGAGAGATAAAGTTGGGCACTAGCGTATTGGTGGCCCCAGGCCCCAGCCAAAGTCCAGCACTCTTTCCACCACCCCACAGCGCTTTGCTTGCCTAAGAGATTGTGAGCTGATTTTCTAGCAAGCATCTAGCGAGACTGTTTAGCATGGTTTAAAAAGTGAGGGGGAGAAGAGCTGAGGATTCTTCTGCCACCCCAGTCCAATGGTGGCTGTAGAAAGAAACTGTGCTCCTCGCCCCCCGCCCCTTGCACTGCACATTGTAAGTCAAAAACCCTTGTTCCACCGGGAAGGCCATTACTCCTGGAGCAATTTCCAATAGTAGCTGGAGTGCTCCAAATGTCCTCGGGGGGTGGAATCCATCACGCAGTGTGCTGAATCCCGTCAAGGAAGCCTGGGAGAAAGGGTCAAGTGGTCCGCTGCCATGCTGTTGGAGCTCATCAGAGACATATTTAATTTAATTAAGGTTGTCAGTGCTATTGATTTTGGCAGTTTCAATTACTGTGCTGTTACGGCTTCTGGATCTACTGATCTGTGATGAGCCATATCAGCACCAGCACACATGGAGGAAAAAGCCCTTTGTCTCCTTTAAAAGCTGACACATCTGCCATCGGCCATAACTTATTACTTTTATCCAGCCCAGCTCCTCTTCTGTTCCTCATAATTAATTTCTCATTAGACAGCTCTTTATTGTTTAATTTGTGCAGTTTATAATCAAATTGGGCACATTAATTGTCGCTGAATTTAAGGCTAATGAAAAATAAAGGTTTTCAATAACTTACTCTTCCATTATTCCAGACAAGATAAAGTAAAACACTTTAAGGATTGTCAGCTTTTTAAATTATAAATTAGGTTGTTTAAAGAGCATGGGCATTTAGGAAGCCGTTATCACACATTTAGTAATTATAAATCCTGGCCTCCAATACAATTATTGGGATTATATTTACAATTCCTCTTTGCTTCCCTCATCCCACAGTCTTGTTATTTAACTGTGTTACATCTTATTGCTGTTAGTCAAAAATAACTGAGTTCTGAGATAATGAAGGGTCTTTTACATGCATAATTGCACACCATAACTAACTCTGAAGAAGTCAATAAAGTTATGAAGTAATACTTGAAGTTACAAGCGAACAGCTGTAAACTAATACAAAACATCTCAGATATGTGTTTTCTTTCTTTCAGATTCTGGAGGGTTCTGGAGGACTGAGTCCTTTCCGATGGAGATAGTTGGTGCTGTGTCACTGCCAAAATCCTGTGGCAGGAAAATTGGACTACAGTTTCACCTTTGCCCTGAATTCAGTGAGTAGCTTTAGGTGGACCTTTTTTCTGTTAGTCTGTGGTATGACCACATCACATATGAGGACATTAGGAGATCTGTGGTGAGGTGTCACCAATGCGCTAAGGATACCCAGCTTTATTTCTGTGCAATATCTGCGTCAGAAGAGGTCATGCCAGCCCTGGACTGGCAGTGGTGGGCTGGATAAGAGCCAGCAAACTGATGCTGAATCCTGACAAGCTAAAAGTGTTGATGGCTCCCATGCCTGAGAGCTGGTCAACAGCTTGCTTTGGATGGTGTCGTTCTCCCCCTGAAGGAGCAGATATCTCTGTCACTAGACAGGTGACCTCAATGACTATGAGTGCCTTTTACGAACTTCAGCTAGAAGGCAGGTTTGTCCATTTCTGGGCTGGATAGCCTGATCACTGATGTCCATGCACTGTCGGGCTGGACTACTGCAATGCACTGTTTGTGGAGCTGCCCCTGAGATTGGCCTGGAAGCTGCAGCTAGTGCATTGGGGAGAAATAGTGCCACCAATATTCACCAGCTTCTGAAAGAATTTCACTAGCTGCCAATTAGCTGCCAGGCTAAGCTCAAGGTGCAGAACATTTCCACCCACTATTGTGATCGAAACAGTAACTGGGAGCCACAGCAGTAAAGTATTGCTGGGAAAATTAGATTTCCCTACCGCAAAAATGCTTAAAGAAAGATACTTGGATCCTGAGGTTGAAAGAACTCCCTCCCCTGCAATTTATTCTTCAGATGACTTTTGCTAAGTCCATGTGTTTCACCAGGAGCTAAAAGATATGTTTTTGTTGCCTCCCCTCTGCTCACTGCCAATGCCTCTATTAATTGGTTTCAAATGCTGGCAGGCCTGTGAAACATGGCCTTGTGAGTCTAGTTCCTTATATGATTTTTATTAAAATTCACTTTGTGTCCAAAGCACATGAGATTTACAGCTGAAAGTAATAGATTGATTCTTACTAAGGCATAAATCTGCTAACGGTTTATGGAGGCTTGTTGATATTAGAAGGTTGGTGAAAGTCACTGCAATCGTCCAGCCGAAGAGCCGTCTGTTATGCCCCTTAATGCATTTGCTTAATTGGATAAAATGTACACGGCTTCTGAAAATACAAACAGAGGTGTGGGAGGAGGAGATACTCTACTTGGTGCACAGTTTCTCCTTCCACACCCTTCCCCTCAAAAAATTGAAAATGAAGAGGAGGCAGAAGGGAACAAGAGAGGCAGCCTTGCCGTTTCTACCTTGCAGTTGAAGCAATTTGTTTTCCTGCAGCCATGGAGAAGCCCTACCTTGCTTCTGGGAAGGAAGGAAGGAAGGAAGGAAGGAAGGAAGGAAGGAAGGAAGGAAGGAAGGAAGGAAGGGGGACAGAAGCCTTTGGGGAGAACTTTAAACTAAAGCCACTAGAGGATGATGAATGGGGAAGGCAGAAAGGTAGCAAATGTATGGATTTAGGGTTGCTGTTGGTAATTTTTTCAATGACTATGAAGAATATAAGAAACAGGAGGGGTTCAGGGGGAAATATGAGGTTTAGTCTTGGACATACAGTGGTACCTTGGTTTGCATACGTTTTGGTTTACAAACACGTCAAACCCAGAAGTGCGTGTCCCAGTTTGCAACCTTTTTTTGGATTATAGCCCCCCCTTTTTTTAATCACAAACAAATTTTTTTGGGAGGCCCCATTGGTGAAAGTGCGCCTTGGGTTACAACCTGTTTTGGTTTACAAATGGACCTCTGGAACGGATCATGGTTGTAAACCAAAGTACCACTGTATTCAGCTTGAGATGCTGAAGAAGCACTGAAGGGGGAAGATCAGAGAGACTCTTGGAAATGGAGGAGTGGAGCAAGGCAAGAGAAGAGTTGGGTGTCACAGGCTGTGATGAGATTAGACAGTAGGAAACGGCAGAAAGAAAATCACAGAGGATCAAAGAGAGAGAGGGAAAGTGAGGAAGGACTCCCCATGAGGAGAAACTGAAAGAATGATCGGGCAGCTAGGAAGCAAACTGTGATGGACAGCTGAAGCAGTTACTGGGGGTCAGTAATTGTGCTTAGTAATTCTTTTTCTGAAAAGGGGGCTGTAGGCCAAAAAAGTTTGGGAACGTCTGAGAGAGCAGCAGGGAGAAAATAATTAGAGAGCGGGTTCTGATCTATGTGCAACATCCACTCTGAGGAAAATATCTACAGGTAGAAAAATGTGTCTCTGACCTTAGATAGAAAGGCAGTGTTTAGTGTCTTGTGAGAGTTTTAAGCCAGGAGTTAACTGGAGGGCTGGGTTTGAGCAAGGAGAAATAGAGCTGGGAGGATACAGTCTACTTGGGTCTCATTTCAGTCAGAAGGAGAGAGATCTTTTAGAAAGAGAAGAATCCAAATCCATTCAAGAGGAGTGTGGTGACCCCCCTGGGTGTGTTGTTATTGTGCTGCTATAAGTACCTCTGGAGTGTGGCTGCTAGAAGGTTGGGAAACTGACAGAAAGTGCTACCTTGGTTAAGAACCAAAGTATTAAGCTGTAACACTTATGCAACAATTAAGTTAAGGAACTGAAGTGAAATAACTTGAAATAAGCTAAACATTTACCAACTAGTCTAGAAACCTGTAATATCTAACTGAAGAGTAATAACTAAAAAATAAGCAACTGAAAATTAAAAGAAGCAAGCTGTGTGTTTACTACCTTGTTTAGAAGCCTGTAACATCCACTGGTTTTAGTATGATTATTAATAAGTTAACAGTTTCCTAAAAGAAGTTGATCTCTTGACAAATCAATTGCTTGAGCAACTTTGTCCTATATGATAAATCTTTCTTATTTGTTCAACTTCTGCATGAGTCTCCAAGTATCAAAGTTTTACCTCATTCAAAACCCATAACCTGTGGTGCATATAGAGGGTCTCCAGTGGAAGAACCTACTGAAGATGAAACTCCAGAGGTGGAGGGCATAAGGGGAAGCAAGCAAGGAATAAACTGTATTGAAGGCAGCAGAGAAGTCAAGGAGGATGGGGACTGAGCAGAGACATTTGGATTTATGTGTGCGAAGATCATCAGTGATTTGGGGGAGGATAGCTTCAGTGCCATGGTGAGTGGAGGGTGGAAGGCAGATTGGAGGGGGCCAAGAGCATAGCTAGAGGCGAGAAAGGTCTCCTCTAGATGGCCTGTTTATTCAGCATTTATCCAGATTTGTTTGCATGAAGTTTACATGGTGGTTAGACTAAGCCTGGTCTTTTCTGACAATGAACATTCATTCTGCATTCATCCTGTTTTGCTTTCAGGGTGTTTACATGTCTTCCCTTGAGTTTATCCCACATGAAGTGCCCCCCCTCATTATATTGGAACAAATGTAGCATCACTCTCAGTGCCAGCATGCTGAGCACTGATTTGCACATCTCTATGGAGAACTAAGTTTCCATTTTACAATGCCAGTCTTTCCTGACGACACATCAGACTGATCCAGTAACCAGTTGCATTAGTAACCTGATACTCCCTTGGATTTATAACTGGTAATTTGGGCCAACAGCAATGCGCTGAGCCACGTAACATCTGCAGGCATTAAGTATCACAAAACTTTACAGTGCTGATTGCAAATATTGTCAGCCATTCAAAATATTTTATAGTCACACATACGTTCCAAAAGCCATTCCAGTAGCTCTGTCTTTGATCTACTTCAGAGCCTGTCTCTAAATAGGATCCTTGTAATAGTACAGGGTGCCATTTTCTAGAAATTAAGTACTTAGGGAACAGATCCTTTTCATTGACTAATGGCTTGTGGGCCAGATGCTGATCCAGTTACCAGTTTTAGAGTGGTGTAATTTATCCTGACCTGCAGCTGAATAAGGGAAGCACTTCAGACATTCATACATATCAAAGACAAAAAGCTAAAACTCCCATAATTGTCATGTCCCCTGCACCCCCCCCTTTCTAGGCCTCTTATGTAATTCATCCAAGGTTAGTCCTTTACAGCCAGTTATTTTAAATGGAGAAAATTATTGGAAAGGTGTTGCCCAGTGTATATATGGGCATAGCCCATGATAGAGTAAGAAGAGATTGTGGATGGTTCAAAATTCTGAACCCAAGTTTTATGTTACTGGAAGCTCCCTTTGTCAGAAATAGTGCTGACTTTTTTACACAGGGGAAACATGGCCATGGCAGGTCTCGTCTAAAGACTTATAAGCCTTGAACCCCAATATTCACTGAGAACCTGGGAGATAAAAAGTGATCCTGACAAAACAATGGATAACCTTGTTGGATGCTGAGGCTCTGGTGAAGGCAAGTGACAGCACCTAGCGGGGAGGGCAGAGTTTGCTTCATCTGCCTGGCTGCAAGGCCACTAACAAGCTCTTATCAAGCCAGCTGGAAAACTGCTTAGCCCTTGATTCTGGATCCTCAGTCTGAGATCTAATGCCTTTCCTCTGAGATACTTAGAAGGAGGCTAAACCTTCTAGATCCCCTTAAATGTCTTAAATGGCTTTGAGATGCGGCCAAGCTGTGAACCCTGCTCCTAAGTAAGAATTTGTAGGATTGCGGTCTTAGTGTGTTATAGTTTTATATCTTTATACATTGCAAAATTCTTTCAGAGCCAATTTGGACATGTTGTAAAAGGCTTAAGTTCTGAAATTGAATGAATGAATTTTCACGGAATCAAGCCTATTGTGCTAGATTAGTGGTTGTTGGCAAGGAAAGGTGAGAATGATTTCATAGGTACTTGGCTAGCTGTGTTTCCATTTACTGTCTTGGCCTTGAAGATGGAGACCAGTAATGTGGTCAAGGGCCTTTTGTGACTCACTAAGCAGAATGCAGGCAATTCATGACCTGCAGTTGTACCTGAAAGAAATATTCTATTACATGCACATGATTCACTTTTGGATGTTTCCAATTAAGTACAACCAGGATGCCTCCTGAACCTTGAACGGTTCTGGGCAAATTCTGTCAGGCTGTGTTGGTGGTTCATTTCTCTGCACTATTTCCTGCAGTAATGACAAACTGGATATGCTGAAATTCTTGTTTTCAGTCCAAGACAAGTTGAATTTGGAGACTAAATCACGAGGCAAGATTGCTGCAGTTGCAGGAGTCCAGGGGAAGTGAGAAAGAAGAGGAGCCATCATATATTTCCAGAAGAGGCAAGTGCCAGGCGTGTAGGCCAGGCACCAATCTCACCCTCCTAACAGACTTTTTCCTACGGACCAAAGGTTCTACCCTTGTCCTGTTCCTTAACTACTCCAAAGGTTCCCATCTTTCCACTCTTACCTCTTTCACTGATTGGCTGTTTCTTTTATGTTCTTTTAAGTTCCACCAGAACTCACCTCCAAGAGTGCATAAATGACTTGGATGAAGGAATTGAGGTGATGGTCATCTGCTTTGCAGATAACACTAAACTGGGTGGGGCAGCTAATGCTGCAGAAGACCGAACCAGGATTCAAGATGACCTTAACAGATTGGAAAACTGGGCCAAAACTGACAAAATGAATTTCAGTAGGGACAAATGTAAGGTTCTACACTTAGACAGGAAGAACCAGCTGCACAGATATAAGATGGGGGACATCTGGCTTGCCAGCAGGATCTAGGGGTCTTAGTAGACCACAAGCTTACTGAGACAACAGTGTGATGCAGCAGCAAAAAACCTTATGCTGTTAGGCTACATCAACACAAGTATAGAGTTCAGATCAAGGGAAGTCATGATACCACTCTATTCTTTCTTGGTCAGACTCAGAACACACCTGGAGTACTGAATCCTGTTACGGGCACCACAATTTTTATTCAAAATAAACTGCAAAAGAAATGCCATTGGTTTATGTGAATATAATTGTTCATCAGCAATGCATAAATATTGCACATTCATCTTAAGTGTTGACGTGTCCCCAAATTGTATGTTTTCTTCGCAGATGCAACTACAGAACACAGTGGTAAAAGGGCAAAGCCCAGAGCAAGTGCCTTTGATTCATGGTATTAACAGCTACCGCTTTTGTATACAGACATACTGCATTGCCTTCAAGTTTCACAAATGTTCTAGAGGACAGGGCCAACACAAATCAGCCTCCAACTGTGTTGGAAAGAGAAATCAAGGATTAAAAGTGCATTACTCAAATAGACAAGTACAGCCACAGGATAATCAATGAATGTGTGGGCTCAAAACTGATGCAGTTTAGTGGATCATTCAAGAAAGTTGGTGAATCCACATAGTACAGGCTAAGTGAATAACGGGCGGAACACAACTCCATTCAAAACCTAACATTCAAGAATATGAAGTATTCATTCTCTCTCTCTCTCTCTCTCTCTCTCTCTCTCTCTCTCTCTCTCTCTCTCTTTCTCTGATGGTATTTCCTGCTTGGCAGGGGGTTGGACTCGATGGCCCTTGTGGTCTCTTCCAACTCTATGATTCTATGATTCTATAAGTGAAACAAACAAAAACACAAAGGCAGACTTTCCCCACTTTCACACCTTCCCGGACTGTTCTTTCATTCTTTTTTCTTTTGCTTCTGTATCTCACTTACCTTCTTTCTTTCCTCCTTTCCCTCTTTCTCTTCTGCCATCTCTCTGACCCCCCCCCCCAATCTCCTTACATAGCTCACGTTGTGTACACATTACCTGCTTAAAAAGCAGCCAGGTCATTTTTTTCAATTCAGATCAAAGCTGGTTTGCGGGGTTTCATCAAAGCAACAGTATTTCATTAGAGGGTGGATGTGTGTATTATGGATGACATTATGCACACTCTGCTTCCTTGACCAGTGGTGGAAGCACATGGGGGTGCAGAGTAAACTGAAGCCCCCTTCAGAAATTCTCCTCTGCACATTCCAGGTAGGAGAAGGGCAGCACCCCTGGGTGTCATTGTCAGTCTGCCTGTCTCCACTGTCTTCACCCCACTTCACTCTCTTTGTGCATTGGATGGGAGATCAGGACAGGGGGGGATATGTGCATATGCTACTTCATGTGATCAAGGGCTTCAGTTGCACCAGGGTTCTTGATCACATGAAGGAACCTGCACGCATTCAGCAGAAAGCTTATAGGTCCTCTCTTCCAACCTTCCACAAAACACGCCAATGTCACGTGGGCAAAGTGTGCAGGGCCCTGCTCTCCCTTTCCCTGTTCTTGGAAAATGTGAAATTTCTGAAGGATCTTTTGTTGCAAACACCTGTGTAGCATCTGAGAAGGCCAGATCTCCTGTCTCCTACTCTGCCGTTCTGGATGGCACTCAAATTCTGTCAAATGAGACGGCCGCCTCCTCAGATTTGCTGGGGAGGAGGGAGTGCATGCTTTCTCCTACAAAGCAACAATGCATGCAAGGGATTCTAAGAGGAAAAAGTCACTTACAGCCCAACAAGAACTGGTTTCTGTTTATGAAAACTGGCACTGAAGGCCGTGTGAAATGCGAAAAGCATCTGTCTCAGAGAGAGATCCGTTTTAAATGCATGTTGGTCTGCTCACAATCTGGATCATTTTTGCCTTGCAAATGTCCCAGTAGGAGTTTCAGGAGTCAGTTGCAGCCAATTGTACTCTCTTCTCCTGCTCTCCTTCAAAAGGGATAAATCTTTCAAACATTGTGAATAAACTGTGATTACATCTTCATTTGTCAGTAATGGGATTACCGTGCCAGTGAAAGAGACTTCAGACAAACATACATGTTTAAGATGGGTGTAAATTACCCTAGGGGATTGGGAGGGGGGAATTCTTGGGGCTCTCCTGGCCCCAGCCCCCAACTCCAGCTTCTTTAGAAAGCTGGCCTGCGGCACCGAACTTGAATAGCCTGGGATCAGCTGACTGTTCCCTGCTGTGCGTTGTTGCTGTTTTCCTGTGCACATGCTCAGTGAACTGGAAAATACAATTATACACATCCAAGAGAACGGCTAGAGTTTTTGACTCTGGCTAACAAGCTAAGGATTTTTCAACTAATTGATTTTTATCTCTGTATGAAGAAGATGTCATAAATCTTCCTTGGCTAATAATAGTTAAGAGATAAAGGCTGTTCTGAAGAAATATAAGCTGGGCTGCTGCTTAAAACTCAGAAGGGGTACATGGGCTAAAGTGCAGAAAGCCTTGTTGATAAAGCAGAACAAACTGGGGGCCAAGGAGCCTGTAAAGAAATCAATTAGATTAAAGTTCGTCCTGTGAAAGCTCTACTTAGGTCCTCTTAAAGATAAAGGAAGGCGAGAAGAAGGCCGGAGAAGTTTTATCAGCTTGTTATGCTTCTAATGAGCAAGATGGGGAGGAAAGCCAAATGTATCCTGGAAAAATGAGCATGGGGTCTCTTTCATTTAAAGAAGGAGGTTTTGGTTACACTGCTGGAATCGGGGCTTCTTTTCCCAGGTCCCATGGGCATAAAGAAAACCCTCTTCAGGGCTTACAGACATGAAGGGGAAACATTAGCAGGGCCCCACTTTCACCCCACCATCACGCAGCTTCCCGGAATTCTGTGTTGCTTCTGCAGTCAGTGGGGATACCAAAGATTCGCCATTCAATGAAGAGTCCTGCACAACCAGGGTCTAAACCACACCTGGTGTTTCCACGAATCCTGGAGGCCCCCCGCTGCCCTTGGAGACTGCAGAGCCAGGCACAGTGAGGTGCAGAGAGAGCAGGACCCTTCACTCTCCTGATCACAAGATGGAGATTGTGTGCTTTAAATTACTGGAGAAGGCTTAAATCATGGGTAGGCAACCTAAGGCCTGGGGGCCGGATCCGGCCCAATTGCCTTCTCCATCCGGCCCACAGGCGGGCCGATAATCAGCATGTTTTTACATGAGCAGAATGTGTCCTTTTATTTAAAATGCATCTCTGGGTTATTTGTGGGGCATAGGAATTTGTTCTTCCCCCCCTCATAAAATATAGTCCTGCCCCCCACAAGGTCTGAGGGACAGTGGACCGGTCCCCTGCTGAAAAAGTTTGTTGACCTCTGGCTTAAATGCTTCCAAAAAAGCTGAATGATAGAAAGTGGATCAAAATCTGGGCGAAAACAAAAGGGCTAACTTCTTGTCAGCAATATGTTGTGATACAGGGGGAGGCTTTGCTCATGCCTGAACACAGCAAGTCTTCTGCAGAGTTAAGCATGTCTTCCCAAAGTGCTCCAAAGCAAAACATGCTGCTTTGGAGCAACTTCAGAGTTTTGGAGGGTTGTTTGTACAGCCTCACCCACCCCAGTTCTCCATAAAGGGAAAGCTCCAGGTAGTAGGAAGAGGAGGTTATCTTTTATGACTGGTGAAACAGGGAATGCCTTCATTACCAGAGCTCTTTGGGGAGGGGCCTTGATAAGACAGAATATCAGAAATGGTGCAGTCTTTTTTACGGTTCACTTCCGAGTTGCCTCATGCAGGAAAAGGATGCGAAGTTGATGACTTTTTTTTTTTTTGCAGCTCCAATTTTCATGTGGTATTTCATCCTTGGAAGCGGCAGGGGAAGAGATGGACTCCTGTATTTCCACACACACATACTCAATGAAAGGAAGGGTGGTTTTGAGCTGAAAAATGATAAAAGGGGTGGGGGAAGGTTGGTTCAGCACATGCTTTGTATGCAGAAAGTCCCAGATCCAATTCCTGGCATCTCCAGTAGGGCTATTAGAGATCCCTGTCTGAATAATAATAATAATAATAATAATAATAATAATAATAATAATAATAATTTATTTATACCCTGACCATCTGGTTGGGTTTCCTCAGCCACTCCAACAGAATATTAAAATACAATAGTCTATTAAACATTAAAAGCTTCCCTAAACAGGGCTGCCTTCATAAATTCTGGAGAGCCTCTGCTGGTCTGTGTAATAATAATAATAATAATAATAATAATAATAATAATAATAATATGCCATCATGACTGGAATTTGTATATAGGCAATTTCAAGCAAATACAAACACCTCAGAGTGAAGTTATATGAAATCAGAGCATGCTATGTACACTCAATAAAGCAAAAGGCTATTAAATAGATGAGAGTTATACTTCATTATAAAAATGACCAAACATTAAAAAGGGGAAATTATTCATTGTACAGTGTGGTGGGTTGCAAACCCTGACATAACCACTCTAGCAAAACCCATAATAGTCATTGTAGGCGAGTCTCTTTTCATGGCCCAAACATCATCAGTTTCTTTTGGGCTTTGAATCAGTGGGCATTTTTGCTAATCTCTAATTATTAAAGTCAATCTCAGACCCGTCTTAGTTGACTGGTCTATAAGATGTAACTTTATTTTGGCCAGATAGAATTATTGTAGATGGGTCATGTGATATTGCCCTTTCCTTTCACTTAGAATCTTTGGGGATTATGAAAGTGAAGGGCGTAGAAAAACTCACACAATACTCAGCAAATTAGTCCATCTGTCAGTCACTTAGTCACTTCTGGAGCTCAGCATGGAGGACTCTCTGCAAGTAAAGGATGGTGAGAAAAATCGCAGGACAGGAATTCCCTGAAGGTGAGTTTGCAAATGTTGCTTTAAACCGACTGGATAATTGTCCTAAGGTGGCACAAGACTCTTGGTTGTTTTACTGCAAAAGCCTAGTGCAGTTACCTATTTTTCTGTGCTGGCTTTCTTCACTTCAGAATGAAACTTAATCTACAGTACTTAGGAACTTTTTGTTGTTTGCAATCACTTAACTCATTGATCACCAAATGTGGAGAAGACTGAATGAATGGGTTAAAACTACAGCAGCTGTGTTGACATGATTGCACATATTTCTAATCTGAGGATGTCTACTGCAGTTTATGGAAGGAAACAGATCCAAATCCATTGACTGTTTATATGAGGACACGCTGAAAAACTGTGGTCAAATAAAATACGAAGAAAATATCACAGCTAGAAACCATTTCTGAGAAATAAATTATAGAGTTGGAGGAAAGCTTAGCTTAAAGATGTTTTTGGCCCAGTCAAATAGCACTTTCCCTTGGAATGTTTCAGCACAATAAAAAAATGGCTTCTTCTCAACAGGGAGAGAATAGACTAACTTGGAATATTTTGGATTCCATTCAGCTTTTCGTCTCCAAGTCTGCTTTCCCACCACATTTGCATGCCTCCCTCTTGTAAAATATTTTGTCAGGGGAGAAGTAGAGCCCAAAATAAGGGCAATCAAACTTGCTTCAATTATCTTACTAGAAAAAATGTGGTTCTGAGTCTTTACAATTGTTTCTAATAATAATGTCAAAGATTAACACTGTCTGATTTGAGGGACTAAAATATTTAAATGTTTACAAACATGGGGCACAATCTCACCAAAATTAAGAACTTTTAAATCTCTTTTATTTCAGTGGGATGGAGTTAAACACATTTAGTTCCAGCATTTGAGGATTTTATTTTTTACTAGAGTAATTTTTTCATTCTCATGAGTAATTGGTGCACTTCACAACTTTGGTATAATGACTTTTGTTTGTGCCATTTAATTTCTATTTCTATTCCAGGTGATTAACCTTGCAGTGAGCCTCAAATAGTCAAGACACACATTTCCCAGAAAAATGTTGGTCCTTTTCTGTCTATTCCAGGACAAGGCCATGAGCTGAGCTCTCAATTGCAGGGTCACCAGTTTTGGGCTAAGTACACATTAGCAGCTTAAAACACAGCGAGGTCACACACACACACAACCCTGCTGCATTTCCAGTTGCATTTTTGTGTTGCTGTACAGACTGGAGGGGAGCAGAGATATTTTCACCTGATGCACGTTACCTGATTTGTTTCCCTGCACCTGCAACCTCTCATAACTCCTATTCAATGAAGTTATCATCTACACATATACAATGATTGTCTCAAATGTACACACTTCAGCTTAACCACGACATACGTTTTCAAATCAGATGGAAGCTGATCTGAAGGAAAATGCATCAAACAGCGCTATTTTTCTAGAAACTACAGGATATATATGGATTGTGACTAACATCACGGAAGTGCACTGGAGCCAGAGTAATTGGTAACATCTGGCATTTGGAAGAAGGGTCACTAGGTGCACTGTGTTTGGGGGCCAGCATCTTGACACTGTAGGATAGGCACGTCCAACAGGTAGATCGTGATCTACCAGTAGCTCACTGGACATCTGTGGTAGATCACTGGTAGATCACTGGCTCAAATTTTTTGCCCCGCACCCCCCCAAAATGGGGCTTTCTCCTTCCTAGAAAAAGCTCAACAGCTTAGACCTGAACCCCCCAAAAGGTGGTAGATCGCTGCCACCAGTCTTTAACTCCGTGAGTAGAAGTTGGATGTTGGCCACCCCTGCTGTAGTAGAATAAATTCATAAAGCTGGAAGTAAGCAAAGTGGATATTTGGATATTTTTCTCTATGACTACCATTAATTATATTCTTGACCATACTCCAAGAGGAAGCTATTACTAGTAGTGTCCATGTATTGTCATGTGTGATTATGTCATCTTATGTGATAAGGGTTTTGGTAAATCTTTCCATGTCTGTCTGTTGTGTGTGCGTGTGTATGTGCGCATGCACACACAAATACAAGAGCGGGGAAGGGGAGAAAGAGCACATGCATGACTTGACCTGTCTTAAGGCTTGGCTCGCCTTGCCTTCTTCAGTTATCTGCTCATCCTCTTT
Organism: Podarcis melisellensis; assembly: GCF_964234715.1. Taxonomy (NCBI): domain Eukaryota; kingdom Metazoa; phylum Chordata; class Lepidosauria; order Squamata; family Lacertidae; genus Podarcis; species Podarcis melisellensis. The sequence goes on along the minus strand of NC_138541.1, from coordinate 76,642,911 downwards.
CTGTGTTTTGTGTAGTACTTCTGGGCATCCAGCCACCATCTTGAACTTGCTCCCCATATCCTGGAATTTGAGTCATTTTGCACCATGGGGGAAAACTATCATGGTGGCCTGTGTTTCTGCCCCAATGGCTTGGGTTGGCATTGAGACAGCTGCCCAGTTTGTTTAGAAATACAGCCCTTTTCAGCCCTGTGGAGGAGACATTTCCCAGCATGCCTGGCTCAGTGGAAGATGTCAAGACTATCAGAGCCTGACCTCTGCCTGTATAACTGGAACCACTCAATAACTGCTGAGGTCTGCTCCCATACAGAGGACTGAACAACCACAAGCTTTCTGTCAAGAACATTCTGGAACATTCTGGTGTGGTTCCACCTACCAAGGCTGGGCAGCGGCTCCTTCCTGGGATGAACAGCTCTTTGGCCCATTTTGGTCCATTGGCTTGTCCTCTCCTGATTGGCTCCTGGTTCCTCTTCCAGTGATGGCTATTTGGCAAAGCCAGACTCCTTGCTCTCAAATGCCACCTCCCTCCAGACTGCTGCCCACAGCCTAGCTCTGCATCCCTACTACCCGTTATAGATAACTGTCTCTGAGGTGCGTGAAACAGTTGTTGACATGCTCTGGTCACCACCAGAGAAGAAGACAGTGTTGTTGGGAAAGGAGTCCAGGTCACCTGCATGGGCCTCCTTGAAGGTTTCCATTTGATGTTCCCTGGACTGAAACGGAGTGTCAACACATTGCGATTATAATTTTTGTCACTGAGTTGGAATTAAGACTTTCAGCCCATCAAGACCACACAGGGCACTGAAATTGTATCACACGGGACTCTTATCTCATTGGGATGAAAGAGAAACTTTGTCCTCCTGTCAGGAACTATTGTCATTTGGAGTTAGGTTCTTACACTGGGGGACACAAAAGCCACACACTGGGCAGAGGGGAAAGCACACACTGCATGGCTGACCATCAAGCTCATTTCATACATGTCAGCATCATTGTCCTGAGGAAATATGATCAGATCATTTAATACTACATCTGAGGTTCTGCTAATTTCCCTGACCAGCCAAGTAGTTGTTTCTTTTCACTATCAAAATACCATCAAGCCCAACATGCAAGTTCCCGGGACAGAAGTGCTGAAACATTTCTTTCACTTATCTTCAAGGATTCTACCTTCTCCCCACCCCCATAAAGCATTGCTCCAAGGAATTACATGTAATTCTGTAATCATGATTTAAAACATGAACCTCAAACTTTGATGGAAATGTCTACCAGTTTCATTTATCATTAAATGGAGGCTCCATGAAACATTACAGCAGGAAAAACTTCCTATTTAGAAGAAAAAACAAAAACTTAGAAATACAATTTCATATTCAAGGAAAATCCTTTGTATTGCTTCACAGAGCAGTATGGCTGTTACCCATGCAGTTCCTGGGTGAACAAAGTATATCTGCTGTGCTGAATGGTTGTTTGCTTTTTGTGGGGGTGGGTGCCAGTTTTTTTATGCAAAAGTTGTCATTTTGGGAGTGCAGAGTCATCAATTTTCGTATATGATCCTGGCAAATTAAGGATCACACAGTGAACATGACAATGTCATAGAAATAAATAGCTAATAAGATATGGCTACATGATGATGGATTGGTAGCTGATACTCACTGGAGTTTGCAGAGAGGCAACAGTAGGCAGAGCCAGAACCAGAACCAGGGACAGGCAGAATCAGCTAATTCCAGTTTTGTCCTCATTCTGCTCCCTGCTGCATACAGTGAGGCCCCTGTTGCAGGTGAGAAGGCAGGCAGGTGGGGACAAGTTGAGAGCAGGTGGAGCTTGGTGCAGGTGTGTGTGACTCATTTGCCCATATGTACAATTGCCCTCACTCTGGTGGGGAAGAAAGAGGGGAACATATCCTTGCTGCCCCTGCATGACCAGTCAAACCATTGGCTTGATTGGAATCTAGGCTTAGACAAGGATCCTCAATGTCATAAGCTTGTGATCTATGTGGGAAAGGGACACATTCTGCCCCTGAGAATTGCATGCAGTGGTGGGGCTGCACCTGGACCTCAGAGGAGACTCCAACCCCACCCCACCTCCTACTCCCCAGTAAGTTATCAGATTAGAGCAGGGGCCAGCAAACTGACCATGCCTCGGGCCGGTGTCTCCAGTGCTGGCGGCGGGCCGGAGGGCGGGGGAGCGCATGCCCATACGTGTGTGCACACACTATTTCTGGCGCACTTCCGGGTCGGAGGAGCACCGGAAAAAGCTTGTGCGCATGTGCACAGGTCTCCTCCGACCCAGATGTGCACCAGAAATAACGCTTGTGCATGCGCAAATAATGCTTGCATATGCACACAAGCTATTTCTGGTGCTCCTCCGCCCTGAAAGTGGGCAGCCGTGCAGCGCAGCGCTGGTAAGAGCAGGCAGGGGATCGCCGTGGGCTGGATAAACGAGTCCGTTGGGCCTTAGTTTTGGGACCCCTGGATTAGAGAACTGGGCCAAAACTAAGAAAATGAACTTCAGTAGGTACAAATGAAGGTTCTACACTTAAGCAGGAATAATCAGATGCACGGATATAATATGATGGACACCTGACTTTCCAGCATGATCTGGCAAGTTAACAGTGTGATGCAGTAGCAAAAAAAGGCTAAAGTTCTTCTAAGCTGCATCACTCTATTCTGCCTTGATCAGACCACACCTGGAATCCTGTGTCCTGTGGGCACAACAGTTTAAGAAGGATATTGACAAGGAGGGTGACCAAGATGATCAAGGCAACCCTAGCCCGAGGCACGGTCAGTTTGCTGGCCCCTGCTCTAATCTGATAACTTACTGGGGAGTAGGAGGTGGGGTGGGGTTGGAGTCTCCTCTGAGGTCCAGGTACAGCCCCACCACTGCATGCAATTCTCAGGGGCAGAATGTGTCCCTTTCCCACAGTGGTCAGAGATGATGATGGGAATTGTAATCCCAAAACATCTGGAGAGCCGAGTTTGCCTATGCCTGATCAAGGGTTTGGAAACAAAGCCTGATGAGGAACAGTTGAGATAATTTAGTCTGGATAAGAGGAGACTGAGAAGAGATATGAAAGCCATCTTCAACTATCTTTAGAGATGTTCCATGGAGGTTGGAGCAAACTTGTTTTCTCTTGCTCTGGAGGGGAGGACTGAAATCAATGGCTTCAAGTTACAAGAAAGGAGATTCCAACTAAACATCAAGAAGAGCTTTCTGACAGTCAGAGCTGTTTGACAGTAGAACAGATTCCCCCTGGAGGTGGTGGACTCTCCTTCATTGGTGGTTGTTAAGCAGAGGCTGGATGGCCATCTGTCCTGGATGCTTAGTTGAGATTGCTGCAGTGCAAGGGTTGAACTAGATGACCCTCAAGATCGCTTCCAACTCTACAATTCTATGGTTCTGTATGATTCTATGGGGCTACCATAGGACCCCAATTACCAGTATATTAAATTTACCGGAAGCTGGTGTTAGCGACTGCCAGCACAGGAGGCTGCATAGGAAAGCTAAACTGTTTTGCTACATCTCAAATCTCCCCTGTCTTCAAATATTCCTCATTGTAGGATGAAGAACAGTATCTAAAAGGACAGCTTTCATTCCATTATACAATACAAAGGTCTCTGTGCTGAAATGTTGATTCTCAGGAAAGATTAGACATCTTTTTAGTTCGCCAAACACAAAGTGTAATAATCTGTCCTAAGTATGCAATCCAAACTCAGCTCCTGGAAACATATATCTGATGGAAACCACAAGCTGAATTCACCAGAGTTAATGGGTGGGTGAGTAAGTTGAACGCAGTGCTTCCTGCAATTAAAACATATGGATTCAAATCAGAAGGTTACAGTTACCAACCAAAATGCTAGAAACTATTTAAGTCTCCGCAGAGCAGGCACAAGTGAATTCTTTGTTGTTCTAAAGTTTATTATATTATGCTAGAACTTTAGCAATTGGTTTGAAATTGAAGTGAGAAAGGCTCAAGCCCACCGGGTTTACTGTTTTCTGCTAACATATGGACTATTATCCAGGTTTCAAAGCGGCCACCAAAGAAGGCTGTTTCCAAAGCTGTAGTAGGATAGCAATCTAACACCCCTCCTGAATGAAAAGAATGAATACAACTTTTCAGCTCACAAATGAGGTAGATTAGCTGCAGTTTTTTAGTCCTGTGTGCAAATGCTCCCCAAAATGTCTCTCAGACAGGCTCCCTCTCTCCCTCCACAGCAGCCGTCTGGAACGATTGCTAATAAACGGCAGAGGAGGAAACAAGGAAAACTTGTCTTTCAGTCCAGCCAAGAAAGGGACAGTATTTGATAGCTGATGTGTGATGGTGGCAATTAGCATCTGACAGTATTGATAACCAATGTGAAAATGTGGGTTGCTGTAGTTTTCAGACTTTCTTCATGGAAAACCTTTCACACTGAATTATTAGCCAATGGACTCCAGATATCTGGTGCAGGTAAACTTGAAGGTATCTCCTAGGGTTGTGTTCTTCAACACTGGTTCCTCAGATACTAGGGCTGACATATTTCAAAAAGTAAAAACCAGGACACCCCGAAAGTTGAGCTTATTTTAGGAACCCTGCCCCCCCAAAAAGCCCATGGTTTTTTTGGTTTTGTTTACTTGCCAAAGATCCAAGACAAACCAGAAATCCCCACGCCCCAGACATTACTTCCGCCTTTCAAGTCCTGGTAATGTCTGGGAAATCTGGGGTATACGGCAGCCCTACCCAGCACCCCTGACAATTTGATAAGCTCACTCAGCCACACAAATTGGCAGCTGCGTGAATGGGCCCTGCACACAACAGACTGCAATAGTGTCCTGTCTGATCATTGGGCAGTGCCAGAGAGCCATCTTCCTGACCCCCGTGTTGCTGCTGCTTAATGGGACAAGGGAGGGCGGGGTGTGTGTGAAAAGGTTGGGAGTGTGCAGACACCCACCCTTTTCTTGATGATAGAGCTTTCACATCAGAAAACAATAATACCATACTCTGTTATTTGTTGTAAATTTGTTTATTAGCTTTGTATGCTATTAAAAGTGTCAGTTAGAATATATATCTCTTGCCCCCCGCTCCAAAAAAACCCTGGTCAGGCCATATGAGCTCAGCTAGAAACATAAAGACATCAGCCGTGGAGGCTGGCTGGCCACCTGTCAGGGATTCTTTGGCTATTATTCCTGCATTTCAGAGGGTTGGACTAGATGACCCTTGGGGTCCCTTCCAACTCTACGATTCTATGAAAATTGTGTACACACACACACCACACACACACACACACAGAGAGAGAGAGAGAGAGAGAGAGAGAGAGAGAGAGAGAGAGGAGTTATCACAACATTAGAGCTAGAGATGCTTGAATCCCATCCTTCTGTTTCTGTGCAGTTTTTTTACTTTTCTGCCTTCTTGCCTCAGATATTCACAGAAAATCCATGGAGTACCTCAGATATCCCTTCTGTTAAGAACAGAATGTGTTAAATTGCACATTAAAACCAGCATCCAAATGTAGATCAATCTTCACTTTTAAACCCACAGGAAGCTTGTGTGAGAATTTTTGCATGCAGCCACCAATTTTCCTCCTCTTAATTAAAACTTAAATCAAAGACAGCAAGGCAGAAACTGGGTTGAAGTTAATTACAATAACCATGTAAAAAAAAAAATCAAACCTGCCAGATTACTGCTGCATCCCTGAGTACAGCAGCGAGGAAGAGCTGGAGACTTAATTCAGTTCTCTGGGTTCTCTGGCCTTACAGCATTTTAACAGCTTTCTCATGTCTGAATAGAACTCAGCTGAATTTGAAGCCAAGCAAGCTCTTTATCTCTTTTTATTTTGAATAGGCAAGGTTTCTGGAGGCAGAGATTTCGATTGTCAAGGGTCCTGAGTTATGCGTTAAGGGTAGAGATGCCAGTGTAGATCTGAGAGTTTAACTTTCAGGAGGTAGCAAAAAAGACTTTTTGTTGTAAAGATCCCTGGCTTCTTGACTCCCAGCTGTAAGAAATCTTTGTTTCTTTCTCTTCCTTAGTGAAAAAGGAGATTATCTACTGCAGAGCACCTATTATTTTACCTTTTCATTCACTGTAAACTCTGTTTTCATGCTTGTTGCTTCTTTCTATGCAGTCGCACTTGGTGCTAAATGCTGACCTTTACTTTGTTGCCAGAGTAAATGTAGACCATTTTACCACTTCAAAGGACAAGCCCTGGACTTTTCAACATTTAAAAGCCAGCTGGCATGGATATTTACCTGTCTACAGTAACATCTAACTACTTGTCAACTGTAACTTGGCTAACATACTACCAAAATAAAACTCTTTTCAAAAGCTAGTTCAATGGTCATTTACTTCATTGTGAAGATGGCAGGATCCCAGCCAGTTGTGGGTAAGTTATAGTTGTTTGTAGCAGAAAGGGTTAGGTTTGCTTTGCTTCAGACCATATCTACCTAAGGGGATAGAATCTGACTTTCATGTAGCATTAACAAATGTTCTCTCCACCCCCTTTTCTTTTCTTTTGAAAGTCCATTTAACTCTGCTTTGTCATTCCATCTGGAAGCGAAAGAGCCGGGGTGATGGGTTTGCATTCTGTTTCACTAGCAGAAGATGAAGGAACAAAATTTATCTCCTGGTGTCTGCCATTCCCTTAGATCAATGCAATGAGATTGATTTCTCCGTGCTTTAACAGAAGAAAAAAGAATAAACAAAATGAACTGTATTAGGGCCTCCTTACATAATCAGACATCGTGGGATAACAATGGTTTCTATGTACTGCATGTTTTTTTAAAAAAACTAAAGGGAAAGAGGGAATTAGCGGTCCAAGTCTGGGGACCCTGAGCAAGAGCTTGGGTTTCTTGAGTTGTTCTCTCTCATTTACACTAAAACAATAACTGGATGGTCTTCTCTAGTGGATGGAGTTCATAATTTCATCAAGGGCCTATGACTTTGGACCAAACTACTTTAGGATCATCTGCCTTAGATATCTGTGCTACCCTGGCACATGGTAACATAGTTTTACCACACAGCAGCGGTACAGGTGAAGTAAAAAATGTGGTGCAATGTGTACAACTGTGCTTGTTTGACCTGCCCACCCCGACCAGAAAATAATCCAAGGAAAATAACAATGTGACGAGCACTTCCCAAGTTGTAACAAAGTGGTGTCCAATGTAAATGACTGGGAAGGATCATTGTCTGCACCATTCAGCCAACTCACAAGGAGAATTTTACTACAAAACAGGCCTGGTCAAGAATACGGCTAACTCCTTGAAGAATGTAGTATTATTTTCGTTTGTGCACCAGGACTTCCAGAACAGACAGGCTTGGCTGGAGATACTTTTAGTAAGGTGCTAACACCAACTAAAGTGTTAGGAGATTAATGAGTTCAAATCAATTTTAATCAGTGATTACCTTGGTGCTTCTCACCCAGCGAAGATGACAGGGCAACACATAGTGCTTTAAAAAAATCACCCCAGTGATTAGCCATACTGCCTTTCAAGCTTTGGACCAGTGGTGAGACTTGATACGGCCTTTATCAGTTGCTGAAATGCTGCATTAGCAAGTAAGCAGTAAATTATGTCTAAAGTAATTAAACAGCACCTAAGCAAAGGACTGGAGGAGAAATTGAATAGCGGGTGGGAATAAAAGCAAACGAGAGAGATTCTGCTTAGGCATTTTTATCAGGCCGTTACTTATCATCTTCCAGAGGGGGAAGGAGAAGGCTTCAGCAGTAGGTAGCAATTCAAGGCTCTTAAACTGACTCATTTATATAAGTGAGTGTAGCATTAACTGTGATAATTTGTACATCAGTAAATCTCAAGAGTGTACCAACAATGATTATTGGTCACTGAACAGTGGTCAGAAGGTAATGCCGGGGAGTTCTCTGCAATTTATATTGTGCGGTGCCAGAGGGTTCCAGCTGCCATCTCCATGAAACCATTGATTGACGTTTGTGGCGAGGGCTTATCAGTCGGCTCTTTTTCGCTCAGCAGGAGCCTCCACTCTATTCTTCCAACTGGGGAAGCAGAGATGACAAAAGTTGCAAAGAGATAAGATTGTTTCTCAGAGTTTGGACGCTTCTAGATGGGGGCTCAATATTGCAAGCAGGTTGCTGAATCTTCTTACTTACTGGGTTTTTTGTGTAAATGGCACATCTGGATCAAATCCGGGTAGGAGATGATGACGCAGACAGGTATTTTGATACCCACAATGTCTTGAGAATACTGTGAATCAATTAATCAATCTTTATTGAGGTCAAATACCAGACAGCAAAATTAACAGCAGCAACAACAAAGGTTGGGACGATGGTGGTGCTGTGATCTAAGCCATCAAGCCTCTTGGGGTTGCCAATCACTCTGTCCCAGCTCCTGCCAACCTAGCAGTTCAAAAGCACACCAGTGAAAGTAGGTACTGCTGCAGCAGGAAGGTAAACGCCATTTCCATGCGCTCTGGCACTCGTCACGGTGTTCTGTTGCCCCAGAAGTGGTTTAGTCCTGCTGGCCGCATGACCTGGAAAACTGGCTGTGGACAAACACTGGCTCCCTCGACCTGAAGTGAGATGAGCGCTGCACCCCATAGTCGCCTTTGACTATGCACTTAACCATCCAGAGGTCCTTTACCTTTACCTATGTGGGTGCAGATGGCCTTTCAGATATCCTAATCCAAAACTATGCAGGGCTTTATAGGACAAAATTGTCATATAATTGTCTTATAATTTTGCCTGGAAACAAATTGGTAACCTGCGAACCTCTTTTAAGTCCCAGCAAGATGTGTTCACACCTACCTGTGATTTACTGCTGTATTCTAACCCTGTTAAAGCTTCCAGTCGGTGTTCACAGGCAATTTCATATATAACACATGTCCAGTGGGCATTGATGCCAGATTATGTGTTTCCAGATATGTATGTAAGTTCTGGTTTAATATGCTGGCTGTTTGCTGTTATAAACATTGATTGATTGATTGATTGATTGATTGTGTTTCCGGGAAAGTCTGAAGCTGGTGTACCAACAAAATTCTTTAAATGCTCTTTGTGCCATGGACAGTACTTGCGCATCTATCTCTGTGGAGGGAAGGTGGGTATTTCCTTATTTTATTAACAAAAATCTAACTTCCACTCCAATGATTTTCCTGAACGCATCCCACTGCCACCAATTAATATCTCTTATACCCTGTTCACCAGCAACTTAATTTTACCTTTAACTCTGCTAACTATATGCTTTTACCAACAATATTATATTTAACTCTGCTAACTATATACTTTTACCAACAATATTATGTTGATAACAATATTATATAGTGCACAAGCTTATGTGATTGGTACGTTAATATAGTGCCATCTCTTTAAGTGGGTATATACTGCCCGGTATAATATGGAGCCAACCAGTTCCCACTAAGTGGAAGACCAATCATGTCAACCACCAATCTCATTTCGATTCCAACTTTCAAGAAATCCTATGGACCCATCCTCACCTGAAAGTGGGCCTTCTCAGTTGGTCTCCCACCTTGCAGAGGCTAAAAATCTCTGTGTTTCATTCTCAGCAGGTAATGGTCTATCCATCACAAGGGCACTGCTGACTTCAAGACTATTGTGCAAATAGCCCTCCTTTCCCCAAACAGGAAGACAGGCTGCTGAAGGCAAATTTCCAGGGGTAAATGTGAGGTGAAGTACCCTGCTGCTTCCCCATTGCGAATGTCCACTTTGCTGCCACTTTTCAGTGGAGAACAAACATCCTGCAGTCCCAGACCCAGGTCTGTTGTTTCATGATGATGCTGGACTGGACGGGTTCGTGGCCTGATGCAGCAGGCTCTTCTTACATTCTTAAGTTTTATTTCAATAAATTAATATTTATTTCATATAGACATTTATAAATATATGGATCTTTAAAAACAAAACAAAAACAAAACCCTACTTTGTGGCTAGAGATGGAACCCCTCTATAAAGAGATCTTGAAACTCAGCAGCATGTTGTGGAATATGGGATTCAATTACCAGCGTAATTAATTGTCTTGGAAAGAAAACAATTTGCTAGTTAATTTGCTGAAATAACGAACTATAAAAGCAGTGAAGGTGGTAGTTCAGCAAATCTGAGTAAATCATCATCTTGCTCTGACTACTGTTCACTAGCAAATGGAGATAAGTGTTAATGAAAGAAGTCTCTAGGGGTGTGCATTCGTTTTGGGACGAATGGGAAAATGGGACTAATAGGTCCCTTTTGTTCATTCATCATCCATCACGAGACAAACACCATAGACACAAACGACTCCTGGATGAGTAGCTGTGCTTTTGGGGCTGCTTTTGGTTTTCAGTCTTGATTTCCCAGCAAACGGCAGATCAAGCACAGCCAGGTTCAGTGGAAATGTTCATGTGCTGGTTTGTGTGCGTTATGAGAAAATGGACACTCATCTCTCCAACTCAGACACATCCTAGCAAAAGTCATTTTCCCAGATCTTTTTTCTGCAGAGGAACCTTCAAGTCCTGGCATCTAGATGAAGGATATGAAGGAAAATAGAGCAGAAATGCAACACTGTTCCTTGTTTCCCCCACTCTGTAGCTCTGATGCTTTTTAGCAGGAGAAATGGAGAGAAAACATTTGGTTCTGTGGTTGCCCTTTGTGTGCGTGGGGGGGGGGGGAATGTAGTCCCTCATCTCTTTCCATTTGTAGTTTATTCATTCATAAGAACATTTGAAGCATCCAAATGCAGACCCTAATTTCTTTCCTTCGGAAAATTATTTATTTATTTACACATACATACATAAGAATGAATATTACAATTTTCTATGCACTATAGAAAGGTTTTTAAACAACTTAGACTTTGGCCTCAGGCTTACAGTCAAAACTATGTCTTTTTCACCCTTATTTAGCTTCTGTGTAGCAGGACTCCTAGGTGATCCTGGGCCTTGGTAGCATTCCTGGCCGAATGTTTTTAGCCAGCCCCAGAATGACAGCAGAGCAGGGAAAGGAGAGGCTTGTGTGTGGCAAGGGCCTGGTGCCGCAAGAGACGCCATGTGGCCTGCTGAGGACCAAATGCAAGCTCAAGCCCAAGTGTTTTATTCTCATATACTGAACGTAAGTGAAAGATACACAGGAGCGAGACATCTTGGTACAATTAAAGAGACACTGTGAAGACGGCAAAGCACAGAGTCTTGACCTGGAGCTCTGTAACATTGGATCAGTCTGGTTGGCTTGACCTCTGGTGCTCCCAAAGTGTTTGTTTTATTTTACGAGACTTTATTTTCCATTTTTCCAAACTCAATAGGAAATGTAACCTGCAAACGCTGATGCTCAGCTCTGTCAGGCTCACACTAGGTCAGCAGGCCTCATTCCTGTTTGTGCGGAGGCAGCATGAATTCTTCACCTGGTGTGTAGCGAAAGATGTGGCGGGGGAGGCCTTTTCTCACATTTAGCAGCATGGAGATCGTCATTCAGTTTTCATTCTCATTCCTTTGCTGTGGGATGCAACAATATCTTGGCTGGATTTAGGAAGCAACAAGGTGTGGTACTCCTGGTTTAGATCATCATGTGCTCACAGTTGTATGCGCTTTCTATTTTTATGAGTATCAGTCTCCCATGTTTCACTAGCATGACAGCATAGATCCAAGATTAGATTCCCCTTTCTAATATTACACTATAATCCGGACATCTCCAACCCGGCACCTTCTACTTATTTTGCAGCTAAGCACGTGAGTCATGAGTGTGTGGCCTGATGCTGTTTTGCGCGGATCTCTGGACTGGTCCACTAATCTTACACTGGCATTAGAAGATGAGTCCTGTACCTAAAGGAAACATCACAGAGAACAGGGAAAAATAACCAGAATATTGCAGCACCTACTCTTGTAGTCCCCACTTCCCCAAAAATATATTTGGATTATGAGGAAACTGGATGAACAGTTGGATACATATCCCGTATGAATCACCAATGGATATAGAGATAGACCCCAGTCTTGATTGGGGGCAGAACAAAGGACCTCTGCTTCAGAATCACTCCTTAAAAAAAAAAGTCTTGGGTTACAAAAGTACATACAGCATCTCTGCTTTTAGTTCATAGGGTCCTTTCTACAGATCAGTTATATTCAATATGAGACACTAATGTTATAGACAGTATGAGGTTGGGGGGGGAGAAGGGGGGAGCAAATTTTCATTCCTTTACCTAGTGTATGTGCAAGGCTTTGTGTCAGCGTCATGTGAGTAGTTTCTTTTTCTATTAGTTTTAATTGGCAGGAGACATTGGGGGCCCCAGGGCCTCCTTGGTTGCCTTCAGTTGACTGCAGTGAGTTTTGTTTGTGTGTGTGAGGGGAAGGGTTGTTAGGTCAAGTTAGCCAATTTGTATGCCTTTGGTGTGTACTTGTTCTTGTTTCGTTGGGCTGTATGTGTAATAAAAAGGAGTCACACCAGGGTGAAGGTGCCCTCTTTTATTTGTCCCCATGCTAGTTTCAATTTGTTGGTTAGCTTTTCTAGTAGGGCTATTTCCCATACAGTTTGGTACCAGTGGTCTATGTTCACTCCTGACCTGTCCCTCTAGTGTCTAGTTTATGAAGCTCCTGGCTGCTGATAGGTGGCTTATGAGTTCTTTGTAGAGTGAGTGTGTGTTATTGTCTTGGAAAATATTCAGGAGGGCCAGTTCTGGGGGTGGCTTCTAGTACCTGGTTTTCTTGTAGGACTGAAGTCCAAAAGGTTTGGATTTGGGGGCAATCCCACCACATGTGGAGGTATGTGCCTGTAGAGGTGCAACCTCTCCAGTATTTAGTGAGGTTTCTGGGTGTATCAGTGCCAGCTTCCGGGGTGTTAGGAACCATCTATAGATAAGTTTCGAGGTAAGTTCTCTTCTTTTGGTTGAGATGAAATTAAAGAGAGGTTTAGACCACAATGTAGTCCATCGAGTAGCCCCCCCCCCATAGCCTATGTCATTCTCCCACTGTTTTTTTCTTAGGATGAGGAGGGTTTGTGGGATTCTGAAGCAGTGTTTTGTACACATAATCATTTCCGTCTTCTATCCTTTGACCATCTATGCCGAGTTTGAAAAACTAGTGAAAAGAGGGGAAATCCTCACTTGCTACAGCTTGTTAATGATTATGGTTACAGAGAATGCAGCAAATTTCTTTGGGATTAATAGTGGCTTCATTGGCTACAAGGTACTGCTGTTCTAGATGACCACCTTCTCCTTTGCACTGTGGCATACCACAGCAGAGCGTTTTCCATGATGATGGTGCAGTTACAGGATGCCTTCCCTAAGGAGCTGTATCAGGCTCCTTCACTCTTGAATGCCCTTCTGTCATAGGAGAGTACAACTGGCTGTTTGCAATTGTTTTATGAATGAATGAAGCAACAGAGGACATTCTCCATTACTGTTGCTATGCGCTTCCTTATATTTCTGACAACAACCGGTGTTCTTGTTTCACCGCATTTCAGTTGATATCACTGGTTTTACTGTTAGTTTTTTAAAAAGTTATTTAAAGAAGAGGAGGTTATAAAACACAATTGTTCCAAAGGGATGGGTTCTTGGAGCCTTGTGGTTGGGTCGCCAAATGCCAGCAGTATGCAAGAATTAGTAAACAAACACAGAAAAAATAATGGGCAAGTATTTAACTAGTAGTTAAAAAGCCAGTAAATTCTAGCTTCACTTTTGAGGATTTTACCCACCGTTTGTATTTTTGTTACATATCTTCTTATCTAAAATTCAAAACTTTATTACTATATTATATTCATTTATTATATATTAAAATGAATATAATATTTATTATAAAGCTTAAAGCATTATCTTATTATCATTATTATTATTTCATGCAGGCGTTCCCTGCAGTGTTGTCTGCCCTACTGAATGCTTTGCTGTTTGTTTGTAATTTATTTTGTATATGCTCTCAATTTTTAACATGTACACTGGTCTGGTATTTTATATGGTGCTGAGTGGTTTATATAGGTTGTATACCACCATGAAATCAGAATAGGATGAAGGGCAGTTTATAAATGTTTTTAGTAATAAATCAATAAATTTCAATGGTTTGGTTAGCTATCAAGCCACTCAGTTTTGAGCATACTTGTTAAAAATTCAATTCGAGAACCTGTAACAGAAAACAGAAAATATGTGTACTTTAAGCTGTCGTTTAGTGTATGATACCAATGTGTCTCTGTAGTCTAATGCCACTCACAGTCTTTAACAACTGTCAAACCAACTCAATAGATGGCAAGCAAAGCCCTTTTTGTAATAAAAAGAGCAATTCTATTGAGATGCAGTGCTTACGCTTAGAAGTGCAATAAAACCCAATGGATATCTGAAAAAGAAAGAAAGAAAGACCTGAAAGAGGGATGAGATTTGAGAATAAAAGATATTGTAAGGATCGCATGATCAGATGATGAGAGGTCTTAGACAAGGAGGTAGAAGACCAAAAGGATGCTCATTTGCAATCCTTGGGGGATAAACTAAGGAGGAAAACAATCCCCCTTTTTGTTTATACTGGTGAGTAACTCAATTTCGTCTTATTTGGAACATAACAGAAAGATGAAAACTAAAATGAAAACAGGTTTTGAATTAGGGTCAATTTTTGTTTAATCAGCCAACATTAAAGCAAAATGGAATTAGGACAGTGAGTGAATGACATGCATGATTGATAGGAGACGTTTGAAATCCCATCTCTGTAAACAAAATGGTCACCAATGTGCTCACTGATGGAACTGATTGAAGAATCATTTGGATGACCCCTAAGACTAATATATACATAGTCAAGACACACAGTTATGCTGCTCCAAAAATGATTTTATGTTCACTCCAAAAGGAGCACAGCTACCTACTGAGCTGATACAGCAGGCGCCATTAGCAGCACAGCCCCTACCCTCCAACACTTTGAAGCAAAAATCCAGAACGCCACCTTCCCAGATACCATTTCCCCCCAGGACATAACCCCTGGGGAAATGGGGAGTTGCCTGTATAAGAAAACGGGAGAGGCACTATTACTATTGCTTGAGTCTGATGCAGTGTCTGCTGCTTTGGGTGTGTGTGTTAGGGTTCACTCACGGAGGTTTCTTCAGCTCTAGTAAGGGATGTGGGTGGCGCTGTGGTCTAAACCACCGAGCGTCTTAGGCTTGCCGATCAGAAGGTCGGCGGTTTGAATCCCCGCGACGGGGTGAGCTCCCTTTGCTCGGTCCCTGCTCCTGACAACATAGCAGTTCGAAAGCACGCCAAAAAAGTGCAAGTAGATAAATAGGTACCACTCCGGCGGGAAGGTAAACGGCGTTTCCGTGTGCTGCTCTGGTTTCGGTGTTCCATTGCACCAGAAGCAGCTTAGTCCTGCTGGCCACATGACCTGGAAAAACTGTCTGCGGACAAACGCCAGCTGTCTCGGCTTGTAAAGCGAGATGAGCGGCGCAACCCCAGAGTCATCTGTGACTAGACTTAACTGTCAGGGGTCCTTTACCTTTTTTTTTTAAGGTGACAGCAATCAAGCAAATCCTACAATCAGAACATCTGGTGTACGTGCAGACTATGCAGCAACTTTACTCAAAGTAGTTCAGGTTTGTCCCCAATATTTATTTGACTCAAGCTGTTGCTCATATTGTTTTGTACTAATCGTCAGCAGGCTTTCCTCATAAACCTCATCAGTGAAATGGTGAAATGCCGCTGCTTGGGGACGTCTGCAACAGACGAAGACCCAGGGAATATTCAAACCATATAGCAAGCTGCATTATCCATCTAGGTCAATATTGTCTACACTGACTGCTGGCTATCCAGGGTTCCAGAAAGGAGTCTTTCTCAGCCCAGCCTGAAGATATCATGAGGTGGGTTGTGTGTCCAGGGGGCTGGGTGGGGGGAGGAATTGGGCACTTTTTCCTGGCATGAATTATTAAGAACAGATGATACATAATCAATTTTCCAACAGCAAATTTCATTGATTTATTTCATTGTAGGAATTCTTCCACTCATATTACTCTTAATCTACAAATTTCATATAGATAAGAAAATGTCATATAATCGCAGAATCTTAGAGTTGGAAGGGACCTCGAGGGTCATCTAGCCCAACCGCCCGCAATGCAAGAATCTCAGCAAACGCATCCAGGACAGACAGATGCCATCCAACCTCTGTTTAAAAACTTCCAAGGAAGGAGAGTCCACCACCTCTTGTGGGAGTCTGTCCACTGCAGAACAGCTCTTACCGTCAGAAAGTTTTCCCAAATGTTTAGTCAGAATCTCCTTTCTTGTAACGAAGTGTTCTACCCTCCAGAGCAGGAGAAAACAAGCTTCTCCCTCTTCCATGCGACAGTCCTTGACATATTTGAAGATGGCTATCATATCTCCTCGCAGTCTCCTCTTTTCCAGGCTAAACATACCCAGCTCCTTCAAATGCTCCTCATAAGGTTTAGTTTCCAGACCCTTGATCATCTTGGTCACCCTCCTCTGCACATGTTCCAGCTTGTCAACATCCTTCCTAAATTGTGGTACCCAGAATTGGGCACATTATTCTAGGTGTGGTCTGATCAAGGCAGAATTAAGTGGTGCTATTGCTTTCCTTGATCTGAACACTATACTTCTGTTGATGCATTCTAGAATAGCATTAGGGTTTTTTGCTGTTGCATCACACTGTTGAGTCATGTGAAGCTTGTGGTCCACCAAGACCCCTAGATCCTTTTCACAATGCCTGCTTGCAAGCCAGGTGTCCCCCATCCTATATTTGTGCATCTGGTTCTTCCTGCCTAAGTAGCAGAACCTTACATTTGTCCCTATTTAAATTCATTTTGTTAGCTTGGGCCCCGTTCTCCCTTTTGTTAAGGTCATTTTGAATTCTGATTCTATTTCTGAGGCACTTTTCCACTTTTTCTCCACTCAGAAATACACTCAGAAGAAGAACCTCATGCCCAGAAAGTGTGGCATCAACCCACAGGTTTCTCTTAGAAGCTCAGGAGCCTTTTTCAGCATGAATTTGCAAAAATCTTTAACGTGTAGATTAAAGTGTGATCGACTGAGAGTCAAGGTAGATGCTAATTTTATTTAGGAAAAAAATAGCTCAGTCAATAATCTCAGGGCTGTGAGTTTGAGTCCCAGGTTGAGCAAAAGATTCCTACATTTCAGGAGGTTGGACTAGATGACCCTTCCGCTTCCTTCCAACTCTGTGATTTTGTGAATTCTGTGATATAAACAGCTAAAAAACAAACAAACCCTCTAACAGTGTACACAGAACAATTACCTGTAATACAAGTTGAAATCAGAAACATTTAATATATTTATAGAAATTTATATGGATAGGATCACTGAAACCATTTTTTTAAAATTCAGGAAATTTAAAAGGGAAAACATGGTGAGGGGAGATTTCTTTGGATCAGGACCACTGTGGAAGGTGTTTAAACCTGAAGCTCCCTGTTAAGTGTATAGCTGGTGGCAATCTCAATTCCATTGCCTCTACAATTCCATTTGCCATGACCCAGAGACCATGCGATGTGTGAATGCCTCAGAGGAAGATGAGAGTAGGTCTTCATCCTTGGGTAAAGAGCTGCCAGAATTATCTTCAGAGGACACAGGGGATGAGTTTCCCATGGAGCCCTGTCTCCCCAGCCTCATAGAAGCCAAAGAAGAAGGAGAGGACCTCTTAACATCCAGCCGGTCCCCTTTCGGAGGCTGAGCTTTCTGTGCTACAGCTGCATGCAATGCATGAAGGCTTCTGTTGGAGGTAGGTGCTTGCAGAGACAGCTGCATACAAAGTTTCCTCAGCAGGATCCTGGGCGCTCTCCAAGGTCCTGCAGGTGCTCTCAAAGCCTCAGCCTTCTAAGAAGACCCCTCCAGGCTTCCTCAACGAGCCCTGAGCTCCGTGATGCAATAAATCTGCCAATTCATGAGAAAGCAGGGTTCAGCAATCCAATATTCTTCCTCAGGAGACGGACCAAGGGCTTACCCCACATACATTATGCATTAGGTACACTCAAGATATTATAAGGATATGCTTCATATAAGTTTGTGTGTTCTTTTTTGCAAGTATATAGTACTAAGAGAAACCCTAAGCTCCTGGGAAGAGCAGTTAGGAGGGTGTTGAATATCGCAGGGCTCCAGTGCTCAAGGGGGAGGTCAGAGGTCTCCCTGGAGTAGGGTTGCCATATTTTGAAGAGCAAAAATGAGGACCTCATGCCCATAATGTTCCTGAGGGGGGACAAAGCAGCAACTCCACCCCCCAAAAGACGCAAACAGCCCCATGTTTCTTCTTGAGCCCCTGTTTCCACCTCTTCCTATTCACTGCCCAGGAATGGGCCAAACAGCTACCTCAATTCTGCCAGTTACTTTTAGCCCACCTGTGCCCTTTCTGCATGCACATAGGCTGTCGCCACCCAGGATGGTGTGGTGCCTCCAATGTGCATTCCCTTCAGCCTGGTCCTTGCTCCAAATTCACACTCATGCACGGTATAGTCTGTGGTATCAGCAAGCCCGTCTGCTCCAACATCCTCTCCAGGTGTGGGGAACCCGGGGGCTCAGCTATGAGAGGCCTGGGAAAGCAAGGGGGCACAGAGCCTGCCGCCAAGGAGGAGGAGAAAGCAGCAGCCGGCTCTCCTTTCAAGCGGCCCTGCATGTTTTGCACACTGTGACAAACGACAGGTTGCTTGACTAGACAGCGACCTAGGCTGGTCGAGTGGCAAGAGAAAGCAGGAGGGGGCAAGGAGAGAGAGACAGGCAGGCAGACAACAGAGCCACGGCCTTGGAGTGCGTGGGGGTGGGGAGGAGTGAGGGCAACTACACACATGTGGGACCCTCTTACCCCACAGAGGAACTGCCGCTGTGCCAGGTGCCCAAAGCACCAGGGGACATGTAGTTCCTGCTCTTCATCAGCCCTGAGGGGGGATTTGAATTTCCTTTCCCCGTGCCCCTTCCTTCTTCTAAGGGCACACACGTGACAATGGATCGTTGCCCTGCTCCTCACCCATAGCTGGTACCAAACAAACAAATGAAACCCCCGGACATTTTGCCCAATAATAAAAATCCACCTGGACAGAAAATTTAAGCTTGAAAAAGAGGACGCATCCAGGAAAGACAGGACATATGGCAAACCCTACCCTGGAGAGGCAACAGAGAACTCCACCCCACTACTGATCAGGGTTCAAAAGGCAGTAAGGCCAAAAAGGAAGAATTTGGTAGAACAGGGGAAGTTTGGGATCCCTGGCTCCCTGGAAATGCCTCTGGAATGGGGGGGGGGCTGGGTTCTTCTATCCCAAACAAAAGTAGGCCTAAAAAAACTGATGAGAGTGTTTTTAGGATATTGCCAGAGAGAACAGCTGGCCTTGAATTACAAGAAAACCAAAGTTTTCTCAATAACTATAGGGCCCATTGATGGCGCATGGACAACCAGCTTATTGAACAGGTCAAAGTTATTTTCCAGTCTACAGGGTCATGGGGAGCACACCAGAAATGTGCAAAAGAAAAAGTGTCCCAAAGCGCCAACATTCTGACACGCTATTTCTACACAAAAGGTGGCAAATATATACCATCAGTCCTGGAAGTGTTCCAAGCTAAACCCCTAGCACAGTTATAATAAGGGGCTCAGATTTGGACAGGCACTCCTCTTGGATCTACAGAAGCTGTCCAATCAAAGTTCTTAAGGCAAATTTTCTCTGTCCCACCCTGTGTCCCAAACGCATCATTGCGCCTAGAGGCTAATCTTCCCTTGGTAGAATTATGGATCTGGCATATGACACTTAACTATTGGCTTCGCCTAAACTCAGTTTCCCCCTTTCTAATATCCCTAGTGCTGCAAGATTGTCACAAGAGTGCCTGGACTAAAATTGTCTATCAAAAACTTCACTTTGGGTTTTAGTAAAGCAAACAGTCTAATTTGTCAGCGCCTAAATGATATTGAGCATCAGAACAACTTGGCCACAATAAGGAAATTTTTCTCATGGTGTGATTATTTCCCACCTTCTCATTTTGACTCTCTGACACTCTATCTGCATAACCTAGCAATTCTAAAATATAGACACGCTTTTACTCTCACAAAATTGAATATTTTGCCCTCGGCTACACTTGAGGGATGATTCCAACAGATTCCACACGAAAATGCTTCTGTCCCTGTGGCGATGGCAGCACCGAATCGGTGGTGCATGTCCTTCCGGCTTGCACTCTTTATAAAGACTTGAGGAATGAGGTTATCACCCCTCTTTTATTGTCCATTCCAGGTCGCCCAGCCCCTGCCACAGTGTCTTTTCTCCTGGCAGATCAAGATGAGCAGGTGACAGCAAAGGTTGAAAGGATTTTAGCTGGGGCAATTAGAATAAGATCCACTATTTGACTATTGATTCAAAACCCTAAAATGTATATTATGTAGTTGACTTTTTATTTCTATTCTTTGTATATTGTATTGTTGTTTTATCGCTATGGCCAATGGCTGAGGCAAATAAAGATTCATTCGTTCGTTCAACCCCTGGAACTGACACAGGTCTTTCCCCTCCCATTGGAATGAATAAACAAGAAATACAGAAAAAGGAGGAGGAGGACGGAGAGGAAACATGAATGGAAAGGGGACAGGATACACCTGCTTCTGTTCTGTTCAGCCATCAGGGTTTTCCTCCTGACGTTCGCCTCCTCTGAGCTCCCCAGTTGTTGGGATTGACTGAGTATGGCAGATCCAGGTCTGCTGCATACATAATGAAATGGCCCTGGTGGTCTACTCAATAATCTGAAGATATTAGCCTCTAAATATATCATTACATTTCCCCCTTGCCGATGGTCCCTTGCCCTCTTATCTCCAGTGACAGCAGAGAAAATCATGGGAATTCCCAACAGGAAATACAGGCCCTGATGTGATCAGACACACTTCTGTGGCCTGCAGTTGATGTTTCATTTTGAACCCCAAACATTCCTCCTTCATGTATCTAAAAGTATTTCTGTTTGGTGATTAAGGCTGGTATTGGGTGACCTTTACTCTTCTTTCCCTTGCTTTCCTCTTAAGAGTTAAATGAGAGCCTTCCGTTCCTCTACAGGGTACTTAGAACTAAGGCAGGATGGCGCTAGCAGCAGGTTGGTTTCATTACATTGATCGGATACATGTGCTGTTTTTTATCTCTAGCATTTTCTCAGTAATTCAGCACTTTAAAGTCTCAGCTGTCTACTGATCTGCAGACAATTGTTTGGTGTAATACTATCCGGAAAAGGCTGATAAAATGCAGATGTGGCTGGGGCTCTGAAATTTGTGGTTTGCTAAGTGGCTCCCTCCCCCCGCCCCCGCCGCCCCAATACTTGCTCATGGCAAGTCAGCTTCCCTGCTAAGCATGAAGACGGATTTTTTTATTAAAATGTTGTGAAGAGGAAGTAATTGCCCAAAATTATCTGCAATTAAAAAAGTTAGCGGAAATGTAAAAGAGCAGAGTTGTATATTTCTCACCTTTGTTTCTAAACTTTAGCCAATCTGTGGGCAATGGTTATTAATTTCCAAGAGGTTTAGTTGATCAAAGTGCATGGTTCTCTGGCTGCTCAAGAAGTGCCTTCTGCTTTGAAATTAAAATGCTTTCAAAATGCACAAATTCATATAGCTCTGAATGTACAGCTATCTGTCTGATAAAATGGGATTGTGCACCAATGTGACTGAGAGCAATAAATCTTGAGCCAGGAATGATACCATATCTTAATGGTTGGCATAGGCTAAAACAGATTGTATTTGCTCTGCTATCAGATGATAGTGATTAAAGCTGGAGTACTCTTTGCTCTAATCAACATATGTCTCCCAACTCATTGTGGTTCATGTCCTACTTCACTTGATCATTCACAGGCATGTCAGTGCAACAGTTAAATAAACGGCTTCTACTGTTTTTAAGGCTGACATTAACACCAGTGTTGTGCTAGGTGGCATAGAGAACAGAAACCTCATTGTCTCTCGACCACTTGGCACATTACATTTTTTGATGTGCACCTAAGATGTTTGCAACTAACATGTGCCTATGAAAAGATTATCAAGCTATGGGTGGTAGCTGCTCCTTGTTGAGAGCACTTTGGGGCAAATTCGGGTCACTAAATTTTGGCCCCTTTGTAAGGTTCAGATTTCAGATCTTCTGGCAGAGAAGCAAAGATGTTGAAGAGCAGAGGTGCCAACTTGTGAGGGAGATGAGGGGGGCAACCCCTGATGTCACACACGTAATGTGCAGTGTCGCATCATGATGTCAGGAAAGGAACAGGTGAGTTGGACAACGGATGGGCTTGAACAAAACAAGCTTCACAAGAGGGAGTTATCTGATAAATACACAGGATGTTCCAGAGCCCATCCACTCTTGGCACCAAATGGCAACATGATTATAGGAGGAATCACAACTTTTATCTCCAGCCCCCTCATCAACCACAGCTTTTGTGTCCCACCCATCATATATAGTGCTTTCTTCTTTGACCATCATTTGTAGCCAAGTAAGATTGTCTTCCACAAACACAGCCTTAACAGTGAGTCTGTAAGTGACTGTGGAGGCCAATTCTGGATCCACACGTCCTTCCACAGTGGGGACATCAGTTTCCGGGCGGGAGTTGATCACGGTGAGAGTTTGCCAAAAGTGCCTTTCTCTTAGCTCGTTTCTCCTTTTCACCCTGAATTTGTGCTTCTTCAAAAACACCTTTGGTAAAGGCAGTTCTCCAATTGGAGCTCTTGCAGGCCAGTGTTTCCCAGTTATAAGTGCTTAGACTACATTTTTTTTTAGATCATATGTAATACAAAACCAAAATGTGCCCCCATTCAAAAGTAGGTTCTTCAGTTTCATTTCATGTGAATGACACATAAGGACTTGGATACAGTCATCTGTCTGTCCATCCGTCTGTCTGTCTATCCACAAAAGCCAGTTCTGTCAGTTTCTAGTGAAATCAAGAAGCAGAACACAGGGTGAATCTATGCATGTGGAGAAGTAGGATTCTGCAGGTAGGAGCCGCTCACTGGCTCATTTTCTGGGATGAGGTAAAGTGTGCTATGTGCAAGACTGCTGAGGGAGGGGCCAAACCTGCTCCAGCCAAATGCTAAAGTCATCTGTGGGTTGGTGCAATTTCATCCACTCTCCCACTAGTGTTGGCTCCTGTCTCTGTGCTTCTGCACTTCTGTCGTTTAAAGGAAGTGTTGCCACTCCTTCCTTTTGGCAATATTCAGGTGCTACCTGAAGATGGTATGAAACTCTTCTTCTTCTTTGGCAATCACTCGTAGCCGAGACTGTCTTCCATAAACACGGTTTTAACAATGAGTCCATAAGTGACTGTGGAGGCCAGTTCTGGATCCACACATCCTTCCACAGTGGGGACATTGGTTTCCGGACAGGAGTTGATCACAGTGTGGATTTGTCAAGTGTGCCTTCCTCTTAGCACGTTTCTCCCTTGCATCCTGAGTTCGAGTGTCTTCAAAGCCCATGACACCTTTGGTAAAGGCTGTTCTCCAACTGGAGCGCTCGCAGGCCAGTGTTTCCCAATTGTTGGTGTTTATACTACATTTTTAAAGATTTGCCTTGAGACAGTCTTTAAACTTCTTTTGTTGACCACCAGCATTAAGCTTTCCATTTTTAAGTTCGGAATAGAGTAGATGCTTTGGGTGACGATCATCAGGCATCCGCACAACATGACCAGTCCAACGAAGCTGATGTCGAAGAATCATTGCTTCAACAATGGTGATCTTTGCTTCTTCCAGTACACTGATAATAGTTTGCATGTCTTCCCAAGTGATGTGTACAATTTTTTGGAGACACCGTTGATGGAATCTTTTGAGAAGTTGGAGATGGCGTTTATAAGTGGTCCATGTTTCACAAGCATATAGCCAGGTTGGTAGAACAATAGCTTTGTAAACAAGCATTTTGGTTTCCCTCCGAATCTCCTGGTCCTCAAACACCCACGCAAGGTCCCCTCCCTCTCTTGGGCATTCTACACGTTCCCAAATAACCAATAGGCTCACTTGTGTGAAATAGAACTGCGCAGCCAGTAGCTGGAACATTCACCATATTGGTCATACTGAGCTTGTTCCCATTCCTCACTTCCATAAATCCCTGCGCCACTGGGAAGTTCCTGAGTTGTGCTGTTAGTATCTTACTACATTGAACAGGATGTGAATATATATAATTGCAGTAAAGAAACTATCCTCAAAGAGACTGAAAGCTTAAATTCTCTTTTAAAGTCTGGCCTACATTTAAAAAAAAAACCAAAAAAAACTTTTTAATTCATCCATTAATTCATTCCTTGAGTCTTTTCATCCTTCCTTTCTGCCCTAGGGGACTCACTCCTTACAGCAACCATTCAGTAACCATTAAAACAACGCAGTAATTAAAAGTAAAGAAAGTATTAACTTCTAAAAACAAACTAAGCAGCACAGGCTTTTTTATATTTTAAGGAAGCTATTTTGTGGTTGTTTAACTCCCAACTCTACCTTTTTATTTCTTTCTTTGTTTGGGCAATTTATATACTGTACTGCTTAATTACAATTGTCTCTAAGCAGTGTCCTTAAACTTCCCAAAGGCTGGGTAGTTGTTGGTTTTTTAAAAAAAGAAATGCTTTAGGCACTTGTTTTGAAAACGAACAAGGACTTGTACTTATTGGGTACTTGAGAGAGCACATTAAAAATACCAGTTCATA
Organism: Podarcis melisellensis; assembly: GCF_964234715.1. NCBI lineage: Eukaryota > Metazoa > Chordata > Lepidosauria > Squamata > Lacertidae > Podarcis > Podarcis melisellensis. Next base: position 76,618,422 of record NC_138541.1, on the reverse strand, counting down.
AGACAGTCCTGGAGGCTCTTGGGACCAGGTCCCTCTTATTGGCTCCCATTCACCAGGCACCTAAGAAGCTCCATTCCCTTATAAAATCAAATGGTCACCCTTTCCTTGTCAGCACTATTTATTTATGAGCTTAAAGCTGCAATCCTATGCATACTTACCTGCCCTGGGACCACGTAACTCCCAGGAAGTCCCGTTGAACACATTGATGGTAACTTCTGAGTTAAAATGCATAGGTTCCAGCTGCCCATCAATTAAAGTAGAGATCTGGGTGTTTTGAGCAGTGACTGTGGAATTGTCTTCACCTGCAGACCTTCCAGAATTCCTTCCTTCCTATTTTTTAGGAAGTGAAGGATCAGCTGTTTTGTAGGACTTTTTATACCAGTTAATTCGCAATAGTATTGCTTGTTGTTTGTAGCTGATGAATGTGTTTTTCTTCTATATTATAATCCACACTGAGTTTTCTGTACTCAGTGGTGGGTTTGTGAAAAGCAGATGATTACAGAGCAGATATGAACTGTGTATGTTAGGGCATGTAGTGGATATTACATTCTACTGCTTCTGAGGGGAAAAACATGAACATACAAAAGATATGTGCATGCACATCTATTTGTTTCATAAAATTTATACAACGGTTGAGTGTAAAAACAACAACAACCCTCAAAGCGGTTTATAAAAATAAAACAGTAAAATCAAGAAAAATGCACAAACCTACTTTAAAACATACAAAAGTTAAAATATTAAAACAATATATATTGTTAATGTTGTTTATTATTATTTATATGGCTGATGGGTGATTTTGGTTTTTTTCCATAAATGTTATATTAGACAGTATATTGATGTATTATTATATCCCCTTTTTTTCCTTCTCTTGTGTGTGCGTGTGTGTCAGGTGACAGGCAACTAATAAGTTTAACAAAAAACAAACTAAACCACTGCTTCTGCCTCGCACCTTGGACGCTGCCTCCCAGTTCCCCTCCGAATGGTAGCTAAGCGTGCGATCAGGCGCCTTGATAAGCAGAGATAAGCTCCTGCGCAGCCTCTGCTTGCGGCGCCCGAGGGACGGGCCTCACTCCCATCCGAATCAACGGGCTTTTCCTTTTCCTTTCTTTTTTTGCAGTGAAAGGTCACTCTGCAATTCCCGATTTCTGAAGGAAAGAGGCGTTCCTATTTATTCCGGCAACATTTAGTGGTTACATGCCTGGCTGGCAGCAATTTCCCACAATGTGTAAATTAGTCAATCCTCAAAGTCAGTAAACCTTTGCTTTGAAGTGGACATTAATGAACTGCACCATTAGAGCCCAATGATTGCTTACATTGGTATGTTAGGGAGCCTCCCCACCCCCCACCCCCAGCTTGGCTTTTTATGTTTTCCTGCCTTGGTGTTTCTTGTCTTTTAGTTATCTGAATTGCCCAGACTGCAAAAATGCTCCTGAAAGAGCTGGGGGAAGGAGGGGGGGGAATTAATGAAAAAAGTTACTAGGGGCCTGACTGATGTTGGCACTTCAAAGCTGGAGCAGACTCAATTGCTGTAGACTGCTTAATTCAGAAGTGCTCCCTTGTGGATGACAGTGCATGGTGACAAAGTTCAATTGGCAACAGGAGACAGGCAAGATCAAAGACTCCCTATTGTAATAGTTTTGTTCCATGAAGAATTGCTTATTGTCAATAGTTTTTCAAGCCTTTACTAGCTCCAGCTTTGTATCAGGATTCTTTGGTTCAGAACCAGCTTAAATAAATAGCTAACTACATCCTTTGGATAATACATTTCAACTCAAAATATTGGATGTTGAGTCTCTTGCAAAATTCACCTCTAAAATCGGGAGAGAGTGAACCGCCTTCACTTTTTGCAGAGCGGAGGAATGGAAGGGAAATCCAATATGAAAAGTACCGCATGAGGCTGTGCTCTTGGGATTTAGGATTTATTCCAGAAACTGTTATCTATTATTGGAACAAGAATGTTCCCTTCCCCACTTTTGGATCATTTCTCTACTTGCATGCAGCTCAGTCCTGTTTATTGTGGCCTCTCTTTGCCTTTCAGCATCAGATTTTTAAAAAAGAACTTAATTTCATCAGTCTATCCAACAGAAATAGTTCACACGATGGCACTTTTTCTTATCCTCCCCTTTGCAAAATGTTAAGATGTGGCTCTACTCGACTTTTGAAAACAACCGTTAATTTCCAAAATAGCCACCAACTCATATTTTAGCAATGTTGTTGTTTTGATTTCAGCAGCAATGGGGATGACACAACTGGTAAATATGAGTTTGGAAACTAGCAAATGACTCCAAAGCACAGCATTGTTAACATCCTTTGCCTTGAAGCAATTACACAGGCTAGTTTGGTGACAATTAAACAAAACTGCTGAGTGATCATTGGGATCTATAATGTTGACAGCAACCTCTTTCACACCCTCCATGCAACAATTTTTTTCAGTGTCTTTTAAAGGAAATATAACTTTGTGCTGAATGCCAAATTAGTTTATTGCACAGTCCCAAAGTAGGAGGCAACAAAGCAAGAATACCTCACAGTGGAACTCTTCAGGTTCCTCCTTGGAGATCTATTTCTTTTAAGAAACAAGAACAGATTTGCTAAAATCATCCTTTAAGTTAAAATGTGTATCTTTTCTTTTCTAAAAGAAAAAAACCTAGGATTCTAACTTGTAGTTAGAAAGCAAGGTAAGATGCCCAATCTACCAGGGAAGTTGTACTGCAGACACCCCACCAAAATTGTGTCCTATACATTTAGCTCCAGCAGCCTTTTGGTTGTAAATTATGATAGGAGACATCATTAGCCTCTGACTTGTATGCCCCCTCCTACTTAATCACACTAAAGTCCACACATAAGCCCCAGCAGAGCAATCACAAATAATTAAATCAATTATGGGCAGCCTAACATTTGGGTATTGTGATTAAACTGGTGTCAACTTTCATAATATTTTATCTGTAAATGCAAATATGTGGCTTTGAGTTCACGAGGATAAAAGCTTATATAAATGCCAAAGTATGTTGCTTAGCAATGGCTTAACAACAAATTTCATAAAGGATACAAAGCTGCCTTCTCAAGGAAAACAATAAGTAATGAAATTCCAATTAAAATTGTGCAAATCTGAAAGCTAAGAAATGAGTTAATTAAAAAAGGATAAAATGCAGGTTCTGGAGAAAATATGCTGAATATCATTAATATTTTAAATTCTTTTAAATCCAGCATTTGGCCTAACTTTTTCATTTTAAGTAGCAGAAAAATCACTTGGTTTACATGGCACTCAAAAGAGTTGAAATCCTCCCAGAGTGCTTTAGCCATGTTAATATTTCTTAATTTATTTTTCATTGGCATCAAACCTGAAAACCCATGAACAATCAACTGTCAAATTCAAAATACCAGTACATGCCAACTATCAAATTTTATAAATGTGCATTTTATTTATTTGAAATATTTTCACCCATTTCTTAATCTCAGTTTCTGAGTTGGTTTACAACATAATTTAAAACAATAAATGTTTTTAAGCGCTTTGTAAATGCTGTACATATATTATTTCAACTTTATATCTGCAAGGTAGGTTAGTATTTTTGCCCCGCTATTGCAGACCAGGGATGATAAGTCACGTTGGAGCACCTTGTGGATTCGTGTCAGAGGTGAGATTTGAACCAGGATCTTCCTTCTTCTAGCTTGGTCTCTCGCTACACAGTCGGGCTGTGCAGGAACATCATAGCTAATATGTTCAGGAACTGAGTATAAGGATGCCTAATGAAGTTACCTTGGCAGTGAAATCCATTACAAAAACAATAATTTGCAGGGCAAATTAAGTCTCCCACTGCTTCTTCGCCCAACAGCTTTGGAAGAAGGCAGTATCAGCAGTCGTGATTCCAAATTTGAGTAAAGAAAAAAGACTCCTAATTTAAGAAAACACTCGGAAAGAAAAGATACATTGAATGTACCTATCAGGCTTTTATAAACACAGATGAGTTTTCTGGGGATTTTAATTGTATGTAGCATAACAAGAAAGATCTGATAGCACCCCTGCTTTTTAGATGACATTCCAATTTTTACAGAGGTTATTAATGTTCTATGATTAGTTTGCTTAGGGGAAAATATCAAAGATAAATGGTGTGGTTATCAACTGCAGGTTTATTGGTCTGAGACTTCCACCACAGGGAGTGGCTGCTGTATGGGATTGATAAACGCAGAGATTTATAAGGTCAGGTTTTATGAGTCTACAGATTCCTTGTGGTGTATTACCACATCCTTATTACAAGCCCCTGCTGTCGTGCTCCTCAGCCAACAGAGGCAATATATTACACAGGCTTGTCTATCCCACAGATTTCCTCCCTCCTAACAATAGAAGAAGAGACCAAAATAAAATATTGCTTTCCTAAATTGTTTGCGCAGCTTTTGTCAGAGTATTTCCCATAATTTTAGATCTGGTCTGAGCATTCTAACATTATTTTTCCAGTTCTTACCAGTTCTTTTTCATATATGAGTTGAATTATGTGGCAACTGTAGTGCAAGAAGAAATACATTTTTAATGTCTATGTAAAAGACACATGATAAATGCATTTTGCAATACAGGGAAAAGACTGAAACAAATCTCCAGAGCAGATTTCTGGAAGAGAAGAGATCCTTTTGCATCATATACTGAGGATTCAACACTGAAGAGGGGAACTGTTCCAAGAATGTTTGATATATTTTCTTTGACCCATGAGATCTGTCAAATTCCCAAACAGTTATAACTTTATTAAGAAGAAGTTGAGGGAAACTAGAAGTACTTTTTATTTATCTATTCATGAATTACATCTATATCCTCCCTTTCTAGTTCCAAGAATGGCTCAAGGCAGCTCTCCACAGTAATAATGTATTAAAAGAATAAAAACAAGTTAAAGCACCACAAAACAACATATCGACATATAAAAGCAGCAAACAAAGACATGAAATGTGGGGAGGGACACTGAGCAGGTTTCAGCAGCAGGGAGGGCAAAAGCTCTCTGACAAACCACAGGCTTCAGCTATCATAGAGAGCAAAGAGAGGGTCAGCAAATTCCCAGGGGCAGGGAGTTCCACAGGGCTTTCCCACCAATCAAACCTCAGGAGGTGGCCATTTGTTGTTTTCATTTATATGAATTTTATACTTGCAACCAACTTGCTTAACCAACATTGTAGAAAGCTACTGTCATGAAGTGATGGGAAGATAGTACAAGCTTGAGTCAGAGGTCCCGTCCCCACCGCAAATTAGCCAGGAGGGAGTGTTAGAATTCCCGCTCCGTGATTGCAGTGATGGGATTGTTGTCTTTCACATGACGGCGTATGTTTTGACTCCACAGAGTGGGAAGTGACGGAGACAGGATGTTTGTATTTCTGTGTTCCGTGAAGTGGGACTACTGTCCTTTGTTTTTTCTCTTTGCTGCCTGATGCTAGAGAGAGAGGGATCCATGTTGCAGTGCTTGTGTGTGTTTATATGTAAATAAAGTAGATTAGCCAAAATGCTGAGTTGCTGAGGTCTGTTATGCAACTGCGCAAACTCTGTGGATCCCTAAGTGTGCCAGTTTCTGTTGACATCGGTCGCTGTGATGCTCGGGCTGAAGAAAGCTTTAGAAGCTCCCAAACGATTGACCAGGAGGGAGAGAACATGCCAGTCGGGCATGTGTCTCTGCCCGGGTCCTGCTCAAGTGTAGGCTGAGCTTCTGACAGGGAGCCCTCTGGGCATGATCCGCACCCATTCCCAGTTTGCAGGCTCCATTGACTTTGGTGGTGCCTGGGAACCCTCAGGCTTACTCAGGAGTAAGTTGGCTGCTGCCACTGGGCCCAAGACTTGGGCTGCTTGAAGGGAAGAGCACAGTTGCCATGCTCCAGAGGCAAGGCAGGGCTCAGGGCTTCCCCACGCTGGAACTGTCCTCCATTCAGCAGAGAGCAGCATTTGGAGAGACTCCCCAAAGCCATCAGGCAGCACTTTAAAAAAAAGAAGACGACAGCAGCAGTACAGACTTCTGGCCCCTTGAGCAAAATCTGTAGATCCAGCACTGCCTTCCAGGCCTCTTTATCTGGCCACGCTTCACCCCCCCCCCTTCCCCACTGCTCCCTCTCAGTGTCTTTGCATCCTGTAATTAAGATGATGCATCTTCCTTGTCTGGACGGAGGACAAAGAGGGAGGAGGAAGTCTAGAGAAACTAGCATACTGCACAAGGTAAAATCTGCATCCATGGCTTTGCTCTCGTTCTGCCTCTGGTCCTGTCCTCCTGCGCATGGCCTCAGAAAGATGCCCAGAAAGGAATGTGGGCCCCATCCTGCAGGGGCTTCTGCTTTTGCTTCACTGCAGCTTGTGACTCTTGGAATATGCACGCAGGGTTAACAAGCAGCTTGGAAGGTGACCTGCACACCGAATCCCTGGTTGATAACCACACCTGACCCTGAGATTCCGAGTTAAGGGAAATAGGGAATTTACGTTATGAAGGCGCCATGGGCCAGTGCATGTGGCTGTTAACCTGAAAGTTGGAGGTGGTTTTGCTCAGGATTCCTGCACTGCAGGGGGTTGGACTAGATGACCATAGGGGTCCCATCCAACCCTACAATTCTATGATTCTATGAAATTACATACTGGAAAAAGGATCCTAGTTCTGTCTAACTAAGGTGGAGATACAAAGAGCCATACCTGTTCTCTCAGCAGGAGAGATATACAAAGATGTCTCCTCTCCCAAAGTGAGGAGGAAGAAGGAAAAAAGGAAAGCAGTCCTAAAGAGTATCAGTCTAACACCTGAGGGAAGATCAGCACAGATTAAAGGACAGTCATGGAAGCCTGGAGGTTTCTTCAACTATCTACTTTCTCCTATGCAGACCCACCCGTCTTCAATACAAGCAGAGTTGCATCCCAGCAGTTTCCACAGTTAAGTCATTTAGACTGTGGTGAATTGTGGTTAATGTTAACTATGGTTAATTTCAAACAAGCAAACTTCAAACCATTGTGAATGAAGCCGGCTTGTTTAAAATAACCACAATTAAGATTAACTACAGTTATCTTAAGTTTTTGTTTCATAACATGCTTTTCCATGGTGGCCCATTCCCCACAGAGCTCACAATAACATACTCATAGCTGTCAACCGTCCCTTATTTGGCGGGAAACTCCCTTATCCCAGCGCCGTTTCCTGCTGCTGTCCCAGATTGATGATGTCCCTTAAATTTTCCAGGTTTCATGCTCACCTGGCTCGGGAGGGAAGCAGCGGCTCGGGGTCCTCCTCTTCGAGAGAGCATGCACACGAGCTGCCGCGTCTCTGTCTCTCCCTTTCCCCCCTCAGGGGCGCGTAGTGAGGAGATGAGTGGCAGCGGGCGGGCAGGCAGCCCCTCTCTTGCGAGACTTCCGCCACGCTGCCAGGGGAAGCCGGAGGCGGCATCAGTGGCAGAGGCTGAGGAGGCGGCCTGAGGGAGGAGGAAGAGGCGGGGATGGGGAGGGACGCAGAAGGGCGGTGCTTCAGCTAATTCTGCCTGTAAGCTTTGCCATCTCAACATCGTTCATCAGTTTTGTCTGCCACTCTTCTTTGGTCGGAGTTGTAGACCCTTAGGATCATCTAGTCCAACCCCCTGCAAAACACAGTCAGTCACAGCCAAAGCAGCATGGCTCCATCAGTGCCGGATTTCTGTATAAGCTAAGCCAAAATCCCTTATTTTAGCTGCTGATCCCTTATTTTCAAGGCTGCTGGTCCCTTATTTTCAAATCTGTAAGCTGACAGCTGTGAACATACTTATTTTTAAAAGTGCCAAAAAATTCAAAATACTTCTGTTTTTCTTCTCCATTGTATTTTAAAGAAAACCTCTATTTTACTTTTCTGTTTCTGGGTCTGGACAACATGGTAAGCTGTGGTTAAACAAATTCAGAAGTCAAAGCTTCCAAACTCCTCCTCCCTGCCAACTGGAAGAAGAGGGGAGAGGGGAGATTGCACTAGCCTGTGGCTCACTGCAGCTCATTCCCAATTATTTACGCTGCACTAAAATATGGTTTGGCATGACATACAAACACAGCCATTGTTAGTCTGCTGCCTGGCATATTTCAGGGAGATTATCAGCATTGCTACTTTCGGTCCCTGTGGACTGTCGTCCAGTAAATTTGTCTCCTCCAGGACTGCATACAGAAGTCACTTGCAATGGAGAAGGATTTTGACACAAATTCTGTGCCTGAAAAAAATCTGTCACCTGCATTACATATATTTGAATCATTTGCTCTTTTTCTGGTAGTCATGGAGGAAGCTTTACCTCTGAAGGGCACTGGATTGCTGTGACTTAGAACTGCCTGAACAGCTACTGTAAAAAAACAATAATGCATCAAGTAGTTTTTTTAAAAAATATCTTTACTCCAGGCACCAGGCACAATCTGCAGGGGAAACCTTCAACACATCATTTGAAATATGCTATTGCTCTGCCATGGCTCCAGATGAACAGAGTTCTGGACTCGTAGGTTGCCACTGTGAATGCCACTCTTACATGCTTAGCCTATTTCACACTGCTTGTATTTTAAAGAAATTGCTATCAGGGCCATTTTAAATGTGGGCATTATCACAGAGGTATTCATTCAGGGTTAGCTGTGGCCAGTGCTCTTTTCCTAGAAAAATAGATGTCGGTACTCTCCTCCATGAAGCTGGCTGTGGCTCCCTGTTCAGTGTGTGCTTGATGGCAAACGTAACTTGTGAAATGGCCCTTAGTCTGTTACTGAGGATAAAGTCTGCCAGAGTGCTGTCCTCTGTCTTGTATTTTTGCCACAGGGATGATTTCTAGGTGTTCTCCAGTACAAACACAAGCCAAACACAGAAAATTGCCCTCAGTTGAGTTGATGTAGCTCATTATTTCTTTAAATAAAGCAACTGGGAAGTGATGGTCAGGGCAGCTCGGTGTGTTTACAACTTTTGCATGTTGTCACCTGACGCTAGTGGCTGAAACAGAAGCAGGAGACCATTCCTCATTTGTAAAAGAACTGAATGTGGGTTGAGTGTGAGAGGCAATGCTCCCCAGGGTGCAGACACATTCCTCCTGCCCCATTGTCATCTTGGTCAGGCAGATTTTTTGAAACAATACCTGAAAAAGTAATGAAAGGGGGAAGGGGTGCGCACACCCCACAAGCGTAGCACCCTTTTTAAAACTTCCTTCAGTTCTGGGGTGGGGGTGGGGACTTTGCAACTCCCGCTAGAAACAAAATCTCCCCTCAGAAACCCTTCCACGATTCCAGTTTTACAAAATCCTTGATTCCGTTTTTCACCTCGTAACAGATAAATAACAATGAATTTTGCCAAAGAGCAAAAATGCAGCCAAGAGAACAAATCTGCTGTCCCTCCCCTGGAGGATCCAGCCTGCCTCATTTGAACTGCCTTCCTAGCCAGCCAGCAGCAGAGTTACCCCTTCCCTTTTATTTTACCAACTCCAAATAAGCAAACAATGCCTCCCTGTGAAACTCTGAATCACAGCGTGTGCATTTACAGCTGCAGACAAAATCTGGTTTGCATTTAATGTGACAAATTATGCAAAGCACACCAAATAAGAACCATTTAAAATTCCAATGGCCCTTTCGGAAAACATTTTAGCAAAATATTTGCTTTGCCGTTTCCTTCTGCTCTCATTAAAAACAATAAATCACCAAACAAAGGTTGGGATGATAGCAGCCCCCGCCCCCCCCCCCCGGGCCATCACGTTCCTTTTATGCCATCGTGGGATTTGCTGCATGATACAGGTCAGACACATGGCTCCAACTTTAAGCAAAATTCTAGCCAACCAGAAAAATGCCAAATATCTCTTAGCATTCAATTCCAGTGTCTACGTATCCACAAGAACATGCTGCTTTTGATTGGCGTTAGAATGTGTAGCTTTTTGTGAGCAGAAGGCCACTCCTCTCCTCAAAGGCCTCCCCTAGGGCGGGCCCCACCTCCTGAATATCATGGCCTGGGTCAGTGGGGGCAGAAGTGGGAGAGCAGAATTGCCCAGAATCAGGCACAGCAACTTTCCAGCACTGGCAACGGTGCTCCACAGGGAGAGGAGCTCCGTGGAGTTCCCAGTGTTCATCCTGTGAATCAGTGCAGGTCCTTTGGGAGAGGGCAGGAAGGTCACAATTCGGGGACTGAATGTTTAGGCACCCATTCCAAAGCTCCAGCAAAGGCTTTTACTTGTGAATAAGTGAACATGAGTCAAGGCTTCCAACAATGCAGGTCAGGCTACAGGCAAAGCTATAGAGGTGTTCTTTTTAAAGCATCAAGGGTCCAAGACTGGGCAAAGGCTACAAAGGTGTCTTGATGAGTCACACCCCTCCCACCAGCTTTTAAAGCCCCCCTACAAGTCTGGTGCACTTGGAGACACATACTTTTCCAAGGGATCAGAGTTCTCACTGATGGGACAGGGGTCAGTTCCGCCTCTGGTTCCTCCTTTTCTAGCTGTCCAGCCTCTCCTCCTTGCCGGTCAATGCTCTTCCCCATTATTGGGGGATCTCTCCATTCCGTGGGTGGGGCAGGACAGAAAATAAGTGGGCTGTCTCTCCTTCCTAGCCCCGTAAGGCAAAAGGGTGGGAGGAGGCATCCCCTTTCCAGGCTGTTCCCCACCTGTGGCATCCTGTGTCCTCCTCCTCATAGCCACTTCCAAAGCACAGAGCACCAGAGCCATTTTGCTGCTGTCACCTCCTCTGCCAGGGACGGGTGCCTTGCACCAGCCTTCCCCAGCACGATCTCTTTGACATTTGAGCAGCGCTGATGGGACCAGCCCTGCAAGAGCAACTTCCTCCTAGTTCCTCTGGCATCACCAAATGGGAAGGGTCAGTAGGATGTGGTCTTCCTCAAGATGCATTTTTGTTTTTTGGGGGGGAGAACAAATGAACAAATACATATGTAACTAGCATCAGATGGTAGGTTTCCTATTTCTGCTAGGTCTGGTGTCTGAACACTGTTGAAGTCCAGATAGACCTGGCCTCTGAGAAACTCCCATTGTTTCTCATCCCTACTCAGTCCTTTGAACCTGTCCGCTGGCTGGTCTCGGAGCTCCTGGTCCCTAACTTACCCCAGCCTGGCTCTCCCGCCTGTGGAAGATCCTGTAACTATCAGCAGGCAGGTGGTGAGTTTGCCCAAGGCAAGCTGCAGTGTCGCTTAGCTGCCTGTCAGGATTCATGGGATGGACTTGAGTTGAAGTGAGGGAGGACACAAGCTGCTAGGTATTGGGGAAGGAAGGGCAGTTTACCCAAGGCATGTGCTTCCACCACTTGCTTTCCAGGGTGGGGTCTTGCCCTTGAGTTACTAGTGGTGACAGTGAAATGGTAGCTGGTTTTGAGTGTTCTTCTCTAGATTTCTGAGGCAGGGTCCCCATACATTTTGAGCAGACAAGTAGGGGTTAAAAGGTAAAGGGTAAAGGGACCCCTGACCTTTAAATCCAGTCATGGCCGACTCTGGGGTTGCACACTCATCTCACTTTATTGGCCGAGGGAGCCAGCATGTGGCCAGCATGACTAAGCAGCTTCTGGCGAACCAGAGCAGCGCACAGAAACGCCGTTTACCTTCCTGCCGCAGTGGTACCTATTTATCTACTTGCACTTTGACGTGCTTTCAAACTGCTAGGTTGGCAGGAGCAACCTCGTCGTGGGGATTCGAACCGCTGACCTTCTGATCGGCAAGTCCTAGGCTCTGTGGTTTAGACTACAGCGCCACCCGCGTCCCATTAAGTAGGGGTTAGGAAGACCTTTATGTATTCAGAGGTTGGGAGTAGGAAGTGGGTCTGAGGAAGCTTCCCAGTCAAGGAGCCATTACACCTTTCTCTGCATCCTGCTTGGTGCCCTCCATCGGCAGCGTTGTGTTGGCAGAGCAAAGCAGGCCAACATGGAATTGTTCCAGTGAGTTCCCCCTGGAGGAAGCATGTCTGGAGATGCAGGGCTTCCACCGTAGGCCAAGGCTCCCTTTCCCCAGCCAACGTATCTTGGGCATGGGATTGCACCTTCAATTATAAAAAGGGAGCTTGGATATAGGATCTTACCAGGAGTTATATGAGCCCTTATCGAGCCCTTATCTTTGCTTTCTTTTAAATGGCCTTTTTCTTTTCGTTCAAAAGATAGTCACTCATTTTTATTGAAGGGACTAATGCTTTGCATTTAGACCAAATTGGAAAGGAGATGCTTAAGGGTAACTGGGTGATGAAAGGACTACATTAGTGTACAAGCCCAAAGGCTGCTGTTTCTTATTTGTAATGCTGAATTCACATGTGAGTTGTATTTAAGCTATAAATGGTGGCGTCCAGGGAATATACAGTCCAATTGCCTTAAGTAATGAAATACTTTTATCAAATCACCAGATGGCCCTGTATTCCAAAACAATGTTCTCCTGAAGAACTTGCTATTTTATATAATATTCTGCTTACAGCATCCAGCTTTCAGTACTACACATTAAGGCATTAAGTACTGGTGGATACAAACCATGAGCAGAGGTCTGTGTTTTATTGTTGAAACTGATTTTAATAGTGCATTTATCATATAGTCATTTATTCTCTGGCATCCTCTATAACCTTTGCTTTTCTCTCACTTCCAAAATTGCACCTTATGTTTCTGTATATGTTCTGGTAAAGAATATAGTGTGGTGGTAACATGAACAATAATTAACAGTAAACAAGACAGACAGACACAGAGCATGAAGTCACCCATTTAGCCCCCTTATCAAAGAACAGAAGAGTGAATATTTTTTTGGGGGGGTGAGAAAATGTCACCATGACCACACACAAAAATGGTTGCTGGATCAGTCCCTTGAATCCAGTGGATACTTATGCCCAGTACATATAGCTCTATCTTAGGTTGTTAACTTCTGCAGTGCATTAGAGTGAGCTGGGATGTTGGGACCTGGCATGTTATATTATTTTTTATAGTCTTGATTATTGTTTATAAGAGAACAGGGTAGCAGCAAAGACTCTCCTCCCTGGAAGAGAGGGGAGTGGTTGTGGGCGGGAGCCCGAGCTCCGCCCCTAGCAGGGGGCGTTAGCCCCCTGCCTCCTCCTCTCACCTGGCTGGCGCCCACGCCCCTCGGCAGGCACCACACCAGGTGCCTCCGAGGGGGTGTTTACAGCAGCCTTTTGCTGCGGCGCCAGCTCCTCCTCGGCCTCATTCTTCTCTCCATCGTCTCGTCGCGTTGTTTATAAGAGAACAGGGTAGCAGCAACATTTGGATTGCTTCACAATTGTGTGTCACAGTGATGATGATGATGGTGATGATGATGATGGTGATAATAATAATAATAATAATAATAATAATAATAATAATAATAATTATTTACCTCACCCAACTGACTGGGTTGCAGGAGTTCAATCATCTCTCTCTCTGTATACACGTATACACACACACACACACACACACATATATGTTGAAAAGCAACTGCAGAATATTTTCCAGCAGAGGAAAATGTTTAACCCTTTCCCTTCACATGATTTGTCCACCAAAAAAAGCAACTCAACAAGCTGCTTTCCTCGTAAAAAGACCCCTCCTTCCCCCCCCATAGGGGCTCTTCATTTACTGATTCCATTTATGAATTGCTTCCCATAAAGTATCCAAAAGCAATTTCACAGTAAAAACACCACCAACAATAAAGACAATTACAAACAATTCCATATATTATGTAAAACCAATTCCATATTTGCATTTTTTAAAAAAAATTCCATATATAAAATATAATTAAAACAATTTCATATGTTGAAACAATTATAAATCTAGATGCAGATGAAGGCTGATTTTAGGGTTGCGTGTTTGTTTGTTTGTTTGTTTGTTCGTTCAGGGGACCATTCATGACTCATGAGCCATTCTTTATTAATTATTCTATCCCACCTTTCATTGGGAAGGTGGGAGGAGAGGAAGAGGATGGAAGGGAAGAAAAATGGAAATGGTTAATGGACAGATATATGGAAATGGGAGAGACAGCCATCTACAAATGACCTGTTCTGAGCTGTGTTAATTGAGGCAAGGATGGCGAGATCCAGGTGTGACGAGGTGCACATCTGAAGGTGCATGTGTCCAGCACTCAGGCATTCAACACACAACTCTGAGAAGATTGAAATCTTTTGCTGAAGTCAGTACACGCATCCATTACGAATACGCATTTGTCCTTCACCTTACGCTCCAGAGAGGAGTAAGAGCAGATTGTAACTCGAAATGAAAGTGACAGAGCATATGGATAATGCTTTCAGACAGCAATGTTAAAGTATTAATGGGCAGCAGATTATATAGCATAATACTTTGATGTTGTGAGTAAACAAGATCCCTTCCCCCAAAATCTCAAGAGTGAGCATGACAGTTTGCCACAGTACCCACACAAAAGAGAAAAATAAGAGAGGAAGAGGAATATACAAAGTTCTGTGCCTTCTGCAAGACGTAAGGCTTTCCCCTTAAAGTCCTAGAACAGCCAGGCAACAGAAATCTCTCACACATTCCTTTGGTCTGTGTCTAGAGAGGAATAGGGCTGATCTTTGAGGTTGCTGAGGAGCAACGAGGGAGGGGTCCCCATAGAGCTTATGAGTTAACCAACCATTTAAAATCGAGGGTTTAAGTACTATTTTGAATCAATGTTACCTTATAGAGGAGTGAGGGGTCTTCCTGGAAGAGTGAGTGCTATAGTGCCATTATTCCATTTCACCATTGTTTATTTCCTACAAGCTCCTTTCTGTTTACTGTTCTATTTACCTTGCCCTAGCTGAAAGGACCTGACCATAATGAGAAATGACCTTCAAGGACACATTCAAGATAAGAACTGTACCCGGGTCAAGATAGTTCACTGAGGGTTTATATCAAGTTGTGCCAACTTTACTGATGCCATGATCTACAGAAATAAACCATGGACAAAGTCCAGATTGGGAGGGGTAAGGAGAGAGAGAGAGATGGAATGGGAGACAGAAAGTGAGAGTTATACAATGCTACACAGTCTGCCCATTTTGGGTTCTCTGGCCTTGCCCACTGTTGGCATGCAATACACAACAGATTAACCCAGGGATCATGCAATCTGTTGTAGGAGGTGATGATGGTTATCTTTTTGTTATGGGCATTAGACACACAAAATGCATCTTATTTGCATTGCAAGTTGTAAGAAGATTGGAAAAAATAGAGGGTCTATATCTATTTGTGGGGTGGGCTTCATCCACAACTGCCTGCTATTTCTGAGATAATTCTGAGATCATTAGTTGAAGGATTGTCTCCACCTGTATGAATCTGACCTGACTAAGTTGCAGGTCCACTTTTCAGGTCAGTCCGATTGGCAGGCACAAGAGATGCGGGCTGTACAGTGATGGCCCCCCCCTCCCAAAGGACATATGCATAGTCCCATCAGCACAGGCTTTTGAATGGACTCTGCAAAACAACATATTTTGGTTCACTTTTAGTTGAGAAGTCTCACCTAGTTAAGGAAATACAGTGTTGTTGGTTCAAAGTGGTTTTAAATTGTTCTAATATGCAGTTATGTGTTGTTAGCTTATGCATTGTTTTAAATTATCATTAATTATTGGATGTGATATTGTATTTTAAGTTCATATAAGCTGCCTTGCATGGGTTTTTGTCTAAAAAGGTGATTTAGAAATATTTTAAAGAAATAAAGGAAAATTTAATAGGCAGTAACAAACAACAATAGAATTGTTACATAGTTGTTAAGAAAATGACTACAATTGTGCTTGGTTTCTATTCCTTATATTTGTTTGGTATGAAATATTTGATAGCAACAGGAGTGTCATTTTGTTAGACTTTTTAAGAGGGAATGAAACATGTTCAGTTAGTAGAATTCTTTTAAACAAAGACCAAAAAAATTGAAGGACATGCAAACTGTAGACCTGTCTGAGTTCCACAAAAACTTGAGTTGGTCAGTGGATCCTAATTATTCCAAAAGCCAGCTAGCAGCTGTCTGACCATTGGATATGGTGATTTGCATGGTTAACAATTGGATGTCTATCTGGTATCTGAATGGCCTGCAAAAACTGTTTGTCGGGAGACTATTCATAATGGCACAGTCAAAAGTCTTCTGAAAGGCATATGCGTTTCCATTTCTGTTCTTCGCCCTTCCAAAATTGGCAATTTATTACATCAAAAATAGCAGTCAGCCCAGAAAAGGACAAAATTGACACAGTTCCCTTTTGATCTTTTAGTTCTGAATAGGCATTCACCAATGAACTTCCCAATGAATATTCATTGAATGCAAAAGAAGTCGCTCAGCATTTTTAAAGTATACTTTAAATATTTTCTGTAATGGCAGGAAGTGGCATTATTGAAACAGTATCAAGGTAGTTAAAAAATATTTCAGAAAAGCACAGTAAACTCTTACTTTTCAAAGCAAACTCTTCCTACATTTGCTTTCATATGTAAGTTTACAAGGGGACCATGTTTTCTCAAATTTCTGGCTTTGAGTAGATTTGTTAGCTGATTCTGAAGATTTATTAGGCACCCTTCCTTCACTGCTGCCATGTTGAGCTTTGGGTGGAAAACAAGCAAAAGCCAGCAGATCACAACTGTGTTGCACAGTTGATATTTTCAATATCTCAGTACCCCCCACCCCGTGGTATTGCATTAATAAAACAGAAAATGGCATTCTTCTTGCATCAGATCGAATCCAGAATACTCCCTTGCAATTACTCTTCAGTTACTTCCTACTTATTTCAGAGCTTTCTAGTGAAGAGTAAATAGCATAAGTTTGCGAAAGCATATTGGTAAAGATAAAAGAGATGATAAATGTAGTTACTCATATTAAGTTGGACTTAGAGCTGTTACTGTTTATTACTCTGCTATTCAGGAAATGTAGCTTACCATGAATTGATCATATATACATGTTGAAAAAAGGAAGAACTTGCTATGCTAAAATATGGAGAACAGTATCAACTCCTACTGTGGATGACTGAAAGAATGAAAGAGATACTGACATGCCAAATTTGACCCATTATACAAGGCTAAAGACAGAGTCAGAAGAGAGCTTTGTTAGTTTGAAATGCCTTCACTGAGGATGGGCAGAAAAGGTTGCATCTTTCTACAGATTAACTATTGTAAATTTGCACACATAAAACACAAATATGACCATGCACACTATATCTGTAATAAGATTGGTTTTATTGACTAATGACTTCTAGGGCAACAAGAGCAGCTCTGTATGGGTGAGCCGAGTGGTGTCATTTCCAGCATTTTACCATAGCAAGGCCTGGAAGTTCTATTCATCATAATCAAGAAAATGTATCCTATTTGTTTGGAAATGAGGCTTGGTGAAGTCTCCTTATGAGGGGTACCATGTGACCAGTGTTAGAAATCTCCCCAGGTGCATTTGGCAACTGGAGCAGGTCCAATCAACCACGTGGGGATCTCTGGATTTCAGGCTGGCATTTCAGGCTGGCAACTGACATCTCCACCTGGCTGTAAGCAGAAGAGCTTATTGAATGCATTTATAGTCTACCTTTTTCTCCAAGGACTACATGGTTTACTCCCCTCCCCAATGAGGCTGTGCCTGGCCCAAGGTCACCCAGTGAGCTTCATGGCTGAGTGGGGATTTGAACCCTGATCTCCCAGGTCCTAGTCCAACACTCTAACCACTACACCACACTGGCTTCCTAGAGGACTTCTGCTATGGGGCAGCTATGCAGATTAACTAGGTAAACAAATACAGGGAAAGCAAAATCTCATTTAGAGAAGGAGCTAAAATATTTTCCCAGAAGCCTGAATTTGTTTTCTTCTAGATTGTTTCATTTGATGTTTTAATGTGCTGTGAACCATTGTGAGATTTTTTTCTTTAAAATATAAAGGAGTATAGAAATGAAATTAATAATAATAGTAATGATAAATAAATTTCACTGTAAGAAAATGGCCCATACAGTCCGTTGTGACGACCATAAGTTAGGTTTAAGGTGCCACTTGGCAACTACCGGTAGGTTATATATCTGAGCTTCTATTTTCTTGATTATGATGAATAGAACTTTCAGGCCTCTGCATGTGACCTCAGTTTCAGAACATGCAGATTATTATTATTTACTGAATTTGTATACGGGCCTTCACCCCAAGATCCCAGGGTGGTTTGCAACAGATGAAGAAGGACTGTTGTGGCATGCTAAAAAAATGAATGCAATGAAATACAAGTATTCTGCATTAGCTAGCAATGTATGTTGCATCTTCCCACTGGAAGAGTCTTCCTTTAGTTCACTGGTGAAAAACCAGGTGCAAGTTCCTAAAATGATGAGATTGCACAACTCCCATTTTAAACCCATCTTGTCGCTATAGGCAAATATTGGAGCTATGGGCGTTTGAGAAAGGGTTGGTCACAAATGCTGCCCTGGAAGGGAAATTGTAACATTCCCCTCAGGGATGTTGGGAATTATAGTGCCAGTCTCTGTCCCAACTAGAATAAAGATAGTGGTTCCTTTTTATGGGGGGTGGGATGGGATGAAATTGGTTTGAGCTTTCATTGCTGGGCGGGGGGGGGGGGAGTTGAGCTCCTTTCAGTCTAAGCACAGGGATGCTCATGCAGCTCAGTCTGAAGCTTCCCAAATGAAACAGGCTTCTCATGAGCTAGATTGCCACACAGGAATGTGCAGGCGGCAGCAGTATATCTATCTGTAGATCAGGGAAGTGGTGTTTGTGTGTGATGTGTTGCTATGTGTGTCTGCATATGAAGTGTTCCTGTCCATGTAATGTGTTGCTGTATGTATAAGAATTTAATGATTGTTTCCTTGTTTTCTTCCTTTCCTTTTTTGTTTCCTTGTTGAAAGAAAGAAAGAGAGAGAGAGAAAGAGAGAGAGAGAGAGAGAGAGAGAGAGAGAGAAAGAAAGAAAGAAAGAAAGAAAGAAAGAAAGAAAGAAAGAAAGAAAGAAAGAACATTCCTTACATCTTTCTGTTGGAACAACTTTGGCATTTTAGTGTGTTATTTCACCAAAAGGCTTAGGCGGGAAATGATGTTTGTCTTACAATGAGATGCATTTTAAACAAGCATTCCTGTACATACATATTAATTTGGTACCTTAAATTTCTTAACCAGCTAGAAAGCTGGCAATTTACCTTAAAGCACCCAGTTTTGATTTTTCACAGGTTGAATACTCTTTGGTGGTCTAAAAGACCCTGAAGCATGTAAACATTACAATGTTATTTTTACAGTAATAGCAGATCATGGATCAAGCCAGTAACAATTTCATAATCTCTCTCTAATCCTTTTTCAACTACACTTTTTGTTTGGTTAAGGCCTATCTGGCAGGGTTATGAGGTAAAGGTCCATATGTATTCATTTATAGGCAGGGTCAGCAACAATATCCAGAACATTTAGTTAATCA
Organism: Podarcis melisellensis; assembly: GCF_964234715.1. Classification (NCBI taxonomy): domain Eukaryota; kingdom Metazoa; phylum Chordata; class Lepidosauria; order Squamata; family Lacertidae; genus Podarcis; species Podarcis melisellensis. The sequence goes on along the minus strand of NC_138541.1, from coordinate 76,599,177 downwards.
GACTTTTAAAGAAACTGGAGTATTATTGCACACAAACTGTCACTTATTTATGACTACTATGGATAGATCATACTATCAATAACCGAGATTTAGAAAAACTTTAGATCTGCTTTACACCAGTCCGTAATTAGTACCTTGAACAGAGACTCCAGAAGGTGAAGAATTAAAGTACAATCTTTGAACAAGTTAACTACTACAATACACATCCTCCTGCCATGCCGACATGCTAGCAATTTGATAAGAAGCAATGTAAGAAGCTGTGGGCTCTGCATGATATTGAAATTTGTCATTTCAAAAGGTTAAGAAAAATATCAATTTTTCCAGTGAATTCCAGTAAAGCTTCTTTATAAATAAGTTTGTTTTTATATGAAAGCAATATTCCGTTTTCCCCCCTCCCTTTTAGTAACTGTATATATTTTTCCTGTAAATTTAAATTAATTCTAAGTCGTAATACTATATTTTAAGCAGCATAAAACATTTTAGGGTCATGTAGAATTATATATCCTGTCATTTTATTAATTATTCCTCGTATTTCTTTCCAGTATGAATGTATGACCAGCAGACATTCTGAAACAATTCAGGATGTGGTGCTCAGCACTTGCAACATCTCTGTGGTACCCTACTCCTTCAAGCCCTGGACAGCACTACAAAACTCCTGTTAGGGACTCCGGCCAGGTAGAAATGGAGAGAAACTGTGGAGGAATGACACTGTACAAGTGGGCATGTTGCAGAAACAGCCTCACCACAGGTACAAAGAATGCCCTGCTGACCCTTGCCATCTCAGAAAACCTACAGCAGGAATGGGGAACCTGTAGCCTTCCAGAAGTTGCTATATTACAGCTCCGCTCACCCTAGACCATTGGCCATGCTGGCTGAGGTTGATGGAGATCATCAATTGTTTCAGGAATGCTAGAGCATCATCCTCTAGAAGGAAAATGACAAGAGACAGTGGTGTCTTTGTGATTTGTGTTTTCATTTACATACATACATACACACACGCACACACACACACACACACACACACACATATATATATATATATATATATATGCTTTCGTAGATTTTCACGGGTACAGGAATGCAGGTTTTGGTGTCCTCGGGTGTCTTCCCGTGTAAAAGTTGGGGTGTCTAGGCGACGTTTCGACGAGGTCTCACTCGTCATCTTCAGGCTGGTGCTTTCGGCTTCTTGTTACTGGAACAGAGCAGGATCTCAGTGTTTGAGTTCCTATAAATACTGTTGAGGGGGTGTGGTGTATAGCCTCCAATGTTCTGGGCAGAGAGGAAGTTCCCAGGCTAGTGTGCCTTTTCTTCTCTTGTTCCTTAATTACTTGAGGGATATCTTGAGTGATTTCTTGAGTGATATCCTGAGTACCACTTAGGTGGGTCATTAGGTGTGGATTAGTTGCTAAAGTCTTTGTGTCTTGACCTCTTGAACTTTGTGAAGAGTTTTTCTGACACATCCCGCTTGCCAGACATCTGGAAATTAGCCCTCCCCACAAAAACTGACACCAGATCCAGAGGCACACAGAACGCCATCACCAATCAACCACACCAGACCCAAACCCAGACCCTCTCCACAGATAAATTACAGACACCATCCAGTAGCCAAACCATGGTGGCACCTCCGGATGCTGCACCCCCCTGCAATCCCTACACAGATCTGGCTGACACAGGCCACAAAACCACAGCTCGCCCCTATACACGAAGCCAAGCCAGAGCACAACTAAGTGCAGTACAGCCATCTTCTCAGAAAAACTCTTCACAAAGTTCAAGAGGTCAAGACACAAAGACTTTAGCAACTAATCCACACCTAATGACCCACCTAAGTGGTACTCAGGATATCACTCAAGAAATCACTCAAGATATCCCTCAAGTAATTAAGGAACAAGAGAAGAAAAGGCACACTAGCCTGGGAACTTCCTCTCTGCCCAGAACATTGGAGGCTATACACCACACCCCCTCAACAGTATTTATAGGAACTCAAACACTGAGATCCTGCTCTGTTCCAGTAACAAGAAGCCGAAAGCACCAGCCTGAAGATGACGAGTGAGACCTCGTCGAAACGTCGCCTAGACACCCCAACTTTTACACGGGAAGACACCCGAGGACACCAAAACCTGCATATATATATATATATATATATATATATATATATATATATATACACACACACTTATATATATATATATACACACACACACAGTGGTACCTCAGGTTACATACGCTTCAGGTTACATATGCTTCAGGTTACAGACTCCGCTAACCCACAAATAGTACTTCAGGTTAAGAACTTTGCTTCAGGATGAGAACAGAAATCGTGCTCCGGCAGCGCGGCTGCAGCAGGAAGCCCCATTAGCTTAAGTGGTGCTTCAGGTTAAGAACAGTTTCAGGTTAAGAATGGAGCTCCGGAACGAATTAAGTACTTAACCCGAGGTACCACTCTGTGTGTGTGTGTGTGTGTGTGTGTGTATATATTGGCTGAGCATAAGATGGAAGGGCTCATCGCATTAATTCTCCAACAGATACAGTTCCTCTGTTTCCAGAGGAAACAGGTTTCCAGGGGAGATGTCCTAGATAGCACTGGATTCTCATAGACAGCAAACCTAGGCCTCTAGTTTCCAGCTCCAGGTACCAGTTCTTCTTCCAGAATCAGACATCTCTTTAAAGGAGGGTCATTGATCACACTGTCAGAATCCAAAGGTAATATCCCACTTCTGCTTATTCCAGTAAACCTCTCCTGACCAAACTTTAGTCTCACAACTAAAAATCACAGGGCTCAGATGACATCAAGGCTAAACCCCCACAGGAACAACAGTATTATGATGAGAACAAGTAAAGAACCTCTTTACTAGCAGGAAGCAAGGGTGGTCATGATGCCATGACGATAAATGATATCTAAAACTAGAAAGGATCTTCAGTGCTATACAAACCAATCTCTTTCCATCACCTCTGTCAAGATAATTCTATGCAGTCCTTGCAGTAAGACTAAATATCATTATAATCAATTGTCATGAGTTATGCGAAGGTGCCATCTTAAATTCTGAAGAACTAGAGATGTGGCAAGAGTCTTGACAATAATTGTAGTGGATAAGGAGAAGGTTTTTGATCATATAGAATGGACAATGGAGACAAAATCATGATTCATTCATTCACACACACACACACACACACACACACACACACTGTATCTCTCCTGCACGCATGTAGGAAATATGAACGTTTTGGGCAAGTTATGGCCTCTGTAGCTATCTATTGACTTGTGCATTAACTTATATCCAACAATGGCTTTGTACTAGTTGAAAGTGCAAGGTTAGGCATCCTGTTTTTGCCAATTCCCACCACCGCCACCAACTGTAGTCCCTACAGCAAATCACATATTGTTCCAGAGAGTCCCTTGAGTCCCAGTAATTTGGAGAACACAAGAGACTGCAGTGGGTAAAGAGAACTGGCAAAAACTATCTGTCCCACCTTGCACAACCCAAAAGTGTTTTCCACCAGCACAAAACCACCAACTGGATGCAACCCACCAGAACGACCCAATGGAAAGTTCTCCTGTGTAAGAATTATTGAAATGAATGGAAGTTGTGCAAGAGCACTATTGAAATCCTGTAAGTAACTATTCCTGGCATCTAAGTGCAAGTTAGACTTTATGTAAGAGATGTGGGGATTTTATGGGAAAGTAACTGTAAAAGGCTGCCTGTTAAAACAAGAGGAACAGTGTGTGTGCGCGCACACATGCACATGCACACACTTAACCATATCTCCTCTTGTTACTCAAAAAACCCAAGCTGATTTTTCTACCGCAGTGCAAATTTGAGGGGTCACACATCTGTCTCCCGTGGTCAAGAAAGCAGCTGGAGTGGGGCCGAGGAGGAAAACAGCAAAGAGAGAAAGGAAGCAACCAGAAGCAGACTAGCAGTGCAGCTCCTCCCCAACAGCTGCTTTTCTGCTTCTGACTGCAGCTTCCAATGCCACCTTCAAAAGAATAAATAATAAAAACTCTTGAAGGCATTCAGTGTGTTTCTTCTGTAATGTCCAGTTTGACTCTTAAGCAGTCAGTCATCCTGGTAGACTTCCTGGTGTCCAACAAGTGTTGTTTCCGTTTTTGTTGGTTCAAATAATTTCAACTCAATCATATTTAGCCCCATTTGTTTTGAAAGGTGTAACTGGATTGTGGTGAAAAAAGTAAGTGTGACGGCAGTTCCAAGATTTCTGTTCATTTCTCCAAACTGGAAGTGCACCCACAATCTCATCAACGCTTTGTGTGTTAATGGCAAAGAGGTGTGGCTCTCTAAGGTCACTTGTGAGCATTAAGGATTCTTCATAATAAGCATTAAGGATTCTTCATAATAATGCCATCATTTCTTCAGCGGCAATGTATAGATTTATAAAGATAAAATGGTAATATTTCACACCAGCTCAGTTATGCCAGCATCAGTTTTAAAACCCCAGATAATAAAACTGATTTAAACTGCTGCACCTTTCGTAAGCTTCCCATATTAAAAAAGCTTTGATCTTGAAGATTAAAGGCACTATGGCATTTTATAAACACGGCACCCAAATATGGGGCATGATCCAAAGTTAAGCAATTGAAAATCCCTTTGATTTCACTGAGAGAATTAAGCAGATGTTTAAATTCATCTAATTTAAGTAATTATAAAAAGGGCTGGATGCCAAAGGAAATAGCAATTTTGGCACATTGTCCAAAACAGATTATATTTAGATTATGAGGCCAAACATAGTTACTTGGAAGTAAGATTAAAATCATTTAAATCAATAGGGCTTACTTCCAAAAATATGTGCCAGGCTTTTCTCAACTTGCCATAAACCTGATGGATGGATTTCATAAACATCCATTAAGGTGTTTGGGTTTTTTATTTTAAAAAATACCCACAATCTATTGTTGAAAATATCGACTTTTGGTACAGAGCAACGCAATTTTATCCATTATTTATTAATTTTGGAATGCAGTAATATTAAATTAATATAGCAGTTCTTCTTTCAAAGGGGAGCCTAAAGCTTTAAGTCACAGTATTCAAAGACTATTCATTTGAGAATGTAACTTCAAACACACGCACACACTTTAAATATCAAGTTCCCCCCAGAGCAGCATATAAACTTTCTAGTGAGAATGGACTAGCACCATTGTTAGTTGGGCTGCAGAGGGATCTGAAAGAGAGAGGAGCTACAGCACGTTTAGTGAAAGAGGACTTGCTTCACAATTTCTGCTTCTTTAGTAACAAGGATTTCCAGTAGCCAGACTGAGAGTCCTGTCCATGACACCTGGGAGAGCCACTGGCGACAGTGAGAGCAACACTGCTAGGCTAGGACTCATCTATGAACTTGAAACGAATGGGAGCCGTGCTACCAATGGCTACCAATGGCACTGCACAAAAAGACTGTGCTTTCCACTATTTGATATCTGCTGGGATTAAGTTTTTAAAAGCAGCCTTTGATGCAATGACACTTTTTTCATACTTGGCCATTTTTAATTGACTTGCCACAGCACTGGATAATTGACAGCTTGAAATAGAATCGGAATTTTTGACATCGCTTGGGAGCATTCCTGAGGAGCAGAGTACATCTAAATAATATCTAAATGTAATATTTGACTTCTGGCATCCAATATTCAGAATCTGATGTGATATTTTCATAAGCGGTCTGAAGCTGTGGTCTGAAAAATAGAGTGGGATAAGCTGGCTGAAGCCAAGAGATCTGGATCAAATCCAGACTTGGACAACTTTGTCCACTACTCTGTTGGACAGAGTTCTGTTGAAGAAAGACAAGCTACAAATAGAATGAAGAAAAAGATTTTTACAAAATTGTGTGCTTTTTAATGAATGCTACTTGATCCACTGTTTGAGCAGTCAATGACTGGTACTCATTATTTGAAGAAAAAACAACCCCACATCTATTATCTGCACCTGTGAGTGCATGTCTTCTAAAAAGAGGTGTGCCAGGGCTCAGCCTACCTGGAAATTACACTTTGTGAACTGCGTACCCTATCCCCTACTCCCAGACCTATAAGGACTGACTGCAGTTGCTCAGAGCATCAAAATGACATTCTCTATATCCATAGATCCACTCTTTGTTATTAACATAGTACAATGCTCCTGAAGAGATTTTTAAAGTTGAGTCTTTTTTGATCCCTCATAGCTGGTATTCTTCTATGTTTGATGATTACATTTAAAATAAAAACTGGTTTAAAACCAAAATTATTTAATATTATTACAATTATCTAATGGATGTTTAAATGTTGGTTGTCTGTGTATCAGTCAAGCATACTTGCATCTCACTCTTCTTTCCATGAGTCTCCATGGGGCCTTAACAGGAATTACTCCTCACAGGAATGCCTGAGGGGTCCCTATGCAAAAGTCTCCTCTGATGGGCCCTGTCCTCTACTGCTCTGATGGCAGCAGTGGTCTAAGCAGTGCCTGGTGATCAGGTCTTGGCACCATTTTAACCCCCCACAATGCCCTAGAGCAGCACTATGCCATGCAAGGGAAATAAAAATGGCCGCTGGACCACCACGTGCTGCTTGGAACACTTGGTTGGGTGGCTTGTGTGGGAATGTTCAGAGGGGCAGGAGAAGATATATTGTTTATTAATATCCTTCCTAACTTGTGCTAGCAAGTTCCTTTACTTAGCAGAGTTACATTCCCCTTTTTACATGCACAGCAGATAGCTGGTTGCAGGCTCGTGTGAGCCTCTTACTATTATACAATTCAGTCTGTCTTCTGACTGAATTGTATGTTCCTGGTAAGTTCCCTTGAATCCCTCTTAAAAGAATAAAGACGCCACAATATGGTAACCAGACGCCTCCATTTCCCGGGACAGTCACCAGATTTACAAATCTGTCCCTGGAAAAAATTCATCCCCGTAATGTCCCCAGATTTCATTTAATGTCCCCGGATTTATATTTTAAATGTTGTAGATTAGTAGGGGATGAATGTTACATGATTGGTTCAACAGCACAAGACACATCATATGGAGACTTCTGGCGAGGCAAAATGCCAGGCGCCACGGCAGCAAGCAGCTCCTGAAGCCAGCCAGAGCCAACTGCACTACCAGGCTGGTGCCGGGCTGCTGAGACTGCTGCTGCTGCCACTGCCGAGGGGGAATCAGGGACACCCGGCGCGTCAACTGGGGGAACCACTGACACCCCCCATGACCCAAATCGAGCCACCCGGCCGACTGCCCAGCGGCGCTCCGGGGTCAGGAAAACCCCAAAGCTGACACAGGGAGAAGGAGAAGGAAGAGAGAGGAAGAGGAAGGAGAAAAAAGAGGGGAGCCCCAACCTTGCTGCGCCCCTGCTGCCGCTGCTGCTGAGGAGGAGAGGTAGGAGAGCACCGGGAGGGCAAGGACACGTGGCTGAGCCCAGGCCTGACCTGAGCCTATTCCACAGTGGCTAGTGCTCAAAGAGGAGACCACAGAAGAGAAGATATTACTTCTTCTTTTTTTTAAAAAAAACTTCTTTTAATAACTTTTTTCTCTTTTCAAAAAAAAAAAGTGTCCCAGGATTCTTTGAAAAAAATCTGGTTACAAATATGTACATGTGGATCTACCCCATATGGGGAATAATCCCGGTGCTTCTGCTAGCTGAGATCTAGCTAAAAGCTGGTCAAACGAAGAAGGAAGTCAAAACAGGGAGAGGTTGTTGCGTGACTCGTCCTTTTGTTACCTGGACAGGTTAGGTCACGCCCACCTCCTATCACATGCAAAAGAAAGGATGCTCCGGCCAGGAGGAACAGGAAGTTTTGACTAGCAGGACCAAACATTCCCTCGCATGTCTTCTCTAGCATTTCAAGGAATGTTGTCCTTGACTGCCTCTCGTGGATCACGTCCCACAGCTTGAAGGGGAGGGCCAGGGCAGGCATCTGTGCTGGGCCTTGCTAAGATGGTGTGTTCTGGTAGGTGCCCAAGGATGCCAAGTGATGATACTGGCCTTGCATTTGCCAGTCAAAGACTGGACGTATTTCTCATGTGAAAAGACATAGCATAGGTAAGGCTGTAAACGTTACACCTGTCCATTGTCAGAACAAGGAAGAGACAGGTATCCTACTTTGGTTTGAAGGAAGCTGGCAAGAAACAGCCTTCAAAAGCAGATCAGTTGGGGCCTACTGTATAAAACAATGCTCTTTGTACCTTATATTTGAAGAGACAAAGCTGAGCAATTCAGAGTATCAGATTGATGAAGGGATTTTTATTGAATTACTGAAGCTTCACAGCCACAACAATGAGACCCTGGGAAGCTAACTGAAGAGAAAACAAGATTACACAAGTCCAACAATTCCAAATGAAATCAGCAGCCTAATGAGCCAGAAGTTATCCACGCTATTGTAAAGGAAATTAATTGCAGTTCACAATACCATTCTGTCATCGCTGATGGAACTCGGGATTACTTAGATGTGGCCCGGGATGGAAGGACTCGCCTTCCCCATGTCAGCCTTGGCACACAGCCACGGGAAGCATCCATTATGCCCTATCAGCTCCTGAGAGTTGGGTGCAAAAAGCTATTATTACCCTTGATCATTTCCCCCCACTGCCTATTACAGCAACGTAATGATTATTTTTTAAAGCCAAAGTATTTTTTAATGGTGTTCCTTGAGTTGCATATATTTCTGCATAGTGAAAGATTCACCAGGCACCATTATCCAGTGGTGGTTCTTATCGCTTTCAGATAATTAAAATATGAAAACAGGGATACAGATCCAACTGTAAATATATTTTGTTTCTATGTTCCTTTGTGGCTATCAGCTCCCCCCCTCCCCAATAAAGTCTGGAACACTTTTGCATGCAGAGGGGCTGGAGCAGGAGTTCGATAGTGAGCGGCCTATGCCCAGTAAGCTTTATCAAAGGGAAGTTAATGAGGCACAAAAGCGATTCCACTGTGTCTATTACAAAACAAGCAGAAGAAATTGTCTAAACATTGGCCTTGGATCCCATAACACTTCAGCAGCTCCAATGCTTCCCTTCCTATTGTGCTACTGGAAGAGGCAGCCAATTGGCACTGAAAGAATGTTTCAGAGGCAGCACTTCAAAGCCATCCGGGTGCCCTTTGTACAGCTGGATAACTGATTTTTTTTCGTGCAGCTTGAAATGAAATATCCAAAACTAGAAGGAATTTGCTTCATGCTGGTATGAGGAAGGAATTCGCCAGCTGTAACTTGAAAGCAGAGAGGCCTGCGGGACTTAAGAAATCTCCTTTCCTCTAAAGGCTGAGCTTCTCTTGTCACAGGTCAACCTTGCCCAACCTGGTGGTTCTGGAGGGCAACAGGTTGGGGAAGGCTGTCGTGGATGACTGTGAAGAGGAGTTGTCCTAGCTGTCGGGGATATTTTGTAGCATTTTGATATGGGGTAATGGAGTTCCAATGCCTGATCTGCAGCCCCCTTGGCGACTGTCACTCCTGAGTGGAAGCAGCACAGATGAACAGAAAAACGCATAAGGAACAATGTCCGTACAGTCAAAACAAAGCAATCCAAAGATGCTGAGATCCTTTCCTGATCTTTGTGAAGTGTGTGTGTGTGTGTGTGTGTGTGTGTGTCTGTTGCCGCCTCATGATTAAGGGGGCAATGGGGGGGGGGAATCATTCATAGGCACCGAGGACAGTCCTCAGTGGGGCCACTGTGCCCACAGGTTTCTGGGAGTGCAGAAATCAGGATGGCTAGAAAGTTTCTGGCATGCCACAATATATGGATAGTAGGCATGCTCCATTCTTTTGTGGGGAAATGTTCACACAGATTTATCACAAGTCTTCCAGTTTTGCATTTTTTGGAGTGGGAAGGTTGGACTCAAAACCAGGCAAGTCTAGTTACACCCCCCACCCACCCCATGTGCAACCACCTTCACTTTCTTCTCTGGGGCCAGGCCAGTCACTCCCTGCAAGCTATCTTTATACTTAATTTATGTATTTATTTGCAAAGCTTCTACATTGCTTCATATAAAAATAAATCCCCAAGTGGTTTACATATAATGAGGCAATGGGGTGGGGGAAAACAATATATATTCATATAAAATTTCAACAACCATATATAAAAAAAGCTTTTATGATGCTAGATGAAAAGAGAATAAAACTTTATTCCCATAGATAAAAGGGAACAGTGTAGAAAAAAGGTAGGGGGGAGACTTAGGCATCAGAGTCCAGGGAAGGCTTTGTGTGAATATATACCGTATTTTTCGCTCTATAAGATGCACCAGACCACAAGACGCACCTAGTTTTTGGAGGAGGAAGACAAGAAAAAAAATATTCTGAATCTCAGAAGCCAGAACAGCGAGAGGGATCCCTGCGCAGTGAAAGCAGCAATCCCTCTTGCAGTTCTGGCTTCTGGGATAGCTGCGCAGCCTGCATTTGCTCCATAAGATGCACACACATTCCCCCTTACTTTTTAGGAGGAAAAAAGTGAGTCTTATAGAGCAAAAAATACGGTACATATTTAGCAGGCATCTGCAGCCGGTTCCTGGCTCTGCCACTTAAACCACGCGAAGGAGGGCACTCCAAAGAGCCAGGGCTGCCAAAAGGAAAGCCCACCTTCTGGGTTGTCTCCAAGTGACAATGACCAGCAGGGTTTCCTCAAAAGATCTTAAGGCGCAACCTGGTCTTGCCAGGAGAAGTGATCTGTTGCGTTCCCCTGGTGGGCCTGGTCCCAAGCTGGCTGCTGGCTGCTCCAGCTTCCTCTTCCTCAAGTAGCTCACCTAGTTCATCCAACTTCCTTCTTCACAAAGCTTCTACAAATCCCTCCAGCTAGAAGACCAGGGAATGTATTAGGCCAACATGAGAGCTGCTTTACCGCGGGGTGTAACTCTTTACGTTTCAGCATGAAACCTTGCCAACAATCCTAAATAAATTCTGAGCTGGTTAGCATAGCATAATGGCTAAGACTATGCTACAAGCTAGGATTGTCTTGCTTCATATCTTGGTTCTAAACTTCTTAGGTGACCTTAGGCATCTTACTATTTCCTAGCCCCTACCCGTCTGCAATATGGGAACAGTATTAATAATAATACAGACTTGGTTTTAAGGATTACTGAGACGATGCCTGTGAATTGCTCTGAACAATTTAAAGAGTTCCCTTAACAATAAGCCATAATAAATAGATGGCAATAAGAATAACAACTGCACTTTTAGCTAAAATCCCCAACCACCCAACACACACACAAAATAAGTTTCCCTTCAACGTGGGCATAAAACAAGTGGGAATTACCAAGGTTTCTCATCAGCTGGTCTTCTGTAGTAGGTCTTATGTAGCTGGTAGTGGTGCCCGCCCTGTGGAACACCTTCCCATCAGATGTCAAAGAAATAAACAACTATCTGACATTTAGAAGACATCTGAAGGCAGCCCTGTTTAGGGAAGCTTTTAATGACTGATTTTTTAAAAAAATCTTTTGTTGGAAGCTGCCCAGAGTGGCTGGGGAAACCCAGCCAGATGGGTGGGGTGGAAGAAGAAGAAGAAGAAGAAGAAGAAGAAGAAGAAGAAGAAGAAGAAGAAGAAGAAGAAGAAGAAGAAGAAGAAGAAGTTGGAGGCTGGTTCTAAATGACTCAACCACATAGGTCTCTATATGGGCGTGGAAAAGATTATTGTTGGGGGGGCACAGGCCTTTTGTTAGGGGGTCAGAACCTCAGATTGCTATGTATTTTTATTGATTGTGGGGGGCAGCTACCCCTCTCTGCCCGCCCTGGCTATACCCATGGTATCTTCCAAATAATTGGAATTTTGCCAGAAAGGGTGCCCCCCCCCCCGCGCTCACACCATGGCATCATTCAGGCACAGCCCACAGCTCTGTAAGGACACATTGTGGAAAAGCTGCTTCCCCGGAAGCTAACCAGGGAATCAGGATTGGGTTAAATAATAGGTCATGTCAGAACTGCAGTAATAAATAATTCTGTGGACTAGGAAAAGAAACTGAAAATTAATCACAATGTTTGTTTTAGATAAAAATCCTACCTATAGTGCAGAGGGCTCCTTTTCCTCATTAAGAAATAAATATGATACTGTGAGATTAAGAAATAAAGGAAAAATTACAAGCAAGGGTGTGCCTCAAACTCAGTTTGGAAAGTCCCCATGAGCTGCGTACACAGGATAAAGAAATCCAAAGGGCGTAGGCCCATATCTGATAATAGATGAAGTGGTTAGTGTAGAGTGGACAATGTATTAGAAATGTGTTGAACTCTGATAAGTAGATTGTAAGCCAAGCCTCTGAAAGAGGGGCGGCAGCTGTAGGGATAAAACTGCTGCGCTTACGCCTGATCGAGACTCTTCGTATCTACGGGTATGGAGAGTCCGCCTTTGCAAACGTGACTAATAAAAGGGTTAACCTTATATTGAAGTCCTTTGTCTGTTTGTTTCCACGAACGACTTCTCACAATTCTGGCGCCCGAACGTGGGGCCCTTGACGGGTGGCTCGAGCGATACTCGGACCTCGGGCAGGCGCCCCTCCGTCCTTTCGGAGTGGCTCGGGGCCGGGATTCGTTCATAGCGATCCACAGGGGCTAAGACAGGACTCAATATAGGTGGGAGAGACAGTCTCGATTATCAGCGGTCAGGGACCGCGAGAGCCCAGCGGGGACGCCCGCCTGTTCACTAGTCGCGAGAAGCGGCGCTGGACTGTATTGGGTGAGTAGACGTGAGAATTTTTGTAAACTGTGTTACGGGGCGGGGGTGAGAGACTCGTCTCTTGAGTGAAAGAGAGGTTCCATACGGACGCGTGAGTGTGGATCAGGGCTCTGCCCTGACGAGAGGATTAGCTTGCGGTTCCGTCTATCCCGCGAGGGAAGCGGCCAGGCGATTCCGTGTGATTGTGATAAAGAGTGAAGTTGGAGACATTGTAAACCATGGGTAAGGGTCAGAGTAAGGGACAGAAGGAGGTAAATGTGAAGGGTCCTATAGACCCTAATAGTCCATTAGGGCAAGTATTGATACAATGGAATGAGGATTATATGAGACAATATACAGTTGGTTTGTCAAAAGTGACTATGATTAACTTCTGTAGGATGATTTGTTATTGATAGGAGAAAAAGAAAAAGAAATGAGGCAGGATTCTATAAGATTATTGAACTGGTTGGGAAAATTAGGAGTAAAAGTGTCAAAGGAAAAACTGCAGTTCGTGCAAAAGAAAGTAAAATATTTAGGGCATCTGTTGGAGGGAGGAACAAGAAAACTAGACCCAGAGAGAGTTAAGGGAATTTTGGAACTGCAACCCCCAAGAAATAAAACAGACGTGAGGAGGATGTTAGGACTACTGGGATACTGTAGATTGTGGATAGACCAATATGCAAAATTGGTTCAATTTTTAAATCAAAAACTCATTGGGGACGAAAAGGCAACATGGGAACAGGAGGATGGATTAAAATGGGAGGAAATAAAAAGGACACTTATAGAGGCCCCGGTCTTAGCACTGCCCAATCTTCAGCAACCGTTCCACTTGTATGTAACGGTCGGTTCCCAGACTGCTGTAGGGGTCTTGGCCCAAAAGAGAGGGGGGCGATATCAGCCAGTTGCATATCTTAGTAAAACCTTGGAACCAGTAGTACAGGCATGGCCCACCTGCATCCAGGCGGTGGCAGCAGCGGCTGTATTGGTGGTTGAGAGTAGAAAATTGACTTTCGGAGGGGCCCTAATAGTTCATAGCCCACATCAAATATCTACTGTGATGACGGGGGCAGCCTCCACCTGGATGACGGATGGTCGCTTGGTAAAATATGAAACTATTTTGAGGACAAGCCCCAATATTACTCTGGGAACCGACCGAAATTTAAATCCAGCTGAGTTTCTGATCGGGGAAAGAAAAGAGTGGGAGCCAGATGAACATGACTGTATGAGCACTATACAATTAATGTCAAAAGTCCGGGAAGATTTGTCAGAAGTGCCCCTGGTGGAAGGAGAAAGATGGTACACTGATGGTTCTAGTTATGTTGAAGAAGGGAGGAGAAAGTCAGGATACGCTATAGTTAAAGAAGATGGGGTAATTCTCGAAAGCGGAGCTTTGCCGGCAACCTGGTCGGCTCAGAAATGCGAAATCATGGCCCTGACACGGGCTCTCGAGTTGGCAAGGGGCTTAGAGGTAACCATATGGACAGACTCCCGCTACGCATGGGGGGGTGGTACATACTTTTGGTAGAACTTGGCGGGACCGGGGATATATTAAGGCGGATGGAAAACAAATAGAGCACATGGCATTGCTAGAAAGGCTATTGAATGCCCTTACTGGACCAGAAAAGGTGGCAGTGGTTCATATTTCAGCCCACACCAAAGGAACGAGTCCCGAAGAAGTAGGAAACAGGTGGGCTGATTTGAGAGCGAAGGAAGCCGCCAAGGGCATCCCTAGAGCCGCACTGGTTCAACAATATAGTTTGAAAGTACCTGTCTTGACCAAGGCGGACACAGAAAACTTGGTTTTTACCCCCCCCCTCCCCAAGAAATTGATTACATGAAGAAGGAGGAATGGGAACAGAGGGATAATGGATGGGAAACCCCAGCAGGGCAAGTGGTGATACCAAAAGCTATAATGATGGGGATCTTAGAAAAGGTGCATGAGGGTGGGCACTTCGGGACGGAAGCAATGATCAATATGGTAAAACCCCTATATTGGAGTAAGGACATGTGGCCTATGGCACATGCCATAGCCTGGAAATGTTTGATATGTCAAAAAGTAAACAAGACTAGGGCCAAAACAACTGAGAGAGGAGGGAGGCCGTTAGCAGTATGGCCTTTCCAAAGAATGCAGGTAGATTTCACTGAACTACCCGAAAGGGGGGGGGCAGAAATATTTATTGGTATTTAAGGATCATCTTACAGGGTGGATAGAGGCGTTCCCTAGCAGGAAGGCGACGGCGCAAGTGGTTACGAAGGCTGTTTTAGAACATATCGTTCCCCGGTTTGGTATAATCGAGGCCATAGATTCAGATAGAGGCACACACTTTACCCAGAAAGTGTTACAAGAAGTGATGGCAGCCCTGGGGATTAAATGGGACCTCCACACACCATGGCATCCTGAAAGCAGTGGGAAGGTAGAAAGGGCGAACGCAGAAATTAAAAAACACTTAACTAAATTATACTTGGAAAATGGGCTACCCTGGACGAAAAACCTTCCCCTGGCTTTGTTAAGAATACGAATAGCACCAAGAAAGGACCTGGGAATCTCCCCCTTCGAATTGGTGATGGGAAGACCATACCTAGCCCAGCTGGGTCAGCCCCTGGTAGAATTTAAAGATTTGTTCCTAAGAAAATATTTGCGGTCACTCTCCCAGTCTTTGTTGTCTCTTCATAGACGTGGCGTTTTGGTCCAGCGTCCTCCACTATTGGAACATCAGCACACATTTCAGCCTGGTGACCGGGTCCTGATAAAAGCGTGGAAGGCGGAGAAGCTACAACCTGCTTGGGAAGGTCCGTTTCAGGTACTGCTTACCACCGAATCTGCAGTAAGGACCAGAGAGCACGGGTGGACTCACTATCATAGGGTCAAGAAAGCTCCGCAAGATTGGAAGGTATCTGTTGATCCAGACAACCCACTAAAGGTGACGCTTACCAATCAGGGAACCAGGAACCAGAGAGGACTCAAACGCTGACCTCAATGTGCCTATTCTGTGATTGCAAGTGCTTCTATTAATGTTGTTGTTGTGCCCATTGTGAGTGTTGTGTACTATGCGTGCATTGTACAAGGTTATGTAACATAATCTTCATTATCCAATATTGTACAATCACCTTAGAAGGAGAGGTCCATTGTAGTCTGACTAGAACCCCTACAGTGGTGCAAGCAGTGGACCAATTAAGACAGAAACAATGACAAAGGAGGGAGTAAAGAAAGTAGTGATGGGAATTGGTCTGTTGATCATGTTAAGGGGTATCACGGCCAAAGAAATTCGGAATTGTGACCAGTGCATCCAGACTACTAAGACTGGGACTATGATTACACGAACTTTAATGTATTACAACGTTGCTCCAGAATGTGTGAAAAAATTAGATCCCTGTGTCCATAATCAGACCCAATATTTTAGATGCAAAACTAGAGAAAATAAGACAGAATGTTATGAGCCCCTAGCAGTGGGACCTATTACATCCAGCATATATGTATATGGATATAAAGGGGGAACAGCGAACAAAGCAAACGAGAGAACATCCATGTTTTCCCTAGCACAAACTAGGCAGGGATATATAGCCCATAACTCCACCAGGGGCATGCCTTGATGCATGCATTGCCATCACCAAGGGGGCGGCTTCAACAGCCTGTATTTCGGGGAAATGCAACCCTGTATGTTTATGGGCTAAGGAATGTCCTTCCACTAGCCCCAAATATATTCATTTTGGTTTAGGGATAGATGGAACCGGAAGGGATCCTTATGGGTATCTGATCATAAAAATTCATACCGCAAAAGTTAGCAAAAAGCCCATTTCAGTATATGAGAACTTCGAGGAAGAAATACAGCAGTTAAACAACTTACCCCTACCCCCAAGAGCCCATAACAGGTTTTTAAGTCTGGCTGAGACCATCGCCAAAGAGTTAACTGTGAGGAATTGTTTCGTGTGTGGTGGGACAAACATGGGAAGGCCTTAACTTCAAGGAATTATTCAGCTCATGGTTTCCAAAATTACCTGGATTACAAGCCATTGTAGCTTTAATTGGGTTAATAGCCGCTGGATGCGTACTAATCCCCTGTGTATTGCCCATTTTCGTTAAGACTATTAACAACTCACTCTCCCTAATAGCCCAGCGGCTTGTAACCACTCAACTAATGGCAATGAGATACGAACCCATACCAACAGATGAGGAGGAGAGAAATCACTGGGAGCAGCTACATGAGTTTGAGGCAAGGTATAAAAAAGAGGGGGGATTGTGAGATTAAGAAATAAAGGAAAAATTACAAGCAAGGGTGTGCCTCAAACTCAGTTTGGAAAGTCCCCATGAGCTGCGTACACAGGATAAAGAAATCCAAAGGGCGTAGGCCCATATCTGATAATAGATGAAGTGGTTAGTGTAGAGTGGACAATGTATTAGAAATGTGTTGAACTCTGATAAGTAGATTGTAAGCCAAGCCTCTGAAAGAGGGGCGGCAGCTGTAGGGATAAAACTGCTGCGCTTACGCCTGATCGAGACTCTTCGTATCTACGGGTACGGAGAGTCCGCCTTTGCAAACGTGACTAATAAAAGGGTTAACCTTATATTGAAGTCCTTTGTCTGTTTGTTTCCACGAACGACTTCTCACAATACCCTGAAGCAATTCTGGGGAAAGTCTATGGTTTTGGAATGAGTGACACCACTGTCAGTAGCAAGGGGACAAGATGGGACAATGGTTGATTTCAATGGTTTCAGAGTCAAGAGAATCTACATGCGCCCTCTTGTGTCCGCTTAGGAAGGTACAAGCATTATGAAAGTCTTAATTCACATTTGGTCCACCAAAAAACTCCAAATGTCACAATTAATACTTATATTAGGACCAACCAAATGGGTGCAAGTTTTTGAGTTCTCCAGAACAGTCTACTAGGCAAAATTCTGCACAAAACAAGTGTTTCTCAAAAGTCTCATCTTTTTCTGGGTTAAAATTGGAGGCATGCTTCACACCAGGGCTGCTGGATGTCCTTATTATTATTGGAGAAATGTTGGAGGCTATGTGAGTGTGACATGGATACATATATTTTCTTGAGCAGCTTTCAGAAGAATGGACAAGCGTCATCTTGCAATATTACTTGCAGTTGTCGTTCCTTCTTTTTTCTGGTAGTCAGTTAGTGAGCTCTCCCAATCTTTGGCTGAAGCTCTGATCACCTCAAATTTATTCCCCCCCCCCAAAAAGAGCCCCCCCCAACAAAGCCATCCCCCTCTTGCAGCCTTGCAGGAAAACAGCATTGTCTCCTGCCTCTGGTTGCATTTAAAGGTCTCTAGGCAGCTTAAGACATAAGACCTCTGCCAAACATACAGCAAGATTTCTCCATAAAGGGTGAGAGAGGAGAGGGGAAGGACTTGACACGGGAAACCCATCCTGTACAAATCACATAGTTTTACTTGCAGTTGCACTCATTTTTGAGGGGAAATGTTAGCTTGACTAAAAGGGCCTTTAAAAACTGCTTGGCAACTTTTCTTAAAAGAACTGTCAGTGGGTCAAACACCATTATACCACTATAAAGTCTAGATATTTAGAATGCTAATAAAACTGAGAAGATTTAGGGGGCCACTAGGGGGCGCATCAGAAGATGGCTGACAATAACATCTCTCCGACCCACACGAGGTAATTTGGAGGCTATGATGGGAGTAATTAGCCTCCCTACCCCCCCCCCAGGATGGTGGGGGGGACTGCCCTTGCCTGCTGTGCCCTATACCACCCCCGAATTTGTGGGGATGGGGGCACTAGGCACAAAGCCCTCCTGTGGATCTCGGCGCTCCTGGACGCCGTCCCTGATCTGCGCCACTAGCTGCAAGAACTTCAAAAGAAACAATTTGGATGAAGGAATGCACATATTTCAAGGAAGGAGGGGGAGTAAAGACTGCTAACAGAAGAGATCTCTGAAAAAAACAAGAAGAGTCGGAGGAACAAGAATAAATCATGAGAAGATACGCCAAGACTCAGTATGGCAAATGACTGATGGGGGAGGGGGGAAAAACTTTCCTTTCTTTCCTTATGTGATTAAACAAGAATCCCCTCCCCTTACAAGTCAGAAATGTTGTATTAAGGACTTAAGCTGTGGATTTAAGGCTGTGTGGAGATAAACTTTTGAACCAAAGCATGTTTTAAGAAGAGCGTGGAATGTATAAGAGCTTTGGAATGACGCAGTTAAAAATGCCGTCGCCATTTTGGGAAGTTCTGTCGGAGGTCTTGAGTCTGGGAGGAGAAATAGAGAAATAGAGCTGTTTTTATATTGTGGGTGAAACTCCTCAGAGGAACTTAAGAGGGACAGTTCTGCGAGATTAATTATGGAAAGAGCGATGTTATCTATGAAGGCGATGATATATGGAAACCATCTCGATTTGAGGATTGGAAGAACGGAAAAATTCACACAGGATTATTATTGGTGTTTATCGGCTTAAGGAGACTATCAGAAGAGATCATAAAGAAAAAAGAGAAAATATATGAACGAGATGTGATGTGGAAGCAGCAAGAAAAGACTGGATAGAATTATGAACTCTGTTTGGATTGATTCGGACTGATTTGGACATTAACGCAGTAGCAAGAAGATGATCAGAATCCCCCTTCGGATCTTGAAATATGGGTCCCCCCAACGAAAAAATTAAAATTCAGCTTTGTAATTTGGAATTTATGTGATGTGATTTAATTTGATTTGATTGGCCAGTTAATAAAAATTATTTTAAAAAAAACAAACAATAAAAAAACAACTGAGAAGATTTATCCCATCTGGTCCCCCCCCCCTTTTAACCTCCCAAAATGAAGTGACTGTTAAAACAGAGCTTTGTGTCTCTGTGTGAACAGCTGCATTTGAATTTATGCATCAATAGCAGTCTCACAGCCAGTGTTGCTCAGGAATTCTCAGAAACCAAAAAAATCAGTGCAGTTTTGAAAAGTTTAGTCTTCCATCTTGATTCAAAATGGCATCCAATTGTACACCACCATCTGCTTGAAATTTGGTATAAAGTGCATGCTGAAATTTATTAATAACAAAGTCAATGCAATTGGCTACTTATTGTATCAACTTTTCCCACTTGAGTTGGAAAAAGCAATTGCTTGCACTAAATGGAGACTTTTGGATTTAAATCTGCAAAATCCATCAATCTTGGCAAGTGGTCTTGTTCACTGTTAAATCTCGGCCTACAGTGCAACACAGGGTCAATTACCCTCCCCCCCCCCCCCCCGCTGAGCACCTGATAACATTAAATATCCCTGTAGAGTCTCTCTGGCTAGGCTAAGTGCATGCCCACCTGCAGTTATGAAAGGCTGTTTTACAAGCTACGTTGGCACTTGAGAGCCCGTCCCTGGGGGTGTGGTACAGTGGAAACAGTGGGCCATGTTCTTTTATATTGCAATTTTTATAGAGTTATAAAATCTAAATTTTATTGTCACAACTTTTTCTTTATTTTGGGGAAAACTTATTGTTTTATGGGCCATACCAATGTTAGTCATATTCAGAGCAGATCCACAGAAATCAGCTGATTTAACTGGATGCCACACTCTGTTTCTGCCTCATTGGCAGATTTTAATATCAGGGCTACAGTAACTACAGCTAAGTTTCTTACTATGAGCATTAAAACAATGTCACAGTTAGTAATATGAGTTGCTCTGAGTATTTTTTATTTATTAAATATGCATGTGCCACCAATACTGAAGCTTCTAGACAATTTGCAACATACAAAATGGGAAATACAATAAATACAATTTGTTATAAGTTCAATTACATGAGAGCACCAATAACCCACCCCTCCACCATACAAAGCTATACAGAAGAAGCTTCGCCATTGAAAATTCCACCCCCAAAACAATATTGAAAGCTGTAAGCAGGAGCAAGATGTTAACTCTAAAAGCCTAAAAACTGTGCCACTGCAAAATCTAATAAAACTGATGAAATCTACTAAAAAGTATGGGAAAAGATAAGTGTGTTTCTGTCTGGTGTCAAAGACTGCACAGATGGCACCAAGTGAGTTTCCGCAGGGAACGTGATCCATAAGGTAGGGGGGCAACCACTGAAATCACCCCCACACTTTGGATTGGAAGGTGCCCTCTGATCAGGGCATCCTAAGATTATCAGGGATGGTAATATGGGAAGAAGCATTCCTTCAGGTACTGTGGAATCCACACTCTGTAAGACTTTATAGGTTAATACTCAACATCTTGAATTAGGTCTAGAAATGCACTGGCAGTAAGGATCTGTATACTAACCAGGATGCCTGGTCCTCCTAAGTAACCTCACTGCTGAATTCTAAACCAGTTGACGTTTCTGGACAGTGTTTAATGGTAGTCCCACATATAACATGTTACGGTAATCTAGCAAAGGATAGATCACTTATACAAGGTTATTCCTAGCCAGATTGAGGGTCACACCTGAACCACCATTCTAAGCTGGTGAAACACATAGAGGCCTGCAGAGACAAAGATGGATCTATGAATACCCCCAAGCTCCAAACCTGATCCTTCAAGAGATGTGGAAGCCCCTCCAGAAATGGTTGAACACCACTTAACCAAACCAAGCAACCACTCACAAACAGTGTATCTGCCTTGTCTGGATTTAGCCTCGGTTTGTTGGCTCTCATCCAGTCCATTACCATGTGGAAGCACCTGTCCCTCCCATCTACCCCTGCACCTGATGAAGAGGAAAAGAAGAAATACTGCTGTATATCATCAGTATGCTGATAACAATGCTCTCCTAAACTCCAGATAACCCACTCAGTGGTTTCATGTAGCTATTAAATAGCATGAAGGATAAGCTGAACCCCTGCGGAACCCAGTCTATGTGACTAAACACAAACGGCTCACCACCACCTTCTGGGACCAACCATCCAGGTAGGAATGGAAGAACTACACAGCAGTGCTTTGAATAGCCATTCTAGAATGGTAGTAGTAGTAGTAGTAATTTTATTATTTATACCCTACCCATCTGGCTGGGTTGCCCCAGCCACCTGGGCGGCTTCCAACACACATAAAAACATAATAAAAACTTTAAAACATTAAAAACTTCCCAATTCAGGGCTGCCTTCAGATGTCTTCTAAAAGTCGTATAATGCCTTGGTCAATTATATGAAAAGCCAATAGGGTTTGTGCCAACTATTAAGATAACTCATAAGCATCTGGATCAGAAAATCATATCAAAATATCAGTGTGGTGTAATACAATATTCAGTTGCTACAATGCCCTCCTTGTGAAGTGTTCCAACTATGACAATTATTTAATATCCACATCACCAACTACTCCAACATCCTGCCTATTGCAAAAGAACTATATCCTAAATGAGTCTTTTCACGTATGTACAGCCCAAGGTGGTGCCTTCCTCAGGAGACTTCAGCCTACACCAGGTGTGAACAATTTTTGGGAACTTGGAAGCTGGTCTCCAATGAAAAATTTGCTGACTATATGAAAGAACTTGGTGTGGGCTTTGCCACCAAGAAGTTGGTGAGTGTTGCCAAGCCCAATGTGATCATCAATTGCAATGGAGAGGTTATAACCCACAAAGCAGAGAGCCAGTGTGGTGTAGTGGTTAAGAGCAGTGGACTCGTAATCTGGGGAACTGGGTTCACGTCTCGGCTCCTCCACATGCAGCTGCTGGGTGACCGTGGGCCAGTCACACTTCTCTGAAGTCTCTCAGCCTCACTCACCTCACAGAGTGTTTGTTGTGGGGGAGGAAGGGAAAGGAGAATGTCAGCCGCTTTGAGACTCCTTCGGGTAGTGATGAAGTGGGATATCAAATCCAAACTCTTCTTATTCTAGTTTAAAGAGCACAAGAGATTTCCTTCAGGCTGGGGGGAGAGTTTGATAAGGCCACAGCAGATGACAGGAAAGTAAAGACTGTTGTGACATTAGACAATGAGACACTCAATCAGTTGCAAAAATAGGGTGGCAAAAATACCACAATAAAAAGAAAAATAGCAGAAGAAAAGCTGGTTGTGAAATGAACGGCATTATCTGCACCAGAGTATATGAGAAAGCAGGAAGACAGACTCCTTGCCCTGTGCAATTAATGGGACACAAAGCAGGAGAGCCCCACAAGGCAGTTGCTTGCTTTCTCCAAAGAACTGAGACATTATCAACAGACTGTGCCAGAAAAGACATACTGGTTATGACTATTGAAGTTGCCCGATACATTTAACCTCTATAACTCCAACACATTGTCCAAGGCCACTTCCATGGTGAGCCCACTGAGAAAGAAAGGAAGGAAACAAATGCAAAACAAAACAAACAAAAACAAAGTCACTGCAGATCATCCCTGGATCTAATAAAGAAAAACAGGCCTGGGGAATTTGCATAGAGAAAAACAACAACAACATTCACTTCAATTTAACAGTGTTGTGGGTCCAGCTGGAAGAGCTGGTTTTCAAAATGGCATTCTTTTTAATAACAAAGAAAAGGGATGCCTAAAACAAAAGTATACTGAAAAGCCTGGCTGATTTTCATACACCACCGAAAGGAATAAGGTAAGTCTAGACTGCGCAAGAACATATTTTCCAGAAGAAATTTTGCATGATCTTTTATACTGCTGTTCAAAATAAACTCTGAAAGCATGCATGGACAGACTCAACGCTGTGTTTTGCCTGAGCTTTGACAGCTATGCAAGTGCTGTATATATTTTGTTTACTGTTGGTGGTGGCTTGAATGTAACAATATTAACTAGGAAACTTCAGTCTTAAAAAATAAATCAAAAAGATCTCCTTTGGCACACACTTTTACAACATGAATTTTTGAAGTTTATTTAAACTGGGAGCCACAAAGTACTATAAAGCAACCTGGGACTTTGAATACCACTGTGGCTAATGCTAGAAAACGAGTTTAATTTTACAAATCAAGTAAATATGGGTTCAGAGAGCTAACAATTTTGTAATAAAATAAGGGAGGAGAGGAATTTCCAAGAAATGGAATGGTATTTGCAGTCAAGAATTAAAAGGCCGTCTCCTTAACCAAAGAGGAAAATGCCTCCAGGCTGCGATGTGAGGATAGTTTCAAAAAAAAATGTGAGTCAGGGTAGGCAGCCTTCTTTGTGGCCCATCTCGCATCAAGGGCAGAGGGCATCCCATGTTGCAAGCGGGTGAAGAAAGAGGGAAAGTTATACCGAGTAGCTCCATGTTATTATTCCAAGAAATGTGCCTTTCTGGGCATACAGAGTCCAATATGGGAAGACATAGGCTAAATGCCTGGGCCAATGGGCTCATTGCATCTGAGCAGAAAGCTGTACAGCATTTTCCTGCGGATAGAGCTGCTAGGTTTTCTCTGTTGCATGTAACTTTATTTCCAGCTTTGATACACAACCTCAGCTTTTAACAAAGATATGTTTCAAAGCTGCTTACTCTTACTAATGACCAATAAGTTACAAAATAAAGGCTTTTATATTGTTTCAATATGGAAATTTTCCATGTAAGCAGATTTATTACATTATAAAAATATTTACATTAAAAAAAAAACAACCCGCCCCAAATCCTTTAGTGTTTGACTCTAAGGCCATGAAGGAATATAATATGCTATAAAATTAGCTTTAAGTCATGTAAATATCCCCTAATTCCCTTTGCTCTAGGCAAAAGATGGTATCTCTGAGGGAGAAGATTTTTCAAGCTTAGGGACCCTTATTTAGCATCTCAGCAGTAAAAGCCACTAAAGCATTGCCATTACCTCTGCATTACTATTTATGAAGAACAAAGGCTTCTCTTAGGCCTGAAACCATATTGGTGCAATTAAAGTCTGCTAATAACAATTGAGAGTATTTTCATAAGCCAGTGCAAACTGGGGTTTTGATCTTTGATGAAAAGATTCAATCAGGAATTTCTAACACACTGTAATTGTTGTAAAAACTGCTAACTCGGTAAAAGGGTTAGAGAATTCACATCCTGTCAATCTGTCTCCATGAGATCATTCTCTAGAGCCAACTCTTCAATTACATTATATATAATCCTGGTTTGATTGTCCTGCTGCGCTTCATAAAGGAAACCTTTTTCAGGTTCCCAAAGTTCACTCAGCGTCGCCTTGAGAATTCTTATTTGTAAATCCATTGTGTTGTAAATATATATATATTTATATTGTAAGCTGCCCTGTGATCTTTGAACAAAGGGCGGTGTAGAAATTTAATTAATAATAATAGAAATAATAACAGAAACAAAGGAATGTGATTTAAAAGAAAACTGAAAACATACAGGAGAAGATACAAAGCAGATCCATGCAAAAATACAAATTGAAAATGGTGGTGGAAGAGGGGTTCGGTGGTCTTCTCTTGCAGTACAGAAATCAGCATATTCACTTAACCCAAGCCATATTCAGATTGAGACTCTATGAAAGGGTGGCTTCCAGCTCTGGCAACCGGGTTGCTGCGGATGGACTTGCACTTCCCTGTGAAGGAGCAGCTACATAGCTTGGAGGTCCTCAAGCTCCACCATGAAAGGCCCAGGGGAAACCAGCATCTTGGAGCTCCCAGTACCAGCTTTGGTTCATTTGCCAGATATGGTTGTTCATGGAAAGAAATAGCCTTGCCAAAGTGGTCTGTGCATTTGAAACCTCACGACTAGGTTACTGTGATGTATTTTAGGTGGGGCTGCCTTTACACCTAATTTGGAAGTTGCAGCTAGTGCCAGGTTCCACAGTGGGGCACCCCACTCTGCACAACGACTTACTCTGGCTTCCTATTAGCTACTGGGCCAGTCTCAAAGTTTTTTTGTGAACATTAAGATGTAAGATGGGGGACACCTGGCTTGCAAGCAGGCCATGTGAAAAGGATCTAGGGGTCTTGGTGGACCACAAGCTGCACATGACTCAACAGTGGGATGCAGCAACAACAACAAAAAAACTAACTAATGCTATTCTAGGCTGCAGATTCAGATCAAGGGAAGTAATTGTTGTTGTTGTTTAGTCGTGTCCAACTCTTCGTGACCCCCTGAACCAGAGCACGCCAGGCACTCCTGTCTTCCACTGCCTCCCGCAGTTTGGTCAAACTCATGTTTGTAGTTTCGAGAACACTGTCCAACCATCTCGTCCCTCTGTCATCCCCTTAACCAAAGAGGAAAATGCCTCCAGGCTACGATGTGAGAATAGTTTCAAAAAAATGTGAGTCAGGGTAGGCAGCCTTATTTGTGGCCCATCTCGCATCAAGGGCAGAGGGCATCCCATGAGTCTACAGTGTGATGCAGCAGCAAAAAAACCTTAATATAACCCTTCTAAGCTGCATCAACAGAAGTATAATGTCCAGATCAAGGGAAGTAATGGTACCACTCTATTCTGCCTTAGTCAAACCACACCTGGAATACTGTGTCCAGTTCTGGGCACCACAGTTTAAGAAGAATGTTGACAAGCTGGAACATGTGCAGAGGAGGCTGACCAAGATGATCGGGGGTCTGGAAACCAAGTCTTACGAGGAACATTGAAGGAGCTGGGTATGTTTTGCCTGGAAAAGAGGAGATTGAGAAGATATATGATAGTCATCAAATATGTCAAAGGCTCTCACATGGAAGAGGGAACAAGCTTGTTTTCTCCTGCTCTGGAGGGGAGGACTCCAACCAATGGCTTCAAGTTACAAGAAGGAGATTCCGACTAAGCTTACAGAAAAACTTTCTGACAGTAAGAGCTCTTCAGCAGTGAAACAGACTCCCTTGGAAGGTGCTGGACTCTCCATCCCTGGAGGTTTTTAAGCAGAGGTCAGGTGGCCATCTGTCCTGGATGCCTTAGCTGAGAGTCCTGCATTGCAGGGGGTTGGACTAGATGACCCTTGGAGATCCCGTCCAACTCTATTATTCTATTATTTAAAGCCCGAAACAACTTGGGATCAGGATACCTGGCAGGAACCTACCTCCCATTCCTGCAAGTCTCCAAAAACTCTGCTGGCTGGTGAGAAGTTGGAAGTTGGCTTTCTCAGTGGGGGGAACCATCCTTCCCTGAAGGGCTTGAGAGACAGAGTCTCTTCAAGACATCTGTTCACTCAAGTTTTCCTCAACACGGATTCCTGAGGTTGAAATGTCTTTCTTTTTGTTTGGTGATTTTTGTTTATGGTATGTTGTTTTTGTCCTCTTTTTATTTAGGTTTGTAAAAAAGTTTTATTCCATTGTTTTATTTTTATATGAATTTATATTATTTCTTCTTTTTATTGAAAAGTCTGCTTAGTGGTTTCTTTTTATATTAAGGGTTATATACGATTTATAAATAAATAGAATAAAATAAATTCCAGATTGTATAGTTATCAGAGGTCCATACACTTTTAATAAAGAAGTCTGTATGCTTCTGAATTGTTTCAAACTTGTTAGATTTCTTGTCATTTATTGAATCCTACATTCCTTATATCTGTTTCCCTCTCCTTAAACACAAAACCAATTAAGATAATAATTCTGCATGCTACTTTTCATTTAATTAAGACAGCAATCCTAGGAGCACCTTCTGGGGGAAAGCAACACACAAGATCATATTTCATCATTTTATTTAAATATAGGTTATTAATTTTTTATTACTGCAGTTCTTCCCATCTAATATAACTTTGATTTAGCTCAATTATTCAATATTTGCTTCATTTTATACATTATAACCGGATCCTGGTCATTCTTAGAAAACTTAAACCTCAAATATCCCTTCCAGTAGCACCTTAAAGACCAACTAAGTTAGTTCTTGGTATGAGCTTTCGTGTGCATGCACGTATCTGAAGAAGTGTGCATGCACACGAAAGCTCATACCAAGAACTAACTTAATTGGTCTTTAAGGTGCTACTGGAAGGAATTTTGTTTTGTTTTGACTATGGCAGACCAACACGGCTACCTATCTGTAACTCAAATATCCCGTTTGTCTTTCTTTCACTACGTGAACAAAGCATCATTTCTGATTAGGAATAGTTTTATATCCTACTGTATGCCCGAAGTCTTTGCCCTAGGTCTAGCATTTTTTTTGAAAGGATACTCTGGGTTTCTCAAATGATACAATTTCTGCATACAGTAGTTATGGACCAGATACACTGGCATAACAGAAGCCACACCCAATCTGTGCTCAGCCTGGCAAGGAAAAACACACAAACGCAAAATGCAAAAATGGGTGCAGAAACGGCACACATCGTCATAGTGCTCGTGAAAACTCTGCCACTGCCCACCAACCAGGGATTTTGCTAGTGAAGACATCCACCTTCAGAAGGAGCCAATGAATTCATGGTGATGGAGACTTGGCCCCAGCAAACAGCCATGGGTCCTGGAGTAACTGTGGCTCATCACCCAGGTTCAGTGTTGGGGGATATTCTTCTTCTATTAAAACCTTGTTCAAAGCCCCTTCCAGGAAACCTGGGACTGGACTTCAGTTTTTGGCTTTATGGTTGGGTTGCCATATTTCAAACAGTGAAAATCCGGACAGAAAAGTTGTTTGCAACAGAAGCGGGAAACCTGATTTTAAGAAATTGTATTAAATTAAAGTAATTTGGTTTGATTTGCAATAATTTGGAAAATTAACACTGATTCTGAGACTGCAGTACTCCAGATATGTCTGGGAAGTTCCAGACATGTAGCAACCCTACTTTATGGCTATGCACACAACTGGTTCTCTAAACACTTGAACACTTGAATGGCAGCATTGTGCCCTGTTGTTCCATTGTGTGTGTTTGTGTTTGTATGATTCTTGGTATTTCTGTGGCCTGCCCTGAAAAGATTTGGTACAATGAACAAACAAATAAAATATTTGTCGCTGCCCTGCCCTATGAACCCGTCGTAGAGGTCAGGAGCGCAGGGCTACAGGACCAGCCCTAGACAGGTTGCCTTTTATGTGCTGGAGATGTGCTGCTTCTTGTCCAGGCTGCCAACACACAACAGGAGAGGTAGGAAGGGTCCCCAAATCCCAGGTGCAGCCAAGCCTCTCAGGAGGAGTGCAGCGTGAGCCTGCGACTTGGCCCTTTGGCCTGGCATTCCCTTCTGCCTAACAGGGCAGCCCTGCTGGGCAATATCCCTGTCAGGGCACCGAGCTCTAGCTCCTTACAATGGCCAGACACTGGGCAAGCACTGAGGCTGCAGGATGAGGGTCACTGACAAGGACACTCAACCCCATAGCCAAATCAAACTGTAGTTAAAACTTTCAGAAGCTGAGTCAAGTAACATAAACTTACCTTCAGAGAACCTCACCAATGTTTTCAGAGTAGAGTCAGGGTCCCAAATGGGCCCCCCATGGAAGGCGTCTCAGAGCCTCAACATCACTGTGGAGCGGGCCCTGTCAAGCCTCCTCGCCATTTTAACCTCAGATGGAGATGCGACACAGAGCAGAATTATTTTAGCAGGCATCAGAATACGAAGTAGTGCTGCAAGACTTGGTCTTCCTGGTCAGGGGTGGCAGCAGAGAAACCTATCCCTTTTATGCAAATGCATGTTACTTCATGTATTTGAACCTGGGGTGAGACAGCTCTGCTGCATTTGGAGTCCCTCCAGCTCCTTCTGTTGAATGGGACCCCTAAATATTTGCCCCAAAGTCAGTGCTGTATTAAACCCTGTGGAAGCCCCTAGGCAGTCGAAATCTCGGGGGCTCCCTCAGGCATGCTTTCTAGTAGGATAACATGGAAAGAAGAAAGCTGGATTGTAATTTTCTTTCAAGGTCAGATCAATATTATTTTGATCCATTGTTGTGGGACCCCTAAAAGGTGTGGGGTTCATATGCCAGCACCTACTTTGCCTATTTGGTAATCCGGCACTGCCTTAAGCACCACTGTTCCCTTACTGTACTTCTTCAGGGAATGGGAGGTTCTGAATCAATGTATACCGGTAGATACTGCTGGCTTGAAAAAGAGCCATCTTCTTAGAGGTACAGAAACAGAACACGCTGTAAAATGTACCAGAAAGCGTCTCAAACAATGGATCGCTTGGCATGATGAAGAAACTCCAAGCAAATTCTGATGAAAGTCATCATCAAGCAAGTCAAGCAAATGCATAAAAACTGCTCCAGAAAACAACCCAAGCTTCCAAACGGAAAACCAAGGAGAGCTTCAAACAATTACCCGATAATATGTGCTTTACATGAATCTCTAAGTGTTAAAACTGATTTAATTTGCTGTTGTAAATAATGACTACCAACCAAGCATGCATGTTTATCTCCCTGGCAAAGATAAAAGAGTTCCATCTGCCAGTAGCCTCTGCTGGGGAAGCTGCATTGCATCTGCCTTGCATGTGTTCCAGACCCAGTAATCAGCAGTGAACTTTCCCATGTGGAATTACTTTGGTGTGCTGACTTTATTTTAATCTTATTTTTCGTTATCTTAAAATTGTGCTTCAACATACTACCAATTCATAAACAGAGAAATTTAGCTGCCAGGAGCTTTAAGGCTTGGTGGTCAGCTCTGTGGCGCCAGTTCCTCCATGCTGACAGCTGAAAAAATAGTTGTTGCCCCAGTGGCATTTGGTGCTAATAATTCCTTGTGCCCCTTCCTTTCCTCTGTCCTCTTTGCACCAAGGACAGCGTAGATCAAGAGAGATGCCTGTCCCAGAATTAGGTGGGTGGAAACAGAGCAGCAGCAGCAGCAGCAAATTGAAGGGCCTGGGCAGGCTGCAGTTAGCCAGCTGGGAAGACTGATATATAAATACTTGTTTAGTGATAATATTTCTGATGGCTGATATGATTAGGTATGGCAGGAATGTCCAATTGGCAATTCACAGGCAGGGGTTGGCTCTCAAAGTCATTCAACTGGGACCCTGGTGATGCCACTGAACTTTAATCAATATTATGTGAGATATTTACCCAAAATTTCAAGTCAAAGTTGTTTCCAAGTGGTAAGATATAAAGATATGACATACTTTATATCTCTGTGTATGAACCATCAACTGTACACCTTGCGATGCTTCAGTCCACAGCTGAGAAAACGAATGGCACCAACTTTATTATGCAGTCTATTTACCACTATTTGTGGCAAAATATACTTCCAAATTTTTCTGAGAAGCAAGACACCAAGGACACCTGGTGATTCTAGTAATTTTGAGACACTTCCAGTCACTCCTGCAGCTCCTGTTGCTGTAGCTGCTAATTTAACAAAACACTCATTTCAAGGTATTGAACCCAAGCATGTTGTCAGAAACAGGGGCCACAAGGCTTCTGAAACAGTATATGGCTGCTGCTGCTTCTTCTTCTTCTTCTTCTTCTTCTTCTTCTTCTTCTTCTTCTTCTTCTTCTTCTTCTTCTTCTTCTTCTTCTTCTTCTTGTATTAAAGCAGCTGAACACTGTGAGCACCCACTATCATATTTAGTTCAGATAGACCAGAGAGAGACTTTTGGGCTTTACAGTGGTTCTGGTCCTCCTTGGATGGTTGTTTCCAGAGGGTGATGCTTGGGGAATGCGATTCAGCCCTTTGGAGTCTTCAATGTGGGGTTCCTCAGGGTTCAGTTTTATCCTCCATGCTGTTTAATATCTACATGAAACTGCTTAGTGGGGGTATCTGAAGTTTTGGAGTATGTTGACAGCAATATGCTGATAACACACAGCTATACTCCTTTACATCTGCAGGTGTGGCAATGGATGTGCTGGACCACTGTCTTGCTTGGGTAGTAGACAAAGGGGCAAGGTGGCGCTGTGCCCTAAACCACTGAGCCTCTTGGGCTTGCTGATCAGAAGGTCAGTGGTTTGAATCCCTGCGACGGGGTGAGCTCCCGTTGCTCGGTCCCAGCTCCCGCCAACCTCGCAGTTCGAAAGCACACCAGTGCAAGTAGATAAATAGGTACTGCTGCGGCGGGAAGATAAACGGCGTTTCTTTGCAGTCTGGTTTCCGTCATGGTGTTCCATTGCACCAGAAGCAGTTTAGACCCAGAAAGCTATCTATGGACAAACGCCAGCTCCCTTGGCCTGAAAGAGAGATGAGTGCCGCAACCCCATAGTCGCCTTTGAGTGGACTTAACCGTCCAGGGGTCCTTTACCTTTTTAGAGGACAAACCTCTGTCGTTGCTCAAAACCACATTTTTTCTTTCATTGTCTCTCCACTCCTACTTTATTCAAACTTCTGCCATTGTTTAAAGCAGTCACTTTTCCTCCTTTCAGCAATTCTCCCTTCTCATTGTACTCAAACCTCTCTCTCTCTTCTGTTCCTCAGCTGCCTCATGTGGGAGATGCAGAGTTCTCAGATGTTCCATGGTTCTTTCATAGAATTAAGGTACTGTACTCAAACCTCGCGGGACGCGGGTGGCGCTGTGGGTAAAACCTCAGTGCCAAGGACTTGCCGATTGCATGGTCGGCGGTTCAAATCCCCACGGCGGGGTGAGCTCCCATCGTTCGGTCCCAGCTCCTGCCCACCTAGCAGTTTGAAAGCATGTCAAAGTGCAAGTAGATAAATAGGTACTGCTTTATAGCGGGAAGGTAAACGGTGTTTCCGTGTGCTGTGCTCGTGCTGGCTCGCCAGAGCAGCTTTGTCACGCTGGCCACGTGACCCGGAAGTGTCTGTGGACAGCGCTGGCTCCCGGCCTCTAGAGTGAGATGAGCGCACAACCCTAGAGTCTGGCAAGACTGGCCCGTACGGGCAGGGGTACCTTTACCTTTTACTCAAACCTCTGCTGTTCTTTAAATCAACATTTTCCTCTCCATTTCCTCCCTCCCTGAAACTTCTGCCATTGTTTTATGCCACCACTGAAACCTCTGAACCCCTCTCTTCTTGTTCCCATGCCATGGCTGTTGTGCAAGCTCCCTTCACTTTTGCTCCCCTCCCTTGTGGTGAAGCTGGGGGTGGAGAGCAGGCGGGGGCGCAGCTGGTGCACGTCCCAGGGGTGTGGCATGCATCCTCCGGGTGTGGCGCCCGCCGTGGTGGGGGGTGTGCAGCGTGTGTCCGGGGGGGGCAGCCACAGTGGTACCCCCCTCCCCAATGGTGCCAGGGGCGATGCGCTCCCCCCACTCCCCTGTTCCTCTGCCAGTGCCCTCCCCTCCCCTGACTTCATGCACATCCAGGATTGTGATGTGGCACTACAAATCTCCCAGTGGGAGCTGCACAAAGACATTCTTGCATTTTTTCCTGTCAAAGTATATATCTAGCTTTAAAGGTGGCTAAGACTGAGGTTTCTTGGGCTAAGTGAAACACATTACGTTTTCACTGTCAGAGCTGAAGGAGCAACACTGCTTAGTTGTGAAGTTGTCTGGCAGCTCTTGAGTTCAGTTTCTTGGCTGCATGACAGTGTGATGGAACTGTGAAGACGATATCAGAATGCTAGCAAATGGATAGAAAATACTAGTGTGTGGTGGTGATCCTGCATTTAAAAACTAAAGTTAACAATTCAGTTGTTTTGACAAGTGCAGTCCTGAAATAGGAAAGTCAACATTGCTCTCCTCTCACTCAGAGCAATAGAAGCAATGCTTCAAGGAAAGGCAAAAAATGAAAGAAAAATCACTGCAATTATTTGCACTTAGACATGTCAGTTTAATTAAGTTTCACGCTGCTGCTTGATCACTGAAATGGGAACTGAGTTCAGCTCTAAGTATGGAACTCTAAGTATGGAGCGCCTCTCTGTCCTCTTGCACACACAGTTCCCTGTATGTTTTTTTCCTGGTGGAGTTGTTTTCCCCAATAACAGATCAAAAGAAAAATTATCAGTATCTTTCTGCCCTCAGACTAAAGAAGCCAGACTTCTAACAACTTAAAGCTGGAAAAGGCACCGAGATCAAGGGAGGGGTGGGGGGAGAGAGATGGAGAAAGACAACTCCATGGCTGCATTGTAATTGCCAGATTACAGAGGAGGAAATTGCTGTTTGAGCACCCACAGATGCTTAGAAGGTGGGGTGGCAGGAGCTGGGGGTGGCAGCCTTTCCTGATTGGGCTTAGTCCACCCAAAAGGCACCAAGGTCACAGACCCTTGGACTTGCAGCTCCCAAACTGAAACAGCATCCTCTTGTGTGATGCAATGGATGGCTAAAGGTGAAGCCCTTTAAAACAAAAGGACACATTACAGCAAGATTATGCCTATTAACGGAACACACATGTAAGCTAAGAATCAGAAATGCTGCTCTGGAAATGCTGGCTTAAGCCAAACGTGTAAGATTCATTTTCTCACCATCTAAAGGAAAATTAATTAAGCAGTCTTAGGTGCCTTTGATTTCAGGGGGAGACAAGTCTGCTCTTGAAAGCCGCAGGATTAAAAAGTGCTTAACTTTGCCCCAATTGTGGTCATGATTTGCATGAAATACAACAACAGAACTGATGTCCTCAAGCATTTGCTGAGAGCCAAGGAAGACCCACCGGACCTTGTTTCTGGGTTGCAGCAGCAGTGGATGAGTGGCCCCCACCTTGTACTGCTGTTAGGTTCCACTGGGGGGATTGGGCCCTTGACCCCCTTCTCTGTCTATCATTTGACATATGTGCTGCCGCCTGTGGCAGCAACGGCAGCACCTCTTCTTCCTTCCCTTTGTCCCAGAGTAGTGGAGGGTAAGCAGTAGCAGCTGCTTGCCCATTCTTGCTTATCCACCAGAAGCACCAGCCATTGCTACCAAAAGGACAAAGAAAGATGACCAAGAAACATCAGCTGCATCTTTGCAAAGTCTGCCACCCAGGCAAGTGAGCAGGTGAGCCAGGGTGCTGGACTGAAGCAGCAGCCACCGCTGCTCGTTCACCTGTTTTGTATCTTGACAATGCCATGGTGGTCGCTGCTAGCAGTAGTGTCAGCAGGCAAGTAGTAATGGCAGTTAGGTGTAAAAGCCATGTTTCCTCCTTCTCAGTAGCAGTCACTGCTGTTTGCCCTCTGTCCAGGGCAGGGCAAGAAGGTGGCCACAGCATAGGAAGTAGGAAATTGCAGTCAATTATAACTATGCATAAGTACTAGTTAGTACATGAAGGGGTTAAGACCAGAGACGTCTGTTCCTAGACTCAGCTAGGTCATGCCCCATTACCACCGGGATGGAGGAAGTGAAGCTGTTTCTGCTCCTTTCTCTTCTCTCCATGTAATCCACCAGGACAGATGTGCCTGAACTTGCTCAAACTTTAGACCACATGCTTGAAATTATATGCTGTATTTTGCAACCAAGAGTAATCTACCTGTGTTCTCCTTACTCCTGCCTGGAATAATACATGAAGCAGACCTTTGGCTTTAGTAAGTAAAGTTTTTAAACTTACTTAACACTGTATGGTCTGTTCAGTGCTAGAGGGGTAGAGAGGGGCACAAGAGCTTTAAGGAAGACTAAACAGAAGATGCAAAAGGGTCTAACAACCTAGGTGCCCAGACAATTACCCACACGTAGGTCAGATGTATTTTCCACCTCCACAATGTGGACCCACTGTA
Organism: Podarcis melisellensis; assembly: GCF_964234715.1. Classification (NCBI taxonomy): domain Eukaryota; kingdom Metazoa; phylum Chordata; class Lepidosauria; order Squamata; family Lacertidae; genus Podarcis; species Podarcis melisellensis. The sequence continues at coordinate 76,564,379 of NC_138541.1, read as the reverse complement.
TGGCGTATTGCTTATAGCTTAGTAGCACATCCCCAAGAATACGTTTTGTCTAGTGTAAAAGGTATGTTACTTCTGCCTACACAAATACTTAGGATTAGAGGACAAATATGTTGATATCTATCACATTTCTATCTTGCTCTTCTTTCAAAAAGCTGAGGGTTGTAACTGCTGGGGTGAGATGTTTCATGAAAGGCTTGACAAGCTCATCCTTACTAAAGGCCTTGGCTACCTGTAGCAATCACATTTTGCAAAATTGCTTCTGAAGATGACAGGTTCTAAGTTCTACCCATCAGCTTCAACAGACCTTGAACTGGGAATCTGATTGCAATACCCTTTGGGCTATAATGCAGCATGTTCAATTTAACCCAGAATTTAACAATGGTTTCATTGGCACTTTTAAATCTTGAGCTCAATATTATGCAGATAGGTATTTCAGGAATGGATTGAGGAGAGTTATGTGAGAATATACATGCAATTTCAAAACAGACTAGAAGGTACTATAAATTTGTGTAGATGAGCAATTATTTAAAACAACTGACTAGGACAGCAAAGAACTAACCTTAGAAGATTTATTAGATATGGAATATTTACAGTGGTACCTTGAGTTTACAACCATAATTCATTCCGGAGGTCTGGTGCTTTCGCCAATGGGGCCTCCAAAAAAAATGGGTTGTAATCCAAAAAAAGGTTGCAAACCAGGACACACACTTCCAGGTTTGACATGTTTCTAATCCAAAACATATGCAAACCAAGACGTATGCAAACCAAGACGTATGCAAACCAAGGTGCCACTGTATAGTTAAGAAACCAGAGAAACATTTCTATGTATACCAGTTTACCAGTTGATTTGGAAGGAAGGCGGGATATAAACTGAAAGAATTTATATATTAATGTAAGAGAAGAGCTTAATGAGCTTGTCTGAGGACATTTGGATCAGTATTTGGAAGAACCGCCCTGAGATCTGATGATGAATCCAAAAATAAATAAAGAATATTAATCTTCTCCAGAGTTTCAGAGAAAGGCCTTTCTCATCTCCACCCACCTATGCTACGGATCCCAGATTTTGGGGTTCGTATTTAATTTTCCTCGCCACCATCCCCTGCCCACTCACAGAATTTTCACAGTTCTCTGGAACGGTAGCTCTTTTAAAACCAAAGACTGAAACATTAACCATCTTCAAAGGTGGTTTCAATTATGATAATTTAGCCTTATCTATAAGTTGAGTAATTGCACAATATCACAGCAAATTTCCCTACAATAGTAAATGTAAATTAACATTTTAATGGTTCCATATGGCATTTGGCACTATTAGAAACGGGCCAAAGAGAATAATTAATTGGGACATATCCCCACAAAGATTCACACCATGTAGCTACTGCAAATAGTCAGCAAAATGTGGTTTATTTATCACCTGTAGCATTCCAGAAACAAATGTGAGGCAACACTACTGAATCTTTCCTATTTTAAAAGTCTGCCATGTTGAGAATTTTGTCTGCCACAGGAGGTCCCTGTGTCTCAATCAACCAAACATTTCTTACTTCTGCAAGTAATCATGAAAATGACAGAAGATCAGTTGCATCTTTCCTATCTTCTGTCTGTCTTTCAAGAATTCATTATTGAAATGTTCACCAATCTTTGTGTATCTGGCCAAACTGGGACTATGGCAGGAAGAACAAGCCTCAGCCATCTACTAATACTCACTGGCGTGAAGACTTTACTGCTGTTTCTGGATTTAAACAGATGGCTTAGAATCATCAGTCTCATTTATATAGATACCTATTTTGGACATATGGATTGCTTATATTGATTTATAAATTTAAAGTAGGGTTGATATAAATTTTTTACTGTCAATGTCAGCTGGAAATGTTTTTCTTTTTCTTTCTTTCTCTGTTATATTTGCAGATAAACGCTCTCAGAAGAATTAGTAGTTCAAGCAGTCCTGATCTACAGAGCCCAATGAGTTTTGACTCACTGAAATTAATGGAAATGCAGAAGCAAGAGTTCTGTTTGTGTGGCAATGGATTTACCCCATGTTATTAGTGGGAGTGTGTGTGTGTGTGGCATTTGAATTTTATGCCTCAGGGACCGAAATGTATTGGGATGATCTTAGGATCAGATTGTACAGAAGCAGAGATGGATTATTAGACTTTGTTGTAATAAAGCACATGGGAATGGGAAACCCAAGACCACTCCATGCAAGGGCAGCCCAACCCATTTCGCTACCAGAGGCAAAATGGGCAAATGGTCCCCCGTACCCCCCGCTGAAGCCTCACTTATCAGGATCACTGCAGCTTCCAGCGAGATTTTGCAAGAGTCCTGTGAGATTTTGCCAGAAGCCACATGGGATCCCGTGGCAGTGGCGGGGCGGTTGGGTGTGGCACCCATGGAGGCACTGCCCTGTGGGAGTTCACCACCTGAGGCAGGCTACTTCACTCCGCCTAATGAGTGGGCTGGCCCTGGCTCCATAAAAAGCCCTCCTGCCACCAGTGAAGTTTCCAATAGATGTAAACACTTTGAACCAATGTGAAGATGACTCCATTTGTACTATAGGATGGTTTAAACATTTAAATAAATAACTAATACAGTCCATTGGGGGGGAATATGGGTTGGCTAGATTTTCCTTCAACATTCAAGAGCCATCAATCATTTTAATTAAAAGTATATTTGCACACAGAATTCAATCATCATGCTATTTTCAGATCTGAGTTTGTCAAATCCCACATGGCCAGAGGTATTATTATTTATTATTGCAAAACTGAAAAAAAATTGGAAACCAATTTACCAGATTGAAAAGTGGAATGCCCTCCCATCAGATGTCAAAGAAATAAACACTATCTGACTTTTAGAAGACATCTGAAGGCAGCCCTGTTTAGGGAAGTTTTTCATATTTGATGAATTATTTTATTTTAATATTTTGCTGGAAGCCACCCAGATGGGCAGAGTATTCATCATCATCATCATCATCATCATCATCAAATATTTATATTTTTGTTTCCAAAAACGAATAAAAGGAAGACATTCTACAGTAACATTAAAGCAGTTATGAAACTGTTCAGTGTTAAAAACAGTTAAAACAAAGCACAGTCACAGAAATACGTTGTGTCTTCAAAAACATCCCAGATGTCAAATGCTGTCGGTCAGGGCCAAACCAGACAATATGACAGCTATGTATCTGTGACCTTAAGAGCAATTGTTTCACAAATGTTGTCAGCACAGGAGGCCTAGTCTACAGCTAGCACTGTCCTTTGCAGTGGGCACTGCTGCCTTATAAGCTAAGGTTACCAGATTTTTTTCAATGAATCCAGGGACACTTTTCAACTTCCTACTAAATAGATGGATTTTGTCAGGGGACTGATTTGTAAATCTGGGGACTGTCCCCGGGAAACGGGGACATTTGGTAACCTTATTATAAGCAAAACTTTTACAAAGTTAAAAGTAAAAGGGGGAAAAGGTCAGGTGATTTAGGGTCCACTGTGAAAGATCCAGGGCACCCCCCTCAACAGGGCCCCTGATAGCTGTATAGCCAGTATAGATAAAACATGCTGCGTTCTCTTAGATCAGAAAGCACCCTAAGTAGGGATCTATTTGGATTTAATTTACCTGTATATAAGCCTTGGGTGGCTCCAGCAAATGAAACAAGTTCAGCTCTTTCTCTTGGTGCAGAAGAGGGGCTGAGAGTATTTGATAAGGTCATCTGAGAAATCAGTGCTGGTGTTGCAAGTTGCATTCCTGTTTATCCAGCATACTTGCTTTGAACAGAAATACATGACCAAAAGCAGAATTAATCTTGATGAAAAGAAGTATTCATTTTAAACACATATTTCTGAAGCAGGCAAAAACTCTGATGGGAGAGAGTAGGGAGAAAACCTTCCTATGTTAATTAATTAGGTAACTATAGGAAAAACCAAGATAATGCTTCAGAAGACAGAAGGCACAAGCCGCTGGGAAGCCATGAAGTGATTCAAACAATGTCATCTGGTTATCTTGAGATCAAAAAGTCAATTTTGTGAATAAGAGTTTGGAGTCAGTGGTGGTGGGGATGATTTAGGATACAGAAGAGATTACTGGTGATTGGAACAGATAAAATAAAGCACTTCACACAGTGCATACTTAATCTGAGGAATTTGCTCCGGCAAGATGTGGAGATAGCTTTATCCTCCTTAAATTTGTGTAAACTAGAGACTATGTCCTAATGGCCATGTGAAACCTGCTAGTTGCTGTGAGCAAGCAAGAGCAGAAGGGTTTGGCCACCATGGAAAAGGATGCTGACTAGGTGAGTCTTTGGTCCTAAGGTAGCCCAAGTATTTTTCCCTTTTCCACCAGTGGATTTAAAGTCTGCCTACAAATCTTCTACTTTCACTCTTTGCATCTTCAAAGTCATGATGGGCACTGTGTCAAAGGAGGGAGGAAGCAGAAGTTGATCCATTTTAAAATAAAAGAACATCAGCATCTGTCAGTGAGGATTTATAAGCAGGCCTAACAGGTAAACAAAATGTACCTGTCACTTTGCAAGATAATGCTGTTTAATTGTGATCCTGTGCAGGCTGTTTCTGGAGAGTCTGTAATCGGCAACATCCCATCTAAACAAAATGTTATCCTTGTTTACTACACTTATCTTGTTCGTTAATTGATCCAGTGTTGAGTGTCTCAGTGAACAACACTCCAATTAAAGCCTTTTACCTATAATTTGTTTAGCTCAGATTAAGACGCAAAAGACAGCTGGGGAAGGCAGCTCCAGAACTCACTGCTGCGCATCCTGGTGATGTCAGGAGATTCATTACCAAAGCATTTGTTGCATGGTAATTTTGCAGAGCATCAGATTATTTGCTCATTTCAATTACTTACACATCCAAAAAAATGTTATGTGAATTGAGCATAAGGAAATAAATATAAAATAAAATAAAATAAAATAAAGGGATGGGGGTGGGGAGAGACACCTCAAATACAGTTACTATAACAGTTCCAGTATTCCTTGATGCAAAACTCTTCACAAGCAGATCAAAGTGCTTTGGAATAAAACAATACCCCTTCTTCAGGAGCTTCAGAAATTCTTAAAATTAAAAATGCCTTGTTCTTAAAATATAAGCAACTCAAGAACCAGCTTGAAATGGTTGAAGAGGAATTTTTTATTAACGCTATGGTGTAAACTACAGAGCCTTGGGCTTGCCGATTGGAAGGTCTGCGGTTTGAATCCCAACAATGGGGTGAGCTCCCATTGCTCTGTCCCAGCTCCTGCCAACCTAGCAGTTTCAAAGTGCAAGTAGATAAAAAGGTTACCTTCTGGAGGGAAGGTAAATGGCGTTTCCATGCACTGCTCTGGTTTCACCAGAAGCGGCTTAGTCATGCTGGCCACATGACCCGTAAAAACTGTCTGCGGACAAATGCTGGCTCCCTCGGCCAGTAAAGCGAGATGAGCGCCGTGACCCCAGAGTCGTCCACTACTGGACCTAACTGTCAGGGGTCCTTTATCTTTACCTTTAAGATGATATTACCATTACAATTCAAGCACCTGAAGGGGCGTTCTACTCCAAAATGTGTTGAGCTACTCTGAAGAGTTTTCTATCCGTGAGTGAAACTATGGAATTAAGTTGGGAATAAGTGAGCAAAACCATTTTCTACGAAGCCTGTGCTCTTTTTCATAGGAACCAACTCCTGGACCTAGAGGCTGAGGGGTCTCTTCACCCTCCCCAATAAAATATTTGAGGGGGCTGCCCCCCCCCGTTGATTACCATTGCTATTCATATGGTGTGTGTGCACTGTGACACCAAACTGGGAGGGGAGCTAATGCAGCAGAAGACAGAATCAGGATTCAAGATGACCTTAACAGATTGGAGAACTGGGCCCAAACTAACAAAATGAATTTCAATAGCAGCAAATGTAAGGTTCTGCACTTAGGCAGAACCCTAACTTCTTCAGCTGGTAGAATCCTCCTACAGAAGCAGCCAAGGTAAGGGCAAGCTATTGGGGGGAAACAACAGCCAGGGAGGGATTCCATAAATTGAGGACCCTGGAGCATCTGGTGCCTTCATCATACAGATTTTGGTAAATGCTGAAGATGCATCTCTTTTACCCTGGACACACATTACCCTGAAATGTGTGTTTTCAAGACCTGTCCATTTTCTGTGAGTGTAATTTGTTTTAACTCTTTTTAGTACTGAATTTTAATAGTTGCAATCCACTCTGGGGTCTGCGCTGGTAAAGGGCAGGTAATTAATAATACTAAAGGTGATTAATAATAATAAATCCAGTTATGATGCCATACAGAAGAAAAAAAGGCATGGCTTTTAAAGTTGGTTGCCTTTTACGCCTGCTGTTAAGCCTGATAGTAATGTCATTGAAACCTTAAATTTTGTCTGTGCTTGGACCGACCACTGCACGTCTATAGTGTGACAATCTCACATGGTAAGTCACATCAGAGAAAATGTTTCTATCTCACAAAATGGTTGTGCAAAAACTTGTAAGTTTTTAGGTGTTTGTTGTTGTGATGCTGGAAATTTTTAAGGGGACAGAAATGTCTCTGTTTGTGACTGTTTTGCCTGTAACCTAGAACTGATAAAACCTGTCTGCCTGGTAGGATCATGATGATGCTGTATCTAAAGGTGTAATTACTTAAACAAGGTTAGAACAGAGTCCCAAAAATAATTTAAATTCATTTCTCAATTGCATTTACATTCTCTTTTCCAACATCCTCTTAGGAAAATGGTCCCTAAACTACATGCTTAGAGAAATACACACCCACCCTTTAACTGTTCTTGTTATTGTTTGTGACTCCTTATTATCCACACCCAGGAATTCTTTGGGTCTCATTAATACGAAAGACAGCCTTCTTTAGCCCCTGTCTTTTAAAACTGTCAGATAATTACACAGTTGGCTTTAGAGTTTAACTTGTCAAAGGAGTTTTCATTACTTTGTTCCTTTTGGGGAACCTGCCCTATTGTGTTCCTGGAACACTAAACAGAACCTATATTAACTGTCAGTTAATTATACACCATTTTTTCCTTCAGCTTTTACCAGTCAAAGGGGCAGGTAGGCTGCAATCCTATCATCTCAATCACTGTCTTTTGCCACAAAAGAATCAATAAAGATGAGTCACATAGTGTCACCTAGCGTCTGATACTCAAAGCCACCCATTCCTAATTGCCTTTAGAGATGAATGATAATGAAAACTTTGAAGTGATAATCAGTCTAATGAGTGGTCTTGCTGAGAGGGCAGATCATGTGTCAGTAGAGTTTGCAGATGCTTAAAGGCAAACAAAGCCCACTTTCCTTTTAGAGCTGAGAAGACCCTGGCGAGTCTGGTACCCAGAGGCCTGCACAATGACAGAGACTGGCTCTCAGCGGGATGCTGAAGCCTGCGGATCACAACTGACTCCATCCATCTTGCTCTTTGCCTTTTAATCAACCCAGTCAGAGCGAACTCTCTTGGATCTTGTAGCCTAAGTCTATAGTCGTGGCTTAACACGGGTTGTTTGGATCAGAACGAGAAGCATGGCAACACATTCCTTCTCTCTGGAAAACGTTTGATTTAAGCAGTGGCGGAAACTTCATGGGCAACGCTTGGGAAGCCTAGCTAACAGTTGTGGCCTTAAATGCAGGAGAGCAGGGCAGCTACGTGACAATAGAGAGACAATAAAAGGTCGTTCAAACAGCAGTGAAAACCAACATCAGCACAAAAAACAAAGGCGGTGTTTGGTTTGCTAATAAGAGGCTGAGGGGCTTTGTGTCACAATGCCTGAAATGTGTCTTCATTGCCGTGGGTCATATATTTCCTTTTCATTTTCTTCTGTTTATGAATGGAAAGATAGGAAGTTTGAGAAGGCTGCTTCTAAAAGTTTGAAGTAAGACTATAAAAAGAACAATGAAAATGTTTGGAAGTGTTATATACAGATTGCAAGTTCCTTCACCTTGGGATGCTCTTTAGTAAAAGAGAGAAAACTAGTTCAATTTCTGTCTTAGTTGCCAAAACATACTGGGATAGTCTTGGACTTTAAGTCAACAATTCACCATGAACTAAAGTTTTAAAAGCAACTCTATTCAAAGAAAAGTCCTACTGAGTTTAATGGGATTCGCTTCCCATGATTTCAGCCTAACACTTACGGTACACAGGCTTATTGCTTTGAGGCACTTTTTTGTCCAGTTCCATGTGGAACCCATTCTTGGTAATGGCTTCCCCATTTATGTATTAGGAAAAGGAATGTCACATATATTATTTCGTATGGTTTTCTGCTCAGCCTTCAAACTGACTGACAGTGTAAACACCCCTGAATTTCTTTAGCTGCAGTGATGAAACCAGTGGTGTCATCGCCAGAGGCTTTCTGGAAAAAGTCCATTTGAGCCATAATATCAATGTTTGGCTGATGGGATTAATCAGTTCATGTTAACACAGTGATTATCATAAAGTAAAGGGGGAACATTTCAAAAGAATAATCCAGTCTGAGAAAGTGAAGCAAAATCATTTGTGCTTCCAGAGAGGTCATGGTTGAATTATCACAAAACTCTCTTTATTCAAAGCAGATGCTTATTATGATAAATTTAGTGTGAAAAATGAAGCAAAATGCATATAAAAGACATTGTCTCCTCGATTATGTAATAAGAAACCACCTCATTATATATCCACCAAAGATGATTGTATTTTCCTAGGGGCTGTATAACTAGTCTGCCAAAACCCTCTCTCAGCCCTCTTCCAATATTTTACATGAAATAGCATACTTCTGAGAATAAAGCCAAATGACCAGTAACAGAAGAATCTAAAATAAACATCATTTTAAAGATGCAAAAGGCATTTCTTACTGTCTCCATCATGTATATTCTTCCTAATAAGAAACGTTATTGTTAATATACATGCATGAAGACATGTTTGTTTTGCTTTCTGTTCTTGAGACTATAAAGCGCATAGCAGCCAGACGAGAACATTTTCTTGTGCATTTTATAAAATGCCTGCAATCCTATCAATGCGATGCATTTTAGAAGCCCCACTTAGCTTCTTTGCAGGCCACAACTGAACCTTCTGAAAGGCTCCTGGCTGCCACCAAAAACAGCAGCCTTATTGTGCAGCAATACAAAACATATGACATGGTGCTGCTGCACTGAGAATCTCTCCCCACCCCCAAAAGAGGCAGCCAATGAAGAGGAGTGCCCTGCCCGAAAAGCGCATCAGATGTTTCATATTATGTATGGGAGAAAGGAGAATCTGCGGTGCTCTTTTCAGTGGCAGTACCAGGTCCTAAGCCCTAGTTCCAACCTTCAGCTGAACAACTATTTGTAAAAAGAAGTTTTACAGCCATTTTACTTTCCTTTGAGAAACAGTTCAGTAAATACCTGCCATAACCAGGAGGCTCAGATTCTTGGGCTCTCCTGCAGGTTTGCAAAAGAGTGCCTGCTTGGTTTTGGGTTTTTTTTTTTTTTTTAATGTTTACTTGCTTTTTGTTTTAGCGCCCTCCAGTGTCCCCGCAGGTGTACTGATGATTTCTTTTATGCTTTGTTCAATTAATTTGAAGATCAGCAGTAGAGAGCATCCCACACACACACCCCACTTCTGTATGGCTTGCAAACTTTTGGAAGAATCCTGGAAAGAAAGTGAAGGCCGGATCCGCCACAAAGTTCTGTTGCACAGGGAAAGAGCACAGGAGGAAGGCGAAGATGCGGGAGCCGGGAGGGTCCACTTCTCAGGTAAGCAACGGGAAAATTTGCCAGAAGAAAGTTGCGGCAGGGTGGCATGGTGGCGGGGATTTCTCTGGTGCTGGGATAATCCCCTGAATAATTTTATATGGGGTTAAATTTTCTGATATTATAAAAAAAAAACACAGAGAAGGTTGATTTTCTTCCTCACCATTGCAGGAAATTTGCACCCTCAAGAAGCTGAGATTTTCACGGGCTGCTAAGAACTTTTTGGTTCATTGGATGTTTATGCGTAGGATTTCTTCTCAAATGTCGCTTATATAAAGAAGCCCAGGCTATGATAAACTGATGGCTGAAGAGGACTTGAAGTTCCTGCGAAGGCAAAGGTGGCCATCATCTTAACAGATGTACTCATTTTTTAGTGTATTGATTTAACTTCTGCATAAAATATGGTATAAGCAAAGAACAGAAGGGGAAAGATTTGAATATTTACTGTGTAATTGTATCATACTAACTAAGGATATGTATGCAATATTTTATTTGTATGGGATCAACAGGAAAAAAGCTTACTTCCATCCCCTGATCTTGTAGCACCTGAAGGCAAACAAATTTGTTATAGCATAAGCTTTTGTGGAATACTAAGGTAGATTTCCCTGGATGCACATAGTGAGTGGACATGCTTTAAAATGTGCTGTATGCACATATGCTTTAAAATGTGCTGTATGCACATATGAATTTTAGGATCCTGTTGCTTCAGTACAAATAGGGAGAAATTGGTCCTTGTGACAGCATGAACAGAAATAGATGAACTCATGGCAGTTACATCCTATGGTTAAGCTTTTGAGTCAACAGGAGTAAAACTCATTCCTGATCTAGCCTTTGTGGTCAACAACTTCTCTCTGTTTGCATTGCATCAAAAGGATTCTAAAATTCAGATATTATCTGTTAGCAACGTCTCCACAGTAAGTATGGGAAGCTGGTGAGTTTATTTATTCTGAACAAAAATTTGAGAAATAAGCAAATATTATTCCTGTTTCTAACACAGATCATAGGTTTGAGAGACTGCTACCATTTTAGAATAAATGTTCCTGTGATAATTCTACCCCTGCTAATAGTCTTCCTTTTTAGTTGCAACACCAGACATTAGAGCAAATGTAATATCAGCTAGGGGAGACTAAGATGGCATTGATTGATATGTAAAACTCAAATTAAAATTTTGATTATTTTATCCAGAAAAACCAACACCGGAGCTGATAAAAGTTTTTAACCCTTGTAAATGTGTACCACTGCCATCATCACCATCATCACCCCACTACGATTTTTCACAGATTTTGCTGGTGTTTACAGTGATAAAAAGGATTGCAAAACATGCATGAGGGGAGATAACAGCAGGATAAAAAAAATCTTGTTTCTCAATTCTCTTCATACTTAGAGCACAGACAGATGATTCCCTCCCTCCCGGCCCACATTTCACTTTAGAAGTCTTCTGTGGTTTGACTGCACCTGGTATTCTATGCAACCAGTCTTCCCAACAATCAGATAAATTTCATAATAAATTTTGTAATCTGCTTATGCAGTTTTCTGTTGCTGAAACTTTCCATTATTCATTGTGGTGTCTACCTCTTTAGACAATTCATGCTCTGGTATGACCATACTCATTAAACCCCTCGTGCTAATGACATAAAAACTTGGTTCCAGCGATCACTGTATCCGTCTATTTTCAGTTGGAAGGATATTTGAAACTGGACAGTTGGACAGTATCGTCTCCTACATTTTAAAATAAGTAAGGTCAAGGAAAAGGGTTTTTCTTGATATAAGCATTTCAGTGCAGCCAAATGCACACTGGAATGTGCACTGAAGTGCAATTTCCACCGAAAGCCCTTCCTTGAGTTCTTAAAGTGCAGAACGGTTTCAAATGTGAATGATTTTTCCAGATTAAATTACAGGTAACAGCAGGATATCTTGTGGGGGAAAGGAAAACAGCAATATTGTGTTTAAAAAAATAAAAATACAATCTTATGAGAAGAATGGAAAGACTCCCTTATGGTAATACTTGTTAATACTTGTTAATACGTTTATTTATATGCTTGTATATGATTAGTTTCATGAATATGTGACAGAAACGGAAAGCTATAGTCTGAGGAAATTGAGTGTTTAAAGCAAACTTTAAGAATTCTGAAAATCTGAGGTAGAAGAATGAGAAAGCAAATGCCTTGAAACTACTCCATGACAGGACAAAGTCAACGGAAGTGTTAAATCCGGAGAGGGGCTGGAAAGAGGTGGGGAACCGAGGAGAAAGGAAATGTGCAGCACAACTGTGTGCATGTTTACTTGGAAATAAATCCCCCTCTTCAACAGGACTTACTCCCAGAAAAGCGTGATAGGAGTGAGCTAGACCCGTTTTTAGAGCTGCAATCCTAAGCTAGGTCTGCATACATTTACCCAGCCAAATACAGCCTGCTGGTTGTGCATTGTGCCTGACAACTGTTTCTGCAATCCCAGGCAACTCTTGTCAGGCCATCACACATAGTTTGTGAGCCATGTTTAACTTGGTGGGTCACAAGTTTGCAGGCTTGATATAGTGCTGAAAATCTAGAAGAAAAAGAATATGAAAGTTTTTAAAAAAGATTTAAAAAACAAACAAAAAGCAAAGTACATACAGTATCTGTGCTGCATTAACTGTAAGGGGAAGTAGCTCACACATTATGTTTTTATTTATTCAACCTGGTAAGAATAAATTCAAAAGGCTGAGTTTTAACCCCTAATCAAAATGCATTTTTGCAGTTATTCTCCACCCACATGAAGCTATCTCCTGCTGAATACAGTTTTGCCTCCCTTTTGATCTCTCCCTCCTGTTCGTTTCATCATCACTAGTACTTATAATTGACCTGTGTACAATTTAACACTCTTGCCTGTATCTCTGCTGCCACATTTGATTTTTTTAATGTTGTTTTGGACCTATTATTAAGTTTGCCTCTTACTTCTATCACAGTCATCACTGCAAAAGGCCACATGTTAATAATAAAAGGTGGGGGGACAAGGCAAAACAAAAAAATTACATGAAATGTACAAATAAAGTCATTTGGCTCTTTGGAGAGAATGTGCTGTATGTAGGCTTGGAAAATTCCTGACATGTCCTTGTTTTTGAGTATAAAAACGGCATCGGGGAATTTTGCCGAATTGGCAAAATGTCAGGGAAAACCCAGATGTATGGCAACGCGATGGAAAAGCAGTGGAAACAGCTCAAAAAGCTTAAAATCAAAAAGCTTAGGTTTCCCCCCCAAAAAAAGCTTATCAAGAATTTTACTTTTTGAAATATGGCAACCCTAGGTGTATGTTTTGGTAACACCCCCACTGTTTTGCTAGCAAGTTCAATCTCTGTATTGGGGAAAGAAGACTGATTTTTAAAAAATCTTATCCCCCCGCCCAATCTTGGTCATTCTAGTGAGGTTGCCAAAATTTAGAGTAGCTGTAATTACATTTTCTATTGATGTTTAACTTACTTTTACTCTTGGAAACTGACATCCTTAGTTGATTTTTATTCAGACAAAGTTTTCCCTGAAGGAATATGGAGAACATACACATAAAAGAGTTTGGCCTTTGAACACTTTTTCGTTTTCCACATTAAAAGTTAAAAATATAAAACGTCCATGATCACTGAAAGCAGTAGAGGCGGCAGTATACATTGGCCACTGTTGACTGAACAAAGCCAACCCAAACTTCACCTTCTAATGCAATTAGAAGACTATGATTGCTATATTGCTAAAGCTAAGTATATCGCCATCTATTCCATCCTGCCTGCCCAGGGGCGACGCAACCCATTTTGTCACTGGAGGTGGAATTCCAAAGCCCCCTGCCCCAGTGGCGTAGCGTGGGTTGTCAGCACCCGGGGCAAGGCAAGTAATTTGCACCCCCTAACCCGTGGATTTGCACCCCCTAACCCTAACCCCCAAATGTTGCGCCTGGTGTGGCCAGCCCCCCCTGCACCCCCCACGCTACACCACTGCCCTGCCCCCCACGCCAAAGCCTTCCTTACCTGGGTTGTGCAGCAGTGCCTGCAAAGTGGTGGTGCCTGCAAGTTCCAGCAAGATCTCATGCAGTGTATGAGATCTCACAAGATTTATGGTGAAATGTCAGTGGACGCCACTGCTGCTGTTTCTCCGCCAGTACTAGAGGTGGCAGAGCCCCCAAATCTTTGTGTTCCTCTGCCTGAGGCTGCTGCCTGAGTCTGCCTCATAGGCAGCCTGACCCTATGGCTGCCCCATGTAAGCTGCTGCAGTGGGCTGCCCAAAAGAAACCTTAAACATTAAGAACTGCATCATGCCCAGCCCTGGAATAATGGTGCCAAAATGCATTGCTCTGCTTTGCCTGGGCTTGTGCTCCTAACACAGCAGAAACAATGGGGGAGGCAGCAGTTAGGTCTCTGCAGCCGCAGAAGGCGCTGTGATTCTCCAGTCCTGCCAGAGGGGCACTCCATTGCCTCTTGAGACAGATGGATGCCATCAACCACCAACAAAATTCCCTGCACTTCACCTGAGGGTGCCAGGGCAAGGGCATGAAGTCTTCTCCCCGCCACGCAGCGTCTTTCTGAGAAATCACATGAATTTCTTCTTAAGCAATGTATTTTAAACAAGATGTTGTTATTCTTGGGCATGTGAGTTGGCATGTATAGGTTTGGGGAGTGGGTTGAATAATGATAAAGCAAAATAATTAGTGCCAGTTCTATTCGTTTCGGACACCCTCAAGGGATGAGGCAACTGCTTTGGCTCGGCTGCCAATGGGCTCCTCCTCTCTCTGAATGATCTTCCAGCAGCAGCTCTTCCCCCAGGCTGCAGCGGAAGGAGATGCCCCAGAGCTGCTAACTCAGTTGGCTCCTGTCCTTTAACTATCATCTTTTAGCTGCCATTCCACCTGGATGCAGACAGGAACTGGGAGTCAGCACTCACTCCATCAGCTTTGGTTCAGCTTCCATGTGGCCTCTCCCATCCCTCAGCTGTTTGCATTAAATTTGGTTATTGTAACCACTACTGTGTTATTAAAGGTAAAGGGACCCCTGACCGTTAGGTCCAGTCATGGACGACTCTGGGGTTGCGGTGCTCATCTCGCTTAACTAGCCAAGGGAGCCGGCGTACAGCTTCCGGGTTGTGTGGCCAGCAGGACTAAGCCGCTTCTGGCAAACCAGAGCAGCGCACGGAAACGCCATTTCCCTTCTCGCTGGAGCGGTACCTATTTATCTACCTGCAGTTTGACGTGCTTTCGAAATGCTAGGTTGGCAGGAGCAGGGACCGAGCAACAGGAGCTCACCCTGTCGTGGGGATTTGAACCGTTGACCTTCTGATCGGCAAGCCCTAGGCTCTGTGGTTTAAACCACAGCGCCACCAACGTTATTATGTTATTACGCATCTTTAAAAACCATTTCGCAACTTTTATTGGTGTCTGGATCTCCTTGTTTTTCTCTTCCCTCTCCTTCTCCCTTCCCTTTTGTGCCACACCTTTTAGATTGTGTGGAAGGAATGTGTTTCTGATCAGCGTTCAGTGCAACTCTTTTAGGTAAAGGTAAAGGTACCCCTGCCCGTATGGGCCAGACTTGATAGACTCTAGAGTTGTGCGCTCATCTCACTCTAGAGGCCGGGAGCCAGCGCTGTCCGCAGACACTTCCGGGTCATGTGGCCAGCGTGACGAAGCTGCTCCGGTGAACCGGCACCAGAGCAGCACACGGAAACACTGTTTACCTTCCCGCTATAAAGTGGTACCTATTTATCTACTTGCACTTAGGGGTGCTTTCGAACTGCTAGGTGGGGAGGAGCTGGGACCGAACAACGGGAGCTCACCACGCCGCGGGGATTCGAACCGCCGACCATGCGATCGGCAAGCCCTATGCGCTGAGGTTTTACCCACAGTGCCACCTGCGTCCCTCGCAACTCTTTTAGCACTTGGTAAATTTTAGGAACTTTATAGATTACAGTGGTACCTCGGGTTACATATGCTTCAGGTTACATACACTTCAGGTTACAGACTCTGCTAACCCCAAAATAGTACCTCGGGTTAAGAACTTTGCTTCAGGATGAGAACAGAAATTGTGCTTCGGCGGCACAGCAGCAGCAAGAGGCCCCATTAGCTAAAGTGGTGCTTCAGGTTTAGAACATTTTCAGGTTAAGAATGGATCTCCAGAACGAATTAAGTACTTAACCTGAGGTACCACTGTAATCATTATCATCATATGCATGTTCTATTTAGCACATAAAAACAAGGGGCACAGCCTTCTGCAAGGATCTTTTGTGCAAACCTCCTTGGTATAAAGAGGGGTTCTCAAAAACTCCTCTGGAACTTCATAGAGCTCATGTGCAGTTCACATTTGTTCCAGTGAGGAGGTGGCGGATCATGTCCCCGATACTGACTACTAAGGTAACAGAATATCTTCTTTCCTGCATGCTCTGCACATATTTTCAGGGAGCTTGATTAGCACAAAGTTTGCCAATTTCCCCCAAATTTAAGTGGGATTTCTTTTTCACTTTCATAAAGTTGCTGAGTTTATTTTGAATGGGGGCCAATGAATGTGTCTGATACTGCTTAGTCAAACAACCCAACAATTTCCAAATATGGCTTCTTTTGTTGACATGCCTTGATTACGAGTAAGTGGTATAAGCAAACTGCCTCAAAAAGAAGTTTTCAGCATTAGAATTCAACACATGTGAGCTGTTGTTTTTCCCATGCCAGGAAAGTATGGAACAAATAAAATATACTGAATATAACTTTATTACAGAATCGAGCCAAATTGTGCCTGTCCCAGCAACAATTTACAAAAGCAAAGCAGCTTCATCTGGTCTGAGTCATGACTTTTGTGCATCTGGGGTTGTCACTACAATATTGTAGCATGTTTCTCTGGGGATACTTCTACCTGCAGTGCTTTGAGGGAAAGAATGTAGTTCATTGTGTGTATATGCGTGTTGTAGAAATATAGACCAAACTAAAAATCTCGAATTTCAAGGGGAGGCTTTTTTTATAGCCATTATAAAAGAAGCCATAGTATATACTCCTAGAGTCTCTCTTCTCAAAACTAAGCTTTAAACCTTCACATCAAGGTACCTGTGGAAGTGCAAATCACATCTAAATGCAGTTACTGTACACAGGAAACCAAGATCAAGTTCAAACGCATCTGGGCACAAGTTTGAAAAAGCACTTTTTAAAGCAGTTACAGTCTTCAAAGCTATCTCTCTCTCTCTCTCTTTGGGAGGAGGGGATCTGAAAGTATTATGTACCTAATAAGGTGGACCAGTTCAGTCATCTCCTCTAACCTTTAAAAAAAATATATCTATAGAGAAGCCTTTCTTCCTTTGGGCCAGAAATCAAGACAGGATTTTGCCACTGTATTGTCTATCATTATAATCTGAGAGTGCTGGTACTGCTGTAGTATTCTGGCTACAAACTTTTAAAACTACATATATTTTCAGGAAATTAATGTGTACAGTATGATCTTCCATGATACCTGAGTACAAGTTGTCTACTTGGATGAATATTAAAATTTTCCAAAATCCTGAAAACATTGTTCCTGACTTCATTTTGCAATAAACATGTGGTAATGGCCGTTTTCATTATGGCTAAACATGAATGCAAAAGTGTGCAGGTATTCACAGCTTTGCTTCTCTTCCAGTCCTACTGCTTTCAGCTACGTCAAGATTTTGATCGGTCTTATGTCAAAACCTGGAGTTGTACTTTGTCTCTCTCTTCTCTCTCTCTGTGAGTGGTAAGCTAAGGATGAACCTTGACTACAGCTCATGACTTGTCTGGAGCAAAACAATGAGCCTGACTACAGCCGTAGGCAAAAGGTAAAGGACCCATGGATAGTTAAGTCCAGTCAAAGGTGACTATGGGTTTGGGGCGCTCATCTTGCTTTCAGGCCGAGGGAGCCAGTGTTTGTCCACAGACAGCTTTCCAGGTCATGTGGCCAGCAGGACTAAACTGCTTCTGGCGCAACTGGACACCGTGACGGAAGCCAGAGTGCACGAAACGCCACAGCAGTACCAATTTATCTACTTGCACTGGCATGCTTTCAAACTGCTAGGTTGGCAGGAGCAGGGACAGAGCGATGGGAGCTCACCCTGTCATGGGGATTCGTATTATGTACAGACAAAACACTAAGCGAAAGGAATTGCCATGAGACCTGCATGTACAGGGCGGTATACAAATTTAATAAATAATAAAATGAAACAAGGATTGAAAGGTATCCAATGTAACACCAATTTTAAAAAAGGGATCCTGGGAATTACAGGCTGGTTAGCCTCATCTGTCCCAGGAAAACTTGTGGAAAGTATCGTTGCAGTTTCAATAATTAGTAAAATACTGCTTAAATTAAAAAGTTTTGTAGCACTTTAAAACTGAGGGGAAACAGTAAAACTCTGAAGTAAAGCTTACTTAAATATGGTATAAAGTTGTACTTCAAAATGTTGTACAGGCAACTCCCCATTTTATGTTGGGGTTGTGTTCTGGGCCCCCATGCACATAAGTGAAATCACGCGGGGGAGCACCCTCTAAACACCCTCTCTGCCACTCTCTCTTCAATCTATACCAAAAATAGTATATCCAAAAATATTCACAACTAGAACTGAAGTTGGAGGACGTGTGGGAAAGCAGTTGTTGCTGCTGCTGCACTACCTGCACATCAGCTGTTAGGCAGGGAGGTTGAGCAGCATAAACAATGCCCTGCTGTGCCTCTGGTCTCTTTGGGTCTTCCTCCGCCCTCACTGACGGGTCTCTTCCAGGTCAGGTCTCCTCGCAAGTTCCAAGGACTCTCCAGCCATATTTGGAGATGAATTATTATTTCCCCGTGCCATGCGTGTATGTGGTTGTGCATGAGTAGAACATAATGGAGGGGATGTCTGCATTATAAAATCCATTTGGTTTGTGAATAGTTAACTTAATGAAGGAAAAAGGTGGGCAAGGTCACCTCCACAACTGAGACCTAAGGAATATAAGGTATAGGGTAATCTACAGCTGGCAACCTGCCAAGGAACAGCTAAGCTGATACCATTACTAAGGTGGTGACTAGGTCCCTTGAGAAATGTTCCATTATGTAGTTGACACTGGAGACCACTGCTTTTATAAGACACAGTATAATAATAAAAAAGGTTAAATTGCAATGTGGACTCTTGTCGACATTCCACTGGCACTCAGTGGGCCTCAGTTAAAACTCAGTGAGCTGTCAGAGAGTAACCTTTGGTGAGAGGGATGTGCCTGAAGTGTATCAAAAGGCAGACACAGCCCTGTAGGAGTAAGCCTGGAGTTGGGAGAGGAAGCTGAGATCTGAGCAGCAGCAGCAGCAAGCAGTAACTGTCCAAGGATGGAGAGGTCAGGGTGAACGTGAAACCCAGCTTGTAAAAAGAGAGGAAGCCAGATTGTCAGTGGTTCACAAGAAGCAGCGAGTTTCTGACCAAATGAAAACTTTAGGTTAAGTCCTATATAAAAATCTATGTGTTAACTAGGGAGAAGATACAGTGGTACCTCGGATTAAGAACTTAATTCGTTCCAGAGGTCCGTTCTTAACCTGAAACTGTTCTTAACCTGAAGCACCACTTTAGCTAATGGGGCCTCCTGCTGCCACCGCACAATTTCTGTTCTCATCCTAAAGCAAAGTTCTTAACCCGATGTACTATTTCTGGGTTAGCGGAGTCTGTAACCTGAAGCGTCTGTAACCCAAGGTACCACTGTAATGGCAATTGCCTTAGACCAGGGAAAAGACATGGTTATTTTAAAGAGGTAACATTGTAAAGCAAACATCAAAGTTTCATTTAACATCTAGCCTTGCAAATACACCCTATTATCAGATAATAATAATAATAATAATAATAATAATAATAATAATAATAGTTTGGCTTTTCAGTTTTAAGCCTCCTGGTCTGTTTGTCCCATAGTCTAATAAGGGAGTATTTAGAAGTAATTGGAGGCAGTGGAGATTTGTGGATGATGGGTGGTATACAAATTTAATGAATAATAATAATAGATCCCAGGCCACAGAGAGGTTAGGCTGGCCTCAACTAGAGCCAGGGCTTTCTCGGCCACGGCTCCAATCTGGTGGAACGCTCTGTCACAAGAGACCAGGGCCCTGTGGGACCTGACATCTTTCCGCAGGGCCTGCAAGACAGAGCTGTTCCACCAGGCCTTTGGTCAGGGCGCAGCCTGACCCCCTCCTCTGGCAATCTGCACAGAATTTTGCTTAATGGTTGCCATCAATTTGATTTTAATTTGATTTTAATTAATTTTATAATGAATGTTTTTAGAATGTTGGATTATTTTGATTGTTGTTAGCCGCCCTGAGCCCAGCTTTGGCTGGGGAGGGCGGGATATAAATAAAATTTATTATTATTATTATTAATAATAATAATGATAATAATAATAATGAAGCAGGTGCTACTTTTGGCTCGAGAGCTTGTTACTCAGCTCCGTTCTGTCCTGCTGTAAGTTATCCTAGAACTGCCAAGTTGGAAGGTCCAACCCCATTACAATGCAGGGGGAAGAGGCAGCTGTCCCTTATGGGGGTCGAACCTTCAACCACCCGTCCTATCAGGTGCCCTATGGCAACCATCACTGAACCCAGGGCCAGAATTAGATTTGATGAGGCCCTAAGCTACTGAAGGTAATGGGGTCCTTTATATTTCCAGCTGTTCTTTGTCAACAACAAATTGTCAGTTTTTTGTGTTGAATATATGCTATTCATAGTAGCCTACACAGCACAAAACACGGTTGCTGTATGTAGGTTTTGTTTTTTATCTTATATTTTGGAAACGTACATCCAGGGGTTTTTTTCTTAAATTTTTTGGGGGGCCCCCATTTGGGGCCCTAAACTATAGCTTGTTTAGATTATAAATTAATCCGGCACTGACTGAACCCCACGCTTTCCCCCTCAGGTTACAGACTCCGCTATCCCAGAAATAGTACCTCGGGTTAAGAACATTGCTCCAGGATGAGAACAGAAATCGCGCGGCGGCAGCGGGAGGTGCTTCAGGTTAAGAACGGACCTCCGGAACGAATTAAGTACTTAACCCGAGGTACCATTGTACACATATATATGGACACCCCATATATGTATGGCTACACTGCCCCGGCCTAGGGAGGTTCTGAACGCAGATTCAGCCATTTTACGCAAAGGGGGCAGCGGCGCCTTCTTCTCCATTCGGGGGGGGGGGACCGGGAATAATGAGGCGGAGAGGGAGGAAAATGAACGAGAGACTCCGAGGAGCGCTCCGGGGTCGCAGCGTGAGCCCCATTTCTTCCTAGGCCGCCCTGAGGAGCCGGCGAAGCGCCAACTCCCCGCCCCGCCACCCAAGCGGCGGCGGAGGCGGAACCCTCTCGCGCGGCCCCGGCTGGCGAGGGGAGGCCTTTCGGCGCAGGGCCGCCTTCCGCCTCGCCGCCCGCCATGGCGGTGGACATCACGCTGCTCTTCAAGGCCAGCGTGAAGACGGTGAAGACCCGCAACAAGGCCCTGGGGGTCCCGCTGGGCGGCGGCGGCAGCGACGGGCCCCGCGACGACGCCCAGGCCCTGCTCAAGCGCGGAGGGCAGCGCTCCAAAGGCGACTTCTCCGGCCGCGCCCGCGAAGTGGTGAGTGGGGCTGGCGGCGGGGGGGGGGGCAGGACGGCGACAGTCAAGGCCAGAAAAGAGCATCTCCAGGGGCAGCAGCTCAGCTGGGGCTTCTTCTTATCTTGAGGCTGCGTGTGGCTGTTCGGAAGAAGCGGCACTCTGCACATGCTCGAAGTGCTCCTTTCTTCGCAGGTCGCCAGAGAGGGGGGTTGGAGTTCTGCCTGGGCAGGATCTGGTGTGTTAAAAGAAAAGAAAGAGGGGTGGGAAGTACTGCATGTTGGAGCATATTCTTTGCGGGTCTGATCCTCTTGCATTCCCCACCCACCCAGCCAGTGGTGACAGTGTGAAGGAGGATGGGGTGTTAATTGTTTTTATTTTTATACCGCCTTTTTAGCCCAATGGCCCCCAGAGTGGTGAACAACATTAATCCATATTATTACAAAAAAGTACAATACTGTATATAAAAACACATTTATCAAGACAATATAAAATAGCAGCAAGGTTTTCAGTGCAATCCAATACATACACGTCTGCCCAGAAGTAAACCCCACTAAAATCAAAGGGATTTAAGTTCAGGTATGTGTTTATTATGGGATTGCAACCTAAAGCACCTTGCAGAATAGGAGTGGGCTTTTGGAGAGTGAAAAACTCATACCCTTTGTGGCAATTGTTTTTCTTCATTGCTGAAGAAAAAGGAAACTTTTCATCTGCAACGGACTAATGTGTTCACAAAATATGTAAACTTTGTACTGCAACATTATCATAATGGGCATCTTGTTCAATGGTTGAATTTAATAGTGATTTACATCACAGTCTTAAGCATTTCTACTTGGAAGTCCCTCTGAGTCTATTGGGACCAACTGTAGAATAACTGTAGAGCAGGAGTGGCCAACTCCCAAGAGGCTGCAATCTACTCACAGGGTTAAAAACTGGCAGTGATCTACCCCATTTTTTGTGGTGCAGGACAAAAAAATTGAGCTTTTTTTAGGGGAGCCAAAGTTGTTGAGCTTCTTTGCAGGGAGCCAGTGATCTACCACAGACGTCCAGTGATCTACCAGTAGATCACGATCTACCTGTTGGACATGCCTGCTGTAGAGTAACTGGATTACAGCAGAGCTTTCCAAACTGTGTGTCGTAACACATTCGTGTGTTGGCTGTTGTAGGTGTGTCGTGCGAATGCTCCCTGTGTTCCTCCCACGGCTAGAATAGGGTTAGTTTAACCTCTGGTTTGCTAGTAAAACTGAATTACTGTGTCATGAAATGATGCATGTCTAAAAAGTGTGTCACCAACATGAAAAGTTTAGAAAGCTCTGGTGTAGACTGTTCTGCGTTCTGTTGGAGGCAGCAATGCTTCCGAATGCCAGTTGCTGGAAACCAGAGGAGGGGAGAGTTGCTCTTGGGCTCATGTTCTTTTTGCAGATTCTCCACAGGGATATGGTGGGCCACTGTGAGAACAGGACGCTGGACTGGATGGGCCATGGGCCTGATCCAGAAGGTTCCTATCTTCTAATGCAGAGCTTTCCAAACTGTGTGCCGGCCGCAGTGTGTAGGTGTGTAGCATGAATGCTCCCCACACTCTTTCTGGGGATGGAAAGGGTTAGTTTAACCTCTGGTTTGCTTGTTTAGTCATTTAGTTGTGTCTGACTCTGGACCAGAACACGCTAGGCCCTCCTGTCTTCCACTGCCTCCCGCAGTTTGGTCATACTCAAGTTTGTAGCTTCGAGAACACTGTCCAGCCATCTTGCCCTCTGTCGTCCCATTCTCCTTGTGCCCCCCATCTTTCCCAACACCAGGGTGTTTTCCAGGGGGTCTTCTCTTCTCATGAGGTGGCCAAAGTACTGTGTCGCGAAATGATGCATGACCAAAAAGTGTGTCACCAACTTGAAAAGCCTGGAAAGCTCTGGATTGCAGTCTTAAACTGCTCTAAATGTATCTAGATGGAGTCTGAACCAACATGCCAAAATGCAGGTGTCTTGGATAAGATCAGGTTCCATTATTGAAGCATGTGCATTTGCCTATCCCGGGGGCTGGATGCGGCCCAATCGCCTTCTAAATCCGGCCCGCAGATGGTCCGGGAATCAGTGTGTTTTTACATGAGTAGAATGTCCACTTTTATTTAAAATACATCTCTGGGTTATTTGTGGGGCATAGGAATTTGTTCATTATTATTTTTTCAAAATATTATTTGTTCATTATTATTTTTTCAAAATATAGACCCCCCACAAGGTCTAAGGAAAGTGGAGCGGCCCCCTGCTGAAAAAGTTTGCTGATCCCTGATACAGTCCCATAGCCTGTTTCTACTGATGCAGTAGGGACATTATCCACAGATCATGCACTAGACTAGAGCAAAAGGGTCAGTACAAATGCAGTAGAATATACAACTAAACTGTAGTGCTTATTTTACTACTAATACTGTATATGAATTTCTAATGACATCTTGTTTTATTTTGCCTTTAGCTGTGAACCATTAGAGCTGGGGGTTTTTCATAGTAGCAACAGTGGGCAGCTATTAAAGTGTAGTCCTAATTAGTTCAGTTCATAAAAACCTTTTCTTCCACAGTCCTCACCAGCACTCCAATTTTGCTTAACTGTTAAGTGATGCATTTTAGTGTCAATATTTGCACTTCCTTTTCTTCTAATAGTTAATGCTAACCACCAATATCTGTTGCTACAAAGCCTCATTGGAATGTGTACATGTACCTGAGCTTACATTTTATTCTTCACACAAACATCACATCATCACATCACATCACATCACATCACATCTGTATATAAACCCTTGGAAGGCTGTTGATGTATGTAAGCCAGATAAATTATCTCTGAAAATAAGGGCACCTTGTTAGCCTAGTATCTAGAATGCTTTTTTGCATGGGAGAGGAGATTGCAAGTAACTTGCTTACCTCTTTTCTGAGGAGCTATATACTGGTAAACTATATGTTTGTATGCAGAGAGCCCCATGTTTAATCCTTGGCATCTCCAGTTGGATGAGTCTCCTGTAGGAGTTGGGCTCTGGAAGACCCGAAACCTTGCAGAGTTGCAGCTAGTTGTAGTAGAAAGTACTAGGCTAGATGTACTAGGAAGTACTGGAACTGATTCATCTGTTCTGAGCCGTATGGTGATCTTGTAAAATAGTTGAAATGTACAGCCTTATGAAGTGATACCCAAGCACTAAACTACTGGACATTAGGTAGTTCTGATTAAAGTGGTCATTTGCTGCCAGAGTTGGTGTTGCAATAAAATAAAGTGAAGCTATAAACTCAACTTGATTATGTAGACAGAGGATTCACTCAAATTTTTAGTCTTCCTTTTTTTTGTTATATATGTGCCACTGATTCTATTACCAGGCAGTAAAACTTGAAAATGTAAAACAAAGTTGAACAACATTTAAAGATCATCATGTATTTCAGTGCTAGAGGGCTCTCAATTGTTGACTGACTACAATTGAGAAAATTAGTCAGGTTCCTACCAGAGTTATCATAGCATACTTTTACCTCCATAGTTTCTCATGTGATGACATCAGATTGAAGAGTCCGTTTTCAATGTCAAAATGGAAACGGAAATTAAATCTGTTGTAGAGAAACTAAAATATTGTTAGCGTAAACCAGCCTTGTAAATTTGCACTCAAACATTACCAGCTTTCAAATGGCATGGGAAGAGACTTTGCCGCCTCTATGTCATGTTTCTGTGCCTGATGCTTGTCTTGTGTAGGAACACAGGAAGGGGTGCACTTTTCCACCACTGCCTGTTGTGTTGGGTTCTATGCTGTACATGTAGGAGTGAGCTTTGCCTCCTCTACATCCAGCACAGAAATGCAGTGGGATGGAAGTGAAGGGACAGAATGATTTGTCCCTTTGCTGCCAGCTTGCTTGGTTTCTGTGTGGACAGCGAGAAGGCAAAATACCCCCTCCATGGCTAGCATAGAAACACAGTTGGTTGCTGGGGGGGGGGGGGTTGGCGAGTCAAGCACTCCAAACCTCTTCTGGCAACTTCCTCACTTGCCCGGATGCGGTTCTTAGTTGCCTGTGGCGACCAGGCAAGTGGTTAAAACAATGATGGGGTAAACCAGAAACACTGTCTATTGCAGCATGCTTTGCATTTACAAAGTTTATTTTAATTGGTGACCGTTATAATTAAGAGCAGGGGAAAGAGAACATGCACATCTGCAGCGTAGGTTAAGTGTTAATCAGCTCTGCAGTTTAGAGAAATTCATCTTGGACATTAAGAACTTAAAATGGTTTCAGCTTTGAGTTTGCTTTTAATGAGAAGCTAGCTCTTTTAAATCGGGCTCATAGCTGAGGTTATAGGACAGTTAGTTCTTCCTCATGTAACAATTGAAATAGAAACTCATTGATACTAGTATATACAGTATTATACTTATAGTTTATACAGTATTACCGTATGTTTACACACATCTATTTTAAATATTGAACTAATTCCCATATCATGTAGCACAAGTTTTATTTTTGCAGAAAAATAGCAAATAAACAATATGAAAAGTTATGTTTATGTCAGAAACTAATTTAAAACTAAAGAGCATGCCTTATTTAATACAGTAGTAGATTAAGTTCCAGACCAGTTAATAGTCCCTTGGGGAGTGCCTCTGAAGTCAACCAAGTAGGATGTGTGTGTACAGGACAAGGAGTTCAAAATGCTAAGTTTAGTCTAGTAAATATATATATGTAACAACTAGTATGCATATATGAAAAGTGAGGGTTGGATAAGCAGGGTTGCTGTAACTATGAGCTGCCTCTCTGAGGTGACATTTACCAGTTTATCTCTCACAGGTTAAATAGTATGTTGCCGAACACTGATACCATGAGGCTAAGAATTTTTATATGCCTCTTTTCTAAAATATGTGCCATGTAGACAAAATTATATTTGTTTGTTTTATTACACTTAATGTGAATAATTGTACAAACAATATGCATACACTACGAATGTAAACTACTTTTAATCCCATTCAGTTGTCACAGCTCCCAGACATCTTCTTTCCATGATTGGATAACTCCCTGCCCCCTTTTTTGTTTATATTGGTCTGAGTAAGAGGCAGAATAGTGACAGAATGAAAACTTGTTGAATGTGAAGTAGATTTGCCTTCTGTGTTTGTTCTTTAGCAGTTTTGGTATCCTGGACTGCATGTCTATTTTTTAATAGAAGTCCTAGTCAGACTTCAAAATAATTTAAGTATTCTTAATGGGAACACATTAATTCCGACATTTTTCATTCCCTAATTAATTTTCTTTCTTTTAGAAGACATCTGAAGGCAGCCCTGTTTAGGGAAGTTTTTAATATCTGAAGTTTTATTCTGCTTTCTGTTGAAAGCCATCCAGAGTGGCTGGGGAAATTCAGCCAGCTGGGTAGAATAGAAATAAATTATTATTATTATTATTATTATTATTATTATTATTATTATTATTATTCATTGGGACCTTAAAAGTATAAACATCTGATAAATAAGTGTCTTAGAATAATTGGTGTGCTCCTTTAATTAATGTAGAGAAACTGGTCCCCACTGTGTTAATTCTGTTTCTGGAGCTAAATTGCACAATTATTTCAAATGTGACTGGGTGGCTTTTAGGGGTTCTTGAAATGTCCATGCTGTTGTTTTGAAGTTAATTTTATTGAGGGGCTTGTGAAGACAAAGCCTTTCCCTGCTAGATAGTCAGTAGTTTCCCCTGGAGATTTCATTACAGTTTTTGTTCTTGAATTGGGTGCATCTTGATGGGGACGGCAGCCAATACAGGCATGTTCTCCTTTGCGCTGGACATGGGACTCTGCTTCCCCTTTTCATAATGGCTCCTTCACTTTTGCGGTAATAACAAACAACTGAGGACAGCAAAGTAACATGAAAGAGAAGCATGAAAACAATTTAATGATTAGCACCGAAACGAATATTTAATTAAAATAAAAGCCATGCCTAAAAGCCTTAATGCTGACTTTTGGAAACCGAACCATGCTGTGGTATTTGGAAAGCCCAATGTCCTGTACAGTAGATATTCCAAATTGCTTGGGAACTGGAGCTTACGTTTGCAAGCTTGGAATGTCCTGCGGATAATTAAGTTGTGGTCAGGCTTTAGAAAAATACAAAGTTCTCAAACTATGATTTTATAAACATGCTGCAATAACATTTCTTTATATTTAACAGTTTCGTATAGAAAGCTGATACTCTCACAAGGCATTGATTAAAGGTAAAACATCAAGAAAGGAAAAATATTAAATTAAAACTTCAGTTAGGATGTTGACAGTTGGCTTGTAATATTAAACAGATGTGCGTGTTCTTGGGATATTCTTCTTTCAAAGCCTTGTTGCAAAGATTAAAAAAAAGACAGCTACATGATTTTTTATTAATGTTTAATTCCCTTTTACTTTAGATTCTCTTTTGCCTGGTTCAGTCCCTTTGGATGCTGAGATTTTAATAAGGTCTTTGTATATTTCATTTTAGATCAGAACACATGAGATTGTGCCCATTATTTAAAATTCTGGTTTAGAAAGTTTTCACTTTTGCTTTGCATGTTAAATTCGTTTTTTATGTAATTGATATGTATGTGGGAGCAGAATTCGATCCACTTAGATCCATGCTGATTAGAAGTAGTTTATAATAGATAACAGAAAATCATTAAACTTTTCTACATTGAATTGTAGTTCAATATAGTGCTTCTTCTTTTTTAATTGTGAGAAAAACACTAGGAAATAATGTGATCAATTACAGAACTTCTTTTTGGAACAACTAGTGTTTAACTCAGTATATTTTTGCTTTTTATCCGTGGCTTTATTTTAAATATTATGTTATACCATGAAGTCCCAAGAGCTACTTCGAGAAGGAGTTTGCCAGTGACATTCTTAACTTCTTTTTCTTCCAATAGTTGACACCCGCATGTTATACCACAACTTCATGTTTATGATGTTTTGATTATTTTATCATATACCACTGTGACATTTTATAAATCTTTTTATAAATAAATAAAATAAACTGCTTTAAATCCTCTGTCTTAAAAAAAGTCTGCCATGTAAAACACAAGCCTGAAGCCTCCATGAGCTCAGCATGTTCTTTGGCACCTGACCCTGGCATCTAAGGATAGTTGTAGACAACTATCTACCAAGCTGTTTTTGTTTTAGCAGATATAGATAAAATTATCTTCAACAGCTGGCTAGACATTGCCAGATATCAGGGCTACATGGAGACCTTCCTGGGCCCTTTGTTGTTCAGTGTCTTTCTAAATGACTTGGATGAAAGAATTGAGGGGATGTCCATCCAATTTGCAGATGACACCAAACTGGGAGGATTCAAGATGACCTTAACAGACTGGAGAACTGGGACAAAGCTAACAAAATGAATTTCACTAGAGACAAATGTATGGTTCTGCAATTAGGCGGAAAGTACCAGGTGCACAAATATAAGATGGAAGAACCAGGCTTACTAGTACAGTGGTACCTTGGGTTACATACGCTTCAGGTTACAGACTCTGCTAACCCAGAAATAGTACCTCGGGTTAAGAACTTTGCTTCAGGATGAGAACAGAAATTGTGCTGCGGCGGCAGCAGGAGGCCTCATTAGCTAAAGAGGTGCTTCAGGTTAAGAACAGTTTCAGGTTAAGAATGGACCTCCGGAACGAATTAAGTACTTAACCTGAGGTACCACCGTAGTACATGTGAAAAAGATGTTGGGGTCTTGGTGGACCACAAGCTTAACATGAATCAACAAAAAGCAAACGCTCTTCTAGGCTGCATCAATAGAAGTACAGTGGTACCTTGGTTCCCAAACTTAATCCGTCCCAGAAGTCTGTTCCAAAACCACAGCGTTCTAAAACCAAGGCATGCTTTCCCATAGAAAGTAAAGCAGAATGGATGAATCTGTTCCAGACTTTTAAAAACAACCCCTAAAACAGCAATTTAACATGAATTTTACTATCTAACGAGACCATTGATCCATAAAATGAAAGCAATACTCAATGTACTGTACTATAAAATAAATAAGACTGTATTGTAGATGATAAAAATTAAAATTATTTTTTTCCCTTACGTGCACTGATCATTGTTTGGATCAGTGCTTTTATCCATTTTTGCACTCACACAATCAGTACCTGAACTGGGTTCCACACAGTCACAAGTCAGTACCATAAAACGAAGGACAAGTCACAGTAAAAAAAAACCCGAAAAAAACCACACAAACAAAAGCGCAAAAAGTAGCAAAAACAAAAGCTCCAAATATGATCTCTGTGTTGCATGGGTGCTCAGGTCTAAACAGCTGACAGACTCAACAGGAAGCCTCTGATAAGCAGCGGGGGACTCAATTTACAAACGGAACACACTCAACAGGAAGCGGAACATGTTCTGCTTCCAAGGCAAAGTTCACAAACTGGAACACCTACTTCCAGGTTTGCAGCATTCTGTTTCCAAGTTGTTCATAAACTAATCTGTTCTAAAACCAAGGTACCACTGTATAATAGTGTCCAGATCAAGAGAAGTAATAATACCACTGTATTCTTTCTTGGTGTCAGACCACATCTGGAATACCGTCCCCAGTTCTGGGCACCACAATTTAAGAAGGGTATTGACAAGTTGACTTTTCATTTAGTTGGTAATACTGCGACCTGTCTGTCGCTCAGTTCTTTATTTCCCCCCACATCTTCAGTTTGATTTCTCTCTCTGATAAGTCTAGTAAATCTCTATATATTGCCCATTGTCTGTCCATATTGGTCTTCTTCAATGCTATGGCTTCTATTAGTGATAACCACAAGAGTGTTTCCCTCTCCAACAGATTTTTATATTTCTCCCAGACTCTGTAGGTATTCCTTCTTACCACATGGTTCTAGAAGTTCTTCTATATATATATTAGCATTTAATCCATACCATAAACACGGGTGCCAGCCAAAATTAATACCATGACCTTCCAAATCTAATAGGTTTTTTTTTTAATAGCAAAATTCATTCCTTTAACCAACATAAACATGCCGCCTCATAATATAATTGTAAATTGGCAATTTCTTATTTAGGTACATATCTTCTGATTACAAGTTGAGCATAAATAGTCATATGTTGTAACTCATTCTGCTTTTTTAAAACCTCTTTGAGAGTTTTTTGTTGTTGTTTTTTTACAATCAAGCGGAATATAAATTTTCTGAAATAAGATAAATATACTTTGACAGTTTGAAGCCATTATGCCTGACTGTGGTTAGTTAGATTGTTTGATATTATATTATCCCTGGCCTTGAAAATTGCAGTGGTCTTTAGGAGTGATCTGACATTCATGAAATCAGGCTTAGTATACCTATTCTGGAATGTAAAACACCCCTTTTCCCCTTTTGTATTGAGGATAAATCATGATGAAATCTTTCTCATTTCCCTGTTTTCTTCCCATTATAATGTATAATGCAAATAATTTTCTCTGAATTTTAAGACCTGATCCCTATGAATTGTATGCAAGTGGTTTCAATTCAAGGGGAAGAATGAAGAAATAGGGCATATAAATAGATTTCTTTCCTATGAAAACACACGCATAGTCTCAGCTTGTTTGTTTATGAGCCCAGTTTGCATTGTGTCTCCCCATGTTGATTTGCTTTTTTTTTTGTTTGCCACTTGAGAATGCAGGATGAGGGTCATTCCTCTGTATTAAAATAAACCACTGCCTATTAAAAACTCAGTGACAGAGTGTGACAGATTTCAATTCTACCTTCCCCCCTGACATACACATTATCTGTGTGTAGGAATCAACTCCTCCTGTAGCAGGGTAGTATTTCACCAGGAGTCTAACCAGACACAGGTTTGAAATACGCCTTTTTGTTCCTAAACATCAGTAAGGAATCCTATAAAGATAAAATATTCTATCTTTCCAACTAGCTTTGTAGAATGAAGACCCAAAGCTTGCCTTGTGGGGTGTGGCTGCTATTCCATTTTATCCTTACAATAACCTTATGAATTTGATTCCTCTGAGAGATGGAGATTGGCCCAGGATCACCCAGTGAACTACATGGCCAAGCAGGGTTGCATCTGTGAGTCTCTTTTCCAAGTCCCATTCTCTGAGTATTGCACCATAGTGGTTCAGTTTTATTTGAAATCTGTTTGGATGGTATAAGAAAAAGCAAAGTGTACTCTTTTGAATAAACAGTTCTTTTGCTTCTGTATTTTGTCAGGCTTCAGATGGTACTTCTGTATTGCCATATCTGCATAGTAAAATGGGAGTGGCATTGTAGGGTGTTTGCTCAGTTAATTATAACATCAATTAAGAGTGTGTGTGGTTGCAGTAGTTCATTGTTAGATATATGACCCTCCTGCTAAAATAGAAGACATCACACGATTCTCTGTGTATGTATGTTGAATGACGTGTTCAGGGTTTTTTTAATGCAATTTTGAAAATATGCAAGATGTAGCAATTAACCTACATGTACGTATATAATACTAGAAAATGGGCGACTTATTATATTCAAAGACAGGATCTGATAGGCTCAAATTGCTTAAAACATCAGTTATTGAAGATCTACCCAGGGGAATTTAAGAAACCATTTAACAGATGAAAGTACATTTTGAAAAGTTTGACCTTACAGGCAATCATAAAATGAATGCAAACAGTGCTTCTCCCCCTGAAATGTATAGAGCCCATCTGTGTCTAATCCAGTAATTACAGACTGAGTTCAATTACCTTTTCAAACTTGGAGCAGACTGGAGACTAAGCAGTGAATGTGCATGGGGTTTTGTCTAGACCTCAGTTGACCACAGTCTAAAACAGGAATTTATATCTAATTTTATTTTATTTTGTTCAGTTTGGTAGCTCTTAAAAGATTCATTTTGGTACTTAAGTTATCAGATTCTGGAAGCCCAGTACACATGTATTGCTGTACTTGTGTGTGAACATGTCTTAAAAAAAAAAAGTTTGTGAGAAAAGTAGTTGGTATTTGCAACGTAAGGATTTGGGGAGTTTAGTTCCTTTTAAAAACTGTTTGAGAGCAGCCATGCTTTTGTTTCTTAGTTCTTTGTGGTTTACTCTGGTTCTGTTTTAATACTGTGGCCTATAATATGCATTGCATAATGAATAATATTTTGAAAGAATTAATAACAGTAATTTTCAAATGTAACACACTATAAACAATGAAGCACCTTTACTATCACCCCTAAGGATCATGCAGCTAGGCTGCCTGTGTGTGCTGGCTTTGTGTGGGATCCTGTGCAACATGTTAAAATGATGCTGGAGCACATATTCTTGCCTAGCCCCATTATTTTCTTATTTTAAGTAACTGGGTTTTAGGGGCTTTCAATGGCAAAGTGAGACAGAAATGTTTGGGTATGTACCATGTGCTCAAGTTAAAATCGTCTCTTTGCTTTCAGCTGTTTCTCTCATTTAAATCAGTAGAAGTTCTGAACAGTAGCGCACAGTCCTTGTAAATAGATTGTAAACACAGCTGCAGGAACTGATACCACTGTTTGAAATGAAATGAAATGACTTGCTATCAATACAACAACATAGCATATTCTCTTCCTTGCATATCAAATAATTCATCTGGCGATGAGATATTAGCATGGTTCGCACATCATGCTAAGCCAAACTATGCCTTATTGACAGCATGTGGGCTTCTGGAGAGGAAATTGCCTCTAGTTTGCTACTCAGTCAGTTTTCTGCTGTGGAGCACTGAGCTCGTCTATGGTTTGGCTTAATGTGCAAACTGAACCCAGGCTTGTGGTTTAGCTCTCTCTACACTAGCCATGAACTTTAAACTATAGGACAAAACTTGGTTACAGCTCATGTTTAGTGCGGAGAGAGCTAAATAATGAGCCCAATTTGGGCGACATGCTATACCAAACCATGGCTTATAAGGTTCAGTGCGGAGCATTGCTTCCTCTCCCAGGGCCTGCATGCATTCATGCTAAATCATGCTTTGGTTTACATTGATGTGTGAACCAGGATATTATTTGCTAAGTTGATAAATTTGGTATGCCAACAACTGTAGTTTTACACAATATTCCGTGGGTCAGACTTTATTATTAATTTTACTTATTTGTCTACTACAAAAAGTGTCAATCAGTGCCAATTCAGAAAAAGATATAGCATAATAAAACCATTCTAATAATCTATAAACAAACCCAGTAGAAGAACATTTTATGGAATTGCCACCAACCAGAAAAAAGTAAGTTTTAACTTGACACCTAAATGATGTTATTGGTGGACCTCATTGGGAAGAGCATTCCATAGGTGGGTAGCCATAACTGAAAAAGTTTTCTTCCCTGTTGATACCTCTTGAACCTTCCTCAGAGGGAGCATTCAAATAAAGATCACTAGTGAAGATGGAAGGGTCCAAGTAGGTTCATACTGGGAGAGGCACTTCGGAAAAGATTGTGGTCCCAAGCCATCAGTGTTAAAACTAGCACTCTGAATTGGCAACCAGTGCAGTTGTGCCAGGATTGGTGTGATATGTCAACAAGTGGGTGGCCACTAGCTAAATATTCTGAACCATCTTCAAAGGCAAACAAATATACAGCACATTGCAGAGCATATATTTCTGCAGCCAAGTTATTCCTGTCCATAGACGGCCATAGCTGAGCCACCAGACAAAGCTGGTACTCTGCACTCTGCACCACCGAGGCTGCCTATGCCTCATGTGACAGCAGTGGATCTAGGAAGACACTCGACTGCAGACCTGCTCTTTCAGAAGGAGCTTGACCGCCACCCACCTGGTCAGAAGAATACCCACTAATGATATTTCAGTCTTGCCTGGATTCAGTCTGTTTATAGGCCCTCATCAAATTCTATTTTCACAACCAAGCACCAGTTCAGCACATTCTTCACCTCACCTGCAGAGGATGAAAGAGAGTAATGCAGCTTCGTGACAACAGCCTGCTGTTGAGAATGCACTGTCATTAAAGAGAAGAGTAAGAACAGCCTCTGCAGGACCCAGTTCTGGAGAACCCATAGGGCCAAACCGTATCCCCCCAAGCACAACCTTCTAGATCTAGGAGTGGTGATGCCTTTAGGGCAGTTCCTTGTTTAGAAAACTTCTGTTAAAAAAACGCAATGGTTTCCCTTGCATAGATAGTACATCTGGATTAGCCCAGAGTAAAAAATTCTGTTGCCAGACACAAGAGGGTGCCTAGGAATCTGTCAGCTCAGGAGGCCATTGTCAGAAGTTACGGTATATGATGCAGCCATCTTGTTGAAGCGAAGTAGGTGTGGGCCTGGATGGGACACTACAGGGAAAGTCCTTGAGGTTTATAATGGAAATAAATTCAACCTGATCTGCAATAACAGCAGTTCCATCAACATGGGTAAAGTTTGCAGATCCACACATTCTGTAGAACAAGAGGTAAATTTAATTATGGTTTGATGTGGTATCTCCGTTAACAAACCAATGTTTCAGATGTTGCTCCGCCTCCAGAACCACTGTTTCTAGAGATGGTAGCACTAACAGATGGGGGAAAGGGGGGACTTGCGGTCCATGCATGGGTCAAGAATACGTTGGTAGTTGCCACTTTACAAAGTTAGGCTCTCTGGCCGCAGCTGCACAAAAGAGCCAAAGTAAATATATCCCTGTGGTGTTTTCATATTCTAACTGGACCTAAACATGTTTACTCAGGTAAGTTTCACTTAATCCAGTTCTATTTATTCTTAGCAATTGTTTTGCAGACTTTGTAAAAGTTAGTAATTTTTCTTTGAGACCATTGTGGAATGTTGTAGGCTACATGGCATTTACTTCAAATGTATGAACTATGCCTTTCAATTTAGCACCCTTTTCAATAAAATTAAACAGCAATTTTTTTTTACTTGGTTTTTTTTATGAAAGAGATATTGCCTAAGTGGGTATAATTAAGTTGTAAGAAGTGGCCCATCAACTGAAATCCTACGACGAAAAGCAAGACGCTGTTTAATAAAAGGAGGTTCTTTTGCAGGAATAGTACTCTGATTTTCATTAAGTAAATGGTATTCTCAGCTACTTTATCTAAGCTCGAGATTAATTTCTATGGTTACGGGTGGATATAAATCTCTAGTATGCTTTTCAAAACTGATTGTGTTTGTTCACAACAAGATTATAGCAGCCTTCTTCTAAAATAAGTTTTTACTTTAAATTCCCCCCATTAAATGCATAGACATAGGTGGGCTGCAATTCCAGAAGCATCATAAAAAAATAAAAAGATATGTGCTGAAATAGAATTACAGAATTTAGACATTCAAATACTAAATAGCAGTGCTTTCCCCCTTAAAAACATGTTTAGGGGTACTCTCATTTTCCTACTCATATTGAAATACTGCCCCTCAATGAGGCCAAACTTAGATTCACAGAATGTTTAGGGGTATGTGTGCCCCTGCGTCCCCCCACAAAAAAGCACTGCTAAATAGGGTTCATGGTTTCAGGGGAAAAATGAAGGCCCCTTACTGTACACCAGGTATATACCGTGGGGAGCCTGAGGTCTGGCTCTTTATCTGGCCTTGAAACTATCCCAGGCCACATCCTGCATCAGCTCATGTGACCCCAAATTTCTCCTGCTTGTCTGGGTATAGAACAGAGAGAGAAGTGCAAGTGTGTATAGAAACTCTTCTAACATGCAAAGGTAAAATTTATTTGCCTTGTCCTGTTCCCTTTTGCCTCTGGCCCTGCCTACCAATAATTGGTTGTGATCCCCATAAAATTGCCCAGAAGCAGAGGTGAGCCTTGAACTAAAAATGGTTCCTCACCCCTGCTGTACACTAGGACTTCTAAATATTCATTTCTATACTTCAGCTCTAGCAGGTAGACATATTTAATGCTGAGTAATAAACACATAATTAATGATGATAAACAATTTGTTGGTTTAACATTAGGTGCAACCTAAAATTTTGCTCCCGTAAATAAAATTGCTAATGTTAAAATGTAAATTTCCCAGAAAGTTATGTATGAGCCAGATTAGATTACTGTTAGTGTAAAGCGTGATGGAAAGCGTGTTTATACTATTGTGTGTGTGTCCGTGTGCACTCATGTATTTTCCATATGGAGATCATGTCATTTTTTGTTCCCACATTCCACGCAGAGAAAGAATTTCTGAAGCATAGCTTATTTATAAAATAATAGTCAGGAAACATGTTTTTGAGATTCTGAATAACATCAGTATAACGTGTAAGTAGAGGGTATACAGAAGGATATCTTGGTAATGGCAACTGCAAGTAAGGGAAAGGTATTAAAACACTTTTAAAAGCAATGATAATGTGAATGAGAATCTCTGTATGGGGCTACTAGTTACAGCCAACTCATTCTCAGAATGTGGAATCTTTTGTAGCCAAAGCAGCACAATTCACACACATAAAAGAGGCTTCAGTAGGCTTGAAGGAGTCCCAAAGAATGCTATCTAAATAAATAAACTGAAAAACCCTTTTGGGGCTAGGTGGGTGGAATGCTGACTGACTGTTGGCAAAGACAACAGAAAACCTGGAAGAGAGTATCTTGTAGGAGGGCATTGCTAGCTGGTTGGAACCCTGATCAGGAGCATGCCCCACGACAGTGTTTTGTTGCAGGTCCTGCTTGTCTCTGCACAGTGTGTGTGTGTGTGTGTGTGTGTGTGTGTGAGAGAGAGAGAGAGAGAGATTGTATATATTATACAGATGCTCGTTTCCCTATAGCTCGTTATGTACGGTTTACAGTGACTTTAACCGGAAAATAGGTGCACCTCAGTTTTCATACTTTCAATAAATTTTGAATCTGAAATTATATACTGTGCTACATAGATACAATTCAGTGTGCATTTCAGAATTGGGCCTCTATTATGTACATCAGTTACAGATTTTTAAACTAATGAATAATAATGAATAGGATTGGGCTCCAACCTGTACACTCAATCCTACACAACTTTTAGAAGACATCTGAAGGCAGCCCTGTATCAGGAAGTTTTTAACGTTTGACGTTTTACTATGTTTTTATATGTACGGTAAGCCGCCCAATCCTTTGAATAAGGATTCCTTAAATCAGAGCATGACATAGTTTTTATAAAACCTGATTTTTGTAAAGAGTAGATTAATGGGAAATGTTTGAAGTATAATGTCCTACCTTATTACAGTTGGCCCCTGTCTTAACGATGCTTCCATGTCTGCAGTGGTTAATTGTAAAAAGATGTGGACTCTGCAGAAGAGTTGAGTGAGGTCTATTAGTTGCTCTCTTTTTGTTTACTTGATAAAGAAAAGAAGAAATAAATTTATAATTGATTCAGAACAAAATGGACCACTTGAAGAAAAAACATCCTGTGTAAAAGTGCAAATAAAGTTTAATGCTGAGAATTATGGTAAGCGGAGTGTGTTTAATTCGCAGTAATAAAGGCCAATTTCGGCAAACGTATTTTGACCAATTTGCTTTTGTTTCCCATCTGAAACGTTCCTCAAAACTTGTGGCTTTTGTGTTGCACTTAAAGAGGTTTTAGATAGTTGTGTGAAAATATAAATATTGAAGTTCTGATTGGAGTTAGGCAATAAGACAAGAAGAAAATATTGGAAAATCCTATTAAAGTCAGATGTTGCATCCCATGATGAAACAAAAAATATGAACATCAGAAGGTTTGTGTGTTTTGCAGACTTGAATGAGGCAGCTTCAATTTGTTAGTTCAACAGATAAGACTGAAGTCTTGTCGGGTCCTTATTTTTCAGTTCAGTGACAAAAACTCCTTTTAGTGTTTATGCATACATAACGGTTGTGTGAATAATGAACTCACTGACCGTGCAATCTTATCCATGTTTCATCAAAAGTAAGACTTACTCTCTAAATTATTGTAGACTTACAACACAATCTTAACCCTGTCGCCTACTCAGAAGTAAGTCCTGTTGAATTCAATGGGGCTTACTGCTCGGTACATGGAGTTAAGATTGCAGCCTTATACATGTAAGTGATACTAAAACTGTATTCAGTCGTTTGAAACTTTCTGCCAGTTCTTAAAACACACCGTTGTGTTCCTTTTCACATTAATTAGCCTTCTCTTTTAATATATAACATTTCAGTTTGTTGAAATTCATAGAATTATAAGTATTCACATGTATGAACTTACAAAGGCAAGAAAATTACTGGTCTGTCTTTTTTGGACAAGGACTCGGAACAATCGACGAAGCACTTTTTGCAGGTTCTTATTTCAGTGTGTTTTATTTAGAATCCAAGCTCAGTCGATCTGTAGAACTTCAAAGTCTTAATTATGAAGTTTCATTTGGTGATCTTGTTGCACAAGCAAAAGTCACTGGTGTCTCCTTCCATCCTCTGCTGCTCCCCACAGGTCCCAAAGACCCCTCTGAACAACTTTGTGCTCAATATTATACAATAATTCTTGTAACATATAGTCAAGGTTGTTCTCGCATTTGGGAGTGGTACGTGTGTGTGTCTGTGAGACCATTTGTTTTCTTAATTTTAAGTAATACTAAATTTAAGAGATGCAACTGCATTAGGATGCTCACTTTTCAAAAATATTTGAGTTACTCAAAATATTCTACTTTCCTTTTAATAATGTTGCAGCGATACAGAAAAGCAGCTTTCATAATCCTGGAAGGAGCATTATTTACCGGTAAATACTTCCTGCTATCAGTCCCTTTTTTTGTATGTTTGTTAAAGGAAGCTGTACTCAAAGATGAAATAAACCAATTTCAGAAAATGTTTTTCAAAAGCTGTAAACTCAAAATAGTGAACAGAAGGTTTATGATTTATTCCTCACAGTTAGGATTGCATAGTCGCTCTTGTTGAAGGGGCGTCCCGATTCAAGAATATTTTGATCCTTTAGAATAGGAATCTCACGTATTTCTAAATTTCTATATACTAAAAGAGCTCCCAAATGCTTTTGTTTTGGAAATTTGATTTTGTTTTACATCAGATAATAGCAGGAGATTATGAAGAGATATGATGTGCAAGTAGAGTAAGGTAAGTCAGGGCAGTTGTGCATGAAGAAATGCATTATTTAAAAAGAACACAAAAGAGCACATATTCGCGTAAAATTTGCATGTGCTACTTTATACATGTAGATTTAAATTTATAAAGAATTGCTATAATTATAAGGGTAAAGGATAAATTTAGGGTCAGGTAACCTGTGTGCCTCCTCTATGTCTGCTGATGGGCCCCTGCTCGTCTTTATCTTCAAACCCGACTTTGGCTGGACAGCCTTTCAAAAAATAAAGGATTCCTGGAGTATAGTCCTCCGACACGCCTTCAAGTAGAGGACTGTTCTGTGTTAAGTCGGGTATGTGGCCCCCCTATGTTCAGTTGTGCAGACATGTATGTGAAGAAAGTGTAAACTCTTCCCTTTTCCAGGGTTGTAGCAATTCACTTTAGTAGTGCCACTTGAGGTGGGGTTTTGGGGGGGTTTTCTGGGGCTGATTCTGGAGCCAGAGAGTAGTTGTACACAAGAATGAGCAATTCAGTTTTTAAACAATTATGAGCACCTCGTTAAGGAATGGGAAATGTCTCCTTTTATAATGCTGTACTTTCTCATTACAATCTGCCCAGTGAAGTAATCGAAATACCATAAAGTAAACTCCTGTATTATTTGTTTGTTCTTAATGCAGTCAACAAAAAGATTGCACATTTTATTCTAATTGATTTTTTATTATTATGCAATCCAATAATTTTTCAAGTACTGCTCTGTCTCTGCAGTGGGTAAATCACATGAACTTTTTTGTTTAGTTTTGTTACCGGCAGCTGTACTTTAAAATTTTGCCTCAGTTTTTCTAAACAACATTTTTAGCGTCTCCATATTACATCTCTTTCAGCATTTGCAGATAAAAAAATATGCAAGCATTCAATTTTTGTGTTTATTGTTTCTATTCTTTCATTACTTTGAATAACTGGATATGAGTAAGGAAGGAATGTGGAACCCTCAAGTCTGAATTTTGGTGCATCTTCAGACCCTTCTACTTAGGATTTGCTGTCGTGCTTCTTTGCGCTTTTAATTTTGGGTGCATTTTTAAAGAGTTTCGTTGTTGTCATTTAAATGTTGCTATTCAAATAACTTTTAGTAGAACAAAAGTAATGGAATAAAATGTGCACGCTATGCCTGTTAATAAAAGTAATTATAGGTCCTAAATTGCCTTCTACTTGTAGACTAGTTTTTGTTCCCCATTTGTTGATGTAAACCAGGAACTGAGCAAGGTAACCATTTTCATGAGATTAGAGGCAGCCAGGCTGACTGTCTCTTGGCTTTTTGCTCCCCCCACTTAAATGCATGCCCACCCCTATCTTCTGTTTAGATATCGCTTGCTTTTTGGAGTTTCACATTACTGCAGCAATTGATCTGAGTGACCTAGCTTAAGAACTTTAACATTGCAGTTGCAACTTAAACCAAATGTATACCCTCAAGAGGCAAATCATCTGAAAAACTGGTCAGTTGTGATTAGGACCTACTGTACTTTCTCCCCGCAAACCTGACTAGGATAGCACTGGAAATCATCAGTTGCTTAAACAGGCGGGTGACATAAATCTAATTTCTGCTTATACAAATGCAGCACTTTTGCAGCTTTAGAATAAGCATTTGAACCAGCTGTGCCAACTTTTCACAGTTGCTGTTCCTGAAAGTTTAAACTTTGTGTTTTATTTTATTTCACTTAACCATCAGACCCTGAGCTTTAAACTTAGAAATTAGGGTCATGAATTTGGAAATTAGATGCTAATTGTGCACCAGAGCTTTGACCTGTAATTCTCAAATATCTTCAATGTAAAAATCGTTACTGTTGCGGAGACCTTTATCCTATTAAAAATCAGATAAACATGCCTAGACCGTACCAGGAATAGATGAATATTTAAATTATTCTTTTCATTATAAAGACATGAGCTTTTCCTTCAAAATGTGCAATACTTTGTATACTTTTGTAGAGTAAATCTAGGTGATCTCAGTGGGACTCTGTAGTTTCAAGTAAACATGCATGGAATTAGACTAAAAAGCCTATAATATTGGGTCCATGACTTGTCAAAAATATATTTTTCATAATTCAGCTGTTTAGGCTCTTACGTAATGCAGTTGGTGGACTTGTGCTTATTCTGTGGTGCTCTTTTTGTGAAAGGATTGCTCAAGTTTGAAAAATATTAATCAAACTTTACTTTTGGATCTGTATTTCTGAACTACACATAATGATAGAATATATAATATGGATAGAACATCTCTAACAAAAATAAGAATTTACAAAAACAAAGGAATCTTCGGCTTCTTGATTTTGATTCCTTAGTATTTTTAACGTCTCACACTTAGGTTTTGACTATTTCGGTTTTTAAATACAGATTTGTTAATCTACTACTCAACAAGTAACATACAACCACTGCATCATTTTATCATTTGCATGAGATTAGAAGAAAATGGCTACACCACCTTGAGTTTTAACAAAGCTTGAATTGTAATTAGTAAAACCAGTGATTTTAAAGGCATTATGAACCTCTTTAATGTAATACACCTCTTTTATGTAATGACACCACTTTAAACAAAAATAAACTGGCTTTATTCTAAGATTTAGAAGATGCTTTCTGACACCATAGATGTGACCCCTCACTTTTCATGCAGTTAACATTTTCTATCTGCAATTTAAAAACATTGAACATTTAAAATCCAAATTATGCAACAATTTCCCCAACCCATATGCTCTGTGTTCATACATAATATGCAATATCTTGTTTTGTTTTTTTATTTTGTGCCTGCATATAACTCTGTTTTTTTAATTAAAAACAACAACACAACTCCAAGATCCTTGATTTTGATATTGATGTCTGAATGAAGAACGACTAGGTCCCATTTTTAAATGTTGTCTTCCTTTCAGTA
The DNA here is from genome assembly GCF_964234715.1 of Podarcis melisellensis. Taxonomy (NCBI): domain Eukaryota; kingdom Metazoa; phylum Chordata; class Lepidosauria; order Squamata; family Lacertidae; genus Podarcis; species Podarcis melisellensis. The sequence goes on along the minus strand of NC_138541.1, from coordinate 76,522,474 downwards.
ATGAATTATTTTTATTACTATTACTATTATATTTGTATCCTGCCTTTTTCCCAGACCAGGACTTGAAAGCAGCTTATACAAATTAAAACAACACAGATAAAATACAGAAGGCTTAAAACATAAAATATAGTAATTAAAAAGTAATTAAACTGGAGTAGAATTAAAACAATATAAACAACGGTTACAGTGGTACCTCAGGTTACATACGCTTCAGGTTACAGACTCCGCTAACCCAGAAATAGTGCTTTGGGTTAAGAACTTTGCTTCAGGATGAGAACAGAAATCGTGTTCCGGAGGCGAGGCAGCAGCAGGAGGAGCCCCATTAGCTAAAGTGGTGCTTCAGGTTAAGTACGGACCTCCAGAACGAATTAAGTACTTAACCTGAGGTACCACTGTATATTAAAATACAGATAGTAAAAGAAGCACAGCACTATTCAAAAGCCCTTTCCTTAAAAAAATGGTCCTGCAACGCCTGCTGCAATAAAGCAGTCTTTTCTTGCTGGCGGAATAGCAACAAGGAGTGAATCAGTCTAGCTTATTTAGGGAGCAGCCACCAAGAAGGCCCTCTTGAGAAATGTATCTTAATGGTAATTCCTTTGTGAATGAATTTTGAAAAGCAATTGCAATTGAGATTTGTCAGGTGAGGATTCAGCACTTTGTTGTGAAGGGTTGTGCAGAGGATCATGAAGGTATCCTTTTTATTTATTTGTTACACTTATCCCCTGCCTTTCCATACAAAAAGGTTTTTCTTCTGAAAACCAACCCTGTATTCCTATGTTCCATCTTATTGGCAATTTCCCTTCTTTGGCAAGATAGTTGAACAAGTGTACATCACTTATTTGGGAACACAACTGGATGTGAGCACACTTTTATAAACACCTACCAACCTGGCATGTGGCCTGTTAATAGTGTTGGGCAGGCCTTGATTAACAGTTGCTGCCTGTTGATTTATCAAGATTTTCCACCCCATAGACCCTCTTAGATCTTTGATGCCTTTGGTAGTGTTGATCATCAGATGTTGTTGGAGACACAACTGCGGAACCTGGCAGGAATTCAAAACAGAGTTGTGGAGTGCCTGGTTTTGATTATAGCATGGAGGTCTGATTTGTTATTGTCCCTTTCGGACTCGGCCTGCCCTGCCCTGCCCTGCCTCCTGCCCAGTCTTACATATTGAATTACTGGGTAAGATTACGTATAATCTAATGTCATCAATATGCTGATGATACCCCGCTCATTATTGTAGTTTATCTGAGCCAAGCTCTGCAGTCTTCCAGGTTCAAGCCACAGCTGGATATTTCATTATGAGTGCTAAAGAAGTGCTTGCTTGATTCAGTGTAATAGAACAATAACCCAATAGAACAATATCCCATCTCAGTGTAATAGAACAAAATCCCATCCTTTCTTCAGTGCGGAGGTGAGTATGATTAGCCTTGGACAGGTGAGAATAGCCATACAAGTGGTGGAAGGGCAAAATTATCCACCTGCAGCTTTACACATAATTTAAGTTTGTGGTTTTTTGTTTTTTAAATTTTTGGTGTGACATGCTTCGTTAAGGGCTTCCCATGTTCACTTAAACTCTGAAATGTAGAGAAATTTGTGAGTCATGCCCTTAATAGGCGTACTTGGGCAATGTGGATCTTCTGTGGTTCATTCCAGCTTCACCACTACTTTATTTATTTAATTTATGGAGCGTTTCTAATAAAACATCTTGTAGCAAGCATCAGCAAATAAAAAACCATTTCAGTTTCAGTGCAGATGCAAACTGGGAAATCTCCACTTAAAAGGCTTCTAGGAAAACGAAGGTCTTCAGTAGCTCCTGAAAATAAAATATAGAGATGGCTGCCAGAGGCACAGTGTCACATGAACCTGAGTCTACTAAACACATGAGTCCATATAACTGAATCAATCAGTCCATGTTCCAAGCACCTAACTGGTGCTTGTAAAACTGCAAGGTATGCATACATCCTGGTTTTAATATAGAAAGCATTAAAAGTAGTAGGTCCAGTTTGCCTGAGAGATCCCCTCTTCTTCTATATTTTATATTTAAATTATGTTTGTACTGCTTGTTGTGATCCATGGGGATGCCCAATATTGTGGTGGCCCAAGCAAGGGGATGTTGGTAGTTCCTGGTTGCCCAAGCGAGATGGCGAGGAAAAAGAAGGCTAGGTAAAAGCAGCACCTAGGAGGGAAATAAAGGTGGGGGTTCAGGACCATGGATAGGGCTCTTGCAGTGGAGACGAAACAGTCAAGTTGTCTTAGTGAGCAACTGGCTGAGTTTTGCAGCAGGACTAGGTAGTCATTGATGAAATGCTCCATACCCCGAGTGCCACCTCCCGTCAGTTAAAGGACCTTGTTCTTTCTTCTGTAGCCATTGGTTTCTTCAAGGTAGTGGAGTTTCCAGCTATGGAAATCTCCATCTCATCTTCACAGTTGCAGTTCTGGAGGACTAACTCCAAGGAGGTCTGTTCTAGGATCATGACTCCCAAGACGGCATATGGGTTTTTGTTTGTTCATTTAAAAAGACAATCCAATAAAACACATAATGATTATTTTTTAAGAAACAAACCCAGTAGCAAAATGTCCCATCACAACCTCTTAGAGAGCCACCAAGTGTGTAATCTTTACAGTTGCATGTCTCATTGCTTTGATAAGAGAAATAATCTCTTCCTGTCCCACTCTTATTTATTTCATAGATGTTATATACTGTACTACTTGTTTGTAAAAATTCTCAAAAAAATTATCAAAGCAGTTTACTCTTCTGGTGAAGAACACTGTAGCTAACACTATGCTATAGATAATCAGAAACAATAACAGGACTAACCGAAATAAAACATGTCATACATTATAATAACAATAAAATCAAGTTGCCCCGAGTAGCCAGAGCAACCCAGTCAAATGGGCAGGGTACAATCAATCTAGCTAACTATCTAGCAAGTGCAAAATAGTAGTGCGTTCTTGGCGGCTGCTTTGCAGTTGCAGAACTCCCTCTACTTTGAGGCTCAATGAAGTGCAAGCCTGAACATCTTTTACAATTATTATTTTTTGGGGGGGGGAGTATTGGTTTGTTTGTGTTTGTATATGTATACAGTGGTACCTCGGGTTATATACGCTTCAGGTTACAGACTCCGCTAACCCAGAAATAGTACCTCGGGTTAAGAACTTTGCTTCAGGATGAGAACAGAAATCGTGCAGCGGCAGCGGAAGGCCCCATTAGCTAAAGTGGTGCTTCAGGTCAAGAACAGTTTCAGGTTAAGAATGGACCTCCGGAACGAATTAAGTACTTAACCTGAGGTACCACTGTATGTATATGTATGTGTTTGTCCTTGTTTTTATTATGTATTTTGTATTCCTCTCTGCCCCAAGATCTGTGGACGAAAGGTGGTATATAAATAAAATAAAATAATAAAATAATTTTATATTCCACCCTTCCTTCCAAAGAAGCCCAGAGCAGCGAATGTTTATGTGATTAATACAGTTAAGATAAAAGCATCTTTAAAATAAGTTTACATATTTGTAAATAAAACATACAGTGGTACCTGGGTTTACGAACTTAATCCATTCTGGAAGTCCCTTCTTAAACCAAAACTATTCTTAAACCGAGGTGTGCTTTCCCTAATGAGGCCTCCCACCGCTGGTGCCCTTCCACCGTTTGGATTCTGTTCGTAGTCCAAGGTAAAGTTCACAAACCGGGACTCTATTTCCGGTTTTGCGGAGTTCATATACCAAGTAGTTCATAAACAGGGCTGTTCTTAAACTGAGATACCACTGTATTTGTAACAATTTCAAGCTGCACTTTGGACATGGGGTGGGTGGGTAGACATTAGTAGGTTTGGAGGCTTTAGATCCTAGTGCATTTTTAGTTCTTAAATTGGATTTTAATTTGATACTTGGTGGGGTATTCTGTCTTTTTCTTTTCCTGAATTCAGTAGTACCATCTAAAAGCCTTCAGGACTGAAATGTCAGTTACATCAATATTACATTAGTCAAGAAATGGAAGTGTTCATAATGTCAAAACAATGCAGTCATTTGGTAACACAGGTTTTCATTGAAATAAGAATTTTTACAGTGGTCTGTTAATTGTAGATGACGGTGTGCTATATTATGGTAACTTGCTCATTTTTTATGTTTGCTCATAAATTTATATGCACTTTCTACCAGTTCCTCTCAGATTCCTCTGTTTTGTCATATGTACATTGAGCAGGAAGCTTCAGTTAGTAGTGGGCTCAACTAGAGACGACCAGACAGGACCAGGCACAGTTGTTGCAGCCAGGGCAGCCATTGGTGCAGCGGCTTGGTGTGTGTGTGTGTGTGTGTGTGTGTGTGTGTGTGTGTGTGTCCTCACCCCTGCAGGCTTTTTTCTTACCACCAGTGGGATTGAGAATAACTTTTCAGCTCCAAGGAGTCATAGATTGGGGCCTGATCTGTAGATGTTTCAACAGAATAAGCAGGCTTTGTATGTGGTGTCCCCAGTCCCCACTGCTGGTAAAAAGACCACCAGCCACAGAGCTTTCCTTACTGAATTTTCTGCAGGTGTACAGGGGGCCTTCATAGTGCTGCCCCTCTGGTGGAGGTGCTGTCTGTGAGCAGAGGGGCAGCTCAGCCGGCCTTTGTAGGGCGCTAACCCTAAACAAAATTCATTAAAAGTAAGCCCTTTTTATTGCAGCGGAATAAGCTTCCCCAAGAAAGGTGCAGTTGTAAGAATACTTGCAAGCAGTGCTCTCCCCCCCCCCCTAGAAAAATAGGTGCCTATCCTCACCATGGAGATGTTACAGTAAATGCCACATTTTTTAACAACAACAAAAAGATGTGCCGGGACCCTTCAGTATCCCCTAAAAAACCCCCACTGCTTGCAAGAAAGTAAATCCTATATCCCTTTCTCAACCCCCCTGGGAAAGGAATATAGGTCAAGAGATAAACATCTATGAATGGAGATGGACCTGGACAAAAATCCAACCGTCCTAAACCAATGCCAGCAGACCTAAGAGAAAATATTCTAAAGAACCGGTTTCAGTGGTACCTTATCTCTCACATACTAAGGGGATGCTTATTGTAGGACTTGCTGAACATCAGGCTGTTCTGGAGCCTAACTGGCAGCTCAGTTAATGAAATGATAAGATACTCCTTACTATTAGAAAGAAAAGGTATTATTTGGGTTATTTACAGGATCAGATAGCAGCAGTTGATACAAAAATAACTGTGAAAATATGCATAGAAAACTGAAAGAAAAATAATCCCCCATTGGAATGGAGCATTATAACTGATTAAATTAACATTTAAGGAAGACAGATTTGAGAACTTGAGCAAGCAAACATTTGGAACACTGGTCACTATTAATTACTTTTTCAAATGACAATATACAACCCTGCCACACTTTCCCACTGCTGTAAAAAGCGTTTTCTCTTTACTTTGGTTGGCTGATAATTTGTGGTTACTTTATATTTATTTTATCCATCATTTATTGATGTTACTTTCCTGTTGTTTTTTGTTTATGCCTATGCTAATCTGCATTGTTATGTTGATTTATATACTTTGGAAAAGTAATTAATTAAAAAAAATTAAGAAGGCAAAACCCGTTTAATGGATTTTGAGCAAACCTGTCTATGGTGTGTCTTTCAGCGAGTTGTGGATTCTAGGAGCAGATGTTAAACTGCCCACCATCAAAATATTTTGGCAAGACATGCAGCTCATTGAAAGTATTGTTCCTTGCATCTTCCTGTTGTATTTAAGTCTGCTTTAATTAAACATTATATATCCCTTTGAATAATAGAGAAAACTCAAAGCCAAATGAGTATGCCTGTACCCCAGTTACTGAAGGCTTTAGATAAAAATGCTTTGCTTGTCTCCTGTCACTGTTAACAAAAGACAGAAGTTTTAACTGCCTTATCAAAAAAGATAAAGTATTTGTTCTGTTACTTTTAACATGATATGATTGGGTTCTTTCATCTCTGCCTCCCCCCCAAAGAAAAAGTGATGCTTGCAGGCCTACAGATACAGCATCTTCAAACTACAAACTAAGCAAAAGTCGTAGAGAGATGAGCATAATCTTTCAAGACACCAGCATACTAGCACAATGCTGAAATCTTTGTTGCCATCTAGTGGATATCCCTGTTGTGTGCAGGAGGTTGTGTATTGCTGCTAAATTTATAAAAGCTATCCTTCTGGCAGGGACGCGGGTAAAACCTCAGCGCCTAGGAATTGCCGATCGCATGGTTGGCGGTTCGAATCCCCGCGGCGGGGTGTGCTACCGTCGTTCGGTCCCAGCGCCTGCCAACCTAGCAGTTCGAAAACACCCCCAGGTGCAAGTAGATAAATAGGGACCGCTTACCAGCGGGAAGGTAAACGGCGTTCCGTGTGCTGCGCTGGCTCGCCACATGCAGCTTGTCACGCTGGCCACGTGACCCGGAAGTGTCTGCGGACAGCGCTGGCTCCCGGCCTATAGAGTGAGATGAGCGCACAACCCCAGAGTCTGTCAAGACTGGCCCATACGGGCAGGGGTATCTTTACCTTTACCTATCCTTCTGGCAAAGAGTATCTTTGGTGCCATTCCATTAAAGACTGCTTCCTGGGTCTCAGAAGGAAGCAGTCCTAATCTTTACTCAGACTTCGTTATTTTAACATGTGCAACTACCATTCTATATGCCTATTTTATAGTTGTGTTTTTCATCTTTCAATTTTTGTCTATGGTTCTCTCGGTTTTATATACATCCTGAAATTAAATAATAATAAACAGCATTACAACAAAGAAGGGGGAGGCAGCCCAATTATCCAGCTGAGAGCTGTCACTTCTAGGGGAGCCACACTCTTTCTGCTGTCTTCTGCTTAAGCACAACAGACTTTAGCTAGGTGACACCTATTTTTGTTGCCTTTTCAACCACTGCTCTCTCCAACAACCTTTTCTGAGCTCAGAGGCATATTCTGTTTGGATTTATCAGACCGAAAGATCGATCGCCCCATTCTGAACTGAGGCTGACTTGGAATTCTGTGGCTGCTTTAGTCAGGGCCACATCATACCTGCCTGCTTCTACTGGTCTTGCTTCATCTGGGAGCAGTGGCTCTTTTCTGTCACTTCTCAGCCACAGTCCTTATTTTCCAGCACAGTGCCTAAGATTTTCCTGAGTCCTGTGGAAGTGTCATGGAGGTCGTGGTCGGACCCTGAGGAGGAGTAGGGAGAGCTTGGGGATTTGATCTTGAGGATGCTGGGGAGGATCCCAGGGGGTGAAGGGATGGAGATGCACCCTCCAAAGAAGACTCAGGACAATTCTCAGATTGCTTCCAAACTTGCCCCTTGCAGCTTCTCTAGCTGTGGAGCCGCCTCTGGTGCCTTCACTGTTATGCAAGAACGCCCCCCCCCCTTTCAGGAGAGGCAGCTGGGAGTAAACCGGATGCCAAGCCAGCACGACTCCTCCTTTGTCACCTGGAGACTACAGCACTGACTCACACAACAGCACCTAACCTGCCCAGTGGACGGAGTGCCTGTTTGCTTGCCCAGACTCCCAACTGCTTGCAGCACTCAGTATTGTGCTCACCCCATCCTTCAAAAGGAAAGTGCAGGGGGCATGTCACTTCTTGGTTCAACATCTTAGCTCTTGCCTAGCTGTGCCTTTGCCCTCTCATGATTCTTGCAGCCTGTGACTTGCCTTATGTACTGTTCTAATCTGAAAATAAGCACCTTTAGCAAAACTGGAGTTCCAGTTCCTCGTGGGTCTGGCAGTGGTTGACAGAAGGTAGGCCTAAGTTGGTCTGCCTTGCTGGAATTAGTGCATCAGTGCAATTTGAGTGCTCTTTGAAAATAGCCCTCACCGTGCATTTGATGTTCAAGTATCATATCTTGGGCACATAAAATGCTTTTCTTTTCCCTTTCATTTTTAAATCCATTATTTACATTTTGCTTTTTTTTTAATTATTCAGGTCAATAACATCGGGAAACTGAAAGATTTTCTTCTGCAGCACAGGAAAGATTATATTAATGCCTACAGGTAAGTATTGCAATAGGAACGGTGGGTGGGTGGTGAAGAAGGGAAACATTCTTGGACTGATGCTCTCTCCCTTTGTGGAAAGCTCTTGTGCTAAATTTCCACTCTGATTACTGAACCTGTGCTCATAGTCAAAGAATGTTAAATTGGTTTCCCTCTGAACAGGAAGAATAAAAGGTTGTGGTAAGAAAGAAAGTTGTGTTTGTTTAATGAAAAGAAGTTTTGGAACCTTGTCTGTTGTGATGGATTGAGATGGCTGTGGATGCATGGATTCCGGTTCATACCTACAGCCTATGCACTAGGAAGTTGCTGCCACCACCTCCAACCAAAAGACCACAGCCACTTTTGGGATTAAGCCTGCACATGGAATCTGGGGGACAACCAAGCTACCTGCCACCACCTGCCACCACCTGGCGTCACTGCCAAGGAAGTCTTTGGCCTGCTTCCCTTTTCGGCTTCATGCCATAGCCTGTAGTGTAGAGGTGCTGCCTTGCTCATGTCGAAAAGCTCTTTGAACTTGAAAGTCACTTCAGTCAAAACCCAGTGTTCATTTTAAAAAACAAAAACTTGTGGTCTGGATAAGATAGTAAAAGAGGAATAAGAAATGGAATGTTGAAGGAAAATCAAAAAATTATTTCACATTTGAATATCTAGGCAGTTTCTAAGTGCAGATATGCCCAAGCAGAGATGAAGGACAACTGCTTGAAGTGTGGAAGAAAAAGCTGATGGTTTCCATAGTGGGAGGAGAAATATCTTTTGAACACACGCACACACATATATGTACCCTGTTTTTTCACTGACAGGGATTCAAGGCGGCTTATGGATAAAAATAAGAAATAATCTCTCTTTAATTCTTTTTAGTCACGTGTTAGAATGATTAAGCCACATCACCAGGTGGCAGTGTTCATCTTTTGGATTTAATAGCGGTATTTATTTCATGAGAAGAGGTAACTAGTGTGGGAGCAATACCCTGACACTAGTTGCAGTGGACTTAAGGAAACAGAAGCGGAGTGTGGTAAAATAAAATTAACAACACTGACTGTTTCCCCCAGCCATGTCATGTCTGAGTATGTGCGGATGACAGACACTGAGCGAGACCAGATTGACCAGGATGCCCAGATCTTTATGAGAACATGTGCTGATGCAATTCAGCAACTCAGAACAGAAGGTAAATTGATTAAAATAATGTGTGAGTTGTGCCAGATGTTTAAATTGTTTATCTGCGAAGCGTAATGCTTTTGTGTTTGTTTGTTTGTTTTAGCACACAAGGACATCCATTCCCCGCAAGTGAAGCAGCACAGAGAAGCTGTCCTAGATTTCATTGGAGACTATTTAAAAAGTATATATTTTTCTTGAAATTGTGGTGTTTTTTATTTTGTCTAGCCATAATTATTTTCTTTAAGCTTAGACCAAAATGCTGTGCATCGCTGTAGCCTTTTCATAAGTGCTTCCCTGTTTCCATTGCTGGGACAGCTAGACAGCCAGAGTTGCTGGGTGACAATAAGGCAGTGGTGTAGGGAGGAAAGTTACAGATATGTTGTGTCCCAAGTAACATTTGTGGGCAACTGGAACCTTGAATTTCAATGCACACAAAGTCAACTGGCTTTAAAAAAGCAAAGCGGATTTCAAACTGACTTTGGAAGGAAAGCTAACAGGAGAAGAGTATCCCTAACAAGTCCACTAAAATTAACAAGCCCATCAAAAATATTACAGTGTTGTTGGGGAGTTGCAAGCAGTAGATACTTAAAGAGGGAGAAAAACACTTTTTTTGTGCTAAGACTAGAAGCCTTAAAGTCAGAATAGATTTGAAGTAAGAATATTGAACCCTTAAACCTGGTGAAGCATTATCACTGGTATGGATCACCCTGGAGGTTGGGACAGCACTCTTTTGCTAGATTGATATGACATCCTGAAGTGTAGTTAATACTAAATACTGTAGGTCAATAGTGGTAAACTACAGCCCTTCATAGTTTTGAACCCCTGCTGTGGGATGCGGGTTAGACTGAAGCTTAGTGTAGCTTTCAACTACCCTGCAGTGTTATCTATTCCTTTTGTTAGGAAACAACAAGGGGGGCACATAATAGAAATTTTATAAAGTTATGAACAATGTGAAGTGAACTTTATTCTGTGCAGGCTACTTTTCTCTTAATAAAAAAATTATAATTCATGCCTATTCAATAAAATTGATTGGTAGTAAAGTTCAGAACACACAACTTTGATAAAAACCATTTATTAGGTATAGTGAGAACATGTCTACCAATGACTATTAGCTCTAATAACTTAAAAATTGATCCTCTGTGTTCAGAAGTGCTATATCAAAGAGGTAGCATATACTACAGAGGTGGTATATTGTCAGTCAGACATCCATCATATTCAACCTGTGAGTTTTACAGGTACATCCGGGTAGTTCCTGATCTAGCAAGACATTTTTTATGTTAATGTATACCATTTTCCTCTTGTTTACATGGCATCTTCATAACTATAAAGGAGTGTGTAAGCTGTATTCAGAACAAAGGGCTATCCGGGTCAAGCGAGTAGTTGATAAGAAAAGATTGTAAGTAATATTCCTTTAAATACATGCTTTTGATTTTCTTTGGAACTCTCATTAAATTTGTGAGCAGGTGAAATGTCTCCATGATAAATAGGTACGTTCTTCATTCACATGCCTCAGAAAGCCAAACTGCACCTTACAAGGGATGCACGAAAGTGCAGATTCCCAAAGAGGAAGGTGCTCCTGCTTTGCTCCTCCCCAGTCCTTTTCATTTATTCACTGCTTTGGTTTGGTTTAGTATGTCGTCAGAATCTGAGCTTGTGTATAAGCTCTCTCCTCACTAACCACAAATCATAGCCAAGAACAAACCTTGGCTGCTGCTGAAGGAGAGAGCTTAACCACAAGCCTGGGTTTGAATGACACCCTAAGACATGGGTAGGCAAACTAAAGCTTGGGGGCTGGATCCGGCCCAGTTGCCTTCTGGATCCGGCCTGAGGACCGTCTGGTGGGGATCGATTGTTTGGGCTGTGCCAGTGCGCGCGTTCAGCGGTGCCTCCTCCCTCCCTCCTCCTGGCTTCTCCCCGCCCTGCCTAGAGCTGAGAGGAAGGGGGCTGGGCTTTGTGGGTGACAACAGCAGCAGCGCTAGCGCTTGAGCGGCTGCCATTGTAAGCAGGCTCAATTCGGGCTTTGTTGCTGCCAGCCCCTCTCCAGAGCCCTTTTGTGCGCCGCTCACAAGACACAGGTAAGCAGTCACCGGGGCTCATGCAGTGCTGTGGAGAAGGGAGGGGAGAGTCGGCGGGGGGTGGCTTACCTGAGTAGAATATGTCCTTTTATTTAAAATGCATCTCTGGGTTATTTGTGGGAATTCATTCATTTCCCCCCAAAATATAGTCCAGCCCCCCACAGGGTCAGAGGGACAAGTGGAGCAGCCCCCTGCTGAAAAGGTTTGCCAACCTTTGCCCTGAGACAAACCTTGGTTTAGTTGAATACAACATGGGAGTAAAAAAGTTTGGGGCAGAGCAATACAGATGCAAACCCCTCTCCAGGAATTTGCATGGTCCCAACAAGCCACCCATAGCTTCACTTACTGCAGCTTGCACAAGAAGGCGTTCTCCCTCCTCCATCTCTCTTTCTCACGCCCACATACTTTTCCTCCAGTTTTGAGTGTGACACAAACATTGAATTTCTTTTTACTTTCTTGTAGAGTTGGTTTACAACAACCTTCCAAGGGTTTTGTTTGTTTGCTTCCCTCCATTTTTATCTTGCCTTTGGCGTTCTGTAAGGCTCTCAGGGTAACTTAGTTTCATTAAACTCTGCTAAGGGTTTGCCATGTTAATTCAGCAGCAAAGTGGATGCTTAGCCATTCTTGCCTCATGTCATTGAAGCCACTGCTGTTAGACCTCATGTGGAAAATGGGAAGAACCATGTTTCTCTTCCTTACTGAGACTAGTAGCTTTAAAGTGTATATTTACAGGAGTTTTAGGGAAAATGATTCTGAGGGCCACAACCTCTCCAACTTGGAAGTATTTCCTAATAGAGCAACCATCAAATCTGGGCATATTAGTAGGAAGCGAAAACTTCTGGATCTTTAGACTCAACCCACACACTCATGGACTTAATTTGGAGGGCAACACTTAATTTCTCTCTTGTTATTTTTTATTTTGAAAAGCCTTTTGTACATGCCACATTTCTTAAAATTATTCTGAGTATTCTTAATGCAAAGGTGGAGATGTTTAACAAAGCAGTGTTAAATCTCTCTATTCCAACATTTATTTATTTTCCATGTATTATTACTGAGCACCTTCCAGAGCCTGTTTATTTACAGCGCTGCCTGACTGGTTTTAAGATTACAAAACCAGTCATTAGAGCACCTACTTTCCGAGGTAGGACTGGGAAAGACTTGTGCCTTTAAGCCTGGAGATCTCTTGCATATCAGTGTAGACCATGGTTCTTCAACCTTGGATCCCCAAGGCTAGGGATGATGAGACTTGTAGTTCTTTGACATTTGGGAATGCAGGAACACTGGTGTAGACAGTGCTGAACTATGTGGACTAATGGTCTAGTTCCATATAAGGCAGCTTCTTATGTTCTGCAATTTATTACAGAAAATATACATATTTTCGCAGTATTTCCAGACACATAATTCATTATAGAATAGAAGCATCCTTTTTAAAGATCTTTATGTGGCTCTTTGGGGAAAGCAAATACAAAGTTCCAGATGCCACCAGAACAGCAACTGTTAGCTCTTACTGCATGGAAGGAACTTGACGTTACAGAGGCAGGCAAGGAGGAGGTGTATCTCATCTGTTGCCTCTTCATATGGCACCACAGTGCCAACTGCTGTGTGTATAAACCTGCCCCAACTTTCCTCCAGCTGAAGGGAGAGATGTGCTATTCCAGCATAATGGACCATGGTATGAGCCTGTAGCTGCACTTGATCTTGGTTTGCTTGCTCTTAATTGTTATGTATTTGCTCATTTAGATCCAGGCTTGAGCCAGAACAGAGCGATAAATCCAAAGTAACGTCTTCTCCTGAAAGAACTGCTCAAACAACTTCGGAAGATTCTGAAGAGAAACTCACTTGTGAAGACAACAGAGGTGATATTTCAGTCCTGTTCTATCTCCATGTTCCACTTTTTAGAGGTGGTGTGTTTGTATGTGGTGAGCATTTGCTCAGGTTTTTTGCAGATTGGCGTTTGTTGATTCAGCAGTAAAACAGTGGGTTTACTGGAGATCATGGGACAAATGGAAGTGTGAATGCACCCAGAGTGTGACATGGGGAGAAACATGTCTATTTTGGCTTTCCCTGAAAGACCTCATGGGAGTGAGGGAGAAGGAGACTCTACAGATAGGGATGCATGGTTTCTCCTATGGGGCTTCAGCAGCATATGGGTCAACTAGAATAATTTCAGTCCTTCCTGAACTGACTGAAAACAATGCATCCACTATAGACTGGGTTACTCCAAGACTGGATTTCTGCAGTGCACTCTCTCTGGGGTTTCCCTTGCACTTGATCCAGAAGCTGCAGTTAGTGCAGAGTGCTGCAACACTCCCAAGGCCTTGTCAGCATAGAACCAGTGCGCTCAGAGAGCTGCTTCTGGGCCAGGTTCAAGGTGTGGCTATTAGTATGCAAAACCCTTAATAATTTGGGACCAGTTTACCAATGAGATTGCCTTACCCCACATGTGCCCCTTTGACCGCTTTGATGGGCTGAATTTGCACCACCACATATGCCATATAATACCCATCCCACATTTTTAAGAGCTTAATCGTTTAGTGTGGCAGCGCTTACACTCCCTGTCTGTTGAGATCAAGCAGGTGCCTTCACTGTACAGTAGTACCTCAGGTTACAGACGCTTCGGGTCACAAACTCCGATAACCCGGAAGCAGTACCTCGGGTTACAAACTTTGCCCCAGGATGAGAACAGAAATCACGCGCCAGGGGTAGGCCCCATTAGCAAAAGCGGGCCTCAGGTTAAGAACAGTTTCAGGTTAAGAACAGACCTCTGGAATGAATTAAGTTTGTAACCCGAGGTACCACTGTACTCCTTTTCGGTGTTTGCTAAAAGCATCCTTGTTCAGACAACCCTACCTCAATTAGAAATCTGTTTTAATATTTTAATTTTTGTAATTTTTTAAAAGTAGGGTTGCGAATGTTTTCTTGGTTTTACTGTTCTGTCGTCTGTGAACCACTCTGAGGTTCCATTACAATCAAGCAATGTATAAATTTTCTGAAATAAATAAATAAGTGTGCAAACGTGAAAATCGCATCCCCCCTGTGTTTCCTGTAGGAGACAGGCTGCTATGGCGACCAGAGCTAATCTGGGACTAAGGGCACCTGCTTCTGTGAGCTCTCGCCTTCCCCTGTTTCTTGATATTCATCCCGGTTGCAGTTGCCTAACAATAAGAGCACTGGCACTGGTAGTACTTAAAATTAATTGGTTCCTAGGGGCTAATAGAGGGAACTGGGTGGAATTAACGTTCTGTCTGCCAAGCGCTGCATCTTGCCAGGTGGACCAGTCGGCCCACTCCTCTCCCCACCTTGCTGTTTTTAGGGGTTCTCCCGGTCCCCTCCCAGCCAATTTTGGGTAACGTAGGGGAAGCAGGGGAGGCCCTGTTGTGCAAGCAGAAGTCCTTGTGTGTATTAGATTACTCTTCCCCACTCTTTCTCTGTTTGTAGTTCTGTTTTGTGAATGTTGTAAATAAGCATAGGGCTGTAGGTGATAGCTGGCACTTTTAAATGAAAACCACACTGGCTTTTTGTTCAAAGTGTGGATATAGTTAAAGCAAACATGACTATATCCTTCAGTTAAACAAAACAATCTGATTTCAGAGCTGTGTACTTCACCTAACGTAGCTTTAGTTTGCAGAATTGGTACTATTTAATGCAAGAGAGACTATCTGCTTCTGAATAATAAGCAGATATTTTGTTCACAGCACCGGTGTGTACCTTACACAGGGAAAGGCTATTTTTTGTCAAACCAGCATCATTTCCCTTCCCCCCAGTTCCTTCAGGCAGTGTCATTTTTTGAGGTAGTCATCAGATTTCGTAAAGGTTGCACAAGAAGGTGGGAAATGGGGAAAAGGCATTTCCGGAAAACGCTATCAAACCTCTGGAATTTGGGGATAAAGTTTTTTAGTTTTTAGTGTTTGATGTTGTATTGTGTTTTTACTATTTTTGTTGGGAGCCATCCAGAGTGGCATATAAAATAATGTTGTTGTTGTTGAAGCGTAAACAGAAGGGATATTTTTTTAAAAAAATCAGGAAGTAGGAACAAAAGATATGGAACTGGGTGTGAATTAATGAAACCACTGCCACAGTGTCCTTTCTCTTGGCAGATCAAAATGAGAAGGTGACAGCAAAGGTTGCAAGGTTTTTAGCTGGGGCAATCAAAATATTTGACTGTTGATTCAAAACCCTAAAATGTATTTTATATAATTGACTTTTTACTTTTATTCTTTATATACCGTATTGTTGTTTTATTGCTATGGCCGATGGCTGACGCAAATAAAGAATCATTAATTTTTAAATGAATACATAATAGTAAAAGAACCATGGAATATTATGTTAATATATAATCACAGTGGAGACTCTTGTGTCTCCCTTGAAAGAAGAAATGTAGCTTTGATTTAATGTGGCAGGGGCCCCTTCCATGCCAGTGTCACTGTTCCAAAAATGTTTCATCTGTCTTCTTCAGCCTTTGTTTTAATAAAGAAGAGAACAGTAATTCCAGACACCATGCCTGGTTACAGAGCCTAACGTGGGAGGTGTCTTTCAGTATAATATCTCATCCAGAATTGTTTTTAAACAGAAGTCCTCTGAAAGGCTTCCCAAGAGAAGCGAGCATCTCACACGGCAACATTGCCGGTCTAATTGAAAACACTTTCAGAGACAAGAATATAAACAAGTACAAATTAAGCAAAACACATCTCACTCAAGGATCTTGGTAGGAAAATAATGTTCACAACCAATGGCAGGCTTCAAACATAAAGTAAAGTGCAGCAGTACCCTATCTAGTTTTGTACCCCTTGGAAAATTGAACAGCCAACATGCGTAAGTTGAGTATGGAGACTTTTAACACTATATCCCAGCAGGTGCATTTGGTGCCTTAACTCAGGGGTCAGCAACCTTTTTCAGCCGTGGGCCGGTCCACCATCCCTCAAACCATGTGGGGGGCCACACTATATTGGAGGGGGGGGAATGAACAAATTCCTACGCCCCACAAATAACCCAGAGATGCATTTTAATTGAAAGCACACATTCTACTCATGTAAAAACACCAGGCTGGCCCCACAAATAACCCAGAGATGCATTTTAAATAAAAGGACACATTCTACTCATGTAAAAACACGCTGATTCCCGGACCGTCCGTGGGCTGGATTGAGAAGGCGATTGGGCCACATCCGGCCCTCAGGCCTTAGGTTGCCTACCCCTGCCTTAACTGATGTTACTTTTTGCCAATGTTGAAAATATCAGAAAGCCGCTGGATTCCGTCTGAAGGAAAACAAACAAAAACAGCTTGGGCTTTTCTATGTGAATGTTAAAAGGTAAAGGGACCTCTGACCATTAGGTCCAGTTGTGACCGACTCTGGGGTTGCGGCGCTCATTTTGCTTTATTGGCCAAGGGAGGCGGCATACAGCTTCCAGGTCATGTGGCCAGCATGACTAAGCCGCTTCTGGCGAACCAGAGCAGCGCACGGAAACGCCGTTTACCTTCCCACCGGAGTGGTACCTATTTATCTACTTGCACTTTGTGCTTTCGAACTGCTAGGTTGGCAGGAGCAGGGACCGAGCAACAGGAGCTCACCCCATCGTGGGGATTTGAACTGCCGACCTTCTGATTGGCAAGTCCTAGGCTCTGTGGTTTAACCCACAGTGCCACCCACGCCCCATATGAATGTTACATTACACTAAAATATTCCACTCTCCCAGAGAGGTAATTCTTTTGGGGGTAGAAGTGTAAGCATGGGTCACTCATCCCCCAAAATCCCCTTTATGTAATGCAAGTAGGCAACTAATAATATCAGGAGTGCTCTGGGGCACGTTCTAAACAGTACCTTTTTTGCATAATTTAGAAATGTCTGCTGATCGAATGTGGATGATTCTCTGCCACAGGGAACAGCATAAAACAGCTTTTTAAACACCCTTTTAAAACAACTTTTTAAACACTGTGAACATTCAGCCACTCACTGATTCCTTTTTTTAAAAATGTGAATCTTCCATCCCTCCCACCTTCCTTTGCCTTGTTTCTGCAAGCAGGCACAAAAGGGTTTGAGGTAACCTCAGCTTTGAAGGTTCTGAAAGTGCAGCATCAGTTAAGAATATGAGCATCTCAACATCTCCAATAAGAGGAAGAAGTCTGGTGGCAGGAATTAAAAGCTGGCTTTTAAAATTGAGGCAAATAAAATTATGGGCAGTTCAGTTATTGCTGAACTAGGTCTAGCAGTTTTTGGCTACATGTTGAGCATAGTTTGTTTCTTCTTTTGCAGATAAGAATGTGATAGACGAACACACTAATTTTGGACTTTGGGGTGATGGGAAAGGAGAAGATGAGCTTTCACCTGAAGAAATCCAAATGGTAAGTTGTATTTTCTACCAGTTTGTTGACTTTCTCCCTAGCTAGCTATATCTACGGATTTTGAAAATGAAATAAGTCCAATGCATGCACTGAGTCATTTGCCTTTTCTGCTAAGCAACGCTTTAACAAATGCACCCTGCGTGTTTGCTTTTCTGATTCTTTATGTCAGTACCTGCTTAAAATTCTTAATCATATGATTGGGAAGGTGATTATTGTCAAGCCATTATGTTCATGGGAAAGTATTTTGCAGCAATTAAGACTGCCCTTTAAGATTTTAAATTATTGCTTTAAATCTCTACTATAGATAGTTATTTCCGTTCACAAGCAGATAGAGCTATTCTAACATTAAGAATCATAAAGAAACTTCCCAAAGAAGATACTGTAATTTCTTATACTTACTTTTCCATACTACCTCTGGCCTTCCAGATGTGGATTAATTACAGCTCCCATCATCCATTGCCATTAGCCATGCTTGCTGGGACGGATGGGAATTGTAGTCCAGCAACTTTGAGAGAGCCAAAGGTTCCCCATACCTGGTATACGATGAGGATATTATTATGAATCCACTGGTACAAAAATCACTTAAGGACATTTTAAGGGCCTTCCATGCCACACAATGCCAATGTTGCATTATGATGGGATTTCAAGCTCAGTGCCTCTCAAAATCAGAGGGATCAGTGCTGCTTTCTGCTCACCTGGCCCCTCCCTCATGTGGTGTGGTTGTGCTAGACCAGGCAGGCATAGGCAAACTCGGCCCTCCAGATGTTTTTGAGACTACAGTTCCCATCATCCCTGACCGCTGGTCCTGTTAGCTAGGAATCATGGGAGTTGTAGTCCCAAAACATCTGGAGGGCCGAGTTTGCCTATGCCTGGGCTAGACCGAGGACATAGGCATTCGGGGCTAGGAAGGGGATACAGTGCCACCAGTTTCCCTTCAAACTTAATTGCTTACCTTTTCTGATTGCTTATTTGGGACCATAATTCTGGAGACGTCCGTTGGCTCATGAGATTTGTCTTTCAAGAGATGTAAGATACAGCAGCATATGACCATATTTTGACTTAATTCTCTTTATGAAATCAGTACACATGTTGCTTAACCAAATCTCTACTTACCATGCCTTTAACCAGAAATTCAGATAGGTAGGTGTTCAGTCATTTTCTGCCTGTGATCTTCTGCCTCCATTTTGATGTTTAAAACTGAAGGTCTTTGTTCTCATGTGAATGAGGGGAAATCCAATTTTTGTACACAATCACAATACATCCTATCATGATTGCAGTAATACTTCAAAGTCTCACTGATTTCAAGGAAAGAATTAAGAAGGCCCTTTAATCTTTGAAATACAGTGGTCTTGCAATGCTCCACTCTGCCTAGATCATACCTGTAAGCTCTTTCTCTTCAGTCATGTAATTGAATTCTAAAGCATCCAGCTAATTAGCTAAGTGGATTTCAAACATTTTCTTTCTTCTCTTTATATACTCCTTTATATCAGGAAACTTAGACTGTCCAATTTCATGAAAATTATGCTAATTTAAACTAGCTGCTAAGATGGAAAGAAATATTGAAAACACTGCAGAAGTTTTATATTAAAATGTGTTTGGGAAAATTGCAACCAAAAGGGCTGCAGGCTGGTTTACGAAACATTTTTATGCGATAATTTGAATTTTCCTTACCCCCGTTAACACATTAAGGACTTTATAGTTCTTATAAGAACACGGGGCAGTGTTTAGTTAGATAAAGTAAAATATTGTTCTGTTCTATCTAATTTTCCCAAGCTACTTTCATTTTATTGTTTTGTTCTTTCAGGGAAATAATTTGTTTTGCATTTGAAAATGTCTGTACTGGAACAGTAATAAAGGACTTTATTCTGGGTAATATATCCTTTGAGTAGATCCATTAAAATCAGTGGAACTACTTTGTGTATAACTAATGTTGGATATCACCCTCTGTCAACTAACTTAGGCTCTCTTTGTGCCATTATACAGGTTATCACATTACATCATCAGTTTGCAACCACTTGCCTTATTTCTCTTAAGAAAATCTGTGTTTGAGCATTGTAGAATCATATTTCCAGTTTCTATCATTGTAAATTATTTTGAGTATATACTGCTCTGTCCAACTTCATGTTCATTTGACTGCTTTGTAATAGATTATTAGTCCAAGAGGCTTTCCAAATGCTACGTTCATCTAGGATATGTTTTTGAGGATTAAAGGGTCTTCCCAAAGGAACATAAAAGTGAAAGTGCTCTCTATATTACAGGTTACTTTGCTTCAAATAGGAAAACACTGAAAATCCTGACTACTCCTTTCAGAAATTAATGGGCCTAATTCAGCATTGTAAAACCCAACATTGACTGTGGTGTAACTTACTCAGACTGGTAGAAAGTCCCAGGTTCCTGGTAAACCGTATTTTTCCGTGTATAATATGCCCCCTATTTTGGGGGGACTCCAAATTAAGAAAACACCCCTCAGCACTACCCATGTATAAGACAAGCCCCAATTTTAAACCTAATTTTTTGGTAAATAAACCTAGTCTCATACATGGAAAAATACGGTAATTATCAGCCTTCATAAGCAGTCATTGCTGCCAAAGTGTTTGTGAATGCTTCATTTCCAGAGGCTTTGAATCCCTGCACACCAAATTTCATGGTTTATTTTGTGGTGTGGGTTGTGGGTGTGCTTGAGGGTGGAATGACCTTTAAGCCTCATATTGTTGTTATTACTGTTAACTTTTTCCTTCCAGTTTGAGCAGGAAAACCAGCGCCTTGTCGGAGAAATGAACAGCCTGTTTGATGAAGTGAGGTACAGCCTTCCCCGCACCCTCGCCTGCCCTTGCGGCACATAGAATGTGCTTTCCAATCCACTTTATGTACATACACACATTTGTATGCCACCCTTCCATGCTCACAGTCGCACACAACATGAAAACGGATACATAACAGGCAGCCCTATTTAGGGAAGCTTTTAATGTTTAATAGGTTATTGTATTTTAGTGTTTTGTTGGAAGCCCAGCCAGATGGGCGGGGTATAAATAATAAATTATTATTATTATTATTATTATCATCATCATCATTACAACAACATGACAAAAGTAGTAATTGCCCAAATTACCAAACTGTGTGATTTCCACACAAAACGCAAGAAGATCTAAAATAAAGATATGAAAAAAAACAACAGCAACAACTCCCCACCAATAGAACACCCCAAACCCCCCAGCCCACGAGTCTGGTCAGCAGCCTCAGCTTTTGCAGCTGGAGTCAGTCAAGGCCTTGCCCTCTCAGGCCAGGTGGGAAAGGCTTGCAAGGCAGGGAGCAGGTCTTCCGGGACTCACAGCCAGGATGGCCTCTGGCCTCTTCAGCAGCCTCAGTCTTTGCAGCTGAAGTCCATCAGGGCCCCTAATCTCAAGGTTGTGGATTCAAACTCCACGTTGGGCAAAAGATTCCTGCATCACAGGGGGTCGTACTAGCTGACTCTTGTGGTCCCTTCCAACTCTACAATTCTATCATTCTAGGTGGGGAACGGTCTGCAAGGCAGGGAGCAGAGCTTCACAGCCAAGATGTAGATATAGTTTCTTTTCATAAAACTGCTGCTAAATCAGTGGAGCTGAAAGATTCTTTGTAATGAGCTTATGCACAATTTGAACCACTCTTCATGTTTGCTAGTTTTTTGATAAATTGGACAACACAGTTTTCTGACTAACACCACCTTATACAGAGTCAGAAATAGGTCATCTTGCCCATTTCAGCTATCTTCATCCTATCTATCCACTTTTAACGTTATAAGGATACTTCTCTCTCTTTCTATTACACATCAATACAGAAGCTATTAGCTAGTGATCTACTGAGTTAAAATTTATTTTTGCTAATCTGCTTCACTTGGCTTGCAATTCTCCATTCATAAGAAATGCTCCATATTATGTTTACTTAAGTTTGTAAGAAATTTAAAATGTTTGTACTTACACGGCTTTTTAATTTTTTTTAAATAGACAAATTGAAGGGAAGGTGGTTGAAATATCTAGACTTCAAGAGATATTCACAGAAAAAGTCTTACAGCAGGTAAATACCACAGGGAGGTGGTTGGTTGGCTCTTTGTATTCTAGAATTTTTCCAGTAGGTAAAAAGGCTGCAGTTAGAGAGGCAAAATGAGTGATTGAGCACAAAAAGGCAGGCATAGTGTAAGAAGAATAAAATGTGGGTTCCACAGGGACTCCACTGCACTGAAGGGGACTTCTGTAGCTCAAATGGGCTTTGGGAACATGGCCTGGACATGTGCAGGGGCATTGCTGGGGGAAGAAGAAGAAGAAGAAGAGTTTGGATTTGATATCCCGCTTTATCACTACCCTAAAGAGTCTCAAAGCGGCTCACAATCTCCTTTCCCTTCCTCCCCCACAACAAGCACTCTGTGAGGTGAGTGAGTGACCTCACAAATAAGGATAGTTTTATTCCAAAGAATATTGTATATTGGGCAGATTTTGTGCTCCCCTCCTCCATTTGAGCTGAAAAATTATTCAAAACTCATTCCACGTACAGTGGTACCTTGGGTTACAGATGCTTCAGGTTACAGATGCTTCAGGTTACAGATGCTTCAGGTTATAGACTCCACTAACCCAGAAATAGTACCTTGGGTTAAGAACTTTGCTTCAGGATGAGAAAGAGGGTGAAGAGGTTTGAAGGTGCCTTAACAGCTAGCTCTGGCCTCAGTTTATGGCGAGCAGAAACAGACAACAGGCCACTTACCTTTCATAGCTTTTGATCTTTACATTTATCTCTCATGTGAAAAGGAGGTAGGGGTCTTATTAGACCACAAGTTGAACAAGTCAACAGTGTGATGCAGCAAGCAAATGCTATTCTAGGCTGCATCAACAGAAGTATGGTGTTCCAATCAAGGGAAGTAGTAGTCGTGGTTTATTCTGCCTTGGTCAGACCTCACCTGGAGTCCTGTGTCCAGTTCTGGGTGCCGCAATTTAGGAAGGATGTTAAGAAGCTGGAAGGTGCTTAGAGGAAGGTGCCCAAGATGATCCAGGCTCTGGAAACCAAGCCTTATGAGGAACAGTTGAGGGAACTGGGTATGTTTAGCGTGGAGAAGGGGAGACTGAGAGGTCAAGGGCTGTCACATGGAGCAAGCTTCTTTTCTCCTGCTCTGGAGGCTAGGACTGGAACCAATGCATTCAAGTTGCAAAAAAGGAGATTCCAACTAAACATCAGGAATAACTTTTTGACAGTCAGAGCTGTTTGGCAGTGGAACAGACTCCCATGAGAGGTGGTGGACTCTCCTTCCTTGGAGGTTTTCAAGCAGAGGTTAGATGGCCGTCTGTCACGGATGCTTTAGCTGAGAGTCCTGCATTGCAGAGGGTTTGACTAGATGACCCTCAGGGTATCTTCCACCTCTACAATTAAATGATTCTGTGCAGTTTGATTATGACCTGTTTTTTACGTTATATATTTCAACTTACTTAAAAGGAAGCAGAGATTGACAGTATCCATCACTTAGTTGTGGGTGCAACAGAGAACATCAAGGAAGGAAATGAAGACATAAGAGAGGTAATGTCTGCCTCCCCCCCTTTTTTTTAAATCAAATACTACTTGACCTTAACAGACTGCCTGTAATGTATTTTGAGAGAACACTGACACCCTTGTTAGTCAGACACATGGTCCTTCCTCCATAAAGCCACTTTTAAAATGTTCTTAAGGAAAACAAATCTCATCTTTGGGCAAATAATGGCATGGTCTTTGGGCTTTGCTTTCTCCGCAACAATAGGAAATAAATGCCCATTTTACATGAAGACTTGAGAAGCTTCTGGTTTCAGTAGCTGGGTCTTGAAAAAAAAGTGAAATGGTGGTAATAGTCTGAGTATACTTAGTGCTTACTAGAGAAAGCTATTTCATCCTTTATCTTCTGTTTGTGCATAAAGCCTTGTGCATAAAACTGAGCCAGATGTTTAATCGAATTTAAGTTTCTCCAGGCTAGTTACTATGTTGTTGTTGTTTAAAAAAGGGTGTCTAAAATAGGAAACTCCCGGTAGATGTAACTTTTCATCAGTGGCTATAGAGGGCCTTTCACCTGTGATATGACCCAAGATTTGCACTTTCATCAACCCAAACACTGCTTCAGTCTTGCTGCTGCTCATTCGATAGGTGGCCTGCCCACCTTTTGTAATATTTCTTGGCAGTGATCTACATCAGCCCCCTGCAATTCACTGTGCCGTATTCCTAAAAGATGTGATTCATCTGGTCCAGGTCCTGCTTCCAGGCTTCCCATAGGCATCTCCTTTAGACGCTGGGTTGGGTGGGCCTTGGGCCTGATCCAGTGGCTCTTCTTATGTTCATGTGCAGCTAAAGATTTGAAGGCCTGTCTTTAGCCATTACTGCTAAATAATAGTATTCAGGGCTCAAACTGGAAAAGATTTTGCCTTGTCCTGAATTAGACCCTTGAGAGAAATCATGATGTATTTTTCCCCTACAGGCAATCAAGAATAATGCTGGATTTCGTGTGTGGATCCTCTTCTTCCTCGTGATGTGTTCCTTTTCTTTGCTATTCCTGGACTGGTATGGAAGCTAACCCTGGCCTATTCATTATTCATACAGCCCTGACCAAAATCTGCTGAAGCCACCTGGGACTGATCCTGGCTGAAGATGTTTTCCTTACAAAGCAACACGTCTTGTATTTCATGCACCATCATGGTCAAAATACCTTGACCAGACATGTGCATTTCTGCACCTCCTGCTACAGGAAGTACTGGTCCAACTGGAAGTTAGGTTTAGTGTAAGTTCACACAGGGAACTGTTGTAGTGCATCAACCAACATAGCTTTTTAGCTATTTACCCAATATTTTATCACAATGGTCTCTTTCTAAATATTTTTGCACACATGGATTGCTGGTGGGAGTTTTGCAGTGCTGCTCAGTGACCAAGCCAGTGGAACTCACTGAAGTTCACAGCAAGTCCTAGAGTCTCATCTGTCAACAAAGTTCATACGTGACAGGTTGAAAAAAAATCAAACTGATGGCCTAAATGAACCTTATTCCAGAAAGGCAAAATAAATTCCAGATTGCATTGAAAAGGAAAGGTTTGACTGTTTAGAATGTGATTCTTCACAGTTGGCATTTCAATTTACAACAAAACTGCTTTCCATTTCTTTCTTTTTACATAAATGCACCACTACAGAGAACAAAGTAATCCAAATTCTTCAATCGTAGACATGTAGAATAATCATCATAGGAAAACTTGAGGTGAATGTTGCCATAAGTACAGTGATTGGAATCCTTCATTTTTGATTGATTTTAAATGCAACAATACATATATCTATGTCAACATACTGAGCTTGAGACTTGGTTATCCTCCTTTTTCTTTATTTTACACAGAGTGAAAATGTCAAAAGTTACATGTGAATTTACATTCAATAAAGTACCTGACTACTAGGAAATACAAACATGGTATAGTTTAATATGTTTATATGGGACCGAACTTTTTTTTTCAAAATGCAAAAGAAAGATTTGGCACATAATTTATTGCTTTTATGCATTCCACACAGCAATGATGACATACTAAAAGTTCTTTTACAACATGAAACTATGTTCAGTATGAAAAGTTCTTAATGAAAAAAACAACTGGCTTTTGCTAAGCAGGCTCGTGATGCTGAAATGTATCGGGAGAAAATGTAACCAGAAGTGGAACCAACCATGTTTGTTCTACTACATATGTGTTTTTGGAAAGCATGTGTCTACAAAAATAATGAAACTTTTGACATGTCCACTGGGAAGTAGCACATTCAGAGCATGAACAGAAATAGCAGCTGAATGCTTTGATCCAGTGATGACCAACCCTTCGGTCAAGTGTACGCAAGTCAAGGCCCAGATTTGAGAGAGTATAATTCTGGTGCAGTGCTTTTCAACCAGGGGTACTTGTACCATTGGACATCCTGTCAAGTGCGACTACTTATAAAGCATTGCTCTGGCGCCTCTGCAGTGCATGCTAGCACAACAGCACAGCACTGGACACATGGGCAAGAGGCAAAGCCAATCTCTGAGCCACAGCCTGCCACGCAACATTTCCGTGGTTTATTCCAGGCGTGCTACAGGTTGACCACCCAATGTTTAAGCCGCTTTTTCCAGTTATAAAGTTAATGAAAATATTTATGTAATGTACGTTGAAAGGTTTATAAATAATAAACATGTAATAGTTTAGAAACTTGCCAACACAATAAACGTGCACCTACAATTCTAGGCTTGTCTACTACTCCCCCCACCCATCCCCCACCCCATCCAAGTTTATCTCAAGAAGGCAGCATGTCTCCTCCCTTTCCCCACATGCCATTTCAGAAATGCAATGGGAATAGGGCTCTTTTTATGCATTTAATGCATTTTCTCCCTTACACCCAGTTCTAAAATGTTTACATGAAAGTCCCACTGAGTCCAGTGGAACTGTTTTCCGGGTAAATATGCTTAGGGTTGCAGCCTTAATGTCTAAAGATTAGAAAATGCCCAAACGGTGCTGCTAACGCAAAGCATTTTGCAACATATAAAAAGGGAAACCTTTTAATGTTGTACAAAAAGAGAAAGTTCTAAGAAAACTACTCCTCCTGTCGTGTTGCACATATTACATTGTGGGCTACCTCTACAGTGGCTTTTTTTGTCTGTTCCGTAGGGCTCCACTACTTATCAGAATATTTTGCTGCCTAACATTTTTGCACATTCACTAAACATCATGATCCACCATTAAAATGTACATTTCCGTAGTGTCTGTTTTGTGTCAGTGCAAGTCCATATACAAGATTCTCTAGCCATAGTGGAAATGCAGTGAAATGTTCACAGCTTTAACAAAACAACATTTAAGCATGCCTTGTTGCAAAGAACTTAATTACTTCTAACATATCTGTTACAGTGAGAAAAAACAAGCCAACTTTATTTTTTGGTACTCATCTTGGAGTCGCAAACCAATTTTAAATACAGTTTATTAACTAACCCACATAATTTCTAGTTATGGCTATGATAATTCAGATTGCAAAACTGATTTAAAAACGAAACATTAGTACACACAGTAAAATGCACAATTCTCCCCTGTGTCCAAACCCCTGGATGGCTCAATGGAATTCTAAACTGCAAGAAGGTACCTAAGTTGGAATTATTAACAGAGAAACTGGTGT
The DNA here is from genome assembly GCF_964234715.1 of Podarcis melisellensis. Taxonomy (NCBI): domain Eukaryota; kingdom Metazoa; phylum Chordata; class Lepidosauria; order Squamata; family Lacertidae; genus Podarcis; species Podarcis melisellensis. Next base: position 76,495,792 of record NC_138541.1, on the reverse strand, counting down.
TAAAGCTCTAAAGCAATGCTGATATGCACTTGGCCTTAATGGTCTAAGTTTTTATTTTCTTATTTTTCCTTTTTGCAAAGCAGTTATCGGCAAACCAAAGCAATTGCACCATAAATATGAGTAACCTCTAAATTATCCATAACAATGAGACGTTCGATGAAAGCCCCCTTGATACCTTCCAATCAACAAGATCAATCACATTAAGCCGATTTCTCAGCTGCTTCAGTCTCCTGCTCAGAAAGTTTCTCTTCTGAAAGCACTGTCATCCACGGAGATACGGATCGTGTGATCGTTTGTTTGGCCAGGTTGTAGTGGTTTATAACTGTATAAAATTTCCCTCTAGCACTAGAGTCTTGTTCAGAGTAGTAGTTCTCTAATCCAGCCGGAATGCATTGATTGTTCTGAAAGACAATCATTTCAATGTATTTAAATTATTTCTAGGCCATTTTTCTATTGTTGTTTGTAATTTAACTTAATCCATGGTGGGTAACAAGAATAAAACAAATATAACAGAGCAGGACAACAAACGTGCCCACCTTAACTTCTGCACCATGAAACTAAAAACACAGTCTTCTAGCCTTGCATATTGTACTTGCTTACAACACCCATGTACCCACCCTTTCCCTGGGTTTTCATCCCGTGCAGGTGGAAGGAATACTGAAGTTTTCTCCTAAATTCTCACTCAGTCCGCTGTGGGTACACTTTGCCACACAGGAAGACCCTAGAAAGATACACCATCCCTCCAAGATACGCACTAGAAGAGTGAAACGGTTTTCCCTGATATGTAAATCATAAAAGGACTTCCTGTTTCCTGTAGATTCTCATGGCACATAGACCATGATCCAGCACAAACCCTACCTCAACAGTCATTCAAAAAAAATAAAAATGCATGCACACCTTTGATGCAATTTCCCACCCCAGTAGCCCCAAACAACTTTTCAAACTCCCTCCAAATATAAACATAGTTTGACAGAAGAGGTGTTGAAGCAAGAACTGCAAAATCCTGGCTGTGTGCACTCAGAAGAGTTTGGATTTGATATCCCGCTTTATCACTACCCGAAGGAGTCTCAAAACGGCTAACATTCTCCTTTCCCTTCCACCCCCACAACAAACAAACACTCTGTGAGGTGAGTGGGGCTGAGAGACTTCAGAGAAGTGGGACTGGCCCAAGGTCACCCAGCAGCTGCATGTGGAGGAGCGGAGACGCGAACCCGGTTCCCCAGATTGCGAGTCCACCGCTCTTAACCACTAACCACTGAAAATCTCACTTTTTTGTTTATTCCCATGAAGTCCAACCTGACTCTTCAGTTTCTTACGCTTCAGCTCTATCAAGTCCATGGCTGAACCTCCTTAAAACCTTTCTATAATAGACCTTTCCCTCAACACATGTTCTCTATGTGGATGATGTGGTTCCTGCAGCACTTTAAAGAAATGTTGCCAATCATCTGCTTGAGAGGGAAAGGAGAGCAGCCAGGTGGAAGAGACGAAATCTAGGAGCATCCTGCCTCAAGCAGCTATTAAGTGGAATTTCATTTTTGCTTCAAGGTTCAGCTCTTGGACCAAGAGGGGAAAGTGTGCTGGACCAGATGGCACATGGGACTGATTCTCCATTCAGTGGTGTATGTGTTTAAGCTTGCTTAAGTCCACATTCAGCTCCAAACTGGATCCGGGGGCATGCCCATGTTCTCAAAGGAGTTGATAAGCATAATTGGTGTGGCAAATTATAACTCACTTATTAAACACTGGGTTTTCTCACCCGTCAGCATCTCTAAAAAGCGGAGTCAGGAGTCAAAAACCCTGCATTTATTTAAACTGAAATCTATTGTCTGAATAGGCAAAAGTAATCAACTAACTTTATTTCATTGGCTGACACATATTCTGTATTCAGTTTCAGTTCTCTGAACATTGATTGGGATATTACCAAAACACCTTCCACAAGTGCACAGGGCTTCTGTTACTGTTTTAAATTACGTAGAATATTAGTGCAAAATAGCCTAGAATTGAGAGGGACGGAAATAACATGTTCTCCCTGCCTTTCATAATTTTGCAAGTCCCTCAGGTCGCCTTTAGTTTTTAACCTGAACTAAACCCCAACCTATTTGAACCATTCCTTTAGTTTTCATTATTAGTTATGCCCCTAAAACAATACAGATGATCAATACATCGGAATCACTGTGTTCTGTTGTTGCTGGTTTTAGAAAACTTTCTATTACCTTGAAAATGAAGCCTTCTGGACAGGTATGGTCATATTTGTAAACCTTGTAGACTACCAGAAATACAACACACGTCAGGAATGCAAGGGCGAAAAGGACCAAAACAGTTACCTGCAAACAGACAATATATTAACAACATACTTAGCAAGACAGTTTTCTGTTTATTGCACACTGTTCACCCCCCCCCCAAAAAAAAACCACTCCAGAAAATGATGGAAAGTTCTGAAACCTACCAGAGCTCCAATTCATTCCGTGAAGGAGCAGGTATATACTGTGCACCTAAATTACTGTGATATACGAGTCCATTCATGCTGTTGCCCAATTCCTGTGATTCTTCCCCCACAAAAGAAAGGGCGAAGATTCTGTCAAAATTGTCTCTGTGCACCAACACCACACATTGCTTAGATCAGAGAAGGGAAACCTGGGGCATCCAGATCCTTGAACTACAACTCTGCTCATCCCTGACCATTGACCATTCTTGCTACGGCTGATGGGAGTTGGGGGTCCCCACAACATGTGAAGGGCCACAGGTTCCCCATCCCTACAGGCTTGTGCCTCTAGTTCCACCTCATAAATTGGAGCACGGGCTTGGTGTGCCAACTGAACTTAGGAAAAGCACAGCATCTATTTCAAGACAGACTTTATTAAGTCAATTCTAGCAGCACAAGAGAGTGTCTTTCCTCTTTGCTAACCAAGAGTCAAATGATATGTATTATGGCTATACAGTCTGCTTCTTAAACCTATTTTTAGCCTTCCTCACTGCAATTGTTCTGGTAAAATGTTTCACACCAAACTCTGAATGCCAGTACCTGTTTAAAGGCTACTCTTTATGTTTCTGGCTTCATTCAACCCCAATGAAAAACCAACTTGAGTTCAGGTACTACTTCCCTGTTCTTCTAAAGATGGAAGGCTCTACCCTTCAGCAGAGTTTGCTCCTGATAGGCAGGCAGTGCCTGGTGGGACAGGTTCTTTACTGCCTACAGTGGTACCTCGGTTTAAGAACAGCCCTGTTTACGAACTATTTGGTTTACGAACGCCGCAAAACCGGAAGTAGTGTCCCAGTTTGCAAACTTTACCTCGGTCTAAGAATGGAAGCCGAACGGTGGAAGGGCACTGGCAGCAAGAGGCCTCATTAGGGAAAGCACACCTTGGTTTAAGAACGGTTTGGTTTAAAAACGGACTTCTGGAACGGATTAAGTTTGTAAACTGAGGTACCACTGTATTTAATAGAACTGGTGTCTTCCACATTTCATCTCCTCCCCAACAACACAGAAACAGAATCCCTTATGGACCTAAGTCTATAAACCACACAGTGACTGCCATGCTAATAGAGCTGAAATTGCTCATTTTATTGACAAGTCGCCTGTGTTCCATTTGCCTTGATTTACCCTGGAGAGGATTATCCAAGCTGTGACTTATCTTTGCTTCTGGTGATAAGGGCTCTACTCTGCTTCTGATCACTCTTTCATAAGAAAATGTCATGAACATACGGAGTGTCCTTTTAGATTCATACTTAGCCCTGTCTATATTCCACTGAAAAGTGGGAGAAGTGAAGTGACGAGCAGTTTGTCCATCAGAAGTTCATGCAGTCACAATGCCAAAAAGATCCCCTCCTTCTTTTAGCCATCTGAATTCTTGCACTGGGAGGGTGGGGATTTGCACTTGGCTAGTCAGAGATGCCAGAAATGTACTGTGTTACTGTCCTGAGGGTTCCTAGCCCACTCTTCGAACTGCCATTACCATAGGAAACAGCAAGAGCAACAATATTCCAACCATTCAAATTGGACAGAACATCCAGAACCGTACAGACAGATTAAATTCCCAGAGATGCTTGACTAGAAAGGAGTGATGTCTTTTAATTAAGGTAAAAGTAATGTATTTTAATTTTTGAATAACTCCCAAAAGACATGGGAGCCTTTCCCATGAAATTCATTCCTCCAGGAACTCCTGGGCAGGGCAATGTGCTTCCTCCCTGCTACACAGAGGAGGGCAGTGGAGTTCTGAGATGAAGCCACACCATTTGCCCAGTCCTCTTGGCTCTTCCATTGCTGGAGTGGCTTGGAACCTCAGAAAGCAATGGGCACTTCGCTGCAGTAGCCTATGAACCAGGTTGCGGACTGCTTGCTTGTCTCTTGAAGGCCTTGCTAACAGATACCTCTCTGGATGCTTTCTGCCCCTGGGACCCTCATGCAAAGATCTTCACACAATGATGCAAAAGTCACTGTGTTCTGTGTGGTGGGAGTCCTAAACCAGACACTAATGGACTGGATGGAGAACAAGAAACTGAAGCTCAGATTGCATTGTGGGGGTCAGGAAAACCCCCAGAACAACTTGCAAGGGTGGGAGAGAGGAGATCAAAATGCTCAGGGAGTCTGTCCCTCCCCCCCCCCCCGCCACAGGAAGCAATCATGAGTGAGAATTGGCCACCTTAATATGCTACAAGCAGTGTAACTGAAACTTACAGATTGTTGTGATTTCTAAGCTTTAGAATGAAAAGGGATACATATAATTGGATAAAGTACGGATTTCCTCTCCTCCCTTTTCCTTTTCAGCATCAAGATAAATCCTGCAATTCTCTAGGGGAGCAAAATCCTACAGCAAACTCTCTCCAATGCATCCGTTACTTAGCAGCCAAACCCAACAATCTAATACCATGAAGGTAATCCCAGTGTGATAACCATAAAGTAATATCTAAGTGGCAACGGGTTTTTCATGTTCCAGCCACTAGTACATAACAATGCAAACATTTAATAATCCTCCGAGTATATATGACTCGGGAGTTGCTTTTTGTTTATTTTCTTCTACCTGCATGAAATAGCTGTCTTCAGCTTTTACACGCAAAAACATCCTGATTTGCTTTTTATGAAAGTTGTTGGTAGATTATATTTCACAATGCAACTTTGAAGTCTTAATCTACACAACACTATGCTGCATTTTGTACACGTTTTAGAAATGTTACACACACAGAATGATCTAGAAACTACTAGAACTCAATTCTTAATTGGACCCAGGACATTGGTTAAATTGAGGTGTCACAGTAAACTGTCATTTGAGCTTCCAAGCATGCAAGAGGCAAACCATGGCTTGGCCTTGCTTTTTAATAGAGTCATGTGATCATAGAATTGTAGAGTTGGAAGGGACCCCGAGGGTCATCTAGTCCAACCCCCTGCAATGCAGGAATCTCAACTAAAGCATCCATGACAGATGGCTACATCACCTTTCAGCTCACTTGTCTCCTCCCAGAATTGTTATTCTTTATTATTATTTATTAAATTTGCATACCGCTGTATACCTGTAGGTCTTAGGGCGGTTACAACATAAAATCACAAAATACATAAAAACAACACTTCCCCAAACTGCTCTGAATTACTGAGAAATACTGTGTGTGAGATGCCTATATTTATCTCCCTTTGGGTCAAAAAGTAGCTGGCCAAGCCATTTTGGGTTGGAAGACTCACCTGAAGGGAAAGTGTTAAGCACCCCTTAATCATTTCTGCTGTCCCAGTCAGATTCCTTCTCACCCCAAAAACTGCATTTTAGTTTAACAATAACAACAACAACCTGCTTAGAGATCACCCATCTCGCAGAGTTTCATCTAGTTTGGCACAAATGCAGGTAGGCTAATCTTAAACTGTTCTTATAGGAGATGAGTCCCCAGCTTTTTTGGACTAGTGGACACATTTGGAGTGTAGACAGAGAGTCGTGGGTATAGGGACATCGGGGGCAGGGAGCACCCTAATTTACAAAATGGCTGCTATGGCCAGTCATAGAAAACAAGGTCAAAAGCCAAGTCACTTGTCTCAGAAACTGAGTGCAAGGCGGAAGTCGGGTCTGAGACCCATTGTCACTAGTGGAAGGACCAGGACACATTAGTGATATGTATGGCGCTCTACAGAACCACTGATGTTAAACAAGCCTAAATGACATGCACAGTCATTGGCACATTCATTTTTGACCAACTACAGATCTGAACCCAGACAAAAAAACGATCAGTCTTAATTATGGTTTACTGACACTTCAATAAATTGTTAAGATTATGTAACTACTGTATTTGAGTTGGGATGACACAGCAAGCTGAAGTTAATCAAAATGGAAGCAAAAGATTCCAATCTTCTCCTTGCAGCTTAGTTTATTTTCTAGTCCAATGATAAGCTGACAAACGGATAATAATAAAACTAAAGTTTTCTACCAGCTGAAAACTCCCACAGTGCAGCATGTCATCATTACCACCAGCTTCAGCTGTTTGTTTGGGAAGAAACTCTTAAGAAATAACCTTGCCTCAAACCTTTGGCCAGTATCTGGAGCTCAGTTGGTTAGAACATGGTGCTGATAACACTGAAGTCGGAGGTTCAATCCCCCTACGGGACAGCTGCATATTCTGGCAGAGCAGGGGGTTGGACCAGATCAGGGGTGGCCAGCTCCCAAGATACTGTGATCTACTCACATAGTTAAAAACTGGCAGTGATCTACCCCCTTTTGGGGGGTTCGGGTCAAAGTTGTTGAGTTTTTTCAGCTTCTTTTGGGGGCGTCAATGATCTACCAGTGATCTACCACAGACGTTCAGTGATCTACCGGTAGATCATGATCTACCTGTTGGACATGCCTGGACTAGATGATCCTTCCAGCTCTGCAGTTCTGTGATTCTATAGCTATACATGGTTGCTTTCACCACCAATCTTAGCTGTTTTTGTAACTATGCCTTCCGCTTTCTGAATGGAGTTGCACAAATGTTATAGGCATTGACTGGGTATCAGATATGAATTGTGTCACAGCACAATGCTATCCATTATGTGTATCCTTTAGTGTTACAATTTTGCTTTGCTTCCTTCCTACCAAGAAGCTCACCTGTCTATCTGCTCTCTTGGTCTTAGGTAATCTGAACTATGAGAAGGTTAATTTCTCTCTCTCTCTTTATCCTCTAAATTCCAAACACTTGCCAATGACTCAGTACAGTGGTACTTTGGGTTAAGAACTTAATTCGTTCCGGAGGTCCGTTCTTAACCTGAAACTGTTCTTAACCTGAAGCACCATTTTAGCTAATAGGGCCTCCTGCTGCTGCTGCGCCGCCGGAGCACAACTTCTGTTCTCATCCTGAAGTAAAGTTCTTAACCCAAGGTACTATTTCTGGGTTAGCAGAGTCTGTAACCTGAAGCATATGTAACCCGAGGTACCACTGTACTTTTAAATCATATTTATTGTCTAATCTGGTGACAGTTGGGTTAGCAAAGCTACACCTTCTTCCCAATACAGCCACACTGTTCCAGGAACTTGTAATGGGTTTTTGATGTTCTGTCCCATGTTGGTTTATGTTCCTCTGTTATGCAAAGTCCCAAAAAAAAATGTTGTAGAGAAATTGTAGGCACCAGCAAAGCCAAGTCTTCTCACCCATTACATCCAGTGGGAGGGATTTCACGCCACTGGTACAGAATAAGGAAGGGCTGCCTCAAGATGCAGGCCAAGGATAGCAACATGCAGAAACAGCCCTAATCCATCCACACCCTTCCAACGAAAGATAATCTTTTGTTTCTCTGCCAACCAAGAACATCCAATCTTTAAAAGAAAAAGCAACTTGATTTTGGGCCCGCCTTTCAATCAGCCCTCCAACAATTTTCAACCTGGACAGGATTTATCCTTCGCTACTAGTGATTTGGTGGCCTGTGGTACTTGCAAGTTTACAGTATTAGAGAACAACATTTTTCATGCACCATCAAATGGACGATAAAAACCAGCAAATTCATGAGTTCAAACATCAAATTTCTGACCAGTGCAGACCCTAAGAACAAAGGAATAAGGAGGAGGGGCATTTAAGGAAATTAAAGTTAACATGGGAAAGAAGGAGCAAAGGTTCAGGGAGCTATCCCTTTATGCTAAATAAATAACAACCTCTAGATAAACAGGCATAATCCAATAGGGAATTATCCTGCACATGCCATATTTAAACACAGAGCTCCCATTAATTTAAATGAGGCACATGCAAGAGACTATCCTGTTGGTCTGAGCCCTAAGATTTTGCATACAGGTCTGTGGGGCTTTCTTAGAGCAATCTCAGTCTAATTAATAAATAATAATAATAATATTTAATTTCATTTATGAATCACTTCTCATGAAGCTTCCCAAGCACAATTTACAATGAAATAAAAACATACACAGAACAACTGCATATATAAAACAGCTAAAACTCTAGCATATATAAACACAATCAACATTTTTCTTTCAAAAACAGCAACACTTCTATAAATCTATTCAAATTCATCGGATACCAGATGGGATAAAAGTCTCCACCTAGAAGTCTTGCTGAAAGAGGAATGTCTTCAAGAGGCACCAAAAAGACAATATTCTGGCAAAGGTTCCACTATGATTCTTCCACCAAAGAACTAAAGACTTTAATTCCTCACTTCAAACTTCTCCCATTTATGCAACAATAGTTGTGGGTTGTTGTTTTTTGTTTAGCCACCTGCAAGGCCCAAGTGAGCGAGGTGATAGGTTCTAAATACAAGAGAATAAGTCAAGCATCTGTTTCTTTATGCCAGAAATAAAGTTATGATATGACTTACCTTAAACCGTTCTGAGACACCTTCAGTGATACTGACTGTGAACTCAGCTATTTTAGGAGTACGGAATTTTCCTTTCTTGCGGTCAGGTTCATATTCTGTTTTTGTCTTGACCACCACCTTTGCAAGGAACATCAACAGGAGACCAATTACCAGCTTGATTGGTGCAGCCAAACTCTCAAACATATAACAATGCAGCCATCTCTCCCTTTGTGCATGACTTGCTCATTAAATATAGTTTGCAGCAAAGGCAAGTGCCACAAAACAAACCTGATGAATCCAGTTCTGCTCACACGTCAGAGGCATCGGGGGAAAGCTGTTCAAATCGTGATTCAACTCATTACATGCAATTCCGTCCTCAGTGACATGAACATTATGAGCATAATCTACCAGAAAGTTCTCCTGTGAAACAGTTCCTGTTTGTTTCAAGTGGGGTTTGCTTGTGCAGGAAACATATCCATGGGTGGTGATAATATTTATGTGTCCGCTTTCTCTCAACGACCCTCAAGGTATTAAAAAGAGAAACTTACTAAAAACGAGCCAACAAAAAGCAAATCACAATAGCCGCAATTTAAATTAATTCAAAGGCTTCCTTTAAAAGCCAGGTTTGGACTACTGTACTTCCTAAAAGCCAGGTTGTGAAGTATCATGGCAAGGCCTCATTTGCTGAATGAAGATCGTCATGGGAAAAGGTCACCCTTAATGTTTTTGATGTCTCAAGGATCTCCCCACCACTTTTTAAGCAGCTGCATAACATGTGCCTTCTTCTGTCACTATTGGGAAATTATGAACGCAGATTATTTCTGGAAGCAGATGTGTAACAACCACCTCATTTCCTGTAATGCTGTTTTTTTCTCATTAATTTGACACCAAGTCTTCCCTTACCTTGGTGTCATATTAGGCCATCATTCAAGTCTCTAAGTTAGGTATATTTCCGTGCAAAAGGAAGCTTGTGTTTTACCCTCAGTCTATAAACATCCTTAGGCTGCAACTCTAAACATCCTTACTCTGTTTTCAATGGGTCTTGCACCAACGGGGCTTACGTCTGAGCAGACATCTGCAAGTCCAGTGGTGTTCATGTTCACCTCAATGTGCTTAAGGTTATAAATCTTCCTTAAACGCTGGGTGGCTTAAATTGGGGGTGGCCAGCATGGCACATGTGCCCACAGCAGCATTCCATGGCACCCACAGGTTTCCCTCCCCAGCATCCCCCTCCAAAAAAATTCATGCTTGAAAGAAGCATTCTGTTGTAGCCAATATAATAGTCTGTGAGACATGAGGGGTTGTGTGTGTGCTGCCCATGACGGCTTCTCCAGATGTGCAAATGTGCCCCAAAAGGTTGGCGAGCCCTGACTTAAATCCTTGCAGAATACCTTTTAAAATGGTGCTGTTTTCTAGAATCAGAAAGCTGGACAGATTCGGGGTCTATGAAGAGCTCCTGTGCATCGTGACTAAGAGGTTAAGCTATAAATTGGGCGTCTCAATAGCACTGACCCACCTTTCCTTAAGCCTTTTCTTAAAGGTTCCTTGAAATAATGGGTTGTACACCATGCCATTCTTTGGTGAGCAAAACATCCCCGGCAGGCCTTCGCCTTTCTCCCCTCCCCTCTGCAGCCCCCTGTGTATCTCAAAATGTGCTCTGGAGGGTTGGGGAACCCTATGTAGGGACCACAAGCGGACGTCCTGTGACACAAGCAGAAGTCTGCTCAGGCAACACTGGGCTCCAACCACTTTACAGGAAAGACTATATACACACCAAGTGTATTATTATTGCCCTTTCCGAACTCACTGCACTGGGCAGAATTTGATGATCCAATACCATATCAGAGAAAGACATAGGGTGGCATTCAACCAAGTTTTACTCAACTGTTAAGTCCACTAATTTCAATAGTAAGGAAACCTGTTGCTACACAATGCTCTTTTCCTAGGTAAAATTTCCCCCTAAAATTAAACCTTGAAAAGTCTCCTTTTTAAAATCACATCACTAGCAAACAGCACTATATAATGCAGAGGTGAGCAAGCTTTTCTTCTGTCAAGGACTATGCTCTAGCAGCTGGAAGCAAAGATGGGAGGGGCTACGTGCCATTTCTCTCTCCCTCCCTTGATGCTGTTTCTTTCCCTCTCCTGTCTCTCCTTCTCACCCCCCCCCCCGCTTCTCTCTCTCTTTCTGCCACCCCTTCTACCATTTCCCCCTTCTTTTCACCAGTCTGAAATTGGGCCAAGAAATCATGCTGAAGCCATGTTCCTACCTCTGCAAGAGTGTGTTAATGGAATTGCATGAGGTACATCTTCAAAAATGAGGCAGCTGCAAGACCCCTCTTGAAGAAATCCTTGCCAAGTCCTGTTAATTTTTTAAAACAGCAACCAGTGGCAAACCTTCCTTTCTTGGTCAAGATGCTCAAGCTATTCAGTGCCTTTTGCAGGCAAGGTGGTGGCTGTTCATCTACTGGCATTCCTGGATAACACAGGTTTTCTGATTTCAATTCTGACCTGGTTTTGGGCAGAAATGGCTTTTTAGCCATTGGCCACTGCTCACTTTCAGGAAGTGAAGAAGATGCCTTAAGCAGATTCAGATCACTAGTACATCTAGCTCAGGACTGTTGGCTACCTGGTTATTTGTGCAATGTTTCCAGAGAAGTAAAATGACTCCAACGATTTACTGAGCAATCAATGTGATCTGTTTGCAGGGAGGTCGCATGATGTTGCCTGAAGCAACTGTGAACCCACATTTTCCTCATCACAAAAAGTCTGATTTTGGGAGGAAACAGGTTTGCTAGGGAAAAATACTAATCAACTTCAGTTGTGCCAGGCATACTTGCTTTCAGCGTCTGGTTAAGCCCTTAACTGTGGAAACAGTTAAATGGTTGAAGGGAATTAAAGGGTTGTCTGGAGGACCACAGATTCAGCATCCACCATCTAGAAGGAATTAGGTACAAGTAGATGCAAAAAGGGAGTCACAATACACAGTATCCCAGGAGAAGAATGAGCCCAGCTTCTTCCTGCATTCAGAATGCAGTTGACACAATTGCCAGTTGAATGATGAAAGTCTATTGTCCTAGCCTATTGTCTTTCTCCACCCCTTCCATACCTCAAGCTGACAAACTGCCTTTATTCTATTTTTCAAACACACACACACACACACACACACACACACAATGTACATTCATTAAACGGAATGTCCTTTTTTGCACTAGTTGCTTATTTAAAAACCACCTAAGCAAAACCATATGAAATCCTGGCCCAGAGAGGGGTGTGGCTGTGTGATATCTCAGGGAGCCAGCCAAGGTGGGATTTCCTCAAGCTTTGGAATGTGCGGAAATTGCACGCCTGAGAACTAAGCCAACTTCAAAGGTGAATGTGTTATGAGCCAGTATTCCAGGTTTTGTTTTTAAATAGTAGCAAGCTGGAAGATGCCATTTTCATAAGGACCACAATGCACAAGGAAGGGAAGTGTTCATTCTTCCCCCATCACACCTCTAACCAAAAATCACCCATTAGCCTTAGGAAGAAACCTCTTGCTCCTGCCAGTGCTAAGAGACAACTGAGTGCCATGTGCAGTTTGACCCCGATCATTATCAACGGGCTTCTACAGGGGGTTCGCCACTCAAGCTATCTATGTCTGCCTGCACATACGCTTGGGACGCACATGCTCCCGGCATGGCTACTTGGCTACCATAAGGCAGAGGAGGCAACATCCATGTCCACAGCTGCTTTTAGCCAAAATGGTTCTTGGGGTAGCTGCAAGTGGCAAAATGGCTGTTTTGGAAAAGGGAGAGACAGAGCAGTGGGGGTCGAGGGACAGGGGCATCCCTCATAGTACCATGAGACCAAAGCAAGTCACACAATTTCTGCTGAAACTGTAGCCTTCTCAGTGTGCAGCTACCCATTGGCTTTCAGCGGGGGGGGGGGGGGGGGCACATCTTATTGAGCAGAGGTACTGGCTGACAAATTCTTGCACCACTGCCCTATGGGCCATGTGGTGGAGAGGGAATTTTTATTAATTTCAACGGGTTTACTCTGATCAAGAGCAATATGATTATGAAAAATCAGCCTGGAACCCAATTTCCAGATGTACTTGATGCCCAACTGCCGATTACATTATTTGGCAGTTTCTGGTGAAGAAGAAAGGGGAGCACCCGTCAAAAGCCAAAAAGAGTAGCCAAAAGCCTTTACTAGCTAGCCCAACTCAACAACATTTTCCAGGGGACATGTCAAGATATGCTCCTATCCCATATACAACCTTGTCATATTCTTTATTGGAGAACAAAATTATGTAGGAGCAACAACTGAAGAGCTGGGCTGAGTGCAAAGAGGGTATCTGGTGGGCAAGAAGCCACACCCAGGGATGTGAACAAAAGCATGTAGAGCAGCTGCAACAAAGCCTTTGTGTGTTCTATGTTGCAACAACCACAGCTCTCAGCTCTGCTATTCAAGGCTTCCAGGCCCCTAAGTATATCTACAGATTCCTTTTCCAAGCATTACTTGCAATTTATCTTTACAAGCTAGTTAAAAAGGGCCAGTACCTGCTCTGGGTTGTCTCTAAAGGATATTTTTATTTAAATTTGTAAATATTGCCCTACAAACATGTTTGCAGGACAGTTCACATAGGACTTCGTTTTTTAAAAAACAACTATCATAAATAATATGGAATACAATAGTAAAAATTATTGTACAGCAATAAAAAGACAAAAGCAGCAGTTAAAACAACTGAAATTTAGAAGCCTGGGGGAATAAGAAAGTATTTGCCTGGCACCAAAGAAATAATAACTACTTCAGCACCAGGCACCTGGGGAGGGAATTCCACAAATCCAGTGCCACCAAACTTATCTGAGGTTATTCCAGTGTAATTGTCTGGGTCCCCCAGCCCACAGTCCTAAGAACTATAATTTTGTGTGGGTGCTGAGGATTCACTGCTATGGCTTTTCCCTGGGAAGAGGCAATAACCATGAAACCAGGTCAAATCTGTAGCATGAGCTATGAATCCCTTTCTGTCCCTAGAAAAGTATCACTTCACGATGTTGGTAATGTACTGTAATTGAACCCGTGCATGACAACCACGTTTTGCATGTCCTTTAGAGGCAGAAGCATTTCTTGTGAAAGCCTCCTTCCTATCAGTCCAGGGAAGAGGTGAGGAAGAGCCTCGTGGGGTTGTGCTCTAGGGAAATCTAACGGAGAAGATCTGAGAGTATTTTTGTTCAAAAATATTTCTTAAGCTGCACTGCAAAGCCTGGAAAGAAGAGGACAACCTCATTATTCAGAATGAACTTCTTATTCAAACACATAGGGATGAGGTTGGCAGCAGGTTACTGGCTAAACAATGGGGGATTTGGAGATTCAGATGCTGTAAAATGGAGTAAAAAGACACAGAGATATTATATGATTGAAACAGATGTACCAGACATATGATACTGTAATTTAAAAGGTTCTCAGGAAGTAGCAATAGATTTAATTCTCAAGGAAAACCTTTAAACTATACAATTGTTGGTTCCAACGTATTTCTCAAAACTGAAAAACCTGGTTTCACAGTGTTGCTTTGCAAGCCTCTGTGACAGACATTCTTTTGTTGTTTGGCTGAGATCTGGGTGCGATTGTCAGGGGTGGAAACCAAAAACCGACTGTACCTTATCAGGAGGTGGGAACTGTAGTTGATTGACATCCAGGGGTGTGATCAAGGGGATGGTGTCAAATCCATCCTCCAAGAGGGGCTGCTTTGTGCTCTTCTCGCTAAAATTATTTCCCAGCTTCACCATTTTCTTTTCCTGGACGAAAGGGAGTCCTGGAAAATGCACACGTGCGGAAGCGCAAAGGACGGGTCACAAGAGCACTCTGCGCCAAAAAATGGCCAGCCTCCCTCCCGATACGAGACCACTTGCCAGCTGGGGGGCACGGCCAGCCCCACTTCCCTAACCTGTCATCCATGGAGGGCTGCGGGGGGGGGGGGGAGTGCGCTACTCGATCCCTTCCTTCCCCGCAATTCGGTGCGCAGCCAGAGAGCCGCTTGCGCGGAGCCTGCCCTGCAAGTTCCACGGGTGGGAAGGAGGCATGTCTGGGGGGGAGACCCATTTCGCCCCCCCTGGGTGCCCCCCCGCAAGCCCCGGCTTCCCTTTCTTCTCTTCCTCCCTCCGCCTCCATCACGGCGCCCCTCCTGGGCTCCCTGCCTCCCTCTCTCCCTGCCTCCCTGCCTCCCTCCTCTCCATCCCCCCTCCTCTGCCCCTTTGTCCTCTCTGCCCTCCTCCTCCGAGACACAAGGACTGCCAAGGGGGCCCGCGGCTGCCCACCCCCCCCCGGGGCCATGCCCGGCTCCCGTCCCCACCCTCCTCGCCCCCGGCTCTGCGCCTTACCTCGCCTCCTGCCTTTGCGGATGTTCCTGGGCTCTCCGCCTGGCCTCCTCGGCTTCAGCTCCGGCAGCAATGGCGGAGCCGCACGTCGGGTCTCTCGCCTGGCGCTGGCGAAGGGCTGCTGGGGAGCGGAGGGAGCGGCGCCGGCTTAATGGGCGCGCGGCGAGTGGCTCCTTCCTCCTCCTCCTCCTCCTCCTCCTCCAGCAGCAGCAGCGCCTCCGGCGTGACGCAGCCCGCGCGTCGCCGCCTCCCCCCCCCCCCCGGAGCCCAGAAGCACCAAGGAGCCCCCGGGCGACCCACGCCCCGCGCGCTCGGGCTGTGGCAGAGGGAGGGCGGGCGGGCGGAGGCGGGGGGCTCCGTCGGAGCGAGGCTTCTGCCGGCTGCGGGAGGGGCAGAGGGAAGCTTGGGCGAGGCAACCGCGGAGCGAGCGAGGCCGGCGGGGCAGGTGGCGAGGCGGGCGGGGGGGCGGGCGGGGGTCTCCCGGAGTGCGTGCGCCTCTGCTGCCGCCGCCCCTCCCGCAGTATTGCTTGCACTGGTTTTTCTCTCACTGGGGTTTATTTCTTGTAGAAACCCCGGGGCGGGGCGGGGGGCTTATTACTGCGAAAATGTCCCCTGGAAACCCCCCCCCCCACGCTGCTAAAAAGGAGGGGACCCCAAGGCTCCCCCAGGAGAAAGCAAGCGCCGCAGCCAAACAAAGGGAAGCGGGAAGCGGCCTGCCCGGCGGAATGGGCTGTGCGGGGCCGACCCTCCCGAGTCCCGACCCCGGGCCAGGCTCCCGACACCTCCCCGGATGCCTCATTTGCCTCTATGGAAATTCTTTTTGTTAAGTTTGGGCCCAGTTCTCCAATCTGTTATGGTCATATTGAATCCCGATTCTGTCTTCTGCGGCACCAGCTACCCATCGCTGTTTGGTGCCATCTGCAAATTGGATGAGCATCCCCTCAATTCCTTCATCCAAGGCATTCATAAAGATGTTGGATAACAGTGGGGCCCGGGCATGTAGAGACCTCACACACATTGATATCTTGCCTGTGGGCTTCTTGTGAGCGTCCGGCTCACCACAGCGGGAACACAATGTTGGACTTGATGGGAAGAGCACTGCTGGGCGAGGCTCAAGTTCTAACCATGGCAGGTTCCCATGTGTGGTAACTGGAGGCAGAAATGGGCTTGGGAAGAAGATGGCACTGTTTTTATGGCACATGAGACCCAGCACATCTATTGATAGAATTAAACACGGCAAAGGGCTAGTTGTGTTTCATCAGCAGGTTAGCTAATGAAATGGACCTATCAGTGCTGTTTCAGTAACAATGTGATAATCAACAATACTGGTGTGATTTAAAAAATAAAATTCTGGCTTAGTGAAGGGAAATCTATTTTGCCTCATGTTTCTTGAGAAGCAGAATAGAAAATCAATAGTATCCTGGAAAAGAAAAGAAAAGAAAATGGCTGAAGAAATATTTTGGCTGCTTACTCAGACAACCCGTAACCACTTTTCCTATTTAAAAGCTTGCCATATGATGTCTTCACCCCCTGAGAGGCAGCCCTTCCTAGTTTATGCCCATGTGGGAACCCAGCATGATCACATCCCCACAGCCACATGGAAACATGGGAGGCTTGGTAGTCACTGAGTCACTGACAGGCAGACAGGTATTATAAATATTTTTCAGTGACCAAAATGAACCTGGCTGCCAGTCTCTGCTGAAGGTACAATTACACTTCAGCAGCACTTGTTGAACTTCAGACTCTTTAGTTTATAGATAGTTTATAGAATTGTAGAGTTGGAAGGGAACCTGAGGGTCATGTAGTCCACCCCCCTGCAATTAAGGGATCTTTTTGCCCAACGCAGAGATCGAACCCACAACCCTGAGATTAAGTGTCTCATACTCTACGGCATGGGAAGGCAAACTAAGGCCTGCAGGCCGGAACAGGCCCAATTGCCTTCTGGATCCGGTCCACGGACGGTCCAGGAATCGCCGTGTGGATCACCAGTGTGTGCATTCTTTTTCCCTCTCCCTCACACAGCGGTGGCAGCACCTCCTCCCTCCCTCCTCCTGGCTTCTCCCCGCCCTGCCTAGAGGAGGAAGGGGGCTGGGCTTTGTTGGTGCTGTTGCAGGAAACCCCCCCCCCCCATCATTCAGTTTGTACAAACTTCACACTCACACACTACATACGCTACGCTTGTGTTTTCTATAAATTCATAGAAAATCAACCATACATCGGATTTGCACTGTTCAACTTTTATTTTACTCCATGAAGGAAGGACTACAAAATGGGGAAGGTTTGATACAGGGCAGCCATAATCCCTTGAGCATACCAGCACATACACAGGAGCCCTGCCCAGTTGCTATGCCAACCCTGATGGTCCTAGACAGAAGACCATCAAGATCACAAAGAACTTGCATATGGGAGTGGATTCAGCACAGACTGGAACAAAGGACAATAATCAGCTCTTCCCTCTGGGGGCAGGAAACTGCAAACTCCCCTCTGTCACCTGGAAAGTACACATGGGGAGGGGGAAAGGGGGAACCAACCAGGTGACAGGACACTCAGGTTACCATCACAACTTCTCCCTCAACCCCTCATTTCTGTGATGTAGGTGTGATGTATCTGATGGGTGGTCTTGGGTTACACCCCTTCTGTGATGTATGTATGATGTTTCTAGGTGTGGTCTTGATCTTGTTGTTGTTTAGTCGTGTGCAACTCTTCGTGACCCCATGGACCAGAACACACCAGGCCCTCCTGTCTTCCACTGCCTCCTGCAGTTTGGTCAAACTCATGTTTGTAGCTTCGAGAACACTGTCCAACCATCTCGTCCTCTGTCGTCCCCTTCTCCTTGTGCCCTCCATCTTTCCCAACATCAGGGTCTTTTCCAGAGAGTCTTCTCTTCTCATGAGGTGGCCAAAGTATTGGAGCCTCATTTCACAATCTGTCCTTCCAGTGAAAACTCAGGGCTAATTTCCTTAAGAATGGATGCGTTTGATCTTCTTGCAGTCCATGGGACTCTCAAGAGTCTCCTCCAGCATCATAATTCAAAAGCATCAATTCTTCGGCGATCAGCCTTCTTTATGCTCCAGCTCTCACTTCCATACATCACTACTGGGAAAACCATGGCTTTAACTATACGGACCTTTGTTGGCAAGGTGATGTCTCTGCTTTTTAAGATGCTGTCTAGGTTTGCCATCGCCTTTCTCCCAAGGAGCCGGCGTCTTTTAATTTCGTGACTGCTGTCACCATCTGCAGTGATCAAGAAAGTAAAATTTCTCACTGCCTCCATTTCTTCCCCTTCTATTTGCCAGGAGGTGATGGGCCCAGTGGCCATGATCTTCATTTTTTTTATGTTGAGCTTCAGACCATATTTTGCGCCCTCTTTCACCCTCATTAAAAGGTTCTTTAATTCCTCCTCACTTTCTGCCATCAAGGTTGTGTCATCTGCATATCTGAGGTTGTTGATATTTCTTCCGGCGATCCTAATTCCGGCTTGGGATTCCTCCAGACCAGCCTTTCGCATGATGAATTCTGCATATAAGTTAAATAAGCAGGGAGACAATATACAGCCTTGTCGTACTCCTTTCCCAATTTTGAACCAATCAGTTGTTCCATATCCAGTTCTAACTGTAGCTTCTTGTCCCACATAGAGATTTCTCAGGAGACAGATGAGGTGATCAGGCACTCCCATTTCTTTAAGAACTTGCCATAGTTTGCTGTGGTCAACACAGTCAAAGGCTTTTGCATAGTCAAGCAGAAGTAGATGTCTTTCTGGAACTCTCTAGCTTTCTCCATAATCCAGCGCATATTTGCAATCTGGTCTCTGGTTCCTCTGCCCCTTCGAAATCCAGCTTGCACTTCTGGGAGTTCTCAGTCCACATACTGCTTGAGCCTTCCTTGTAGAATTTTAAGCATAACCTTGCTAGCGTGTGAAATGAGTGCAATTGTGCGGTAGTTGGAGCATTCCTTGGCACTGCCCTTCTTTGGGATTGGGATGTAGACTGATCTTCTCCAATCCTCTGGCCACTGCTGAGTTTTCCAAATCTGCTGGCATATTGAGTGTAGCACCTTAACAGCATCATCGTTTAAAATTTTAATTATAGTTCAGCTAGAATATCATCACTTCCACTGGCCTTGTTATTTGCAGCGCTTTCTAAGGCCCATTTGACTTCACTCTCCAGGATGTCTGGCTCAAGGTCAGCAACCACACTACCTGGGGTGTACGAGACATCCATATCTTTCTGGTATAATTCCTCTGTCTTCTTTAATTCCACCTCTTCTTGATGTCTTCTGCTTCTGTTAGGTCCTTTCCACTTTTGTCTTTTATTATGGTAATCTTTGTACAAAATGTTCCTTTCATATCTCCAATTTTCTTGAACAAATCTCTGGTTTTTCCCATTCTGTTGTTTTCCTCTATTTCTTTGCATTGCTCGTTTAAGAAGGTCTTCTTGTCTCTCCTTGCAATTCTTTGGAAATCTGCATTCAATTTCCTGTATCTTTCACTATCTCCCTCACATTTTGCTTGCCTTCTCTCCCTCGCTATTTGTAAGGCCTCGTTGGACAGCCACTTTGCTTTCTTGCATTTCCTTTTCATTGGGATGGTTTACGTTGCTGCCTCCTGTATAATGTTGCGAGCCTCTATCCATAGTTCTTCAGGCACTCTGTCCAGCAAATCTAAATCCTTAAACCTGTTCCTCACTTCCACTGTGTCCTCATAAGGGATTTGACTGAGATTGTATCTTACCAGTGGTTTTTCCTACTTTCTTCAGTTTAAGCTTGAATTTTGCTATAAGAAGCTGATGATCTGAGCCACAGTCAGCTCCAGGTCTTGTTTTTGCTGACTGTATAGAGCTTCTCCATCTTTGGCTGCAGAGAATATAATCAATCTGATTTCGATGCTGCCCATCTGGTGATGTCCATGTGTAGAGTCGTCTCTTGTGTTGTTGGAAAAGCGTGTTTGTGATGACCAGCTTGTTCTCTTGGCAGAACTCTATTAGTCTTTGCTCTGCTTCGTTTTGAACTCCAAGGCCAAACTTGCCAGTTGTTCCTTTTATCTCTTGACTCCCTACTTTAGCATTCCAATCTCCTATAATGAGAAGAACATCCTTCTTTGGTGTCATTTCTAGAAGGTGTTGTAAGTCTTCATATAATTGGTCAATTTCAGTTTCTTCAGCACCAGTAGTTGGTGCATAAACTTGGATTACTGTGATGTTAAAAGGTCTGCCTTGGATTCGTAGCGAGATCATTCTATCATTTTTGAGATTGCATCCCAGTACAGCTTTCGCCACTCTTTTGTTGACTATGAGGGCCACTCCATTTCTTTTACGGGATTCTTGCCCACAGTAGTAGATATGATGGTCATCCGAACTGAATTCGCCCATTCCCGTCCATTTTAGTTCACTGATGCCCAGGATGTCAATATTTATTCTTGCCATCTCATTTTTGACCGCATCCAACTTACCAAGGTTCATGGTTCTTACATTCCAGGTTCCTATGCAATATTTTTCTTCACAGCATTGGACTTTCCTTTCGCTTTCAGGCATATCCGCAACTGAGCGTCCTTTCGGCTTTGGCCCAGCAGCTTCATCAGCTCTGAATCTAGTTGTACTTGTCCTCCGCTCTTTCCCAGTAGCATGTTGGACACCTTCCAACCTGAGGGGCTCATCTTCTAGCGTTAAAGCTTTTATATGCCTGTTGTCTTTGTCCATGGAGTTTTCTTGGCAGGGATACTGGAGTGGCTTGCCGGTTCCTGCTCCAGGTGGATCACGTTTGGTCAAAACTCTTCACTATGACCTGTCCATCTTGGGTGGCCCTGCACGGCATAGCTCATAGCTTCTTTGAGTTATTCAAGCCCCTTCGCCACGGCAAGGCAGTGATCCATGAAGGGGGGTCTTGATCTACAGGGTGGCAATTTCAAAAGTCTTTATAAGGCCTTGCACACCATTTTTCTGGGTCCCTCCTCTCTCCTGAAGGTGAGGGGAGCACCCTGTTGCAACAGATCAATAAAGGCCAAGCCTACAGGCTGCTGTTTTGCTCCAAGTTATCCTGGTTGGTGTCTTTGTTTTTGTCCAAGGGAGCCCTCAGATTTTTCCATTAACAGTGCCAGCAGCAGCAGCGCTCGAGCAGCCGCCATTTTAAGCAGCCCCTCTCCAGAGCCCTTTCACATGCCGCTCATCATCTCACTGCCACCGCCGCCAGCCCCTGCTGCTCGCAAGACACAGGTAAGCAGCCACCGGGACTCGTGGTGCACTTGCATCATTTCCCCTCCCCCCATATAGTCCAGCCCCCCGCAAGGTCTGAGGGACAGTGGACCGGCCCCCTGCTGAAAAAGTTTGCTGACCCCTGCTCTACGGACTGAGCTGTCCCAGGTCAACTCCATGAAGGAACTCCAAGAAGGATAATGGGATTGACCCTATATTATATGGCTGTTGTGAGGATTATAAAGCATTGTACAGGAAGCACTTTACAAATGTTTGTTTTTATTCATTTATTAAGACGACAAACCCTAAGGCGAACTTGTCACTGGCCCAGCTCACTTTCATTCTGTAGCGTCTTCATAGCCAAACCCCAGAGGGTCACACTGGAGAAAAATGGTCCTTCGCTGTTTCTGTATTCAGCAGAAGACGCACGACTACTCAGCTCACTGCTGCAGCCACTGCCCAGTGTAGTCATGGAAGTCTGAGTCATGGAATTGCCTTCAGACTGCAGAGGTTCCTCCTCAGGGGGTAGGTCCACGCCTTTATAATAGCATGTCCGATTAGGTCTTTGCTGAGATTTGCAGAGTTTAACAGGATCCAAGCTCAATTTCTGTTGGTTCGCACACTCATTCTGTTGCACGATGGGTCGCGCCTTGCGGAATGTTGCCCCAGGGCTGTCAAATTCAGTGGTCAAATTTCCGTTTGGGTGGATGGGAAACTTCACGGACACTGGCAATAAAGTTACAGATATTTCTTGGGCAAATGAGTCTGAGCTCTGGGGCTTCTCAAGTTCAGATATTTCTACTGTCTGGGAAAAGTCATCCAGTGTATTTGGATCACTGTTACCAACTTTGCAATGGATTTTTTTGTGCCGACGCAGGACGGCAGAGCGACTGAAGCCTTTATTGCAGGTCTCACAGTTATACGGCTTTTCCCCTGTGTGAGTCCGGATGTGTCTCCGTAAGTCGCCAGACCCCACAAAGCATTTTCCTGTAAAACAAGAAAGGTTATTTGGAAATGGTATCACCCAACAGGTATCAATTGTCTTGTGCATGTGTTACAAATGAATAATTATTGTGTCTAAAATTATCGTGTCTAAAATACACAGTTTGTATTTATTGGAGTTTGCTGTTACCTGGGTCCCATGTGCTGTTAAATGTGTCCAAGTGATGGCATACGCAATAGGTTATAGGAACCTGCTATTTTTATTAAGGCTGCGCTGTCCATCAATTTTACACGTGGTGGAGCATTTAATTATTTTGCCCATGAAATAATATTCCTTAGTTGAAATAATGTATCATGTATCTTTCAATAACAGATATTACTATTAGATAACTGTGGGATGTATTCAACACAGCACTAAGTTAAAGTCACTCAGGAATATATTATATTATTATTATTATTATTAAAATTTATATACCACCCTTCATCTGAAGACCCCAGGGTGGTTCACAACTGAAAAATATAAAATAAGAATACAAAATACATACTGAAAACCTTCCTTCCTCAGTATAACAATACAGATGTGAAGAGTTCACCAGGATCAATAATACTTCCCGCTTGAAAGTGCGTAACACCTACAATACTGGTCTGTGGGTTCTAACTGACCCTACCGTCACTGTTGCAACTGCAGACATGTAGCCTATGCTTTTCCTTGATATCTGTGCTTCAGGCAAGCTGACTATACTTCTAGGATCATTCCAGAGTCCAATGGCCTGTAGATGCATGTCTGCTAGGGAGATTCATCTTTCTGAGCAATCTGTATTGGTTAAATGGCAATAGCTACTGTATAGAGAATGCGGTAAATTTATTCCGCTGGTGAAATGTTCTGTGTGAAATGCTGTTGCACAAGAGAATGCGTAAGCAAGCTACTGGTAGCTTTGTGCACAACTCACTGTTGCACAATGAGTTTCTAATAATCACAGTTTGGTTGGGGTCCTCTGTTGTACAACACTAAAACTCACCTGTCTGCTAATGCAGAAGCCCTTGCGCCAGACGGCAGCTAAGCTTGCATGCAGCCCTATTGCCGATGGAATCATTTTTATTGTTTAAGCCAAAGCGAAGAGGCTATCATAGGCGGGAAATTCCACGGGAACAAAACATTGCCAAAGCAAAGTTATGAATCAGGGGAGGGGAACTGCGGAATTCAGTCATCGTTATTTCCGTGCTCAGAAAACCCACAAGAGCAAGAAAGAAGCACTTGCAACCATTTATTTTGGGTTTTTTTTCCAAACTGAGCATGTCCCACTACACTTTGGAAAAGGTGGCTTGTTTTATCTTTAAAGTGGCAATTTGTGGGGGTGATAAATTAAATTTTTCAGGGGAGCAAACTCTTATCAGGCAGAATGCTTGGTTTAATGATTATTTTAACTGTGTAATGTATTTTACTCTGTTTTATGCATTTTATTTTTTGGCTACACAAATAAATGATACTCCTGTATATAAATGGAAGCACAGACTTACCACATGCAGAGCAGCTGTACGGTTTCTCTCCAGTGTGCCTGATCCTGTGCTTTACTAACTTTCTGGGCATGTTAAATGATTTCCCACACTCATCGCAGGTGAACACCTTCTCGACTCTATGGTTCTTCTTGTGTTCCTTTAAATTGCTGAAGTTACTAAATCCTAGAAGGACAGAGACGGTTGCTCACAGGGTGCAAGCCACAAAATGGCTCCATTACGCCGATGCAGCTCTTGGACATATGGGATGTCACCAGCCCCTTGGACTGACAGGTCTGCTCCTACTAGTCATGGCACAAGATTGCCAACTGCGGCAGGCTAGCAGGACCATGATTCGAGTTATGGGTGGGGTTTGCTTGGGCTGAGGAGAGACACACCAAGTAGGGGAACCTATGCCACATGGTATATAGCTGACAACAATAAAGATCAATCCAATCCAAAAAAAAAAAAAAGGAGCAAGTTCCTTGCTCAATATCTAAAGGGAATTGCCGATGATACGACTGAAGCCAAACTGAGATATCTATTAAATGATGATGACCCCCTAAGATCACTCATGGTTGCCAGATTCTTGATCAGCGTCCTTTCCCTAAAGAAGAGAAACGGATTCCTGTGTGGCTCGGATAATCCCTTTAAACCATGATCTATCTTTAGGATGTAATTAGGTGATATCACTATTGATGTCTTCTATTAATTTATGAGCAGAGGGCGATGTTTATGTTACAAATTTATTTTAATGTATGATGTTGGTCTTTTGTTTTTGTTTTGCTTTGGTACTTGTCTGTTTTTTGTAAGTTTGGCGGTTTTAAATTTGGAGGTTCAAGTACATTATGGTGGTATGGGAAACTGTCGTGTGACGGGCCAATGGCCGTAATAAAGATCAATCCAATATAGCTGACAACAATTTTGTCATCCGGGCCTCTGTGCACCCTGCCCCGTTCTGCCCTTTTAGTGACATGTTTAATGACATTTCTAGGTTTGGCGCTGCATGCGTGATGGCGCATCATTCTGACGTACGTTGATCAGTGGTTGCCTCTAGAGGGCTTGTGAATGAGGTCTATCCACAGCCTAGGAAGGCTGGAAGCTGCCTTGCATTGAGACAGACCATTCTTCCATCTAGCTCATGCCTTATCTACACAGGTTAGAAGTGGCTCTCCAGGCCCCAGGGAGGAAAATTTCCCAGCGCCCACCTGGAAAAGCCAGTAACTGAATCAGGCACAATCTGCATGCAAAGCCGATGTTCCACTCTTGAGCTGTGGCCCATCCCCAACGATTGCATCTCGAGGATATGCTCCAACTCACCTCGACCACAAATATCGCACAAGTGTGGCTTTTCTCCAGTGTGAATAATGATGTGGCGTTGGACATCTCCGGATGCAGCAAACCTGGAACAGGAATTTAAAAGGTCGCTTCAGTTTGGTTATGAACCTTATACAGTGGTACCTCAGGTTACAGACGCTTCAGGTTACAGACTCCGCTAACCCACAAATAGTACCTTGGGTTAAGAACTTGGCTTCAGGATGAGAACAAAAATCGCGTGGCAGCAGCGGGAGGCTCCATTAGCTAAAGTGGTATCTTAGGTTAAGAACAGTTTCAGGCTAAGAATGGACCTCCAGAATGAATTAAGTACCGTATTTTTCGCTCTATAAGACACACCAGACCATAAGACGTACCTAGTTTTTTGGAGGAGGAAAATAAGAAAAAATATATTCTGAATCTCGAAGCCAGAACAGCAAGAGGGATCACTATACAGCGAAAGCAGCGATCCCTCTTGCTGTTCCTGCTTCTGGGATAGCTGCGCAGCCTACATTCGCTCCATAAGATGCACACACATTTCCCCTTACTTTTTAGAAGAGAAAAAGTGAGTCTTATAGAGCAAAAAATACGGTACTTAACCTGAGGTACCACTGTATGCCTTTTCACAGCTGTGCTTCTTATTCTAAAACTGAAAGTGTTGATACAATCACCTGCACAAATATGTCAGGCTTCCTAGGAGGAATTGCAGCGCAGCATGGATTGAGCACCTCCACATGGTCTGTCCTTTTCTGGCCCTCATGATGCCACAAATGGAAAGGGCCACGTCTGCAATTCCCACCAGGAGATGATGGCTCAAACAATCACATTCCTGCAGTGCTGTGAGCACACCAGTGGTTTGTCTCGCTAGAAGTTGACCGAATTGGAGCTATGTGTCACAGCGGAAGCTGCTACGCTCAGCCCTCGATTATAATCAAAGCTAAAAGTGCTGGACAGATGCAGTTGTGAAATATAAAGCACCATCTCATGTCAGATGCTGCCAGAAATCTCCTGCAGATATAAATGTTAATACAGTGCTACTGTGGACTGCTATTTCTCTAGCCAATTATTTAGGCTGCATAACATTTCAACTAACTCAGAAGTTGACATACAGTCTTGCCAAACGGAATGAAGGAATAACAATACTGTAGGTTTTTAACGGTACAGTGGTACCTCTAGATGCGAACGGGATCCGTTCCGGAGCCCCGTTCACATCTAGAAGCAAACGTGACTAGCGATGGCACGTCTGTGCATGTGTGCGCCGCTTTTCGCTGCTTCTGCGCATGCGCGTGGCATCATTTTGAGCGTCTGCGCATGTGCAAGCGGCGAAACCCGGAAGTAATGCGCTCCGTTACTTCCGGGTTGCCGTGGAGCACAACTCAAACACACTCATCCCGAAGCACATTCAACCTGAGGTATGACTGTA
Organism: Podarcis melisellensis; assembly: GCF_964234715.1. Lineage (NCBI taxonomy): Eukaryota > Metazoa > Chordata > Lepidosauria > Squamata > Lacertidae > Podarcis > Podarcis melisellensis. The sequence continues at coordinate 76,469,332 of NC_138541.1, read as the reverse complement.
TTGTTAAAAATGAAAAAGAAGAAAAGGAGATGCAGAACCCCAACCTCCATGTATGTATTTAGGTTCAAAAAATTCTAGAGCAGTTACTGCAGTAATGTAACAGTGGCCGTATTCAGACATCACATTCCCAAAGTGTTTGGAGGAATCAAAACCGCCAATGAGCTCGATAACTTCTTTTCCTCAACTCCCACTCCGACCTCAACAAAAGACCTCCTGATGTCCTCAAACCCATTACTGTGACTGGAAAACTGCATTCTGAGCAATTCCCTCCCAAACCAGGATCAACAACCACAATTCAACCCTGTTTTGTAATTGTGGTTTGAAAGCACCACATCCATTTGAAAAGGTTTAAGACAATGAGGAAGCCGCCATTAAAGGCAGACAAGTGTTGCACAGTTTGGCAGGCTGGGAACAGGACACCCGAATGCATCCCTGTACTGTATCGTAGTAGTAATTTATGAGCTCCACAGTTATAAAAACTTTTTACCACATGTCCACAAATAGAACAATTTTGAATGGAAGTTTTAAAAGAGATCTCTCAGGTTACAGCTCAGGCAATCCCACTGGACTGCCTTAGACCTGTGGGTATAGGACGGTATACAAGTTTAATAAACAATAATAAAAAATAATAACTCTGAGACATATATATATATATATATATATATATATATATATATATATATATATAATAATATGAACCAATTAAGAAGTAAAGACTTAAAAACACATCTATTAACAGCAGCTAGAATGGTAGTAGCCAGAACTTGGAAAACCTTACAATTAATGAATATTTATTGTTTTATCATTGGCATGGAATATACTCTGGCAAACAGTTGTAATGGAAAAGTTTTTACAAAAATCTTTTGTAAGGGGAGAGGAAAAAAAGATGATTTTTACACTATATGGCATAATTTTATTAGATATACAAATAAAACAACATACGGATGAGAAATACCTGCAATATATATTGCAATATGGTTTAGAACTTCTTAACATAAATCAACAGCTCAGTGTGGCAATACTCATGAGCTCATTCCTATTATTCTATATTTTCCAAGTTGATTTATTGAAGAATTCATTGAACTGGTTTACTGTAACTACCTCATTATTATGTACTGTCCTCTAAAATAATATGTTTAGGATTTTACCCCCCACTAAAGACCTGTTTTCGGTCATGTTTTATGATTTATCATGCACAATTTTGTAACGCAAAAAATAAATACACATTTTAAAATACAAAAATGAAGGCAAACCTTTTCCCACAGATTTCACAGATGTAAGGTTTTTCACCTGAGTGCCGCCGTAAATGCGTTTGAAGATTACCTGCCTACAAAGAGAAGAAACACGTTTAGCAGCTGAACTAACCAAATAGGTGATATTGGTAAAAGTTTATGACTGGAAATGAGGATCACACTTTACTGAACTATGACACTTCAAAAACAACGTCTTCTGCTAGTAGGATCAGTGCTGCTATTTAGCCTACACTGGGGATCGCCAAACGTTTGGTCCAGCGGGCGCATGTTGAATTTTGAGAGAATGCTAGGGCCTCCCCAGTCACAAAGTGGCTGCCAAGGGGGCATAACACAAAAACAGAACAAGAACAGGCATGCGGAAGCTTTGCCCATAATTCTGTTTCCAAACAAGAAATTGCTGAACCCGCTGAATATTCCATACAGGTGTTAAAGGCACAAGAACTCTTCCCTCCCTCCTCATTGTCAACCCTAAGCCAAGGCCTGCCATCCTGTCCCCATTTTTATCTGGGAGCAAGTCCCATTAATCACAAAGACTTACTTCTGAGTAGACATGTAGGCAGTTGTAGCTCAAGTTAAGTATACTGTAAATTCTAAATGCGTGCCTGCTCTTTAACCCGTGCAGGGCGGGAGACATGCCTAAATTTCTGTGCAAAGTTTTCACATTTGCCTTTTTGGAGGAGAAAGATTATTTTTAACACCCACCCACACCTCTTGTGTAGCAGTATTCGCAGGAAATACCGTAACTCCTAGGAACTACCATACCTCAAGCCACAGAAATATTCATTGTGGTTAGGAAGGAAGGAAGGAAGGAAGGAAGGAAGGAAGGAAGGAAGGAAGGAAGGAAGGAAGGAAGGAAAGGAAGGAAGGAAGGAAGGAAGGAAAACTACGGAGATTCCCATGCTTGGAAATGAACAAGTTCAATGAACGGAGGGGGAACAAGAGCAGCTTAGGAACCCAGGGATTCCTACTGCCTGGTGCCAAACCAACTCATGTATCAATCACCGCTCTGCCTTTAGTGACTGGACAAAAACGCTGGCAGGCAGGAGCAGCCAGGCTGGTATACTTCACAGAAATCACTTAGAAGCGAACCTACACTAGGGCTGCCATATGTTTGGATTATCGCAGACATTAATGGGATTTCAAAGGCAGAATTGATATCTGGGGGAATTTCCGAAAGGTGATGCTTTGTCCTGGATCTTAGGCAAATGAATCTAAAAATTGTGGTTGGTATTATTATTATTTTTTGCATTTTTGTTAATAAAAAAAAAGCAGCTCAATAACTTTGGGGTTTGTCTTAAAAAAACTCAACAATTCTGGGGGTTTCCCTAAAACTTTCCTCAACAACTTTTGGGGTGTCCTGGTTTTTACTTTTTGAAATATGGCAACCCTAATCTACATGTTTTGTTTCAGAATTTACTTTCTAGGAGGACTTTTTTTAAAAAATAAAGGAAAGCTCAGAGTCTGGACCCCCTTCCCTGGGGCACCAATGAAGGCTTTTGCAGACACCGTGCCATCTACAGGCACCAGGTTGATGATCCAAAGACATAAAGGTAAAGAACCCCTGACAGTTAAGTCCAGTCGAGAACAACTCTGGGGTTGTGGCACTTATCTCACTTTACTGGCTAAGGGAGCTGATGTTTGTCCACAGACAGCTTTTCATGTGGCCAGCATGACTAAGCCGCTTCTGGCAAACCAGAGCAGCGCATGGAAACGCTGTTTACCTTCCCGCCGGAGTGGTACCTATTTATCTACTTGCACTTTGAAGTGCTTTTGAACTGCTAGGTTGGCAGGAGCAGGGATCGAACAATGGGAGCTCACCCCGTGGCAGGGATTTGAGCCACCAACCTTCTGATTGGCAAGCCCAAGAGGCTCAGTGGCTTACAGCACAGCGCCACCCGCGTCCCTAATCCAAAGACTAGAGGCTGGCAATTTTCTCGAGCCGAAAGCGGTACCAACATGTATTGTGTGTACACCAGAGGGGAAAACTCCCTGGCTCCTCCCTTACAGCAGAGCATTATTGTGCTTTTATTTGAAGTTATGGGCGAGAAGAGGTTTTTCATTCTCTTACCTGCATGAAAGGCCCCTTGCTGGGACTTGTCTACCTCCTTTGCTATAGGGGAAGGGTCAACTCTAGAGCAAGGGGACAGTGGCATCATTGTACCAGCTCTCAGAGCCCCAAGTCCAATCGTATGATCCAATCTGAATTCTGCTCAGAGCTTTGGGGTTTGAAACACAAAAATAATAAAAGGGTCATATTTAGGACTGAGAAATTAGCTGGAGCTGGATTTCACGGACCTAATGTTTTTCAGACCTGAATATCTTGGATGAATAATGCTCTCAAAAACATCTCAGCATTAAGCTCAAGGAGGATGGGGAACAGAAAAGCGTTGATTTTTAAAAAAATATTAAAGAGATGGAAAACATTCTTCTCCACAGTTCCTACAGGACTATGCATATTGCAATGTGAGTGAGTGAGTGTTGACTTGGTGGGCGGCATGTCAACGAAAGCAGATTCAAACACCTACCTGTGAAAAACATTTGCCACAAACGTTACATTCAAATGGCTTCTCACCTAAAAGAAGAAGCAATAATGTTTTCTGCTGTACAGGAGTTTGAAACTGGCATATAAACAAAATTCGGAACAGTTGCCAGCAAGCTATATTTTACATTAAGCTACTTTGCTTAACTATAATGCAAAAACGCCTGAGCACAGAATGTTCACAAAAGCTTGAAGAACAGCTCTAAGAGCTGCTTCCCAATTAATGGCTTGTTGATTTTTTGCTCAACAGTACTAATTATTTCTGCATGTTAAGATGCCTTGTAAAATTATTGACATGTATAAAAGTGAAAATCAAAAATAAAATAAGAAGATCCCTCCATTTAATAATGAGGGTGGTTTGCCTCAGGCTGACACACATCACAGAATAGTGTCTCCTTAATAGATGCGACTGGAAATCTCTTCTGAACAGGAGAGCTTTGTGTGTGTGCACAGGAGCTTCAAGCTTCCACAATAAGTTAGAATGAAGGAAGCATCTTGAAGTCATTTTACAGCCATTTCCTTCCACGTACACCAAGTAGTCATTTTGCTTTTTAACTCTTTGATCACCTGACAGGTCTGACTTCTGGCATTTCTCAGCCAAACAATAATCAGGGATTTCTGGTTCACTTTACTTATTTATTTTTTTAAAGAAATGATGCAACGCAAAATGTATGCATTTTTTGAAATATTTGCGCATCATGGTAAGCCATAATTAATGGTTACCCAGGAATGTGCAAATGGCTTTGGGTACTTCTTTGCAAACCAAAATCCTTGGCTTAGTGTTCTATATCCAAACCAGAGAATGTGATTTATTTCACTCCAAGCAAACTAGAACACGAAGCCAAGGTTTGTTGTTGGCTTGCCAACCAAGGTTTGCAGATAAACTACGATCACTGGCTTGGATGTAATGCTTAGCCAAGGATCGTGGTTTGTTGCTCCCACTTCCAGAAGGGTAATGCAGATAAATAATTTTACTGGATTGCTTTAGTAGTCACCTTCTAATCAACTAAACATTACTTAATTGTTTGAAAGCCCTAAGCAATTTCATATGCACTGGGCACAAAGCTAACCAGCTTTAAATTCCACTCACCTTGAAGGGGGGGGGGGGAAATAAGCACAGGCTTAACTTTTCTTTTGAAATCAACAGGCCCTCTCTGAGTGCTTATCCTAGCTTGAGCATTCCATCTTTAAAATATTATGTACCTTACAAATAGTGTCTCGCCATTATTTAGGCAATGGCTGGTATTCCTATCTTACATTGTTTCTGCTTGCAGCACCTCTGAAAATCCCCCTAAGGAAGCTCAATACTGTTGTTTTAGTAAGGTGTGACAGGAGGTGAGATGACTTACAACATGACCCTGTACATGTTTACTCAGAAGTAACTCCTACTGCATTTAATGGGACTTACAACTAAGTGGGCACAGAACTATAATCTTCAGCAGCCTTCCAAGTCCCCCGGGAAGCTGGGATTTGCAGGCAAGCTGCCCCGATCCTGAAAACAGCCCCCCATCTGGTGGGATGATCTGTTTCCATAAGCATTTTAGCCTCACTGTAAAAGTGACAGAGTCAGATCACACTGGCAGAATGGGAAAAGGAAAATATAGGAAGCAGCATTTTTTTTACAAACTGCTATCTTTTCTTTTGCAATAGTTTTCTTTTGCAGGTGTTAATAAACATAAATATCAGACACAGACTAGCCATCATGTTGCTTTTATAAGGGACACACATAACTATATGGCAAAGATTAAATATATAGCCTGCTTTTCCACAGAAAGCGCATTTGATGGGCTGGCCTTACCAGAGTAGAAGGTGCCCTGTGCCCTTTCAGCTGCAAAGACTAGATTCTATCTGCCTTTCGGTTTTGTAATTAATAATTAGCCTAGAAATGTCAATGACTGTACCTGTATGAGACCTTATGTGCAGCTCCAGATTGCTCGGGTGTTTAAACGCTTTCCCACACAATGAGCAAGGATACTGCCTCTCTGGCAGGAAAGTCGGTAACTGGCCACCTGCCTCAGAAGCTTCCTGAGATGCCTCAAGTTCAACATTTTCCTCCAAGCACTCTGAACTCACTAGAGGTTTAACTTCTTTTCCTTCAGGAGCATCAGTATTTGCCCTTTTTGTGCTGCTTTGGCTTTCCACCTCACTTTCCCTTGCAAACTCTCCATCAGCAATTTTAAGCACAGAAGATTGTTCGGGGGACTTTTGAGACCTTAGGAAATTCAGTTTTTTAAGATGTATGGCCTTTTTAAGCCCCATCTCTTTGATGGGCTGTAAAGATGCGCCTTCCGATTCTTGATCCTCGGGACACTCATTTAAGGGCTGAACCAGAAAGTTTGCTGGTAAGTGATCAGATGATTCCAAAACACATTCAGAATGGCCGAAAGTGCAGGATGGTGCACTTTTGGCCGTGATTTGTTCTGCGGAGGGACTGAAATCAAAAGATGGCTCTGGTGATCTCTTGTTGCTGGGACAAGTGGTTTGCCTGTAGAACTGTTTGCTATAAAAGTTACGGAGTTTGTAATGACAATTTGGCTGTTTAAGTGAGAGATCTGTGCAATTAGCCTCCACGGAACCCTGTTTCTCTTTGTTTCCATCACCAGATGAGACGGGAGGTGAAACAGGCTGCGGCCCATGGGGGTTATAGCTATCCAAGACTTTACACGGCTCCACAGTCGATGAACCTCCACGCAGTAAACTAGCGCCATAACTCTCACCATTTGTATCTTCAGCCAAAGCGTTGTGCAACGAGAAGGCACTGCTGCAAGGCACACCAGCTGGCTGCTCAACACCCCTGGGGCTTTTCAAAAAGGTCCGGCACATGTTCAAAACATTCTGCACCTGCAGACACTGTGCAATATCCAATAACGTTTGCACATTGTCCTGATTGAGTTCAAGATGAGATGTATACATGTAGTCCAAGATCTGGCCAATGCCGCCGACATTTTTAATATCCAAGTACAACACATCATTCTTCTGACCTGAGGAATTTTGGAACAGGGTCCTAGGAGAGAAAAAGTGCATACACGTATTTAAAACGGCCAGTCCTCATAGCAAAAATATATGAATAAAATAGTAATTTAGGCTACAACACACAAACATTCTGGATGCTGTAGGAGCCAACTCCTAGGGGCTGAGGGGGGTCTTTGCCCCATAATAAAATATTTGAGGGGGCTGCCCCCCCAAGTCGATGGGCATTGCCATTCAAATGGTGTGTGTGAGCCACATCATGTGACTGATTATGTAGGGCAGGGTTTACCTGCCCCCCATATTTTATTTAAGTTGGCACCCCTGTTGTACTATAAGTATTTTCAGAATCTAGTCAATATAATTATCAGTCAATCCATCCATCCATCGTCAGTTCTCACATACAGCATAGAGGAGTGTGTCAAAAGTGTGTGGGGCTATCACAAGCATCACTGGGATTGTGAGAAATCTCCATGTTTATTAACCAGTGACACCATATGTGCCGAGCATTGATGTCTGCCCCAATTTCCATGTCTACACTTTTCACTTGTTTCCTAGACGTGTGTGTATCAGCACAACTACTTTATAAGAAAAATAACACTCCTATATATTTCTGGAACACAATTCTATACATGCCAAAGTTTGTGGCCTAAACTGCACTGTTAATTGCTTTCACTGAAGTGTTTTCATTAACATACCTGAAGTACTGGCTGAAAGCAGCTAACACATTTTTATGTGCTTTGAAACAAACACCTTTGACCACCAACATGCAGTCACAGAGAAGGCCTTGAATGCGTTGCTCATGTAGCTGCTGAAGAAGGTGACAGCTGTGGCTCGCAACAGCATCCATGCTAGGATATGCCTTGATTGCCTAAAATAAAATAAAAAAGACATAGCATCTCAGGAAGCAGAGTTTTGTGTATACAGCGCACTGGCGTCAGTGAAGTAATGTTTTATAATAGATTTACTACATGCAAAATGGCATATGTTAAATTACTTATAAAACAATTTCTTAATCCAAAATTTCAAATGGTTTCCTATTTTACAAAATGCTGTCCATATGCAAACGTAGCAGAGCACTTGTGCATGCCTCTGGCAAATGCTTAGAGAGAGATGAACAGCCACATCAAATTCTTTCCCTGCCCAGCATTGATGCCGTGGGATCGTGGTGCTGGGCACAGTGAAGAGAGACGGCACCAAAGGGTGACATTTTCAGCACTTACAAGGAAATAAAGTGCCACTAAATTAAACAGAAGTGAGCAGATTTTCGAGAGCCAGGCCTTCTTTCCTATCATCCATGCAAGTTGCAATAAGGGAGGACAGAAGCAATCCCGGGGAGCCTGGAAGTAGTAATATTGCAGCCTAAGTCACGAAAGTACATTGCCAAAGCACAGTGCACCATGCTTCTGGGAGATGGGGAGCCCAAGGGGATGCTGCCGCAAATTGGAAGGAGCAGCATGCCTACGACATGCTGTGGAACCAGTCCTGCGTCAATGAGCAGCAACAAGGGTGGCAATATTTAATCAGTGAAATGGTTAGGTGCACAATCTGAAGAGTCTTTTACTCAACTAAAAGGATATTCCCAATTAATTTTAAAGTATCTATTTTAAGGGCAATCGCTTCTAAGAAGTGCAGATGACAGGCACTGTTTCAAAAGAGTAGTCTCCTGTTTTCCCATGCAGGGAAGTCAGTGAGTGTGTGGCAGCAGACGTCAACTAGCGTATAGCGCATGGCTAACATTTCAGGAGGAACATTGAGGAACAGTTAGGAACATGGCTAACATTTCAAGAGGAAGGTGGACATTTGCAGCCGCCTTCAGGTCTCCTCTTGTGAGGTAGGAAAAAGCCAATATACATGTGGACTGTCACTGGATCAAGTGACTTTTCTTCTTGCAGTTCTCGACGCTCTTAACCCAGCTCAAGGTTGTCATCTGAACCACCCAGATATTTAACTGATCAATGATACTCAGTCCATCATGGGGGGGGGGGGGAGCAACCTTGCCCCAAAATGGCAACATTCCATTTTGGCCACTGAAACCTTGCTTTAAGGAGCCAATTTGGCATTGAGCTTATATACCAGAGTTTCTAACCCTGGCCACAGAGTTTGTGCCTGAGATGCCAAGATGTTTAAAAATTGAAATTGGCAAATGAGAGTTTGCATACGACAGCTAAAGATGTGCCTATACACTGTGAGTGATGGGAGAGGGGTGGGTGGGTGGGGGATGCTAGAGAAGGGAGGCAAGTTGTCTCCTCCTTCAGTTCTCTGCAGACTTAGCTGAACATTTCTTTCACTGCACCTAGCCAGTCTCCCTGCCCGGTAAACACGCACAGGTTTAGGCTGCATGAAGTCCAGCCAGCAGGTAAGGCGGGCAGGCACCTGTTTTCCTTGCCTCTGCTCCTGCGCCTTAACAGCAGCGATCCACGACTCTTCCACTTCCCGGTCACATTTGTCCAGACTTTATGCTGCTGCTGCTGCTGCTGTGGCAGAGGCTGGCTCGGCTGTTTTGTGCATCGCTTGTGAGCATTTTACTGCCATCGCCCAGACGAAGGAAGCTTTCCTTGGCACCTGCGCGGCAGGGCAGGCCAGGGCAAAGCGCAGCCCGCGCCTGGCATTTGCCCAGCGGTGAATCTGTGTCGGGCAGCGGCGGGCTTTCAGGTGCCCCCCAGATGCACCTCCGGGACCCGCGAGGCTTCCTGCCCAGCCGAGGCTGGAGCTGCCCTGAATACCAGACCTCGCCGCCTCTCCTCCTCAGGGCCAACTCCGGCCAGCGGGCAGGAGGGATCTTCGTCCGCCGCAGCTTCCTGTCGCGTCACGGCGCCCCTTGTGCAAACTACTCGGGCATAGACTCCCGCCGGCCAGACTCTCGCCTTCCACGGCACGGTGGGAAAGGGCTTTCCTCTCTCTCGGCTCCTGCCTCCGAAGGGCCTTTCGCCGAGTCCCTCTGGCTCGGGGCCGCCTCTCCCTTCCCTCCCTCCCTGGGCTGAGGGCCGGCCCTTCCGCAGGCGAGAAAGCCAGCAGCGCCCCGGGCGCTACCTGTGAGGGAGATGCTGGCGTGGTTGCATCCAGGAAGCTCCCGAACCTCTTTCTGGCAAGGCCCTTCTCCGGCTGGCAGGAGCGAGAGCTGCTGCCCATCAGCAACGGAGAGATTGTCTATGTAAAAGGTCGGAGCAAAGAGGGAAATGCGTGTTCTCTGCTGCTCGAGTGAAACGCCTTTCTCTTTGTTCTGGGCTGAGCGAGAGGTGACTCTTCTTGCAGTTCGCTGCGTGCAAAGTCTGCGGGCGAGTGAAGCGGTGCTGGGAGAGGCGCCGCGGAGGCGGAGCAATTGAAGCGGGTCCGATGGCCGCATCCGGAGCGGGCAGGGTTCTGGGCAGGGGATTTGGGCGAGTGAAGAAACAGCCGGGCCCCCGCTGGTCCCCAGCCCGCCCTCTTCCTGCCGGGCTGCACCGCAGGGGTGTCGTCGCTCTCGCGCAGCCTGCGGGGCTTCAGCTGGGACAGAAGAGCAGCTGAGCGGGACCTCCTCGAGGCTCCTTTGCTCTATTGCTCAGGATTTCAGCCTCGCCCTGGTCCGCAACTGGCGGCCTTAGTTGCAGACCGGACCTCAGCTGCCGCCTCTCCCTCCAGGCTGTCAATGCACGGGCATACGAAATGTGATTTAAAAGAAATATTTCGGTCTTTGACTCTTCCTCCACCCCCACTTTAAATGTAAAATCAGCCCTAATGACTCTTTGCTAATAAGCACAGCTGCGGCGCTAAGATTCTGTAGGTCTCCTTTAAAAGTTTCCGATATTAACCCGGAAGTTGGTCTTGGCGTGTGAGTCTGTCCGCTGTAAGTCTACGCCTACGCGCGACCTCCTTGCCCATAGAGATGCTGAGGGCTAGAGCGCGCCGCTCTGCCGCCCTTGCGGGCGTCGGGGGTGTTACTCTCGACGTTTCTCTCTCTAGGCCTGAGACGTTCAAGGGAGTCGCCGGCGGTGTCGTCACAGGTGCGCGACGGAGCGGAGGGTGGCGCTCCGGAGGCGTCGCTGCAGCCCGAGGGGAGCGACCCGGCGGGGGAAGCGCGGCGCGGCGACGACCACCAGCCAGCCTTAGCCGGTGAGTTCCGCCGCTGAGCCCGTCTCGGCCCTCGGGACCCGTTCCGGTTTCTAGGTCCGCGGCTAGAACGGCGAGTGTGTGAACGCGGCGAACACGTGTCTCCCGCGCGGCAACGCTCCTCCGGGAAACGGTGGTAAGTTGCGCTCCCTGGCAAAAGTGGCGTCGGCGGCGAGTCCGGCTAAACGCATTATAGCCTGTATCAGCTTTTATGCTTTATTTTAACAGGCTATATAACTATATGTATAACTTATGTATAACTACATATTCATATGTGCGCGCGCTTGTGTATATACACACACATAGTGTATCTATCTATCTATCATCGTCTATCTTTATATGCATATATATATATATAGAGAGAGAGTTTTAATTCTAATCAATGTTTGATTGATTTTTAATAGTTCCCCCTCCCCTCATGTTTAGATGCACTTATTTTTATCTAAGCATTCTTGAGTCCCCTGTAGGAGGAGGGGGGAAATGAGGTATAAATACATTAATGATGATGATGATGATGATGATATATACAGCAGACCCTATTTTTGCCAGCTGCTCCTCCAGATTTCTGAGAAATCATATTTGGTTGGCTGCTTGTGAAATAGCATACTTGTTTGTGTGTGTGTTTTCTGCCAAAGTACCTAGAACAGTTACAGTTTTAAAATACTCCCTCCCCTAATGGTGCCAAATATAAAACAGAGTTCTCTCCATTTGATGGGTGGGCATGCAGTTCTTTTGGTAGTCCAAAGGATCTGCCCCCCCCCATTCCCTCAAGCCCTTAAGAAATTTTGTTCCCATTCTGAATGTATTTGTTGCTTACAATAAATACCAGCATGCCTGGAATCATTAATGTTAATGGACCTGGGTGTATGGTGCTATTTATGCAGTGTTAACTTAATAGTTTTGTCTTTAATGCTCAGCAGGGTGTTTAACTATATTTTTATTGTATCAACTTCTGCTTTGTTAGTCCTGCCTTTTTAAAAGGATATGTAAAACACTATTTTTAATTAATTTCTAGAATTTGTTGGAAGAGGATCAATTCTAACAGTCTCTGAAGAAAGATACTGCTATCTCGGAAGAAATGGTGGTTTTCACATGTAACGCATGTGGAGAGTCTGTGAAAAAGGGACAGGTTGAAAAGCATGTAATTGTGTGCCGCAATTGCCAATGCCTTTCTTGCATGGATTGTGGTAAAGATTTCTGGTAGGTTATCAGAGTCTTGTTTCATTATTTGGTGGTGACAACTCATTGTTATTGCTATTATTGTTTATATCCTGCCCTTCCTCCCAAGGTGCTCAGTGCAAAAATCTGCAATGAAACTGGTTTGGTGTTACAAGAACAAGTGGGCACAAGCCTTAGACCAAGAAATCCCCTTTGAATGTTGAGAGGTGTCAGTCACCCGACGTTATGGTGACAGTCCTGCCCACCTGTCATAAGTTACTGATGGGGCCAGCCCACTGGTTAGATATAGTTTTCCACTCCTGAGTAGGATGGTAAAAAATGCAGGGGGGGGGGGGAGGGAGGGAGAACTGCCAAAGACGTCTTCTTTAAAAGTTGAAGCTAATGCATAAAAAATTAGTAAAGTCATCATAAATAGAATCGTTTAAAGAAAATAAGAGTAGCAGAATAAAATCTGATTTACAGTAACAAGATCACCATAAAATACAAGCATCTCCCTGGCCATGCAAGGTGGAACCCTCAAGAAATCTCAAAGGGTGAAGGCAGTAGCCTTTGATTGCACAAGAAATGGCTGAAGAACGTTTGGCTGTCTAAATGCATTCCCATTCCAGGGAAGCTGAGACTTTGGTGTTACTGGGTGCTTGATATGGCCTGGTAGGAAGTCTGAGGTGGCAAGTAGATTTGACCTTCCCTGCAACCTGAGAGAGATGGGGCATTTATGACTGGGAAGCCAAACTGAACTGTTCTCTTGCCTGTAGTGGGCTATATTGCAAAATGCTGGAAACTACTCCCTCTCGGCACCCGCAGCCTGCAACAGGATATAACTGTGAACTGCACTGCAGGGTTAATTTGTGCTGTTTTCTCAGTCACGCTGATGTGGGATAAAGGCAACGGATGACATTACAGGATTCTATGTGGATATGCAAGCTTTTGTGCTATTGCTGCACAACTTGGCAAATGGTGGATTCTGCTTGGGTTTTAATTCTAAGTAGTGCTGTTAATTGAAAATCTGTGTAAAAAGTGAACAGTGGTACCACTAGAATAATAAGAACTACTGAAGCCGAGAGGTCTCCAAATGATGACATTGACCTTAATGCTGACCCGACATTCTTCTGACACAGTTTTGCCCCTGTAAATAAAACCTTTTTGTTTAAAGAAGAAGCTGCGCATAAGCCCAATCTTATTTTAAAGCACATGAGTTACTGAATTGATGCCCCGTGTCTGACTTAATTTTATGTGCAGCCTAATCTTGTGCGGAGTTACATTGGCATAATCCCATATAAGGATTAGGCATGCTTAGCTCTATATAGAATTACAGATCAGCTTCTGCCAGTCATAGTTCTTTCTGGATTAGCTTGACCCATGGCTTCTCTGGGAATTAAGGCTGTTCAATCTATCCAGAGCTGAAATCTTCCTACTGTGCTATAAGTGTTGTGCTATAAACTAATTTTAAGATGTATTTTAATTAATTGATTGCCTGTTTTATGTTTTTTGTATACTGTGTTAGTTTTATGATGTTAGCCGCCCTGAGCCCGGCTCCTGCTAGGGAGGATGGGGTACAAATAAAATTATTATTGTTATTATTATTATTATTATTATTACTACTACCACTACTACCACTATGGCTTTTTACCTATGCTGTTCTTAATATTTCAGGGGTGATGATTATAAATGTCATGTGAAGTGCCTAAGTGAAGACCAGAAATATGGTGGCAAGGGTTATGAAGCCAAAGCTCACAAAGGAGATGTCAAACAGCAGGAATGGATTCAGGTAAAAACAAGGGCACACATAAGCATGGTAATATGCCATTTAATTTACAGGGAAGGCTGTGTACATTACTGATTGTTTTTCCCTTTTCCCTTTCAACCAGTGGTCTCTGATGCAATTTATACCTCAAGATCAAAACAATACAAGAATACATTTAAAAATCAGACAATAAGAAAACCCACCAACACTACATATGATTATCTAACTTCACCCGTCAAATGTTTGGGGAACAGGACACCTTGCAGCAGGTGCACACTGAATGCAAGAGTAGATGCCAGCTTGTTGGTTTGGGAGGGCATTTCATAGTCAAAGGAAAGCCCTGTTTCTGCCCATCTGACAGAAGAGGGCCTTGGCTGACAAACTCAGCTCATGGGCTGGTGCAGTCCTTCAGATACTAAAGTCACAGGCCATTCAGAGCTTTTAACCAAAACCAGCACTTTGTTGGCTGCCATGTTCTGAAGCATTTGAAGTTTTTTAATTGATTGGTTGCTATTCCAGCAAGAAGCAATACGTTTCATACCAGCCGAAGGTGGCAAAATGCATTCTTAGTCACATGTGTCCATATGTGAGACTATATTGAAAACACCTTCCAGCTACAGACTTGAGCCTTGACTAAATACAACCCCATTTTGAAAAGATTGTGTGTTTCCTTGGGGGTCACCACCTTAATCTTGCCCTGACTGAGCTTCACTTTATTAGCCCTTGTACATCCCATCCCTCACTTGAGCTGCCTGTGTTAAGAGTTTCCAGCCCCCCACCTAGATTTGATGAGAACGATAAATAATGCCGAGTGTCATCTGCATACTTAATAACCCTTCACTCCAAATGTCCAAACTACTTCACCAAGTGGTTTCGTGTAGATGCTAAATAGTATTGCAGTGTGTGTGTGTGTGTGTAAATGGAAACTAGATCCTTGCGATACTTTGCAGCATAAACATCATGAGAGAGTGTGAACTAATACAGAGTTTTTATCTTACTCCTACTTCATGTGTTATCTAGCCAAAATGTAGTTGTAAAATGTCAATGTATTGATTGTCATAGGCGAACTTTCAGGCTCCGTGTGGGCCATTGTTTTTATCTGCAGTGAACATAAACACCCCAGAAGCAATAACACAATTCCCAAACCTCCAGACCCTGATGCAGACAGGAGAAATGGACAGATTTAAACCTGCGATGTGTATAGCATACAGCTGATTTCAGTGCATCAGACTTGTGATTTAAGTATGTTGTGTCTCAGATGCTATCATTCCTACTTTCCTTTTGTAGAAGATTCATCAAGCGATAAAGGAAACCAACATTAACCCCAAAGTTCGAGATATTTTGGAGCAGATGTATACCTATGACAACATTCCAAGAAAAAAGGGCAAGTTTCAGGTATGCTTAGAAGTAAACAGCTCAGACTGCAATTCTGTACTTGCTTACTTGTGAGCAAGCCCCAGTGATCTTGTTTCTGAATAGACAAATATACTGTAGGATTTTTTTTTTAAAAAATGAGCTTTCTTCATGAGAATGACAGACACGTTTCCATGAAGAGTGCATACAGATGACAATCACTTGGGTGGCTGTTTGCCTTATCCATCCAAGTGGCGCAATATAACTTAGCTGCTGCTGTACCGTAAACATCAGTATGCCTGCCTGCCCACCTGCTAGATGGTAATAGAATTTCTACAGGTCCCACAAGTTACACCTTCTGAAATTTCCTGTTCTACACAACCATTAACAATGGTGGAACCATGCCCTCTTTTGCATATGGGCATCCTAATCTTATCACATATTATGCAGATAAGTGGTAAAATTGTATTAATATTATTTTTTTTAGCCTCACGGGCTGCTTGCCCACAACTAATGATATTTCTCACAAGGAAGAATTGTGTGTTGTGTATTGCGCTCTCAGTTCATTGCAGGGAAGCCACGATACATGATGCTCCTGGCCAGTATGTCGCAAGAAAACAACTATTCTCTAGAACCAAGGTAGTCAACATGGTGTCCTCCAGGATGTTGTTGGACTCCTGCTTCCATCACCCCTGACCATTGGCCACTACAGCTGGGGCTATGGGAGGCCACCATGTTGTCTACCCTTCTCTAGAAAGCGTCACCAGAATCCTCTAGGCTCAGGGGTTCTGCTGCAGGCAAGTTGATTTGGCAATTTACAACGCCTTTTGTTGGCAGAGTGTGGGTGGGCATTTCTTGACAGCCCCTTTCCCTCATATTCCCACTGTTGCTCTCACCATCCATTCTTGTTGCTGCAACTGTACATTCACAAAATGCAGTGCTAAACACCACGGTGCTTTGAAGTGAGTGGGAGCAGCACATGCATTCAAGGGCTGCAGTAGGATGTTTCTCTGCTTTGATCTGCAACGGGCACAAAAAAGTGATCAAAGAGGTTAAGTGAGGCAAAACGATTCAGGGAGTGCAAAGCAAAGAAGTTTGCAAATGTGTACTTCAAAGCTAATTGAAAGGCCACCCTAAATACAGACATTTTTCAAGAGAGGCGCTTAATGCAGTTGAAACATTAGCACTGAATTGAGATAGCTACCAGCTTCAGGGGCTTCCTGTCAGGAAATTGGTGCCTGTCCTTGGCTGCATGATCTCCTCTGCCTTTCCATAGCCCTGTTCACACCTCAACCTGGGCAGCTAACACATGGGAAGTGGAATGGGGCTGCACCTCCTGGTTCCACCCCTTGAAATCCATGAACTGAGTATACATTCTTGCCAAAGGGTATGTCTCTGTGTTACCAACCTGTAACTCATAGGCAGCTCTTTGCAAGCAGACACACGCACAGCCTGGCATTGCCCTCCACTCCATCTGCCATATGTGAGCCCCACATACTGAAATAATACATGACTTGGGCTCATGTCAACTGCGCTGGAACTATTTTGCCACTACCAGGTTGTGTATTACAGTTCTACCTGTGACTGTTACTGAATGCAGCAGAGGATGTTTTGCATGTATAACTTGGCATCTGCCTCTAATTAGATTCTGAAGAAAGGGACATGATTGCTGGGTCCCATTTGTCCATGCCATCCCACCCTGTGGCCCTTCTGCCAATCTGAATACTGCAAAAGTGTCTTGCTGACTGATCAGTGCATAAATAGAAATTCTGCTGTTTTCTACCTAAACAGAACTGGATGTCTAACAGTTTGAAAATACATAGCACTGCACTGCAGGACCAGGTGTGGGACATTTTTTCACAAGCTACCAGAAAGGTAAGCTAACTGGAAACTGTTTAATGGAAGCAATGT
Source organism: Podarcis melisellensis (assembly GCF_964234715.1). NCBI lineage: Eukaryota > Metazoa > Chordata > Lepidosauria > Squamata > Lacertidae > Podarcis > Podarcis melisellensis. The sequence goes on along the minus strand of NC_138541.1, from coordinate 76,452,297 downwards.
TTCATAGTCAAAAGTCCACAAATTGTGGCTGAGCTTGTAGCCAGTTTTTCTTTTCTATTAGCCAGCTAAGGCCAGTCGTGCCACAATATCAGTGGGAGGATTGCCTCCTAAATGGATTGCTAGTTGTACTCACTTGCTTAATAAATAATTGCTTTTAATAACCTTGTAGGCTTCCCTTTCCCCTCCATGTGCAGAGTTCCTCTTTTGCAATAGAGAAATGTGCTGCATACGTATTTCTTAGTTTAATGTCCACACAGATGACAGTAATGCTTGTCTTTAAGGGCTCATGTGAACTGAAGTTAGGAACTTTAAACTTCTGGGAAAGTGTCTTCCCAAAAAGCTTCTGCAGCTTTCTGCTTTGCAGGATATAGATAAAGTAGCCTAAGATAAAGCAAGAAAGAATTGGTTATTTGGGATGAGGGTCCAGTGGGTGGGGGGAATAGCCCAGAAGTAGAGGGACGGATTTTTCACCACCTCCCTCCACACATTGAGAAAAGCCCATTGCAAGTCCCACATCCTAGAAACATACTGATTCTTTTTTGCTGGTGGTACTTGTGAGTGTACCTTCTCATTGCACCAAAAAGCAATTCTGTGTTTTGCTTAACGCAGGGAGGGGGAACCATTTTGGCTCCATGGGTCAGATCCTTATCAGGGCCAGGTATGACAAGTGGGCAGGATTACTTCCTGGAGTAAACTGCTGAAGTCCCTCCTGCCCCAACTTTTTGACTAGGAGGTTTCATCATAGCGACATATAAGCCCTCTGCATCTTCCCAACAGGAGACAGCTGAAAACCAGTCTGCAGACAGTGAAGTTATGGCAACGCCATCAGAAGACAACCAAGTAAAAATGGAGAAACCCGCAAAGAAAAAGAATAAAAGGGAACAAAAGGAAGAGAGGAAAAATATGAAGAAGGCAAAAGAATTGAGGTTGCAAGTTCAGCCAGAGGGCCTAGATCTCAAAAAAAGTAAAAAGTCTAAGAAAGAAGAGAGAGAAAATGAGAATGGAAATATTTCCAAAAGGAATGGCTTGAAGTTGACAAAGCAGCAGCAAGCAGATGTTCCAGCTGAACTGGAAATGAATGGAAACGGTGTCAATACAAAAGGGGCAGGGACCAAAGCAAATGGGAAGAAACGCAAGCGGAACGTCTCTGAAGGTATCAGACTTGCAGTTCTTGCTTCTAGGTGTGAGGTGCAGTTTGGGGGGGAAAGACAGTTTGTAGTAAATAGGATGTATGGTATATAAATCAGGATAAATTTCAGTGCTTGGATTGAAATCTGGGTGAGAGTGACAGCCTTAGGGACATCCTGATTTCTACCCATCTCTGTCGTGAATTCTCTGCGGTGCTTTAGCAGAAATGCTCAGAGTTCCAGGTTCTACAGTATGTTGTAAGCTATATATACAAATACCTACAGGCTATAACACACGAGCAGTTCATACAGTCAAGCAGAGTACCTGGCTGCACCTTAAGGCAAATAGGAAGACCTTTCTATCTCTCTCTCTGACCACACTCTTCTACACCACCCACTTACTGCTGGACAGGTTTCCCCTTTAAACCGATGACAGCCAATCAACTGACGGCACATTACTGCTGAGTCTTTCTGACCCAGCACTTCCATAGAGAGCATGGCAGGCTGACTGCATCAGCCAGTTGCATCAGCCAGCAAACTCAAGCCTGCAGACTTGCCATCTCACACAGCATTCTGTGAATCCTGACAACGTCAATCCTTTTCTGATTTTTCCTTGTTGTAGGAGGTTTTTATGAAATGTCAGGCAGAGCAGATTTTAGATTTAACCACTATTCCAATTTTGGTGGGTTCCCTAATGATTCTGTTACTGGACTTCCTGACGCTTATTTTGACTGTTTCTCTCCCTGTAAATCCCACCCCAGATGTTGACGAATCTCCCATTGCACAAAAAAGAATGAACAATTCAGAAACTGAAGAAAATGAGGATCAGCTTCAAGGTAACCTTCGTTTGGATGCTTAGCAGTTTGCAACTATGAGCTAGACCTGTTTGTTGATGGCAACAATGATGTAGCAACTTAGTCAATATAGTTATTAGAATCATTGTTAAAGTATAAGGGAGAGTTGTAACATTTATAAGGACATAGTTCTCTTGTCTTGAAAGTGGGTTAGTGAGTACCAGGCTTAGATAACACAGGATATTCGTGTCCAAGGAGGACACGGGCTTATAATTTCGTGGGTGGCAATAGTAATAATAATAATTTTATTATGTGTCCCCCACCCATCTGACTGGGTTGCCACAGCCACTCTGGGTGGTTTCCAATGTATATAAAAACATAATAAAAAATTACACATTAAAAAGCTTCCCTATACAGGGCTGCCTTCAGATGTCTTCTAAAGGTTATAGATGATGATGATGATGATGATTTATTATTTATACCCCACCCATCAGCTTGGGTTTCTCCAGCCACTCTGGGCGGCTTCCAACAAAATATTAAAATACAGTAGTCCATCAAACATTAAAAGCTTCCCATCACAGGGCTGCCTTCAGATGTCTTCTAAAAGTCTGGTAGTTGTTGTTCTTTTTGACATCTGATGTGAGGCGTTCCACAGGGCGGGTGCCACTACCAAGAAGGCCCTCTGCCTGGTTCCCTGTAACTTGGCTTCTTGCAGTGAGGGAACCACCAGAAGGCCCTCAGATCTGGATCTCAGTGTCCGGATTGAATGATGGGGGTGGAGACACTCCTTCAGGTGTACTGGGCCAAGGCTGTTTAGGGCAAAACGACATACCAGTGGTTGAATGAATCCAGAGCAGGGAGAACACAAGTCCGCTTGTACAATGAGTCTTTCCTGCCCTCTCCGTCTCACCACAGCCCTGCTAGAACAAGGCTGCCTCTGACTGCCTCTGACTAGTTTTTGCCGTCTTCCATCTCCCACTGTTACCAGAGCCAGGCCTTTCCTGAAGACTCCCAACATTGAGAAGGCTTGGTTGGGGGCAGGGGATGACAGTGGGGTCTGCGAGGGGGTGGGGAATGTTCTGCTAGACAAGCAGATGCTGGTACATGCAAGCTATATGGCTATTTAATCTGTTAGGAACAGCCAGACTAAGTCTCAGTTCATTTTGTTTCCTTTCTTTTTAAATCTTCTTTTCCTGAACAGAGGAAATCCTCTCCAGCTTGCAGCCCACATTTTGCCGAAATGCCAGCAGGAGTTGGCCCCAGAAAATCCACTGTCACAGTTTTCAAGTGTTATAGAGTTAACTAACCTGGTGTGCCAGTGGAAGCCTGTGCAAGGGCTACTCCCCACCCATGAGCCCCCTGCCCCCCCAAAATACACTCTGGAGGGTCAGACAAGCCCTAGAGCAGTGGCAGGAAAGGGGGCAGAATCCCACCTGGCAAGCAAAAATTCTTGCACTGACAGAGCCGTCAGAAGAGTCTGACGTCAAATCCCTCCCTAAGCCTCTAAATGTTTGTAGTAGATCACACTGGGTAGAAAATGTATGTAGGTTATTATTGTGAGTTTGGCTGTTTATATTTACAGATGAGATTTTTTAAAATAACCACTGGAAAAAGTTGGTCATTTTTCCAGGTGGATGCAGCTGGCGGTTTTCTGGGTTGGAACCATCCAGGTGTGTTTCCCCTCTGAGCTAGAGAGGCATAGGGACCGGCTGCTGATTTCAAATACGAAAGTGTGGGCAATGAGGCCTTATTCATGGTTGTTGCTTTTTTTAAAAAAACACACCTCCTAATTGCTTGAGGAGTAATACTTCCTTATTGATTGATTTATAACCCATTCTCCTTGTTCACATAATCCTGCGCTGCTGTGCTTGGCAATATTTCAGTTTCCAAAATCATCCCAGTGCAGCAGGTTGTTTAGCAAGCAGGGCACTACTAACCTGACCAAGGAAACATTTGAAAATGGTGTTAGGTTTCCATAGTGACCTGGCCAAAATGCATGGGGATAATTTATTTTATTTTCTATTCCTTATCTTTTTATAAATTTTTACAGGTAAATTCAGTTGGAAGGGAACTATAAAAGCTGTTCTGAGGAATGCACCTGACAATGAACTGCCAATGAAAAAATTAAGGAAGAAGGTATATTGGAGCGTCTTCTGAAACCCAGAGTACTAGGCAGGGCAAAGTTCCCCTGCACAGGCACCACTGGAATAAATATTTGTATACTGCCCTTCATCCGTAGATCTCAGGGCGATTCACAGCATGTTTTCATTATTTACAAATTATTTCATAATTTGCCTGTTTAAAATATAAAGACAAAATTGTACTCTTCAGGGAACAGTTCCCTATCGTAGAATCAAAGAGTTGGAAAGTACCCTTCAGGGTCATCTGGTCCAACCCCCTGCAATCCAGGGATCAGAAGGCAAAAATAACTTTGCACATGCTCTATTCATTTGGCTCTTGAAGCCTTTTAAGGAAACACACACACATATGTCTTGCTCTGGGGAGAAAGCACTCTGCATATGGTCAGGGGCACGTCACGTGCAACGCAGGACCCTTACTGCCAAGCAAAAAAACACTGCAAGGCTTGAGGACAGGAAGGGAAAGGCCTGATCCGAGAAGGGCCAACTCTGAGGCTTCTCTGAGGAAACAGAGCAGGCTCCAGAATGGCTGCCCACCTCATCGCCTCCCCTCAGGCTGCTGCCTAACTCCAGCGCCCGGCCTTGCCCGACTCACTGTATTCAGTGAGGTTTTGTGTTGGAGAATGTACCTTGGATTGTGCCCTAACTTTTTAAAAGTCTGTGCTTCTGTCAGCACAACCATTTGCCAAATTCCAATTTAAATGAGCAGTTGCTAAACCATAGTGCTGCCCCCTTTCTTCTCTAATGAACTTTTGCTGTTCCTCCAACAGCATTTAGCACCTTTTGTCCAAAGGTCTTGTTTGCTGATTGCATTTAAAATATATATGTTCTGGGCAGGTGGGATGGTCCTAAGCATTCTACAACTCAGCAGCTAAGCCAATGTTTAGGAAAGCTCCTGTACAGTCGTACCTCCGCTTATGTATCCCTCCAGTTACGTAAACTTCAGGATACGTAAGTGGCAAACCCGGAAGTATATTTCCGGGGGTTTTCTGCGCATGCACATGCAAAAGCACTCTACCATGCCACATGCGTGCGCAGAAGCAGTCTCTCTGGTTGCGAAAACCTCAGGATCTGGCCGGGCCTCTGGAACGGATCCCGTCCACAACCGAAGGTACCACTGTAATGCAACCGAAGACTTGGTCGTGTAACCAATAGCTATGGCAGTTTCAAAAACTGTCAGCCTAGATTTAGCTCAGGTTTTCTTTCTTTTAGTTCATAACGTTACAAATGGAGAAGTGACAGCTAGTCAGATGCCACCAAGCACATAGAAAGGGCCTCATTCCCCCAGTTGCCCCTGTCTTCAAAGGTGGCAGCACAGGGCTGTGCCGGAAAATCTTAACATGTGGGCAGGCTGCTATGGGAGAACATGGCTCCTTCGGATCTTCCAGTCTCTAAAGTCAAAAACCAGCACTGGTTTTGTGCCTGGAATTAGAGACTGGGAGCCAGTGCAGGCTTTAAAGCCCAAGTGGAATATGACAGAACTTGATGGGGCTTGCTTTGAAGTAGATGCTTCATATTCCAGAAAATACACTTAAGCTGATAATGGCGTGAAAGGTTTGATGTAACTTCTTTTTGTCTCTTCTTTTTTCTTGTGCAGGTTTTATCACAGTATTATGCAGTGGCAGGTGATCATCATCATAAGGCTGAAGAAGAAATTCTGGCCCTGTTCAATAAGAAAGTCAGCAGCAATCCTAAATTTAGAGTTTTAAAGGAAAAGGTTAAGCTTATAAAATAGCTTTTTAGTTCTAAAATAAGGATTTTTAATATGTCCCCAGTTTTGTTATCAGATGTAAAGAGATTTTTCAGATGTATATGGCAGCAAACCTTGCCTGTATTTGATTGTGAATTTCCTTTTATTTCACATACAGTTTGTACTGATTAAAAAGTTACTTTTAGGAAAAAATGTGGTTTTTTAATATATATGTGTATATATATATATATAATGACAATCTTTCTATTGCTATTTATAAAAGTTTAAGTTATGGTTATGATCACACCCACGAGCTACTGGGTGTGATCCCATGGTCAGAAATACTCAAAGAGAAGGGAGTCCAAGAAGGATGGGAGTTTCTGAAAGGAGAAATATTGAAGGCCCAAATGCAGACAACAGCAACAAGAAAGAAAAGTGGGAGGCATCTGAGGAAACCAGTGTGGCTGCATAAGGAGCTTGCAGATGAGCTGAGAGTTAAGAAGGGCATGTATAAGAAAGGGGAAATCACAAAGGAGGAGTAAACATGAGTAGCCAACAGTTGCAGGGGAGAAGTCAGGCTGCCTAAGCTCAGAATGGGCCATAAATGGTTCTCTTCTAATCACAGATAGAACTTTTAGATACAACTCATTTTTTTAAAAAAACAAACACTACTGCAATGTACCCAGTGAAAGAAAGTTTACTCTGAAGTGTGTGTGTTTTTGTAAAGAAATAAATCACACTAGCTCTGCACCCAATAGCGAAGGGTCTTGTCAGCAAGTATTTCCGCACCTAAACCCAGAAAGCTGTACAGCTTCTTTATCTATCTTACAGTGGTGGACAATGTGATATTTTTTATGAGTCCCTGCTCCCCATGCAGCTGGATTGTTTGAACCATATTGCAGTGGTCCCAGATAGCATGTTTCAATTTCAGCTGAGACTTTACATTAAACAATACACAGTCCCTGTAATACTCCAAAGAAAAGTCATTATTGATGTCAGTTTCCACTTAGGTGGCACAGTACAATTTGGAACAGAGGGAAAATATAGCTGGACAAAACAGGTTGGCATAAGTCAAGGTGTGGAAGCCATTTTCCTAAATAGCCACTGACAGTCTTCCTAGAGAGCCTTTCTCATGAACCATGGCGCCTGCATTCACAAACTGTAGGTTAGACTATAGGTTTTGGGGTGTAACAGAGCCAATGGTTGCACCTCTAAAGTTATCAGCAAAGAAGCTTCTACAAGTTCTACAGCAAGGTATCAAAACCTAGGTGGGGAAAAAAATATTTCTGGTTCCCTAGCAACTTCACAAATTGTTGTTGGTATAAACTAACTCGTCAATCTGGCAGTCTAGGAACCCAACTCTGAACACCAACAGAATGACATTCTTTTTATATCTCGTACTGATTTCCTTTCCCGCAGATTAGCATATGTCTCCTCAATACAAATGTGTATATTTTTAACTATTGCGGTTATTGAACATTGATCTTCTCTTTGTTTGTGCTCTGCTTTGGCACGGCTTCTGCATTACTGGTCTGTTTCTTCTCTCTTTCCTCCCACTGAAAACTGATCGTCTCGCCTCCTGCTATTTTCTTATTGCGCCTGAACAACAGCGTCTCCAGTGGAATATACCTGGTGACCACTGGAGACAGAACCAGCGCATTGTTTCCCTCAGATACTTGAAAGCTGCAACAGTGTTCTGTAACAAGGAAACCAGAGAGCAAATATTAAACTTATTCACAGAAAGTTTGTAAAGGCTATATTGTTCTGTACATTGAGCTGCAGTCACAGGTTACCAGATCTCACAATCAATATATTCAAAATTTAGCCCTTCTCTCAATTAAGCTTTCGGGGGGGGGGGGGGAATCCTACACGCACAGAACAAGTCTAAGTTTCTTTTCTGCTCTGTTGGCCAAGGAGAGCAGATTAAGTTTCCCCTTAATACATTAACAGGAAGTGTTACTTTATATTCAGGTTTAACATTCAGCTGGGGAAGAAGATGTCTGCTGAGAAGCTTCTCTCCTTGCTCGCGTTAAGACAGTCAAACCAGCTTAATCTTACATGTGGAGAAAATACGTTTTAATCTTGATATTCTGTTTACGTTGACATTGAATAAAGATCTCTGAAAAGTTTCTGATTCAAGCATGACACTTGAAAAACAGGCTTCGTCAAACTGTTGGAGTCTTCAAGCAAGTAGCAGTCCCTAGAAGTCTGCAACCTAAGTCTGATCATTCGTTAGTATGATCCTCTGACAGATTGTAAAAAGCTCCCAAACTCGTCACTCCTTAGCAAGGATGCTCCACACTGAAGCCTGGGTCAGGTGGGAAGGGAAGGGAAGGGACAATGCTGCTATTTAAACAATGGTTGGGTGCAAGCTCAATCAACTTGTGGCATCCAGCAGAGTATGATGAGAGGAAATGCAGATCAGCTGCTATCAGACATTCGGCAATTGTTTAGTTTTGCTTCGTTTCCACAAGAAGACACCATCCTCTAAGGGTGCTTCCAGAGAGGGGTCCCATATTGCAAATGAGTCAGGTCTGATTTTTCAGCATCTGCTTTTGGCTTCTGTACATTCCCAGTGCTTCGGACATTAATGGACATTGCTATTGCACAACATTTTGTCCGCACTGGGTATTTTGTCCTTTCAATCATTCCCACCCTCTGCTGTCAGTTTCTGTTCTAATACAGGTATTTCTGTACCTTTTTCAAATTTCCAAGCAAGTTCTTAAGAGCAAATTTATATACCCTTAGTTATCTTGCTTTGCGGTACAAGGCTATTGTATTCTGGAGAAGAGTTACTCCATTTCCCAGTTATGATAAGACTCATTTTAACCAAGGTGTTTGTGTAGGCTGCCAGCCTCCCTTCTCAGATTGTGAACTTCAAGGAAACTTGCACCTGTCTTTTAGCATCATGAACAGCACCTGCAAATGAGCTGGCAGCAGAGGCAAGTATGGAGACTGGGGAGGGGAAAAACCCCACAAGACAGAACCGGGGGGCACTTCCTATGCTGCCATGTTGTGTGGGACTCTGTGGTTCTCAGCCTACTATGGGGTGCCTGGGAGAGTCATACACCAGCTGTGATGTCCAAGAAAGAATGAAGGAGATGCTGAGACATATCAAATATGTGAGGAACATAAGACAGACATTGTCCTGAGGCAATTGGAGGACTTGGGAAGAAAGGAGGCAAGAAGAAGCAGCTGAGTTTATCTTTTAAGAATTTGGGAGCTCTATTCTCCCAAAATACTCATGTTCAGACGCAAGGGCAATTCTTCAATTGTGAACAAGGTTTAGACGAATTTCTGCATAATGTTATTCATGGGTTAGAACAGGTTGAGGCACCTGAGCATCTACAGCTTCGTAGGCGTGTGAATGTGATGGAGAAATTAAGGTTACTGAGGGGATGAGGGCTGATGCTTTCCATAGGCTGTTATGGTTACGCAGAAACCAGCATCTGAGAGAAAACTTCTGCAGCTGGTTTTGCTGTGGTGGGAGCTGTTATCTCTAGCGTTAGATATGTTACAAAAGAGAGTTTGGAAATTCAGAGACCCAAACAGACAGAAGAGCGGAAGCAAAAGATGAACAGGCACTTGATGCTGAAAATAGGTTAGTTATGTAGCAGCTGGAGACAAAAAAACTTCTTCATGCATCTGTACTGGGATGATGTACATGTCTCCCAAGAGAGGTACAGCATCTTCCTTGGGGATTCACAATAAGGCCTGGGGTGTGCATTCATGGATTATGAGGGGAGGGAAACGAAGCACAGGCTGCTCCCCATCCCACCCCCAATCCTATTTAGTGTTGTGGCACAATGCAGTTAAAAACAGGAAAACGGGGAGGGGGGGATAGTAAGCACCTTTGAGCATTGCAAGAAGCAAAGGGGAACTCATGGGAAATTCATGGGATCCAGCAGTGGTAGCAACGTAGAAAGACATCCTTTGGTGCATCTTTGAATGTTTGGACTATGACAAGACCTGAAAAGGGAGAACTATTTAATCAGGAGTGTTTGGCTCTGAATAAAGCTTGAAGTGACAGGAGAAGACTTATACCACATCACGCCATGGCGTGGCTTGGAGTTAAATGCACTAAAATCATCCTGCTGCAGATTCTTTAAAGTTACATTGAAAAACTGTTTCCTTTTAATACTCCCTTATTAAATCCCCAGTATCTCTCTCAGGATATAAAGAGAGTTAATTTCCCCTCCAGGGCTCATCAATCTCCACAATCTGAAGATCCCAGTAGCTTAGAAGTCCTTCTTGTGCCAGTTTTGTTCCGTTCTGTTTTGGTTTTTAAAAAATAGCTGTTAATTTACAGACTAATATACTTCTACATACCTAGAGAGTCACTTGGGCATGTGTGGTAAACGGTACTTTTTGGGGGGTTTGCCATGTTTTGCTTGAAACCTAGGCACTCCACTACTAGCAAATAGAAAAGTACAGTATAAATGATGTTATCAAAAGTGCAGTGGGACAAAGAAAGACATAATAGTTTGGACACAACTATGTCCAAACATAGTGGTGCTGTGGTGCTGCACGCTGGGACTTTTCCACTACCCTTCCAACTATAGCAGACCCTCCAAGTGTCCCTATTTTCCAAGGACACTCCCAGATTAACAGAAGCTGTCCTGGTTTCCAATTTGATCCCGGAATGCCCCACTTTTCCTTACATCACCCCTATTTTCATTGGAGAAATGTCAGAGACTATAGAGTTATGCAAGCCCCGAGCCAAGGAAATAAGTAACCTTTAGAGGACACCTGAAGGCAGTCCTGTATGTTGCTGTTGCTTAGTCGTTTAGTTGTGTCCAACTCTTCATGACCCCATGGACCAGAGCATGCCAGGCACTCCTGTCTTTCACTGCCTCCCGCAGTTTGGTCAGACTCATGTTTGTAGCTTCGAGAACACTGTCCCACCATCTCGTCCTCTGTCGTCCCCTTCTCCTTCTGCCCTCCATCTTTCCCAACATCAGGGTCTTTTCCAGGGAGTCTTCTCTTCTCACGAGGTGGCCAAAGTCTTGGAGCCTCAGCTTCAGGATCTGTCCTTCCAGTGAGCACTCAGGGCTGATTTCCTTAAGAATGGATAGGTCTGATCTTCTTGCAGTCCATGGGACTCTCAAGAGTCTCCTCCAGCACCAGAATTCAAAAGCATCCATTCTTCGGCGATCAGCCTTCTTTATGGTCCAGCTCTCACTTCCATACATCACTACTGGAAAAACCAGGGCTTTAACTATACGTATCTTTGTTGGCAAGGTGATGTCTCTGCTTTTTAATATGCTGTCTAGATTTGCCATCGCCTTTCTCCTAAGTAGCAGGCATCTTTTAATTTTGTCCTGTATGGGGAAGTTTTAATGTTTAATGCTTTATTATATTTTGTATATGCTGGAAGTCGCCCAGAGCGGCTAGGGCAACCCAGTCAGATGGGCAAGGTATAAATAATAAAAATATGGTGATGTGGATGAAACAGGACATCCCTATTTTCATCAGGGAAATGGCAGAGGGTGTGCTATAGCTCCTCTTTTCCTTGGAAAAGCTGTTCCTGGTGGTCAGAGGAGAATTCAAGAGCATGAGGAGGGTTTTGGTTAGAAGGGGAAGCCCTTTACCTCCACAGAAACTCTTTCTGCTTATGCACAGGGCAATTTGCATGCAAGGACTATTATTACAGCAAACAGAAAATCCATTTGGTTCAAAAGATATCCTTCTTCTGACTCCCTATTGAATTGCCTCCATATCGGTATACTAACATAATCAAGTGTTTTGAACACTCGACAGTGTTATATAATGGCAAGTAATTATATGTAAGCAAATATATATTAGAATTACGTACCCACGTTACCCTTTCATTCATTTTTCACTGCCACTTCCTTAAACAACGAGCTTCTCTCAGGTGAATCCCTTAAAAAGACAATCTACTTGTGTTAGAGTTTCCTTGTCTTCCACCATAAAACACACACTTGATTTTGCTACTGATAAAAATAGAGAGGGAGCCGATGTTTGATTTGTGCTAAGTAAATACTTAGAAAGTTGGGCCCACTCTGGACCCAACGGAGTGTAAGGACTATAGATCACTTGCCAACACCCCTTTCTTGGCAAAGGTGGTGCCAAGGGTGGTTGTGGAGCAGGTATTGCTGGATGAGACTGATTATTTAGATCCGGGCTCAGACCCAGTTGCTGAGCTGAATCAACCTTAGTCATGCTGACGAACCGTGAGAGAAACCAACCCTTGGCACTTGTATTCTGGGGTTCCATGGGATACTGTTATCTCTTCAGTATTATTTAACATCTAAATGAAACCATAGGGAGTGGTCATTAGAAGTTTTGGAGCAAAGTGTTGTGAATACACCGACAACACACACAGCTCTATTTCTCCATGCCATATCTATTAGGACCAAGAAACTGTGCTTGAATCCTAGGAAGACAGAGGCTCTGTCAGTGAATGGTTCCCATGTCTGGGAAATAGGCGAGTTGCGTGTCCCGAATGGGATCTTTCTCTCTCTGAAGCATCAGGAGTGCAGCTTGGGAGCACCCCACATCTCAGCCACCGGTGGAGTGGTAAGTGATAGCCTGGCTGCCATGCACTGATAAAATCAAAGCCAGCAGGTTCTGAGCACATGGGTCCTCTTCCAGCAACTGGTATCTAGAAGCAAAGCTGCCTCCAACTGTGGAGGCAGAGTGGAGGAGCTTTAGGTTCTTTTGTTCAATGCATGTTATATTCAAGATGGCTTTCCTGCCTCACTTAGGAAACAACAGAATTGGACTGGGAAGTGTCAGCAAAATGCATCACCTGTGGCAACTAACAGCTAATCTGTGAGCCAGAGTGTTTAAGCTGGACCAGTGAATCCTAAGCCCAAATCCACACTAGCCTTGGTAGACCTTGGGCTGGTCACTATTTCTCCACCAAGCTTTTGTGAGGATAAAGTGGAAGAAGCCTATGCGTTGTTTCCTGAGCTCCTTGAAGGAATAGAATCACTGTCTTTACACCTTTACACCTTACCCTGAGAACTAAGGGTCTGGACTCCAGAAGGGCCCCATTATTGGGATTAGATTTAAAGGTTTCAGTCTATTTTAAATTGCATTTTCTCATATATTATTTAAAATTTATATTTCTATATTGTAACAACAAGAACAACGCTTTGCATGTCTTCTTTTTTAAAAAAAAGACACGCTAAAGGCAACTGAGGTGAGCAATTCTTGAAAGGTAGGTGAATGGTTATTGTGCTGAAAGGCAATCCTTTCTCCATTCAGCAATATTTTTCACAGATTACACAATTATTCCTCAGGCTTTTTTACTCAGCGAAAAAAATGCCATGAGGGATATTTGGAAACTTTTGCAAAAGCATGAAAGACTTTCCTTTCCTCATTTACCTTCCTCTTATCAACAAGAAGGGTGTTTTTAGTCTCAGATGTGAAATTTGGGAGTTTTAACACACTTCTGCAGTGTAATAATTCTGGGTCCTTAGGCAGGAATGAGGAATGCCTGGAAACGAACATTGCTCTTTGGAGCTTGCTCTGTCTTCCTAAGTCTATCATATCTCCTCTCAGTCTTCACTTTTCCAGGCTAAACATACCCAGCTCCTTCAAGAGCTCCTCATAAGGTGTGGTTTCTAGACCCTTGATCAGCTTGGTCACCCTCCTCTGCACACGTTCCAGCTTGTCAACATCCTTCTTAAATTATGGTGCCCAGAACTGGACACAATAATCCAGGTGTGGTCTGACCAAGGCAGAATAGAGTGGTACCATGGTTTCCCTTGATCTGGACACTATACTTCTGTTAATGCAGCCTAAAATAGCATTAGCTTTTTTTGCTGCTGCATCACACTGTTGGCTCAGGTGAAGCTTGTGGTCCATCAAGACCCCAGATCCTTTTCACTTGTACTGCTGGCAAGCCAGGTGTCCCCCATCCTATATTTATGCAGCTGGTTCTTTCTGCCTAAATGGAGAAACTTATATTTACTGCATTGCAGGGGGTTGGACTAGATAACACTCAGGGTCCCTTCCAACTTTAGAATTCTACAATTCTATGAAGATTTGCTTTGCACTGATCTTATTTTTACTTTTTGTAAGCAAATAGTGTGGACTAGATCGCAATATTGTACAATGCCCCCTTTTCAAATTTCCCAAGCTCTTTAGCTTTACAGTTGCTTTGCCTTTGCCTCTCCTCTCATCCAGTTCAAATGCACACATGTTTATAGCGAGCACATTCCTTGCCTCAAGCGCACCATTATTTACTGTCTACTCCTTAAAGGGTCAGTTCAGGGTTGCAAAGTAATTTAATACACACTTGAGAATTCTCACTTGAACGCAACAGGTTGTTTAATGTCCAACTTAGGTTGGATTCTAGCATCTGGTTGCATTTCAACAGATGGTGTACTGATAAGCGCCTGCCTCTGTGTGTTCAAATGTTTTAAGTGAAAAGAAAAATGCCCGCAGATAAGACAAAATGTATTTTTGATGTCTTAATGAGCTACCATGAACTAGCTGTCCCCAAGTTCATAATTAATAATTAATTACTAATCACTTATCTCCAAGATGCACAACACAAGGAGATATACGCAGCTCCGGTCCTCTGGTTCAGTTGCTTCAGAGAAGATGGTTGGTGAGACATGGTTTTTTACATCTTACCATTCTTAGAATCAGAGTTGGAAATTCACTGAGTCCAGCCTCCTGCTTAATACAGGTTCTGTAGTGCAGCTATAGACTCCCAGACCGATGGTTGTCCAGCCTCTGCTTAAATACCTCCAGTGACGAAGCACCCGTTACCTCCTAAGGAAATCTGTTCACTGCCAGACAGCTCTTACCAGCAGGAACGTTGTTCAAATGCTTAGTTGAATCTGCTTCCCTGCAATTTCCACCCATTGGTCCTAGTCTTGCCCTCTGGAACTGCATGATGGTTCCATCTTCTTCATGACAGCCCTTCACACATTTGGAGACTGCTGCCTTGCCATCCTTTTATCCTGCTCGGACTAAAGATAGAAAAACCTAGATCTTTCAACAATCCTACACAGGGTTTGATTTCTGGACCCCTTGGTATGTTGCCAAGGAGTCATGCAATTGGCCTTCCTGCAAGAGGTGGGGAAAATGTGTAAGCTCAGTCATTGTTTTCCCTGAGGGGAAGGCTAGGGAGAACATAAGAACATAGTATGCTGCTGGATCAGACCAATGGCTCTTTTACTCCAGGATCCTGTCCTCACAGCGGCTGACCAGGTGCCTGTAAGCTGGGCAGGAGCACTCTGCCCACCTGCGATGTACAGCAAGTGGTATTCAGAGGCAAATTGCATCTGACAGTGGAGGTAGAGTCATAGAATTGTAGAGCTGGAACAACTAGGGTCTAAATCCAACCCCCTCCCCTGCAATGCAGGAATCTCAGCTAAAGCATCCATGACAAATGGCTATCCAGCCTCTTCTCAAAAACCTCCAAGGAATAGAAGTCCACCACTTCCCAAGAGAGTCCGTTCCACTGTCGAAGAGCTCTTACTGTCAGAAAATTCTTCCTGATGTTTAGTTGGAATCACCTTTCTTGTAACTTTAAGCTATTGGTTCAAGTCCTACATGCCAGAGGAGGGGAAAACAAGCTTCCATGTGACAGCCCTTGAGATATTTGAAGATGGCTATCATATCTCTCCTCTTTTCCATATCAGTCTCCTCTTTTCCAGGCTAAACATACCTAACTCCATCGTCCTTGTCCTCCACACATTTGTCTAAAGAAGAGACTATCAGGGCCCCCAAGGGTTTGTTTCCCCCCCTTTCTTTTGAGGGAGGGGGGAAATGAAGGAGCAGGCCCCATGAGATTCCTTCAGACATGGTCCATCAACTATTTTCTGAAATTTGCCAATTTCTAACAACCTTTCTGTTTTATGTTTTGCAGAACTTATGCTTTTTGGAGGCAAGTGCTGGTGGTGACTTCCTTGGGTGGTCTGTATCTGCCATTCAGTCTTCATCTTGCAGCAATGACTGGTATTAGTCTTTCACTTTTACATTTTGCCTGATTCAGACCAGGGGTGCGTCTGCTGTTGCCTTTTCCTATGACATTGACAGAATTCACTCATTCTTTTGTTTTTGACAGTTCAGATGACATTTCTCCCAAATATTGCCCACCTTATTGTCCACTTAGCCATCACCTTGAGGGACATCTTTGGAAGAAGAAAAGGCCAAGGAGTAAATCCTGCACAAATCTTGAGAGGAGTCCCAAAGTCGTTTGGGTGGCATCTTGTGTGCCTCCTTCTGGCAACTCCTGCACCCAAGCTGGTGCCACATGCGATGCTCTGCTTCCCTTTGGACCACATCAGCAAGGACAAGAGTGGGGTCCTGTAGTCTGGGCAGCCCAGGACCACCAGAAACACTACCCAAGCTTGCACCTTAGAGAAGTCACTTTGGTGCTGCTAACGCTGCAAAAACATGCAGGAGGCAGCCATTATGAGTTGCCGGTTTCCCTTGGTTTGAAAGTGTGAGCTGTGTGACCTCAACATACCAGTGTGCTGTGACCGTTAGTCAGTTGTTTGATTGTTTTTTGACAAAGTAATAACAATAAATAGAAATAAATAAAAATGTGCACCCCACCCCAGAGACTATTCTATTGTAACTATCCAACCTCCCAAAATTTCAACACCTCTTGTGATGGTATGATCTCTTTCCGTTTTAACAGTACAAATTCTTCAAACACCTTCCATATCTCCTCAAAATAATTTCTCCTGCATATTCCCCGTCTTACCTTAATAGCATGCTAATTTATCAGTAATAGCTATATCAAACACCTCTTTATACCATTCTTCCATTTTATGTTCAGCAAGATTGGCTAGGACCTGGGAAAGACCATGAAGCTCCCTGAGTGGCCATGGAGGTCTGTCACTGCCTCTCTGCCTAGCCTCCCTCACAGTTGTGGAGATTAAAGGAGGAGGGGGAGTCCATGTACACCTCCTTGAGCTCCTTGGATAAAAAGGTGGGATAAATAAATACCCTGCCTGCCTCTCCACTTGTTCTGCAAGTAATCAGGAATGATGCACTTGCCGCTTGCATTTTTCGTTTAAAAAACCCCAGCTGTAGTCTGAGCTACCTTGCTCCAGCCAGGTGTGCAAACAAATGGACTCCACCTTCCACAGAGAAGCAGCCACCACGACTATGAGAACCATTTTGGAGGAAAGACATGGGTGAGTGAACTTTCCACAGTAGATCTGAACTGTGAATACTCTGAGTAGAGAGAGGGGAGGCAGGTGGATGGGGCTGTCCCAGCAAAGCTACCACATCTGATGAATGCTATTCTTCCCTATGAGCTAGGTAGATGTTACACATGTTTAGTTCTGAATCAGCTAGCCCTTCTAGAAGTGCCCCAGGGAGTGGGGCAAGGTTGGCCTTGTGGAACTAGCCTGAACTCTTTTGAGACCTTTTGAGGTGTGAGGAAGACTAAGCTCCCTGTCTAAAGGCCCCATTCCTTTGAAGTCTACCCCAAATATAACTGAGAGCCAGTGTGGTGCAATGGTTAGTGTGCTGGACTATGACCTGGGGGATCAGGGTTCGAATCCCCACTCAGCCATGAAGCTTATTGGGTGACCTTGAGGCAATCAATGTCTCTCAGCCCAACCTATCTCACAGGGTTCTTGTAAAGAGAAAATGGAGAGGAGGCAACCATGTAAACCACACCAAACATCTTAAGAGACTCCTCTGACTTGCAGGGCCAAACTATGTGCATCCTCTGACCCCTCCCCTTCTTACAGAACCTGATTTCCGGCATGCCTTGGATTAAACTGTCCATTTCTGGCTCTTTGTGTGTTTGCTGTGCTTAGAAGTTCACGCTTGCCCGCCTTGGACTTGGCACCACTTCCGATCCCATCTAAAAGTTGACTCCTTGGCACCCACTGAACTCTTGACGTTCTTCTGCATCAAAATGTACAGATGCTAGAGCAATGCAATAATCGTCACTACAGAGCTCTTAATCAGGGGTGGCATTTGTCTTTCAAAACAGATTCTCTTTTTGTGAAAGGCATCCTCCTCATGCAAGTTGTTTCTATCATTTGGAAAGGGCACCACCTGCCTACCCAGTCAGTTCACATAGAGTTGGTTTAGAATGTCCCAATCTTGTTTCTAGAGGGTCTTCTGTGATCAAGTTCAACTGAGTAACAAGCTTCTATTTCTCCATGAATAGTAAATAATATGAGTTTATAATAGTATAAACACTGTACAAAAGAAAGTGTGGATAACCCTCTGTTCCTTGTTTCTCTGTTTTGATCATAGGGATGCCGTAGAAGTTCTTAACTGGTAAGAGTTTTGGAGTGGATAAGAGAGAAAACTGAAGCTTAATCCAGGTAGATTGGAAGCATTGCCAGGTCAGGGTCCTGGCAACCTAGGAATTTGTGTATCTACACAGGCCCTTAAAGAAGCAAGTTCGCAGTTTGGGGGTTCTTCAGGATCAGCCTTGCTCCTGGATGGTCATAATCTTTTTCCAGCTTTGGTTGGTGCGTGAGCACCTTGATAAATCATTCCTGGTCACAATCATTCATGCCCTGGTCAGCACCAGATTAGATTACTTGGGCTGCTTTTGGAGAGGGTTTGGAAACTCAGTTGGATGTTTGAACAGGAAGATCAAAGCATGCATCTTAAACCATTTGTTATGGTTACCAATTTGCATTGGCTATTTCTTAGAAAAGCAGGATAGAAATGATGAAATAAATCAATAAAAGAAATGAGATTATAATAATAATAATAATAATAATAATAATAATAATAATAATAATAATAATAATAATTTCCCCCAAAATACAAATCTTCAGCGGTTTTCTATATTGATTTGTTCATTTTTAGTTTTATTCCACATTTGTTGTAAAGGATGGGAAACCCTATGAAAATGCAGCTTTCCCTTGACACGTCCGGTTGTCTTTGCCTTTCTTTTAGAAGTTCCGTGACTTATAACGGCTTTGTGATCCCCAGTTATACCCAACACAGTCTGTCTGTAGTCCAAGTCTCAAATGTCTATTTCTGGCCTTTTATAATGCTTTCCCATTGTCTTGCCTTGAAGAGAAAAAATACATCGACTAGATTAAAGCAGTGGTTTTCAACCAGTATGCCCTGGCACCCTGGGGTGTCATGAATGATGGTCAGGAGTGCTGCAGGCAACTCTGGCCTCTGTCCCTCTTTCCTTCCCTCCCTCCTCTGTGCTGAAGAGGAGGCTTTCTGCCATGCTGGCCTGGTGGCGCTCACTGCTGCCACTGCTGCCTTCCAAGGTGAGCAAGGTGCTGGCTTCACGTTCACCTCTGGGCAGTCTCCGTTGGGCCACTAAGGCTGGGGGCATCCTCTTCCCAGGCCCCTGCGGGGCGGCGTGAGGAGGCACCTTTCTTTGGGGTGGGAGAGTAGCTCAGAGACCAGGGGCGATGGCAGCTGCTGCCCAGAGGACTCCCAAGGAGAGGGAAGGGGAAAGGAGGCTGAGGGAACACTCCACAATGGAGGGCATTTGCAAACAGGTGAGGGACTGCCGGCTCTGCAGACAAGGGGTGACATAACTGGGTTCCTGAGGCTCAGAGTAGCCACATAAAGAATGTAGCTGATCAAAGCCGCAGTGGACTCAAAAAGGTTGAAAACCTGCAGATTTCAAGTCCAACACACTAGTTGCTACACCACTCTTGACTCTCTAATTCTTTAATTAGAGAGTCAAGAGTGGTGTAGCAACTAGTGTGTTGGACTTGAAATCCCTGCTCAGCCACAAAGCTCACTAACCTTTGACTAGTCACTTTCTCAGCCTCCTTCCTTCGCAGGGCGGTTGTGTATATAGGGATACTATATACCAGGCTTCCTCAACCCTCCAGATGTTTTGAGACTACAATTCCCATCATCCCCGACCACTGGTCCTGCTAGCTAAGGATCATGGGAGTTGTAGGCCAAAAACATCTGGAGGGCCGAGGTTGAGGAAGCCTGCCATATACAGTATACTGACCCAAACCCCTTCAAGCAATGGCAGGATTAAAGGTAACTACAGGCAGAACAGCATAGCATGTGTGAAGTACTTTGAACACTGAAATGCTATATGCTAAGTGTTATTTCTGTTTCTTAGTAAGACAAGATGAACTACATGTAAAGTTGCATCAAAATTAAAAAAATAAAATACAGCTAGCAGTTTCTGAAATCTATATTCCATGGACAGGTGAACTCTGAAAATAAGAGAAAGGTTATTTAAGAAGATAAGAGTGTTGGTGGTGGCAGCAAATGTGGCAGCATTATTTTTTTCCAAGGTTTTAAAGCAAAGTCAGCATTTCTTCCTGAAAAGATCGAGAGAAGACACAGTTTGGGATCTAGGACCAGTGAGCGGCCAATGATTTCAATTTCCCTAAGAATTTGTGCCCCAAATGTGTTCTATAGGGATCTAATTATCCACCTAGTAACAGCTGCTAGGTTGGAACTGGCCCAGCAGTTGGAGATCTCACTTTCTCACCTTCAAGGGATGGCTAGAGGTTGGAGAAAAAGCAGCAGAGCGGGACAGGCAACTTAGAGGGGTTAAATCTAAAACATCATTTTCAGTCACTTGGTCTGTTTAT
This sequence comes from Podarcis melisellensis, assembly GCF_964234715.1. Classification (NCBI taxonomy): domain Eukaryota; kingdom Metazoa; phylum Chordata; class Lepidosauria; order Squamata; family Lacertidae; genus Podarcis; species Podarcis melisellensis. Next base: position 76,432,044 of record NC_138541.1, on the reverse strand, counting down.
TGAATATGTTCTGAGATGACAGGAAGTAGTGCCCCCCCGATCTTCATCGCCCATTACAGACCAGCATCCACACATGTATACAAAGCAACTGCCAGTATCCAATTTGTGTATGTCAATCACTCAGGAATGGTACTAGACTTGGACCTGAGGCATACAAGACTCACTGAGGCAAAACTGACCAATAGCCAAAAGCTTCAAAAGTTGGCGATAACAAACTCTCTTTCCCCAGCACTGGGAAATCAAAATTCAAGTGACTGTGGCAGAGCTCCGAGGGCATCCCAGGACCCAGTCCACGCAAACCGAGGCCCCAATAAATCTGTTACTTCCTGGGGAAATATAGGTTTTTTGTTTTGCTTTTTTAAAAGTGCTTTGCAAAGTGTAGCATAGTGGTCAGTGTCAGCCTGGGTCCAGAGAGACCCAAGTTCAAATCCCCGCTCAACCACTGAGCTCCCTGCCATCTCAGACCTGTCGCTCTCCCCAGTGGCATAGCATGGGTTGTCAGCACCTGGGGCAAGGCAAGTAATTTGCGCCCCCTAACCCGTGGATTTGCGCCCCCTAACCCGTGGATTTGCGCCCCCTAACCCGTGGATTTGCGCCCCCTAACCCTAACCCCCAGATGTTGTGCCCGGTGCGGCTGGGCCCCCCTGCACCCCCGACGCTACGCCACTGGCTCTCCTAGCAGGGTTGGCGCAATGATAAAATGCTGTCTCTCCAAAGAGCTGACGGGAACATTCTTTCATATGTGGTGGACTTGTAAAAAGGGTAAAAGAGTATTGGGAAATAATCCATAATGAATTGAAAAAAATGTTTAAAAGTACTTTCCTCCCCAAAGTCAGAGTCCTTCCTGTTAGGGATAATTCAGACTGAAATTCCCAGGGTGTCAAAACAGGTTATTTATTTATGTTACTACTGTGGTAGTAACATAACTGTTACACGTTTTGTTAGCCCAAAAAAGGAAAATGAGCGAGGTCCCAACCAAAGAAGAATGGCAACTTAAGTTGACAGAATATGCGCAACATGCAGACTTAACATATAGAATAAGAGAACAAGAAGAACGTATGTTTAAAGAAGATTGGAAAACATCTATTGAATATATGGGAATTAGTTGTGTTTTTGATGGATGCAATAATGGAATACTGTACTGTATGGTATAGTTTTTGTAAAATATGCAGGGATTTATGATATGTAAAATGAACAATGGAAAGAGAAGAAGGGAGGTCATTGATATCTTAAGAATGTAAGATGAGTATTTTAAACTGTAAAACAGAAAATATTATAAAAATTATATATAAAAAAACGCTGCCTCGAACTGCAGGATAGAAAATACCAGGGAGCAGCAGCTTTAGCTTAGAAAGATTAGATTCTTAAAAAGCCTCGATCCCATTCAGCCTTTTAACGTTCCGGAGCGGCCAGGTGGAGTTTTCACTTTTCCCGCTTCGCGCGAACCGCTCTGAGGGGAATATTGGCGGGGGTCTTTTTTTGTTTCCTGAGGGATCGAGTGTTTTCTGACTCCCCCGAGGGCGCGAAGGGCGCGGCTGCGGGGCCCCGGCTTCCCCAGGGAATCTCTCTCTCTCTCTCGCCCGGCCGGAGGGAAGGCGGGGGAGCGGGCGGATCCCGGGCAAAGCAGCCGCCGCCGCCGCCGCCGCCGCCATCCAGCCTCCCTTCCTGCTGGGCTCGGCTCACTTCCGCGGCCCCCAAGATGGAGGAGCGGCAGGAGGAGGAGGAGGAGGAGCGCGATCCGCGGCTGAGGCTCAGGCGGCATCTCGGGGGGCAGCAGCAGCACCCGCCGCCGCCGCCGGGCCCGGGCGAGGCCGGTAGGTCGCCCCGCTTAGGAGGGAAGGAAGGAAGGAAGGCCGCCCGGGAGGAGCCGGGACGTGGAGCAAAATAAAGCGCGGGATGAATAATGGGCGCGGGGCTCGCTCTCCCCCGCCCCCCCCCCACGCGTGCCTACTCGGAAGTAAATCTCGCTTTGAGCCGCGGCGCTTGCTCCGCGGTAAATGCGCCTGTGCGCGAGCTGAGCACCTGGAATTATTACTGTGCATTTATAATTCATACCCCGCCATTTTCCCTGACAGGAACCCAGGATAAAAGTAGGAACATCTAAAAACCTCGGGGTGGGGTCTGGTGGGGTGGGGGGAAGTAGCTAGCATTGCAAAAAAAAAAAGTTACACGCCGATAGAATCAAAACTACATATGTGGGTGTGCTGTTAAAACCATACAAACAACTGCAATAATAAAAATGACAGGGATAAAAAGGCGGCCAAGGGGGGAGCCATCCACTTCTCCAGGCAGGGAGTTCCCAAGTTGCCTGGGTGGGAGCCTCCCCCTGAGGAGACCCTCTCCCTTTTCCCCACGGGGGGGGGGACTGAGAGATGGGCCTCCCCAAAAGATCTCCGAGCCCTGGCAGGGCAGGCAGTATTTCAGGCACCTTGGACCCAAGCCATAGAGGGCTTTTGGGAGGTCAAGCAGATGCATTGAGGTGTGCATAAGGCCATGAAACAGGACCTGCGCATGAAATGCATCAAGGCCCTCGGAATCCCAGCGCAGCTTTGAGGACCTTCCAAGCTGGTCTGGGAAGAGGGGCTTTAGCCTCACTAGGCATACCCTGCCCTCGTTTCTGGCTCCAGGGGGTGAGGAAGGCTAAGGGGCTTGTTTGTGTGGTGGTCAGTGGCTGCGGCCCTTGCAGAGCTGCTGCCACCCACCACTCCGAGGCAGCCAAGGTGTCGGTCCGCTGGTGCACGGAGGGTACGTCTTGGAGGACCAGCACTCTGCCACCCAGCACCGGCCATTGTCATCAGAGCCAAAGAGGGAAGCTAGGATTGTTTGGCAAATCCAGCGTTGAGCTGTGGCTGGCGCTCCTGCTTGAAATGCCCTTGCCACCTACCACCCTGTTCCAGCATCCCTTTCAGAGGACTTGCTTCTGCGCTGGGCAGAGGAGACGCTTCTCAGCTCACTTCTGCTGCTCGCTATGCCAAGAGCTTCAGTTTTATCTTCTGTTCCCTGGGCGAGGATCACCCTCCATAGCTTCATAGCTCAATGTGTTCAGGAGGGATACCTTTGCTTTTATCTCCCAGCTCCAAGCAGAGGATGAAAGGTGGGGTTTGGCTAGCTATCATTGCTAAAGTGTAATGGATGACTCACCATGGCAAGGAGTCGTGCTGAGTGGAAGTGTTGAAGACTGTCGGGAGGCAGCCCCTCCTGAAGGGGTTCCCTGATCCGGTAAAGGAGGTCACACGCCTAGGCCCAGCTCTGGAAGTTAATGGCTTTTGTCCTTTTTCTGATATATTACTCACCCTTCATCATAGCATAGGGCGGGTCAGCCATTAAAAAATATGGCAACAGGTTAAGTCAAAAGAATAGGGTGGGTCTTAAAGTACATGTCTCAACCATCAGGGCTGGCCCACCCATGATGTAGATCTTCACTCCTCCCTTCTTCCCTGACAGGGTGTGGGAAGGCATTTGGGGGTCTTCCTCAGTTGCCAAAATGTCTTGGGTCAGTCCTACCAACTGTCAAAGGTCAGAGGACGGGTCTGTGCCTTCAGCATACTGTGTAATGAAGATGCCAGCTGTGGGGAGGGAATTCCACAACTTAGGGGCTGCCCAGAGAATGTCCTCTTCCCAGGCCACTACCCCATACTTCTGAGGGCAGTGGAACTATCAAGAGGGCGCACTCTGCTTCTCTTAACACCTAAGGGGGTCTTGTAGGGAAGGAGGTGTTTTTTTCAGGTATCTGTGACCAAAGTCACTTTAAATCCCTTGAATTGAGCCTGGAAACTTACAGGCAACTAATGCAGCTGTTTTAAAAGAGGTGTTACATGAGTTCTAAATGGAACCCCCTAGCCAGCAATCTGGCCGCTGCATTTTGGACCAGTTAAAGCTAGGACAGTATTTCTAGCCACAAAAGCCTCCTCAGCCTCCTGTTGGATCCAGGAGTACCCCAAACTACACTTAATCCCTTAGACCGTAGAGGTTACTGAACGTTCAAAGCCATCCATGTACCGGTACTTATGGATTTATTTATTTCACTGAAAATATGTAGTAATATATTGGCTTAACTTCTTGTCATATAATAGCTTCTGCTGTATTTCAGGCAGCCAGCAAAGTATATTGTCAACAGTATGTTATGACAAGTGGGAACTTGTGATAAAGTAATGGCTGCAAGGGTGTGGGAAAGGAGGAAGGAGTTACTCAACCCCCACCTTTTTGCGCCTTCCTTTCTACAGGTAGGTCCCTTTGCCACATGACTTAGAGGTACCCACTACCACTTTTGTCCCCAAGCCATGTGCACTGAGTGCACAGCCTGCTTTGCCTGCTCCAGAATAAATAGACCACCCTGCTGCCAAATGCCTATGATTAAGATGAGCAGAGCACTGAGAAGTCATGTAGATTTCAAGGCCAACTGGGATGAGGTGATAGGCATTTGAACTGCAACAAAGAATGATTTAGAAACCTGGTGTGCATGTTTTACTTCTGTAAGATGGTGTCTCGTTTAATGACGTATGCAAAATAATGGTGGTTTTATTTACAGTTGAAACTACCAGCGTAGAGAAGAAGGAGAAGCCGCTTCCCAGACTTAACATTCACTCTGCATTCTGGATATTGGCATCAATAGCTACTACATACTACATTGAATTTTTTAAAATTGTTAAAGAGATTATTCAGCAAGAAAGGTAAGGAGAAGAGGTGGTGGGTTTTTTGGGTGGAGGGTTTACAAGTAGAAGTTACACAAAGGTATTTACAGTACAAAGTCAGTTGGATTCTCCCTAAACTTTATTGTAGATTAATCAGTATAACATAACAGCAAGAAATATAATTTAAAACACTTGAAACATCTGTGTGAGGGGGAGGAGGGATCCATCTTAGTTGCTAAGAACAGCAGTGAGTGAAAATGGGAGTTCCTCGTTGTCTTCTCCTATTCTGATCTGATAAAAGAAATATGGAGTAATTTTGGTGCAGCTTTCTCAGATCAGATACTCTCTATGCTTCAACCCCCATCCCATATACCTTTCTATTTATACAGTAAGACACCCAGCTGAAACCAACACTGTTTTATGTAGAAATGTGTCCTAACATCTAATACGAGTGGAGTTTATATTTTAGGAGAGCTTCTCCGCACCTGGCGCCCTTTGCTTACTTCAAAGGGTTTGTGACTGAAATTTGACATTTTTTGTTTAGGGCTCCCCTACACTCTGTCAGGATAAATCCCAGCATTGCTTTTAGTTCTGCATGAGCAGACACGTGTGTCTTAGCAAAAAGTAGTCGGATAACCTATTAAGAATTTCCATTCCCTAGCTAGCCTTCCTTCCCATCTCCTGTTCTGCTTTCTCTCCTGTCGTACAATGACTGAACAATCAGTGCTGCCTGCCAACTTTGTTGATTAAAGAAGCCCCGTGTCTAAGAATTCCACACACAGAAAGTGAGGACCTCTTCTCAATAGGCAGCCAGTTAGAAGTTGGAGTACTGCAAAATTTGGATGCAGTAGCAGAAGGCAGATAAGGTATGTTGCTTCCTGCATCTTAAGAGAGGCCTGGCTTGGAGCATAATCTGATCTGAGGCAACGTTAAATTCAATGTATTTTTGTTTTTAACATTATTAAAGCACATTTTCTCTTTCTCTTGCAGCTGGTGGTTTATACTCGGCATTTGCTTATTGATTATCAGTTTGTCTGTGGCCTTTTATTGCATAATATATCTTGAGTGGTATCATGGAATCGAGGACTATGATGCCACCTACCCTGCGCTGATACCTATAACAACAGCTAGTTTTATTGCGGCAGCAGTTTGGTAAGTTGGTGGGTAAGAGATACTAGTTTTCCAGGCTTGCGTTGCTTCTAAAACGTCTGTGTGTTAAATGATGAGGGAAAGGTGTTACATATGGACCCCAGATAGGAGTAATAGCAGACCACACACATATTTGTTCTTCTGAAAACATGCAATGGCTGCCTGTCTGTCTTGTGTGGCTGGCTGAGAATTGCTTCAATTACGCAGGAAACAATGGCCCACTTCTGCGCATGGAAGCAGGTAGATGGGCTCTCCCTGCCCAAGCCATGGGGGAGGTGGTCAGTCCACTCCTGGGGGTGCCAGGGTCCTACCTTTTTCCACCTTCGCCGCATCAAGCAGTTGGTCCCTTACCTTTCCCGCCCCAACCTGGCCACAGTGATCCATGCGACGGTCATCTCCAGGCTTGACTACTGTAATTCGCTCTATGTGGGGCTGCCCTTGAAGCTGTCCCAGAAACTCCAGCGGGTACAGAATGCTGCAGCGAGGCTCCTCACTGGGTCTCTGCCATGGGAGCATATTCACCCAGTGCTTTTCCAGCTGCACTGGCTCCCGGTGGAGTACAGGGTCAGATTTAAGGTGCTGTTTTTGACCTTTCAAGCCCTTCACGGCCTAGGACCCTTGTACCTACGGGACCGCCTCTCCTGGTATGCCCCACAGAGAGCCTCAAGGTCCATAAATAACAACACCCTAGTGGTCCCAGGCCCTAAGGAAGTTAGATTGGCTTCAACCAGAGCCAGGGCCTTTTCAACTCTGGCTCCGTCCTGGTGGAACGCTCTGCCTCATGAGACCAGGGCCCTGCAGGATCTGATTTCTTTCCGCAGGGCCTGTAAGACAGAGTTGTTCCGCCTGGCCTTTGGCTTGGAGCCAATTTGATTCCCTCCCTCTCTTTCTTTTTTCTTTTCCTTCTCCTCCTGCGATGAGGCTACATTTTAATATTTTAATGTTCCATTATTTTAATGTTGTATTTTATTTTTGTTTTTAAGTTGTAATCATTCATCTTGTTTTTATTATTGCTTGTAAGCCGCTCTGAGCCCGGCCCTGGCTGGGGAGGGCAGGGTATAAATAAAAAATTATATTATTATTATTAGTATTAGTATTAGTATTATTATTATTACGTGCCATAACAAAACTTTGCCTTGAAGACTCTGGACACTGAGACATAAGTTTCAAACATATGCAGATATCTTCTGCGCATTGTACACCTCTTCTTCTGGAGACTATGTGCAAAGGGATGTTCTCATGGTCTCTCAGTTCAAATATACTGTGAAACTTGTTTCACTTTGGGATTTGGCTGGTTCTCAAATTGCCTGTACTGTAATATGCTCTCCTGCTTGCAACATATGCTACATGTTTTCTCTCTCTTTCTTTTCCCAGTTTTAACATTTCTTTATGGCCCATATGGTCTTTCCTCACACCTGTGGTGCTCTTTGTCCAGTTCATGGGTATTGTGATGCTTGTGTCGCTCCTGGGCTAAATCTTTTATGGTAAGGCATTGTAATGATATACATATCTAAGCATGCCTCTTTTGAGTTATGTGATGCACAGTGGAACCTTGGTTTTCAAACATCTTGGCCGCCGAACGTTTCGGAAGCCGAACGCCCAAAACCCAGAAGTGAATGCTTCGGTTTTCGAATGCACCTCGGAAGTCGAATGGCTTCCAAGGAGCATTTCTCATTTTTCTCTGTTTACTTTGCCAACAGCCCTTTGATTCTTGGTTTTTGAACGTTTTGGAAGTTGAATGGACTTCTGGAACGGATTACGTTTGAAAACTGAGGTTCCACTGTATTTGCTTTCTGAAGTATTTCCATTCCTAACAAGGACTCTGAAGTTGTAGCTGAATATGAGAAGATTTGATTGCCTGCAGGACTAGACTGTGAGATGGGATGACATAAAAATCAACCCAAGCATTTAAGAAATTATTCCAGCCCTGCCTAGAGATCCAAGGATTTAAATTAGGACCTTTTGTATGCAAGTTATGTGTTCTGCCACTGAGCTACAGCCCGTTATGAGGCTCTGCAGTTATGAGGCAGCTGTACTGGGTGATATATTTGAATAACTTAATTATCAAAACTTTTATTTTAGTTTTTTTAATTAAAAATATGTCTTTCTTTTATATAGTGATTGTTGTAATAATGTGTTTCTGTGTTTCAGTTAAGGCATGGGAAACATGTGATCCTGCAGATGTTGTTGGACTCTAGCTTTCACCATCCCCAGCCATCAGGACCAGTGGTTAGTCCAACAACACCCGGAAGGACACAGGTTCCTCATCCCTATTTTAAATGTTCTGTGTTACCTTGGTCTCCTAAATGGGGAAAGGGTGTGTGTTCAGTATGTGTGCTAGATGTTTACTAGTAAAACTGTGAGAAGGTTTGCCAGTAAACCTTGTATAAAATACAGTCGACCTTGATGGAAAAAGAGAAAAACAGAAAGGTGCTGTTTTTTGCAAGGCGGGGTGGAACATTGGGTGATATCCAACTCACACTCTTGAGTAAGCCTATTAAAATCAATGGACTTAAGTTACCTGTCCATTGATTTTGATGGTTTCACTCTGAGTATGTCTAAGATTGCATACCGCCCCCTGTCTAAGTTGGCCTGTCATAAGTAGTAATAGCTTTTGTATTATAAAGAGCTTTAATTGTCTTTTTAAGACTACTGAGTGTTTTTGTGCTTATTTCATTTTTCTTAAATTTTAGATTTCTAGACTCTGCAGAGTTATAAAATTAATTAGTTTTACAATGAATGTGAGATACTTGTTAAGTGTAAAGATACAGCTTGGTTTAAATGTATAAATTTCTATTTTTCACTGTACAGTACCATATTCTAGAAAAGTAAATAGTGGACCTGCCAGCATACATATTTGGATATACTGGGATCCTGGGATGAAGACCTGCAAGCCGATCTCAAGCAACTTGTGTTTAAAAGGGATATTCACTTGAATTGTTAAACTTGTTTTATGTTTAATAGGGACACTTTTACTTTGAACTATGATCTTAAACTCTGGGGGTATGAGTCATTGAAATGCTAACAGAAAATCACAGTTTTGCTATTGTTCTGGCATAGCTGTTGACTTAACCTATATTAAAGTGTATCACAGGAAATCATAATTGATTATGTTTAAGAAGTTAATAATAGGGACACATTTCGCCCTTTTAAAAAATAATTATGTTCATGATCTTTTTGAGAGCAATGAAAATAGTAAATCTCCAAATTGCTGAATGATTAGTTGTTTGAATTGTTAAATATTATATAAACACATAAATAAATCAAAACTATAATATATTTAACCACCCGCCCTGTGGAACGCCCTCCCACCAGATGTCAAAGAGAAAAACAACTACCAGACTTTTAGAAGACATCTGAAGGCATTCCTGTTTAGGGAAGCTTTTAATGTTTGATGGATTACTGAATTTTAATATCTTCTTGGAAGCCACCCAGTTAGGCTGGGGAAGCCCAGACAGATGGGTGGGGTATAAATAATAAATTATTATTATTATTAACCATGTGTGACAAAACATGTTCTGCTTTTGTGCTACAACCTTGTGCAGAGGTATCTTGTAGATCACAGTAGAGCTTTGTTTCCATTTTCCCTTGGAGCATGTGTGCATGGGCACTCTGTATCCTAGGTGTGTGCTTCTCCAGCCCTCCCAGTTCATGTTCCTTGATTGAGAGGTGCTTCCCATTTCCTGTGATGGCCTGGCAAGTTGTCTGCACTTGTGCCAAGGAAGAAGCGGCAGGGGAACATAAGGGTCTGATAAGCCCTATGGGATTCCTCCAAACATGGCAACTGCAGTAGGGCCAGCTGGAAACAGAGTTTTTACTATCCGGTGGTATGGTATTATTTAACAAAATAATATGTTTCATCTTTTGATAAGATTCTATCTGAAGGCCTATTGGTTAAAGCAAAATTAGGTTTATCTTTAGCATAGTTTTTATTTATTTATTTATTTCATGAAATTTATACACTGCTTGATTGTAACAAAACAAAACCCAAAGCGGTTTGCAAAAGTTAAAACAGTAAAATCAAGAAAAATGTACAACCCTGCTTTTAAACATGCAAAGGTTAAAATTACTATTTAATCAAGAAATCCATGAAGGGGTTACATAAAACAGGGTTTATAAACTCTTATGCAAGGCTTTTGCTAGTGTAAATTTGACATTTGAGTGAAATTCATTTAAATTTAGTATTATAATGTATAGATGTTGTGGCTAAAGGTAGTTGGCTTGCAAAGCTGCTATCACTTTTTAAAAAACAACAACCACCAGGCCCCTCACAATTATACATATTTGAAATAGATGATATGACTGTTCAGTATAAACTTCAGGACACATTAAAGAATAGCTACATCTGGATTTAGAGAGGAGCTGCAAAAAGACTGCTTAGCTCATGAGGTTGGCTTGTTGGCTAATCTGTTAAAGCAGAAGTAAGAGAACTTCCAGCCCAGGGGCCAGATGTGGCCCTGCTAGCTTCCGTATCTGGCCCTTGGGGCCCTACCTGGGTGATACTCCTCACTGGCCCCATTCTGCACCTCCAAGGTTTTTGCCTGGCTGGAATGTGTCTTTGAACTCACATAATGCCTAACCGTGCCAGCCACTGTCATGTGGCTCTCAGACGATTGCACAGACTGGAATGTTGCCCTGAAAAGGCTGGAAAAGGTTCTCCATCCCTGTGTTTAAAGCAAGTTGAAGGACTAAGTATTAGTGAGGAACTCATGAGCAGCACTAGAAAGCCATTATTTAAACAGTGATTTAAATGCAGAGTGGTTCTGTAATTCTTTTCCAGTACCCATCTTGTAGACAGGCACATTTGAAACACTTAAAATGAAGAAGTTGGATGCAAGTCCATTTGTTGCCTGACCTAAACACCGTGCATGCTGATTTCAACGAGGATTTGCAAGTTAACCTGTCTAGGAGAAATTCCTATCTATTTTCCTGAAGTTGCAGCACATTTACGGTAACCTGTTAAAGTCTTACAGTACTGATGATACTTATTAAAGATAAAATGAGTGCTCAAGTACAGTTTACTGTACAGAACAGTTAGGAGACTGGTTCTCTGCTGGTATAACTCCCACAAGCTCATGAAACTGTGACACTGAGCTGTCTAATAAGTCCATTCGAAGTTTTCAGAGAAGAGGTGCAGTGAACCTCTTGACAGCTACCAGTCTGAGCTAGTGCTATTCAACTCTTTGCTCCCTGTCCACTTACCCTTCACTCTCCCCTTGCTGCCCTGCTCCCCCAACCCTCGCTGAACAGTAGGGCTGGGCAATATCAGGTTTTCAACATTGTGATATAGTGCTACATCACGATGATGAAAAGGAAGGAGCATCAGCCCCATGAGGTGCTGGGGTGAAACAGCTGCCTCCAGCGCCCAGCTCAGGAAGCATCAGGCTCAAATCTTATAGAGGCACTTTTTGTATGAACTGACATCTCCACATTGTTAATGTAGCTGTAGCTGTTCAGTGTCTCATAATGTTATTTATTTACAAGAATTTATATACTGCTTGATTGTACTAAAACCTCACAGTGGCTTACAACAAATGAACCTCACAGTGGCTTACAACAAGTGCTCTATTGGATCGGACTAAAGCTTTATCTAGTCCAACATTCCCAGAGTGGTCAGCTAGATATTTCTGGGAAGCCCATCAGCAGAGTCTGAAGGCAATTGCTCTCTTTGCTTTTGCCTCCACAACCTCCCCCCCCCCCCAGCAGCTGGTATTCAGAGACACATAGCTCAGCAATAGGCAATAGAGGCTTATCCGCTATGAATTTGTATACAGTGGTAACCTTGGTTTAAGAACAGCTTACCGTATTTTTTGCTCTATAAGACTCACTTTGTCCCTCCTAAAAAGTAAGGGGAAATGTGTGTGCGTCTTATGGAGCGAGTGCAGACTGTGCAGCTATCCCAGAAGCCAGAACAGCAAGAGGGATCGCTGCTTTCACTGCGCAGCGATCCCTCTTGCGTTTCTGGCTTCTGAGATTCAGAATATTTTTTTTCTTGTTTTCCTCCTCCAAAAACTAGGTGTGTCTTGTGGTCTGGTGCATCTTATAGAGCGAAAAATACGGTAATTTATGAACAGCTTGGATTAAGAACGCTGCAAACCGTGAAGTAGGTGTTTTGGTTTGGGAACTTTGCTTTGGAATAAGAACGTTTTGCTTCCTGTTGAGTGTGTTCTATTTGTAAATTTAGTCCCCCGCTGCTATGGCAAAGCACGCTTTGGTTTAAGACCGGACTTCCAGAACGGATTAAGTTCATAAACCAAGGTAACACTGTAATTGCCTTTTATAGCTATCTAAGCTAGTTGCGATCACTACATCTTGTGCTAGCAAATTCTACTTGTTTATCTATGTGCTATAATCTGAAGAAGAACATCTGCATCTACTGCCAATCAATTTCATCAAATGATCCTGAGTTTTAGTATTAGAAGAGAGGGAGAAAACTTATCAGTCCCCTTCCTTGGTACTATCCAGAAATTAACCGTCTGCCGTGTCTCTGCTCCCACCTGTCCAGGTTGCCTCATTCTAAACTGAGCCCCCAGTGCTCAGACATTTCCTCTTGAAAAAGGTCCCCCAAAGTTGATAAACACTGCCATTCAAACGGGGTGTGTGTGCCGCATCTTGTGATTGATTATGCGGGGTGTGGTTTACCTGCCCCCCAATATTCAAGTTCGCATGCCTGCCTATCATAATTTAGTGTAGTTTTCTTTTCCAGCTCTCAGATTTTCCTTTTTATGATAGAGTGACCACAACTTTACACAGTATTCTAAATGTGGCTATACCACATTGCTAAACATTGGTTCTTTCTCAGTTTTGAAAAATTTGATTTTTTTCCTCTCCTTGAGGTTTTAAATATGATTAAATATAATAAAAGATATTACAGGGGTCAGCTAACTTTTTCAGCAGGGGGCCGGTCCACTGTCCCTCAGATCTTGTGGGGGGCTGGACTATCTTTTGAAAAAAGTGAATGATTTTCGCCCGCCACAAAGAGGCCTCAAGATGCTTCACTTTACCTGTCCCAGTTGTCGTCCCAATAGTTGGGCTTCTCCAGCTAGCCAGGCGCCATGGCAGGGTAGGAGGCTGTGTTGGCTGGCAAAGAAAGAAGCAGCGGACGGAGGCAGGGGAACAGGGGCATCGCTGGAGATTTTACCCACCATCTGTTGCTGCTGCTTGTTCCTGAGAGGCACCGTGGAGAAGAAGAGAGAGAGAGAGAGTTTGGATTTGATATCCCGCCTTTCACTCCCCTTCAGGAGTCTCAAAGCGGCTAACAATCTCCTTTCCCTTCCTCCCCCACAACAAATAGTCTGTGAGGTGAGTGGGGCTGAGAGACCTCAGAGAAGTGTGACTGGCCCAAGGTCACCCAGCAGCTGCATGTGGAGGAGCGGGGATGCGAACCCAGTTTCCCAGATTACCGCTCTGAACCACTACACCACACAGAGCCGCCTGCCAACCCGCAAGCGGCAGCCGCGGCCACCGCGACAACCTGCCTGAACGCCATGGGAGGAATGAAGGAGGGAGGGAGGGAGGCACGAAGAAAGCGTGCGAGGAAGTGGCGCGGAAAAGGGGCACGGAGAAGGAAGGAAGGGCGGACTGAGGGAGTGGGAGGAGGAGCAGGAGGAAAATGCAGCCAGCCACTCAGTGCTGCCCTGCTGAGGCGGACAGGTGGGCAAGCCCTCGACAGCGCCTGTTCTGTCCCTGAGGAGAAAAGTGCCGCTGGGAGAGGGAGAGGAGAGAACATGTGCACTGGCGATCCATGCGCTGGCAATCCACACAGCGATTTCTGGACCGTCCACAGGCCGGATCTAGAAGGCATTTGGACCTGATCCGGCCCACGGACCTTAGTTTGCCGACCCATGACATATTATATGATGTTCAGTGAAAGGAAATCATATGGTTAAAGAAATGTGATACATGGAGTGAAACATGCTTTTCACAGAACCTAACTTTCACATATTGTGTAATCGTTTAATTATAATGCTGTTTTGACCTTTTTAACAACTGAGGCAGAATCCTTCAGAGATTAGACTGAATAACAGAAGAATGTACTTTGTGATAATCTAGATTATAGGCTCCATGACGAACTAAATTGATGCCTCAAAGATATTTCAGAGGTGGTTAGTTTTTTTTTGGGGGGGGGGTGTTTAAACCACATAAACTGAACCATATGACTTAAAGCCAAAGTTGGGTTTGTGTTATTGCACACTGAACAAAAGACTTAGCTGAGTTTCAGTTGCCAATTGGCATTGATGAATACCTTCTCATGGTATGTTAGACTCAATCATCCTTCACAAAGAAAAAGCCCCACCTGTTCCTTTATTTGTTGAACAGCGTGTTTCTGTAATCCTACTGGTGGTCACTTACATACACACAGGTATTGTTTTGTTTTAACTTAGTTGGGATCCTCCCAAAATCAATGTGGAGAAGAAAATCAAAGCAAAACAAATTTTAGAGACCGTTGTTACCTCACCTGGCAGCACCTTTGGCACACGGTGTTCACAGAAGTATGCTGATACCAACATCATGTTAACTCTGTAGGGGCAGACAGTCCACACATGGCAAAGGGGGAAATGCCTCCATCCTGGCCCGTCACCACACAGAGAATGGATAACCCACCAGATACAGGCTCACTATGAACACCCTGCATGCAAATCAGGGTGAATTCTGGTTGTATAAGTGCACAAACATCACAAATGTTCAATGAAGACTGGATATGATCTAACCTTCACGTGAGCTTTGTGCAAGAAAATCAGGATGAATGCTCGGTAACCAGGTCATCTGGGGGATCCCTGAATGAGCTACTGTAATACAGGTGGGAAGAATCCTGTACAGTAACTGAATGCATTTGGGAATCCCTGCACCCAGATGCAAAACACCTTCATGCAACTTACACACGAGTGTCTAATAATCATTTTAACTGAGCACACCAAAGGGGAAAAAAGGATAGTGTTGACAGCAGATCCACCCAGATAAGTCTTGGGAGGAGGCCTCTTTCTGTTTAATTATGGTTGAAAGATAGTTCCTAGCTCCTAGCAACCCTGAAATAATAGAATTATAGAGCTGCAAGGGTCCCAAGGGTCATCTAGTCCAACCCCCTGCAATGCAGGAATCTCAGCTAAAGCATCCATGACAGATGACCTTCCAACCTCACTGGCTGAGAGAACGTTTTAAACTTTTTTTAAAAAGTGTTTAATTATTGGTGTGTTTGCCACCCCAGGCTACTTTGGTATGAAGGACAGGATATAAATTGATCACCACCACCACAGAGCTCTCTGTGTGAGACTACAGGCAAAGGCCCACAATTTGTGATCTGATGATACAGAATGCCCTTCCACTCAGAGACACAGCATAAATTAGCAAGGCATGCGGGGAATGAATTGTTTTCGACTAAAGCAGTTACAGTTACATAACTGAAGTTCTGTTAAAGTGAAAGTGTTAATCAGGGGCAGAGATATAGTGAGTTCTGAAACAATAATATAGACAGGGTTACAAACCTCTAGGCCCCACCTGGGTTCCTTTGACTTGGAAGGTTCCATAGCAGACAGTGGAGCAACCATTGTTTTCATGCAATCTACTGCAGCGCAAAGGTTAGCATGGCTGTTGAGGAACAGCTGGAATCGCACTGGTTACTACTGTAGATTATTATTATTTTATTGAATTTATATAGTGCCCTCCATCTGAGGATCACAGGGCAGTTTACTGCTGTGGGATAAACAGGTAAGAAAAGCTTAGCAGAAATGACCAGGCTTGCTGTTTTAACTTCTTGCATTGCAAAGAAAGAGGAAACTCATGGTAATAAGTCAAGTTAAGAAATCGCTGAGAGTAGCCGAAAGATAATGCCTTATAACGTACTAGGAAGGTTTGTGGGTGACTCAGAACCACGAGGGAAAGTGGAGAAGTACACTTAGAAAACTATTGCACATGCTTAAATAGGCTATGAATAGTAGTCAAACAGCCCCAGGTAGAGCTAGAGCTAATCAGCATGATCATGGGATGTATGTAAACGGAGGGGGTACATATCAAGGGGGAAATAAGGTAAGGTAAAGGTAAAGGACCCCTGGATGGTTCTGTCCAGTCAAAGACGACTATGGGGTTGCAGTGCTCATCTTGCTTTTCAGGCCAAAGGAGCCGGCGTTTGTCCACAGACAGCTTTCCGGGTCATGTGGCCAGCATGACTAAATTGCTTCTGGCAGAACGGAACACTGTAATGGAAGCCAGAGCTCACAAAAACGCCATTTGCCTTCATACCACAGTTGTACCTATTTATCTACTTGAACTGGTGTGCTTTTGAACTGCGTAGGTTGGCAGAAGCTGGGACAGAGCAACAGGAGCTCACCCCACTGTGTGGATTCGAACCGCCGACCTTCTGATTGGCAAGCCCAAGAGGCTTAGTGGTTTAGACCACAGCACCACCTGCTCCCATTAAGGGGAAAATATGAAATAGGCGGACTGGGAAGTCTGTAAACTAGAGTCTCCTAATCAATAGGAGAATGTAGGAGGGAAATTTGGACAGAGAGCATTCCACATACAGGGAGCCACCACAGAAAAGGCCCGTTCTCATGTTGCCAGCCTCCAAACCGAAGGGTAGGTTCATGTGGAGAGAGGCAGTCCTTGAGGTATTGCGGTCCTGAGCCATTCAAGGCTTTATAGGTTAAAACCAGTGCTTTGAATTCGGCCTGGAAACTAATTGGCAGCCAGTACAGTCAGGCCAAGATTGGTGTAATATGCTCAAACTGGTGAGCCACCTGGATGCTGAATTCGGCATCAGCTGAAGTTTCCAAGCCACCTTCAGAGGCAGCTTCACGTACAACACAGGGCTCAGTCTTGGTCTGCTGCACCTGCTCCATGGTTGCCTGTGGAAAGTTAAGGGAGAGAATCCTGAACAAGACATTTGAAGGCACTGCAATAGCACCTAAGTGGCTAGTCTCCTTCAAGTACAGTAGAGAGTACAGCAGTCCCAAAGACAATATTTCCCCTTCCCCTTATGGAAGGGGTGCTTCTTCAGCTCCAGGTAGCCAGGCTGAGATCATGGAAGGCAGAGGCGGTCCCGAATATTTAGCTACAAGTAGCAATGGTTGGTTTTCAGCAACAGAGAGAGAAGGAGGGAGCGTGCTTGCCAGCTGTTGGGGAGGAAGGCTTGTTCCACCAATGCAGTTTAGCTAATACATGATCTTCATATTTGGCAAGGTGGTAGTGAAATAGGAGACATTTGTAGCTCCGATGCTGGTCTTATAGTGTAGGTTTCCCCTCCCCTTGCTTAGATATGTGTGGTGCTTTGTCCTTTGAAGGGACACAGGTGGCGCTGTGGTCTAAACCACTGAGCCTCTTGGGCTTGCCAATCAGAGGATCGGCGGTTCGAATCCCAATGCTCGGTCCCAGCTCCTGCCAACCTAGCATTTCGAAAGCACGTCAAAGTGCAAGTAGATAAATAGGTACCACTCCGGCAGGAAGGTAAACAGTGTTTCTGTGTGCTGCTCTGGTTTCGGTGTTCCATTGTGCCAGAAGCGGCTTAGTCATGCTGGCCACATGACCCAGAAAAACTGTCTGCGGACAAATGCCGGCTCCCTCAGCCTGTGAAGCGAGATGAGCGCCGCAACCCCAGAGTTGTCTGCAACTGGACTTAACTGTCATGGATCCTTTACCTTTACCTTTAGTCCTTTGATCCCCAGCTGTAGGCATGAAATGGGCATTGCTGTTGAGTGCTTGCATCTGGAATGCTGAGGCAAAGTACTTGAAGTGTTGGGGGGTGGGGTGAGGACCGCTCTTCATAGTCCCTGTCACCAAAGTGTGCACAACACGAGGCCAGAAAACTGTAGTCCCATGCTGCTATTATCAGAGTTGTTGATAGTGAGCTGTGATTGGATACAGGTGTAGACTGATTCCTGACAGAGCTGGCAAGATGAGGGGAGGCAGCAGGCAGTGGTTTGCTGCTTTAGGTTCAGTTGCTTCAAACAGATGACAGACATCCTTAAAATAGGTGCTTTTGTGGGAATGTTGTAGAATATACTAGGTGAGAATATATGGATTTAATAGTATCCTTCCTAATGCACGCTTGTGAGTCAGCAGCAGAGTGACATTCCTCAATATATAGCAGGAAGCTAGTTAGTAGATTCGTTTGAATCTCTTTACTTAAGCAATCCAATCTGGTTTAGTCCAGATTGGGTTCTGTTCCTGGCAAGTCCCCTTTTATCCCTCCTAAAAAGAATAAAGACACAAGAAGCTTCTTTTAAAAGTAGTAAGAAGTTTACTCACATTCAGTTCACAGTTGGATCCTGAAGGCAGGCTTTAGCTTAGAGTTGCAGAAGAGGGTTTGGGTTCATCCCATTTCAGAATGAGCCCATGTCCTGGTGGCTGAGAGCCAGAAGACAGCAAAATACATCAGGATCAAGAGAGCATGGCATCAAGAGGAAGAAGATGGCCACATGACCAGCCCACCTACCTGGTCACACGCAGAGGGAGGAAGCTCCAGACCAGGTGTGACAGGAAGTCATCCCTGCTGTGGAGTAACACCCCCCTGCGTGTCCACTCTGGGCAAACAGGAAGTCTTGCACCTGACTGCTTATGATACATCCTACAGCCTTATTGCACAAACATAAGCACTACGGCAGAAAACTTCCTTACTGGAAGACTGCATCATATTTTTCAAAAATGGTGTTTCACAAATGTCAAACTATGGTAATTAATAAGCCAAAGGGGGAAATGTATGGATCACGTACGTATATTTCAGAAGTTTTCCTCTAGTTGCTTAATGAAAGTAGTCATTTTCGTTCAGTTGTTTCCTGGATTGGGAGGGCATAATGGGATGTCTCAAATGAATAAGCATTTTATCTGCGCTATCCTTCCCACATACTTACAAGATACTTTGGTAAATCCATATTCACCTCAGAAGTTACACATCTCTTCTTCATTAAGTAGGAATTAAAGAAGTTTGAAATACCTTGCTTAAAAAAACAGCATTATAATGTATTTTGCATCCCTCTCCTTGAAAACTTGTATTATATTTGAACTTCAATTGATTGGTTATGCCTACGGTAGATGGTTTGTAACTTCACTGAATTTTTAAATAAAGGAAATCAGATAATCAATATAATTTCAGGTACATACCTCCAAATAACTTAATTTATTGTGTTTTCTAGTTGTAGAACAATTTATTTATATGCAAATACAACAGCAGCATAAAACCATCAGAACTGCCATAAAGATGCTGTTTGCCTTTAGATATTCCTCTTCTCAGTCTTTACTGAGGAGCTGCAGCCTCACTATCATTTCAAGGCTGCCCCTATCCTCTTGGCTCTGGGAATCCCCCTTATGTCCAGGAAAGTGTGCAAAATGGTGGGCAGGAGGGCAAGAAAGATTGTATTTGCTGTCCTCAGCTGAGATACTTTAGCTATATACAACAGAGTGAGATTTTGGGATAATACAGATGTCCTGCCTAATCACTTAGGGACTGCTTTCCCCCAATGAACCTACCGGGACCTGTGTTTTTCATCTGAGGCCCTTATTTGTATGTCCCCGCCAAGGGAGGGGTGTGTATGTGGTGGGGGCACACAAGATCAGGCATCTCTATAGAGAGATGGAGACATTCCTATTCATTTAGGCATTTTGTTGTTACGGTAATTGCTACCCACCTTTTAGTAGGGTGGGTATGAGCAGTTTTAGTTAACTGTTTTTTTAAAGAAAAAAATCTGATGTATTTTAAATTTGGTAGTGCATTTTTAAAAATTGAAGTAGCTCCAAGATCAATGTTAAGTATTAAGCAACTAAATATAATAAATAATTTGAATAATAAATAAATTGGGCAGATAGTAAACTTCTTAAAGAATGTTTTAAATAATCTTAGAATGCTTTGATTGCTTTTTATAATATTTTTCTTTTAAAAATATTGCATCACCATTATCATTAATGTGTTTGCCACCTTGGGCTCCTTTGGAAGGAAGGGTAGAATATAACATTTAATAATTAATAACAATAGTAGTACTTAGTTTTGTCCCAGTTCTCCAATCTCCAATACTGAGCACTGCTGAATGCCAGGTCAAAAAATAAATAGAATAGCAATGGCTATAGAAAAGAGGTGAGTGGGGAATCTCAGGTGCTGCAACAGACAAAGACGAGGTGTTGCTTCTCAAATTTTGAGTGGTGTTTACTTGTTAAGATCCTGTTGTTGTACCGTGCACCTTATTGCTTAACAGTCTCCCCTGGTGGTATGACTCCTATGTTTTCAGTGGTGTTGCCCCCCAGGCTTATTGTTTTGGGGGAATTCAGTACTTCGGCCAAGGTTAAGATGCCATGGCCTCCATATCAACTGCGTTCTTCACTGGTATTTGGTCCTGTACTCAGCTGATCATACCCACAAGTTGGTGCTTTGTTCTGAACAAGAGGAAGGTGATCTGTGGGTGGGAGAGTTGGAATTATTCCTTTTCCGTGACTAGATCACTACCCACTTCAGTTCTGGCTTACACGAAATCCAAAACACTGCAGGTGTTGAAGGCCAAGTAATTTTCATGTAAGGAAAACCCTTAGGCAGCAAAAGAATTTCTCACAACTTGACAGGGTCAGCTTTTATGTTTCCATGACTGGTGGTCCTAGCTTGCCTGTGGACTGGAGGAATGGCTGTGGCAACTGACACAATTGCTCCTAGATGCTTTCTTTGGTTTGCTAGATTCCAATTATTTGGATTCCACAATAAATTTTGGAATCAGTGCTGTGTCCCCCAGAGCAGCATTTTGGGGCAAGGTGTTGCAGTGCACGGTGGTGGATATATTCTAGTTATTTCTGGATGAGATAGGGTGACCTTGGGTCAATCACTTTCTGAGCCTAGCCTATTTGACAAAGGAGGGGATCGTGGGCTGGGCAAACCTGTCCTGTAATCCCCCAAACATAGAATGCTGGTGAACAGCACTCCGGCAGATGATGTAATTGTTGCTGCTGTGAAAAATTTACTAGAGCTGCATCCCTCCTGCGTTCCTTCTCTCCTGTGCCACATCTTTTATGTTATTTGACATCTGCATGAAACTGCTGGGGGAGGTTTTCTAGAGATTTGGAGTACAGGGCACCCAGCGCTATTTTACCTTTCCGTCTGATGCCAGGGAAGCAAGCTCTGCAGAAATCAGACTTGATGTGGGCAAAAAACCCTGGTGCATTCCAGAAAAACCTAAGTGTTGAGAAGTGGACTAGCACCCTTGCTCCATAATCAGGTCAACAGCCTGGAAGTGCTTCTGGATGACCAGCTGACAATGGATGCTGGATGCTGCTGCTGCATGTGCAGCTGACAATGGCGAGGCCAGGAGTGCTTTCTTCTAATTTAGACTGATATGCCACTTGCACACTGCCCAGGAGAGGCCAGACCTAGCCACTCCCACTTGTGTCTTGGTAATATTCACACTGGAATTCTGCATAGCCCTCTATATGGTGCTATCTTTGAGCTTGTAATATCGAGCTTACCACTGAGCTTCTTCCATCTTCATTGGCTTTCTGCCAGTCCTTCAATTCTGGGGGGCATCTTGGAACCACCTCATAAAAAACAGGGGCAGGGGGCTGTCTTCCTTGAGGCTAGCTTGTGCACTTGTGGAAAGCTCACTGGTTGGAGACAGGATGGAAATCTCTCCCAGCATATCTCTTTCTTTCTTAGAACTTAGTTCAGGCTAGATTGTGCTCGTAATGTGAAGAGGCGCTCAGCCGAGCAATAGTGCCTAGCTCTGACCTAGGCACTACTCTAACCTAAACACCTGCAACGAACAGACATTATTGGCATCTGTCTGTCTTGAGAGACAGTGGAGTGTGCCTCTGGGGGTGAAATCAAACTGCTGCATTAGCAGCACCAAAGTCACCTTCCCGGGATGCAAGTCTGGCCAGTGTCATCTGGTCATCATCAGTGTAATCCCAGGTGACAAGACCTCTTGGCCTCGCTGATGTGCTCCAAAGGAAACCAGAGCAATACCAGAGCAACGTTTGCCACCGGTTTGGCGGCAGAAGTTGCTGGAAGGCTCCATTCCACAGTCCTCGGGACTCCACTCTGGATTTGTGTAGGGTTTGCTCCTTAGCCCTTTCTCCTCCTGAAGATATCCCGCAAGGCAGTGGAGATTTAGGACCAGAGATTTCCTTCTCCTGGGTGGGCTCCCTTCCCAGCTTGGCAAGCCCCAACTGCCCCTCACTTCCCTCTGAAGCAGGTGCAGAAACCGCCTTCTTGACGGTTGAACCCGCTCCGGGTCTCGTCCACTCAATCTGCATGCCAGGGTTAGAGCCCCACCGGCTCCCCTCACCTGGTTTAGCCGGCCAGTGGAAGCCATTCCTGGGGTGTGGCCACTGTCGCCTGCGGACAGGTTCTAGGAGCCTCAGGTGAGAGCTGAGTGCAGGGCAGGGACCAAAGGTGGACAGCTGCCCCGGAAGGAGCAGGATGTGGCCCCGGCGCCCCCCGACACCCAGTTGGGCCCCTGGGGCGTCTCCTCCAGACAGCACCGGCTCCTGCGGCGGCAGATGCCCTTCGTTTCCCGCCTGGCCTCGGGAAGCGGGCCTCGGCTCCGCGCGCGTCGCCCTCCTGGCGGATTCCCGTCCGGCCAGTCACGGTCAGGCTGCCCCGCGGCGCTGCTCTCATCCGGCCTGGTGCCAAGCCAAGGGGGGCAGAGCCGGGCGGGGAAGTGCCCGGGGCTCCAGCCGCGCCGCCCGCCCCACCCCGTGACATCAGGACCCCTCGCAGCCCGACGGCCCCGCCGAGCCATAAAGGCTCCTCAGGCGCCAGAGCGGGACGCAGCTGAAGAGAGGCAGGGAGCCGGCTGCCTTGAGGGGAAGAAGCGGAGGGTCTCTCCAGGCGCTTCCAGCCCACCGAGAGCAACGCCGGGGCAAGAGGGGCAGCTGGTCCGTCGAGAGCCCTGACAGGTGGCGCGGCAGTCCCTCCGCGACCCGAGCCCGGCCTCGCCCGCCTCAGCGCCTCAGCCATGGCCGTCGAAGGGCGGGAGGGCAGCCTCGGAGGGTCCCCCGCGAGGGGCAAGAAGAGCGGCGCCAAGAGCAGCGCCGGCGCGGAGGGCGGCTGGGAGCTGGAGCAGGTGGCGGCGGCGGCGGCGGCGGCCGAGGGCCCTCCGCCCCCCTCGCCCCCCTCGCGGCGCGGGACCCGAGGCGGCGGGCGCCTGGCTCTGCTGCTTCGCAGGACGCCGGAGAAGAACGCCGAGATCCTGAGCAGCCAGTACGGCCTGCACCTCTTCCTGGCGGGGCTGCTGCTGCTGTTCGCGTGGGCCGTGCACGCCAAGGGCTTCTCGCAGAGCGCCGTCCTCTCCTACCTCATCACCCTCATGCTGCTGCAGATCCTCTGGATGGCCTGGTACATCTGCCGCCGCTACGCGCACCGGAGGCTCATCCAGGACAAGGACACGCACGCCGGGGCGCGCTGGCTCAAGTGTGAGTGGGGCGGGGCGGGCGGGGGGCAGGAGGCTCCCTCTCCACTCCCAGGAGGTTCGGGCAGCCCGCGCGCAAGTCCCGCTCTTGGCTGCGGCGTTTGCGCGCTCCGGACTTCGCAGAGAATGCACCGCGCGCTCTTTCCCTTGAAGTCTGCGGGACTTTAAAACGGGACTTCGCCGCCTGCTAGCCAAGGCTGCCAACAGGATTCTCTCTGCCCCACGTACTGCGGGCAGGCCGGCCGGCCGGCTGCTCTGCGGCACCGCGGAAAGGGATGCTATTTGCAGGCGCTTTATGTCACATGCAAACTCGTAACTTATTTTGCAAATGGGGGGGTGGAGTGCCCCGAAATAAATCAGGGATTGCACACAAGTAATAAAACACCCAATAGAGTGTTTCAACAGGTGAAGCTTTCCCTATAATTGTCGTTTCATACTACAAAAGGCTTACTCTATATGCCTTTAAAGCACATAAGAAGCACATTCCCCCCCCCCCGAATTCTGGACAATGTAGTTTGCTAAAGGTTGCTCGGAATTGTAACTCTGTGAGGGATAAACTACAGCGCCCAGAACTCTTTGAGGGGGGAATTATGTTGCAAATGTTCTTTAAAGTCATAGTGTTCAGGCGGCATCCGTTTAATACCTGCCTGCAGGCTGCCACATAGCTGTTAGGGGCACAATAGCCCTGCTGTCCTCCAATGCCAACCCTAAACCGTACAAAGAACAACTTTCATGAGTTGCAAATGAGTCACGTTACTGTAGGTCTTTCACCTGTTGAACTTAAGCTGGAAATACTACATTCAGTGCAAGACCAGGCCTGGTGTTTCAGATGGAGGGGACTAAAAGTGATTTAAGATTTACAACAATTTTCCTCAGATGATCATGCTTGGGAAAATTCAAATTTTAATTAGTTAAAAATCATGCAGTGTAGTCATTTGGATGTTTGGTTGGATGGTCATCTGTCTTGGATGCTTTAGCTGAGATTCCTGCATTTCAGGGGGTTGGGCTAGATGACCCTTGGGGTACCTTCCAACTCTGTGAATCTATGATTTGTTGTGGTTATTTATTAGTACCTCATAATAAGTACTATCCCCCTTATTTTTCCTTTTTGAGCAAAAAGAGATTTGAAATCCCCGCTCAGCCTTGAAACTCATCTTGTGCCCTTGGTCGGGTCACTGTCCCTTAACCTAACCTACTCACAGGCTTGTTGTGAGGATAAAATGGAAGGGGGGGGGGGAGAGAACATGTATGCTGCCTTGAGCATTTTGAACAACAACAACAAAATCCCATTTAAGTGTTTATACCAGCAGTATTCCTGACACACACACACACCAGAACCCACAGATCCTCCCATGGATGGGAAAACAACTAATCACCCCTCCCTGCAAATTGCTACTACCATCAATTTACCTTTCCTCCCATTACGACATTTCCTTAGAAAAACTCCCAACACAACAACAGATCGCACAACAACTATACTCCAACTGTGAAGTACGCTGTGAACAGTATTACTCCATCCCTGCTTTACTCAAACATCTGCTGTTGTTTAAAGCTGTCATTTTCCTCTTGGTGTCTCTCCACCTCTGCTTTAATTAAACTTCTGTTTTTGTTTAAAACAGCCAGCTTTTTCAGTGTTTCTCCCTTCTTGCTGTCCTCAAACACCCTTCTTCTTTTCAGCTGTCTCCGCACGGTGGCGCTGTGGGTTAAACCACAGAGCCTAGGGCTTGCCTATCAGAAGGTCGGCAGTTTAAATCTCCATGACGGGGTGAGCTCCCGTTGCTCGGTCCCTGCTCCTGCCAACCTAGCAGTTTGAAAGCACAAAAGTGCCAGTAGATAAATAGGTACTGCTCTGGCGGGAAGGTAAACGGCATTTCCGTGCGCTGCTCTGGTTCGCCAGAAGTGGCTTAGTCATGCTGGCCACATGACCCGGAAGCTGTACGCCAGCTTCCTCGGCCAATAAAGTGAGATGAGTGCCGCAACCCCAGAGTCATGACTGGACCTAATGGTCAGGGGTCCTTTTACCTTTTACCTTCACACAATGTGTTTCATTCCTGATCCCATGGTCTTCAACATGGAGTTCCAGATTCAATGTAGCAATTTTAAATATATATTTTATTAACAAGCAAACACCCACATAAGTACAACTTTCCAACTGAACTTAACCTTCTCTAACTAAACATGCTGACACAGGCACACCAGGTTCCACCCCACATTGTGGCTGCCTGGCGCATCACACACATGATGTCACATGGTGCTGCACAGCATGCACATGATGTCATATGGCACAATGGGCCCCGTTGGACCCTCCCGTGACTATGACGTGTCCTGTTGGGCCCTCTGAAAGGCCTGTTGGGCCTTTTGAAGGGTGCATGGGCCCTATCAGGCCTCGGCTCGCCGTGTGACGTCATGCAAGTGCCATGTTGGGTCACCCAGCGGGGCACCCACAGTGAAAATTTTGTGAGTGCCCCTATTAATCCTAAAGATACATCATGGAGTGCGTGCACAAAGGGGCTGCAGAATAAGAGAGGGGAGAAGGCATGGGCAATCTCTGTGTAAGGGAGAGTTAAGAGAGAGAGAGGAGGAAAGGGAAAGGGTGGTGGTGACAATGTGGGAACAAAGGTGGTTGCATGAAAGGAGGGAGTGGGAGGCTTGGAAATGGGGTGAAGATGAAAGCAGGGTCAAGAAAGATTCTGCAGAACAGGAGAGGATGGTGGCTTCATAACTGGGCTTAGTGAAAAGGGTGCTTAGTTGTTGCAAAGTGTGGGAGGAGAATGATGTAGGAAGTTACCGTGGGGGTGGTTTGGGCGCAAATAACACCCAGAATTATCATCATGAGATCCTCCATCAGTACCCCAGAGACGACTTCATCCATCCTGGTCAAGGATTTTGCTGGGCGACAGGGTGGTCAGTAGATCAACAGCTTCCCCAATCTGTCTCTCTGGCTCAACACCAGGTGCAGACCCTCTTAAGTCCATCCCAGTGTTAAAAGTTTCCTGCTCTTATGGACAACAGCAACACTCCCCTGAAAACCCCACTCCCCCATTCTAGGCTGGCGCAGTACTGAGAACCAGTTGGGCACAGTGAGGGAGGTCACTCCCCCAAGTCTCTGTTAAGCAGGCCAGATCAGCCCATTCATCTGCAGTCAAGTCGTGGATGCACATAGTCTTACTGTGGACTGATCTGGCATTTTGCAACAGCACCACCAGACCAGAGGGCTCAGCCAATTTGCTACCAGTGACTTTGAGAGGGGTTGGTGGGCTGGAATAAGGAACAGGGACTAAACATGTTGCTGATGGTAGTCAGCCTCTCCACTGCTTCCCACCACCAGAGAAATTTGGACAGCATCTCCACCATTCCCTGCTACCTGCTCACCCTGATGCATTAATGCACTGCCACATGCTGCTGGGAGATTAGGGCTACAGAATGTAAGCTAAGGTGCAGCAGCATGCATATCCCACACTATCGGGAAGTAGATGGTAAATCCCCCAAAACTTGTCTCCCTCTGCCTCTCACTATGGGGGAACCTGGGTGAGGGTCAGAGGCCAGTCTCCCACAGCACATGGCCTACAGCTCTATAATTGACTGACAATGTGGGGCACCCCTGCCCCTGTGGGACAACCCAAAGGGTAAAATCCCGTGGTGTTGCTCCTGGGGGGGACATGGAGCTGAGCCTGTTGTTATAGTAAGGCAGGCCCTGGAACACAACCCAGCTGTGTTTCCTATGCCAGCAATCAAGCAATATCCCACACTACAATCAGCACAAACACTCTTAGCTGCAGGCAGGTATCAGTCAGTCAAAGAAACTGATGCAGAAAAACACACACTTCCTGTCTGGGAAGGCAGACTAGGCAAAGGCCAGGATGGTGCACAATCAGCTGTTCTCTGTAGGTTTGCCACTTCCAGTGTATGAATGCCTGGACTGCATAGCAAGTATTAGCATGGGACGTGCCGAAGTCTCTTTGCAAAGTTTACACATTTTGCATTTGTCGTGTGGGGGAGGGGACTCACACACACTCTCCTTATTGTTTAGTAGTATTTGTAGAACATAATTTATAGAGAGTGCCTGATCTCAGTGAAGAGAGCTATGGATATTCCAAGGACTAGAAAACGATGCTAAAGCAAGATAAAAAAGTGTACTGGAGGGTGAAATAAAGCTCAGGGCAGGATACCTGTAACCCAATGTAGAAACAAATCAGTCATCAATCAAATTCTTCATGTCACTCATTGGCTAAAAACCACTGAAAGGTGAATGAACACTTTCCTTCATAACTTTCCTTCTAGGAGAGCTAAGAAAATAAAGAGAACTCAGGAGTCCTTGCATGCACTGATCTTGGTGCAATTGCAGCATTATAATCTGCCCACAGTTTCATCGTGTGCATGTTTATTCTGAACTAGATATGCAGCCCATCATATCCAGTGGAACATGAGTCAGCACCACTGATTTAAACAGTATTTACTTTCAAGTAGGTATGGCTAGGACTGCAGCCTTATTCCACAAATGTATGCATAGAACTGTACTCTTGCACCCTAGTTCTAACCAAGTTAACATTGAGTTCAGCATCAACTCAAATTAATCAGTAATTATGCAGTAAGTATGCACAGGACGGGACGCGGGTGGCGCTGTGGGTTAAACCACAGAGCCTAGGACTTGCCGATCAGAGGGTCGGTGGTTCGAATCCCCGTGATGGGGTGAGCTCCCATTGCTCGTTCCCTGCTCCTGCCAACCTAGCAGTTCGAAAGCACATTGAAGTGCAAGTAGATAAATAGGTACTGCTCCGGCAGGAAGGTAAACAGCGTTTCCGTGCGCTGCTCTGGTTTGCCAGAAGCAGCTTAGTCATGCTGGCCACATGACCTGGAAGCTCCCTCGGCCAATAAAGCGAGATGAGCGCCGCAACCCCAGAGTTGGCCACTACTGGACCTAATGGTCAGGGGTCTTGACCCCTTTACCTTTATGCACAGCAGAATATTCTATGTTCCAGTCTTATTAGGATTGCTTTAAACTGGAAAAAAACAGGCTTGGAAAGAGCATTTGAGAATATATCACATTTGCAGTCCAGTCTATGCATGATAAGTAAGCTACACTGATACCAATGGTTATTATGTCCTGTGTTTGCTAATTTGTATAGCAAATATTTGTACTGATTTACTTACTGTAAGGAACTATATACAGTATATATACAGTAAGTAAATTACACACACACATAGACACATGATATATACGTGATATATATTACAGATGTTAAATTATTAGGTCAGGATGTTGGAAAGATAGGAATTTTGCAGAACTAGACAGCATCTTAAAAAGTAGAGACATCACCTTGCCAACAAAGGTCTGTATAGTTAAAGCTATGGTTTTCCCAGTAGTGATGTATGGAAGTGAGAGCTGGACCATAAAGAAGGCTGATCGCTGAAGAATTGATGCTTTTGAATTATGGTGCTGGAGGAGACTCTTGAGAGTCCCATGGACTGCAAGAAGATCAAACCTATCCATTCTTAAGGAAATCAGCCCTGAGTGCTCACTGGAAGGACAGATCATGAAGCTGAGGTTCCAATACTTTGGCCACCTCATGAGAAGAGAAGACTCCCTGGGAAAGACCCTGATGTTGGGAAAGATGGAGGGCACAAGGAGAAGGGGACGACGGAGGATGAGATGGTGGGACAGTGTTCTTGAAGCTACCAGCATGAGTTTGACCAAACTGTGGGAGGCAGTGGAAGACAGGAGGGACTGGCGTGCTCTGGTCCAGGGGGTCACAAAGAGGCGGACACGACTAAATGACTAAACAACAACAACAGGCACATAAGTGTCTAAAAAGAGATACAGGTTGCTGCTATCTGCCTTGATCACAGGAAGGCCCATCCACTTCAATTTGTCAACATGTTTTTAAAAGTATTTCTCTTTCTCCATGAGAGCTTGAATCATATTTATTGTTGAGTAAATGTGTTTAGGTCAGGATGAAACAGCACAGACCTATCTTATGTCTACTCAAATATACGTCCTATTGAATTCAGGGGGCTTACTACCAGGAAAGTGAGGTTAGGACTGTGTAGCCCATGTCCTTAACCCCAGGAAGCACCCACTTTATCTTTCAAAAAATTCCGAGAGTTATAAAAGTAAAATAAGGAAACCCATTGCAAAACGTAGCAGAAAGAAAGCAAAGGTTTCTTTCTTTGAGGAAGGTTATTCTTGCTGCGTTGTAAAATGTAATAGAATGAGCCAGCAGAAATAAATATCTGGGGGGCAAACCATAATTAGGATCTTCCATGACAGTCAGTTGCTCCTTGGGTCTCCTTTGAAGATCAGCACTGGGGAAGGGGGTTTAACCCTTTCCTCCTATGCCCTTTGCCATGCTGTAAATTACTCGGAAGCTGCCATTAGCCTGGGGAGGGCGGGGGGGGGGGCTGGAAAGGTACAAGTGCAGGAAGTTGAGCAGGCCAAACAAGTTTTGCTTAACAGTATTTCTTCCTTTAGCATGGAATGACAGGTTTCTGGCGATGCACAGATGCGTGCTAGGGATAATACTTACATAAGCAAGTCCTAATTTCTTCTAAGGCATTGACTCATACACAAAGAAGCTGTAAACTAATGGCTGAAAATCAAAAGATGATATGGGGAAGTTATTCCTGCTTCAAAATATATGCCTTTTTGAAATTTCTTACTGCAGTTGCTACCAGTATAGTGCTGGGTTCCCAAAATGGTACAGCCATGTGTTTATAGTCCCCAGAAAAATACAACTATTCTAACCCGTAGGCATCTTTTCCCATTCAGCGAGTGTGTAGCCCATGGGGTGTAAGTGAGCAGAGGGTTTAACTAGGATTGGGGAGACCCAGGTTCAAATCCCCACATGGTTATGTTGTTTGCTGGGGTGATGCTGAACCACGTCACCTGCCTCACAGAGCTGCAGGGACAATAGTGGGGGGGGGGACACAGCACCTTGAGTTCCTTGGAGGAAAGGTGGTAAATAAATAATAAAATGGATTGTTATCCTAATGCAGGGAGAAGAAAGAGTCCCAATTGTTAGAGACCCCCTGTCCTTGCAGAAAAATAGTGGCAGCAGTTTGGGCTACCCCCCTCTCCCCTAGCCAATGGCTGGCCAAGCCAGGGGATTTGGATAGCTGAGGAGAAACCAGCTGAGATCAAGCCTCACAATCTCTAGCTCCAAGACTGAGTTTGGCTGAAAGTGCTCAGCCGGTCTTCATGGCTCATATCTTCCAAATGCAGTCTGATCCTCCTCAGTAGATTTGGTGTGGAGGAAGAGTAAGCAGGATCACCAGCCCCAGAGATTGCAGGGGCTGGATTGCCTTGAGCTCTAGGGCAAGTCGGCCCATATTCTTTCCCTGAGCCATACATTTAGCTCCATGATTTCAGGAGTAGAGATGGAGTGAAATATCTTGGTCCCACTTCACTGAGATCCAAAAGCCACCCTTCTTATTTACCTTGACCTCTGCTGGATGGGAGTAGAAATAATTTTTTCACTCCCCAACCCCGGAGGTCAAGGTAAGGGGTGCCGAATGTGTCTGTTGAGTAGAAAGGGGAACTCTGCTTCTGGATGTTCTGGCTGGAGGCGAACACAGGATGTGGCATTCCTTTGCACCCATTCAAGCCAATCCTCTGTTTGATGTTCAGGGAGCATGGATTGGCTGTAAATTTAACTAATCCCCACTCCTAAAGTGTCAGTAGTGAATGTGTGACAAAGGCGGACACTGGTTCTAGCTGTTAAGATTGAAGGAGTGTTTAGCCAAGGAATATATTATTATCTTCCTATCATTTATTAAATGTCTATACCACCTTTCATCTGAGGATCACAGAGCAGTTTACAATATGGTGTGGATTGTGGGATTTTCACATCAATTAGCTGGAGGGCTACTTTGTCTTTGTTTTCAAGTTCTAAGAGTGGGGTGGAGGTTGCTGTTGGAAGTTTATGTTTGGAGTCTTGAGACCTAGCGCCTATAAGAACTTTTTGGCGATGACAAGTGTTAGCAATCTGCCCTTCCTGTATTTGTTCAGTGTTCCTTTTAAAACTAGATGTCTCCCTGCTGGTGCTTAATATTTTAATTTGTTTTAGTAATTTTAGTATTTTGGTAATTTTAATCTGTTTTGGTATTCAAACCTTTGCATGCTTTTAAGTGCTCTTGTAATTTTGTTCTTGATTTTCTTGATTTATCCTTTTGAAAGCTGCTTTGTAAAACCCCTCAATCAAGCAGTGTAGAAATTTTATGAAATTAAATAAATAAATACATAATACACTATGTTGCTGTTGGAGTACTGTGGTTGAGTACAGAGTTTGTCTGATCTATTGTGATGGAAATATGCAGGGAAGATGAGAAGTGGGGAACTGGTTTTTTGGTGGGGGTAGGGCTCCCGGTGGGGAGGTAAACGGCGTTTCCGTGCGCTGCTCTGGTTCACCAGAAGCGGCTTAGTCATGCTGGCCACATGACCCGGAAGCTGTCTGCGGACAAATGCCAGCTCCCTCGGCCAATAAAACGAGATGAGCGCTGCAACCCCAGAGTCGGCCAAGACTGGACCTTTACCTAGGGCTCCATTGAAGTCAATGGGTGGTTTTTTGTTTCTGCCACCTCTTAAATTGGCATAATGTTGTATCAAAGGCAAAAACACTATTGGGGGGCATATAGGATGTGGTGTTTGTTTGTTTCTCACCCCTGTTTTGGTCTCTCCATCAGCAGAGTTTTGCTGGTGGTACAGAGGTGTACAGCAAGTCTTTCCCCATATCCTAAAATCCCCCAGTGCAAGTACAAGTCCTGATTAATATATTTACAATGCATGCTTGCTGATAAGTAAATTTCACTGTGTTTATTGTGACTAACATCCAGGTAACTGCACAGGATTGTGGGTGGTAGCCAACAAAGAAGCTCTATTTGCTAAAGGACTTCTGGCTTAATTTGTCCTCAATTTGTAATCCATCATACATTTACTCCTGGGTAATTATGTTAATCTTATGAAAATGAGTTGTGGATTTAAATTTGGTTTACTTCATTTTCTAGCTCTCCTGATCCTAAGAGACTGGAGCGATTGATAAGTTTTAAAATATAGAGTAATCAGGGCTGTCTTTAGTAGATGCGGCGCCGGGGTGCAAATATCCAAAATAATAGCCAAGGATAGTGTTGGGGTGGCTGTAGCTGCACACTGTCAGCCATGGGGGAGGGGGTACAACTCTCCCCCATGCTGCTGCAGGAGAGTGATCGCCACAGAGGCTTGGGAGGGAAGCTGTGCGCCCACCAGCCATATGGTTGGCGGGGCGCAGCTGGCAGGCATGCAGAGAAAGGGGAGGCCACTGGCAAAGCCGTGCAGCTCCCTCCTTGCTGGGGCACCCCTGAGAGGCCGGCGCCCTGGCGCAACGCACCACTAAGTCCTATGGGAAAGACGGCTCTGAGAGCAATAAACCAGCAGTTCCCAACTTCTTTTCCCCTGCATGGTGGCCTACAAGTCCTAATTTACATAATATGGTGACCCATTGATTTATTATCACATTAATTTTGGACCTTAGTACTTTCCCAGTTTTAATGGCAAGTTTGCCTATTTTATAATCATTGCTTGATGCATCCAAGCAAACATTTACCTAACACCAATGAGCACCTTGTGGCAAATGGTGACTGGATCTCCCACCAGCTGCCAGAGAGAAGTTCCCAAGTGCTAAACTAGAAAGTTTGAGCCTTTCCAATGTTTGAATGCTAGTGCTAACACAATATTAAAATAAGCCAACAAAACAAAAGTTGTAAGGGGTATTCGTCATACCAGTTGACGATTGCAAGCAATAATTATTTTGAATTTAAAGGCAAATTTGCAGGTGTTTGGCATGCATGGGACCATAAAAGCACACAAGTTTTGAGGCCCGGAAGGGGCGGAATGGGGGGCAGGGTGGGGCAGGTGCGGAAGCAGAAGGGGGCAGGCTTCAGCACACCCCACCAAGGTGTGCAGTGCCTTGGAATGGAACCCCCGCGCAAAGGGGGAGTTGCCTGTACATAAGCAACCACAACCTACTTGCACAGACTTTGCAATCCACCCGCAGGTGCTCTAAATAACAATAACAGAATTAAAGCCCCTTACTGCCTGCAGTGCCACTACCCATTAATGGTTCAGAGTTTAATGAGGCAGCAGGAAAGAGAGTTTACTTATTTTTTTTTTTTAAAAAAATGTATACTGCTGTAGTATTAAGAAATCAAAGCAGTTTATAGCAATAAAAACATAAAACCACGTCATAAAATGTTAAAAACACAGGGTCCACAGGCGTGAGAGGTTTATTTCTTTACATTTTCACTATCTTCACATTAATTTTCCTATTAGTGTTTTTCTTCTTATTTGTTATCTGTCGCATATAAATATGTTGCCCTCATAATGACATTTCATAATATTTTTAATTTTCTTTCAGGTGCAATTACTTTGTTTGCAGCGATTACTTTAATTATGGACTCTTTCAAAATTGGATACTTTGTTGGATATTCAGATTGCTTATCAGTCACGGAAGGTATTTTTCCTGCCACACATGCAGTACATACACTGCTGCAGGTAAAACCATTGGTTTTTTATTATTATTCCTATCTGTGTGCTTGTGTTTTTCAGATAGTGCAGCACAATCCCAAAGTAAAGCAAAAAACCCCACCATCTTCAAGTCTTGT
Source organism: Podarcis melisellensis (assembly GCF_964234715.1). NCBI lineage: Eukaryota > Metazoa > Chordata > Lepidosauria > Squamata > Lacertidae > Podarcis > Podarcis melisellensis. The sequence goes on along the minus strand of NC_138541.1, from coordinate 76,398,260 downwards.
TCAATATTCACCATGTGATAAATAGCAAAAGCCAGGCTAGAACTATTAAGAATTATGAAGAGATAGGCAGAGAAAGCTGGAAGCTCCTGCGTCCTTGTTTGTTTGACCACGATTCCCTCCAGTTCCCTCTGTTTGATTCTAGGGAGGTTTCAGAATTTTCCGCCATCAGAATCTGGCTTAAACATGGTTACTTTTGAACATGATGAATGCAACATGCTCTCAGGTTCACGGGGCTGCCATTTAAACAGAATATGTTTGGTTATCAATGCCTCTTGTGCAAGCGAATCAACATTATACTGTGTCGGGTGGGTACGTAAACACAAATCTCCCGCACTTACAAATGTACACATAAAAATGCAATAATGGATTAAACATACACGCTGAATGTTAGCTATGTCTCAAATGTTGCCTCGGATGAAAACTGTTATAAATCTCTTTAATTAAAGCCAAGTAATTATGCTGCATTAATCTTCTTTCTAAATGGGGGACAATTTAATAACTATTTTGCCACCGCTGCCTAAGACATTGTCTCATTGGCTCAGTTGACTGGCCCTTCTAATCTTCTCTTCCTTCAAAGGACATAAGTCCCTTTCAAACAGCACAAAGACAGCTATGAAATACTAGCCTGTCAGGGAAATTTTTAAAATGAAATTTATGGTGAAAAGTCATTTACTATATTTTTCTGGTTCTAGGCCCTTGCTAGCTTGACAGTGACTAGTACATTTGGATTCAAAACGTTTTACACACGGAGAAACCTTTAATTTGACAAAGTAATATTTAGCAATGAAGCAGAAAATGGCAACTGGCCAGATTTCCCAGCAAACAGAGTGGAGTAATGGTCTCCTGCTTCAGACAGAGAGCCAGTTTGTTTCTTGCCCTTCTGTATATGCAGTTTGTGGAGAACAACACAAATATCCTTTCCTTCTGTATGCAGTCAACCTTGAAGCAGAGAGGTAACCTAAGCCCCTCCGTATATACTGTAGAGCTGCACGGAGGAAGGGGGGAGAGATACAACCATATATAATTGCCACATAATACACCTCTTGCAAATACTGCAACCTCACAGTGAAGGGCATGATCTAAGAACCTGAAGCAAGGAGAATAACACTCCTATTACTGGTTTGGGTCTGAAACAGCTAAACTAAACAAAGGCTCCCAGTCTTCCCCCAAACCCCTTTTGTAACTGCAATGCTTCCCATGGCCCTTTAGTCTCAGTCTTTTGTTGCTTGTTTTTCTCAGCCTTAAAATGATCAAACAAAATAAATTACAGAGCACACATCTGGTTATACAGCATATATAACCAGAAGACTCAGGAGGGAACCCAGTGTATGCATCCTTGTACTTGACCCTCAGTTTGGTACTGTCTATTTGAAGTGGCTAGGAGGAGTTGAATTAATACAAAACATTGTCTTTATATAGCAAAGAATTTGAATAATGTGACCCAACTCACGTGTTGACAGAATGTGTGAGCAGTTCATCTGCATAGGGCTTAAGTAAAATGTCCTGTCGTTGGGTTAGCTGCAGTGAGCTGCTTTACACCTAAGTAAATCTGGATTCCTGTGATCTCTTGCACATTTTTCTTTGGTGTTCATCCCTGACATATCTTATTTGTTCATAGCAAGTAGTACCACTTTCCCAAATGACCCAATTATTTTTTCATATATGTTTTCAGGTATACTTCTTATGGTCCCATGCAAAGGATATTATCCAATCCTTCAAAATGCTGGAGAGGTAAAATGAATATAATCTTCCTTATATTTTTAACCTGGGAAATATCAGTGAGAAACTACTGGTACTGAAAATGTTTATATTAATGTTTAGGAAAGAATAGTTTACATCTCTGTTTTGATTTTTAAAAAATAAAATTACAGCATCCTCAGTTGGAAGGACCCCCAGAAACCTAATATTTGTATGCCAGCAGTTGTCCATTCTCGTTTCCTGAAGTGGTCCTTCCATGGGAGACAGAGGCTGCTGCTTCATCTCTCCCTTGGTCCCCTGAAGAACTTGCCTTGATTCTGTTGCACTGTGATCGCGTTTCTGCCCTTTGTTTCTCTTGTTCTTTTTCTTTTTTAAAACATCCCTTACTCCAAATAAAGCTTTGTTGTAATTCATGCTGCCTCATGCAGGAAGCTTCACTATAACCCTCTTCTGCACCGGTGCTGTCGATTCCCAGTTCTGAGGATGTTCTCCACTCTGTGGGGACTTCTAAATACCATGGAGTATCACTGTAAGCAAGAAAGTGTTCAAGCACTTAGGAAGAAAACACAGAAATAGGTTGCAGCGGTGTGTGCTTGCTGCACAAATTATAGTCACACACCACTGGGCAGTTCTAAATTTCCCTTTTAAAAACTGTGCTATTTACAACTCTATGAGGGGTCAGAATGTTCTCTAATTCTGGTGACAGATGGAAACTGTTGTAGTAATTTCCTTCTCCCCTGGAAATTATGGGGGCCATTTGTCCTTCCAATAATTGCAATTTGTATGAGGTTCTGGGGAAGACTGGTGCATTTCAGAATGTTGAGCACTTCTCCAAAGCTCACAGGATACCTTTTCAGACAGCAGCACTTCAGCTCAGGTTGAAAGGCAGAATCTCAGACCCTAATAGTGCAATCCAGCATCATAGGCGTGCTTTTGTGTACCAGTATTCTTCTGAATAGTTGTTGAAACTGGCAGGCCTTTTGCAATCTTCTTAACACCAGCATACCAATGATAAGAGTAAGCATTCCTTCCCACCTATGAAACACCAAAATCCCTTATTATTATCTCAGCAAAGCACTATATTTATTTCTCTGGCATAATACTGAACCCTGTCCTTTAACTACCATCTGCGAGCAGGCATGCTGACATCTCTGAAAACTAGTACTGAAGTGTGAGTTAGTATATTTTCTGCTCCATCTGTCCTCAAAGACTTGAACAGGTTATATAACATTTTAATTTTGGTTAGGTGTGTGGAGCTGTACCATGTAGAGCAGGCGGCTTCCTCAAACTCAGCCCTCCAGATGTTTTTGGCCTACAACTCCCATGATCCCTAGCTATCAGGACCAGTGGTCAGGGATGATGGGGATTGTAGTCTCAGAACATCTGGAGGGCTGAGTTAGAGGAAGCCTGATGTAAAGAATGGCATGCTTTGATTGGAGACACAGTAAACAAGGATTAGGGGCAGGAGCTATCTCCCAACTTTCATAGGTTTTTTTTAATTAAATGAGGACTAAAAAAACCCCTCTCTCCTTGGAGAGTTACTGTGTATTACAAAGTTATTTCAGCTTCATACCAGTTAATTGTCCTAGCTGCTCTCATGAGTCCTGGGAATTGTAGTTTGCTGATGAGAACCTGCTGTCAAATATCCCTAGGATATTTAAATTCTCACAGGCCACCTATATGCGACTTTTAGTGATGTGCAAATCTGTAATAGGTGGAGAGGTATAATTTGAAGCCATACTATTTTCTATGTTACATCATGTAAACAGGGAAAGATTGGTGAAACACATAGACTGTAGTGTTCCTTATGTGTTCACCAATAATAAATACTGGAAAATAAAATACCGTACTTCACTGATATGTTTTATACACTGTTGTCAATAACTTATTTGCTTTATTAATTTTCTAGGTTTGGAGTGATCCATTCTGTATTTACAAATTTGCTTTTGTGGACAAATGGTGTTTTAACAGAATCAAAGCATCAACTTAATGAACACAAGGAAAGGTTAATCACTCTTGGATTTGGAAACATAACAATAGGTAAGATAAATTTTTTGCTATCCTGTTTTTTAATTAGCTAGAGACCAGGAATGATAGAAAGGGGACAAAATATAGACTTTTGCAAGTATTGCTTGTTGTTATGATCATCTAGCCCCTAATTTCTCTTCTCTACATTGGCTGCCCCTCTCCAATTCTGTTTTAAAGTCTTGTAGTTTGTGTCCTTTAGTGAGTTTCTGGAGCACCACCTCAGTATCTTGTGCATCAATGAAACTATTATCCCTAGTATCAGGTGTTCCCCTGTCATCTGTAATATAGTCTCCCTCCCCCTCAGGATTGAGTTTAAAGCTCTCCTGATCAGGTTTGCAAGACTCTTGGCAAACATGTTCTTGTCAATTGCTGTGAGGTTGCAACCCATCTCTTGCCAGAAGTCCTTCCTCAAGGAGTAAAAGGCCATGCTCCAGGAAACCAAACCTTTCCTGATGAGACCACCTGCACAGCCAGTGGCTTGCTTCCAGTATTTCACTGTCTCTTCCTGGGCCAAAACCTTTAACAGGAAGGAGTGATAACCCCCCCCCCCCGGAACTGCACCCATCATGTTTAAAACATGTAACCATTTCAATATTGGTTCAAAATTTTCAATATTGGTGCAAAAATGTGTTTATGTATCTCTCACTGAACTCAATGAGCTTCATCATGCCTTGATCATTGCCATTTTTGTGTTCTGCCTTTATAAACTTGGTATTTGCTTTATCTAAGTAGCTGTCCCTTTTGTAAAGCTGATATTTCACAATTTGTTTAGGTAAAATTAATATTTATAATGTGATGCCATCTCATGTCTTGGTCTCACTCTTTCTTTTTAGAATTGGATGATCACGAGCCACAGTGTAACTGTACCACAACAGTCCTCTGCTCCATATTTTCCCAAGGAATATATTACCTGTACCCCTTCAACATTGAGTATCACATTATGGCATCCACAATGCTCTATGTGCTATGGAAGAATATTGGACGCAAAGTTGAACACCTTCAGCAACACAAGATAACATTCAAGTTTCAAGGGAAAACATTGGGTGCCATTTTAGGACTGATTGTGTTCACCACAACAATAGCAATTGTTGTTGTCTATTTGTTTCAGATTGGGCGTTCAAAAATAAAGAGCGAAATCGCACTTATTATGTTTTATTTGTATAGTATTGCAGTACTGGCACTGATGTGTGCAGCTGGGATAGTCGCTCTTCTGATTTACCGGCTTGAAGAAAAATCCTTGGATGTTTCCAAAAACCCAGCTAGGAAACTTGATGCAGACTTGCTGGTTGGAGCTGCCTCAGGATCCTGGCTTCTGTCTTGGGGTTCCATCCTTGCAATTATTTGTGCTGATTCTCACCCTGCATATACATGGTATAATCTGCCCTTCTCCATACTTGTTATATTTGAGAAATATATCCAGAACCTCTTTATAATTGAATCCATACACCGTGAGCATGAAAAGGTTAATGATGACATTAAAACAATTCGCATACTAACTGTGTCCAATGGAAATACTCTTTCACCTGCACCTTCTTACAAAGAAATATATAATGGAATAGATGGCATTCAAAATGGAGAGTCACCATACATGTTTAATGGAAATAATATTCTGCCTGAGAGCAGTGGAAGTGATGCTCTAGATGAAGACAAAAGTCAAGGCAACACCCCAGTCACTCCCTCCACCTCTGATTTCTCACTGTATAGCAAAAATTCTTCTGTCAACAACAAAAGAAACATCCTGAAGAATATTGCTGCATTTTTGTTCCTATGTAATCTTTCGGTAAGTTATTATGCAAAAATAATGGCAATTATTCCAGTCTTGCCAACTGACTAGAAACAAACGAAAGCTAGTTTAGCAGCACTTTGATCTGTAGAGATGATCAAAGAGATGACCCTAGTCGCCAAGCACTATCAAAAGCCCAGCTGCAGAGACCAGTTGAGGCATTGCTAACCCTGCCTCCCACTGCCTATTTTCCTTGAAAACACCAATCAAACAAGGTCGAGCAAATTATTTAAAGTTTAATCCCTGTGGAAGCTGAAGGCTTTGTTGAAAAATGTATTGATTAACTCACCGATAAATCATATTGAAATGGGATGTGATGTGCTCAAGCACAGGTTACACATTTCACCTCAGTGCCAAACGCAAGTGAAGAAGTCACATTTCAGTTTCGCAGTCTTTGTTATTAAGTCACATTGAAATTTTTGGAAGCCTTTTCCTTGATTACATACATTGGTTTTTTATAATTTTTTCAACTGGGCTTTAATGTAATATGTGCTTTTAATCAGTGGTAATAAAATGCAGGAAGTCTGAAATCAACTTACGGTGCTCAGTGCAAGCTGTGCTGCTTTTGGCAGTGACCAGGACCACTCAGTATCTCCAAGCAGCTTCAGAGGAACAGTTGGGAACTTACCTTAACCTGCCCTACCCTGATTAACCTTTCTCACACTTGGCATCATATGATGTCAGGCAATTGATATGTGAGCAGCCTTGCAGAGTTGGGTCACTTTGGGATTTGCCCTATGGCCAAAAGTGGTTCCCACCCTGGTTTATAGGATCCAGCATTAGGGAATGGCTAGTCTCATACCAGCACTAGATTAGATCAGCTCATGTGCCAGTGCTTACTCCAGAATCAATGTGTAAATTGCTATATGAAGGAGAGAGACACAACTGAAAGCTGAAAGGGAAAAGGAAAAACTGATCATCATGGCAGCATATTTATAGCATATTATTTATGAAGAAGCATTATGGATCCTCAGGCTTCCTACTGAAGAAAGTGTTTTGGGATTGGCCTGATAATTCTTGAGAGGTGGTCTGGGTCTGAGTTTGGTGTGGTTATGTCCACACCAGTATCCCTTGCTGTGGTTTGCAGCTCCTCAGTTTGCCCTTGGCTATCTCCTTCAGGATACTGGTGCTAACCTTTGGGCATTGTCCATTCTTCGGACTCCTAGCAGCTGTCACTTCCGAATGTGGCCTAGAGACATTTATCTACGAATTTCCCCTAGCTGTACTCCTGGCCAAAGCGCGGTCACCTAGAACTGGCCCCAGAGTTGGTATTGCATAAACTACTCCACAGCACAGACAGAATGTAAAGCAAACTGTTCTGAAGAATCCTCCCTGGGGTAAATTTTACCCTGGAGCCAAACACTCTAAACTGAATAATGATCACCTCTTTCCTTTGGTCATGCGAACAGATCCAAATTGGTCCAGTTTTAAAAAGCAAATTGAGAGGAAGCTAGGCAAGGTTACTTTGAGGCAAAAGTCCTTGGCACAGGCCAACCAGAATTCTATGAGCATATCAGTTTAATCAAAAGTAAAAAATGTGAAATTCTGCAACTGAAATTTGAGTCTGATTTTGAATGAATAGTCTTAAAATTGTTTCCTGTATAACCTCATGGGGATGTTAACATTTATATTTATTTTCCTTTCATTCTTATTCATAGCTTTGGATTCCACCAGCTTTTGGCTGCCGCCCTGAGTATGACAATGGACTGGAAGAAATGGTTTTTGGATTTGAGCCTTGGATCACAGTGGTGAACCTTGCAATGCCTTTTTCCATTTTCTATCGGATGCACTCAGCTGCTTCCCTTTTTGAAGTCATTTGCAAAACATGAATTTCATTTTTTTTAAAAAACAGTGATGGATGGATGGATGGCTAAAGAACATGAATGCAGCAGCCAAGGTTTGGCCAAAGTAGAGCGTGCAGTTTGAATGAAAAGATAATGAAGAAGATACAGACAATTGACAAGTGCCATATTTTGAAGAGCAAAAAAGAGGACACATTTGCCGACTTCTACTTTTAACCATGGATCACTATGACGACTCTACCCATGAAAAAGAGGGTGTGTCCTGGAAAAAGAGGATATGGGGCAACCCAAGCTGGAACTCCTAATACCTCATCAGTCCCTCCTGCCACAACAATGTAGACAAGAATTTAATACATTGTCTATATGACGAAGTCAATGAAAATAAGACTGAACCTTTCCCTGGCTATTTTTCTCCCCTGTTAGAAAATAAAACACATTACCAATTCAATGTATATAGACACATTTTTCTCTGAGTTCTTAGAGATTTGTAATCATCATCATCATCTTCATCATCATCTAGCCATGGACATAGCCAGGGGGGCAGCTGCCTCCCTAATCAAGTAAAAAAATAAAAATACTTAACTAAAAGTAGAAATTGTAGAAAGATTTTGACAGATTTTTCTGAGCACTTGGGGTCAAAAGAAAGTAATTTAAAACAACTGTTGTTGAGACATTTCATTTTGAATCTGCTAGACAGAGCCAGACAGAGGATGATGACAAGGGGGTGTTTCCCCCCCCCCCGAACATAAATCCTGGCTAAGCTCATGAATCTAGCCACATTTAATCACATTTAAGTTTTGCTGATTGCAATGGCGGGAGAGCACGTGCACCAGTGGGACTAAAAAAATGTCTGGATTGGTTGAGCAGACAATTTGATGTTTGAAAAATAGGAGAACAATGTTATGTTAACATTTCACAAGACAGACATGGCTAGATACTGGATGCCACAATTGCTTTGTAATTGTTATATGTATTTTTGTATTTTGTTATATGTATTTTTGTATTTTGTGTGAACTTACTAAATAATGAAAGCTAATTTCCTTAAGAGTTGAGAATTTCATTTTGCCAAAACAAAGCTGATGTTGTAAAGTCTGGTTGAAAGATTAGATTGTGGCAGTGTTAGCCCTGCAAGTCAAAATACTCCAGGATGGCCACACTCTTCTTGACAGAGGACGCTTCTCTATGCAAAGGGCTGTCTGATCCAAGTTGGGTTTGAAGATAAGGAACCATTAAGGAGCCCATATTTATTTCTTCTGATCCAACCTTTCATAAAAGTATCGTCTCTCAAACTCACATCAATAAAAATGAAAGACACACCCCTGCCCAGACAGGCACTGGGAGGACACTGGATGCGCAGAGATGGGAAGTGGAATGGAGGGATAAGGGAAATTGGGTTTGGAAGGCCAGAATCAAGTGCTAAGCTATACGCAGACACTTCTGTTTGGACCAGGCTGATCTTCTTTTGCTTGAATAGCAGTTGGTGGCCCTTCTTATCCTTTGGCCAATGGATTGGGGGGGGGGACATTATCTTTCTCCACTCCCTCTGGCTTCTGCAGTCTCAGGGCTACTGACAATGGGAGCAGAGTTCTGTCTAGCAGGAAGGAGCTGAAGCAAACTCTTTGAAGCCGCTGCTTCTCTGATCCGTGGATGGGGCCCAGATTGGTCCTCTCCTTGCCATGGCGAACTTCCTGGAATGAAGAGGGAGAAGCCAGTGGCCCTTAGTACCCGGACAGCAAACTGAGTAGGCACTGGTCACTTGATTACAATATCCCCTCAGATGATGATATATTTATTTATTTAAATTATACTAATTGTTTTAAAATTTGCATGTGTATATATAAATTAGCATATGTATATCACTTTTGTCCTTGTTTTTTGTTGATGTGTAAATGGCGATCCTAAACATACTGGATGACATGCAACACTGTGCTCTTCCATCTGTTTTGCCTGTGCAAGCATCCTAGCTTGCCAGGCAGTATGAAACTCCTTCTCCCCCCACCACAAACAGGTTGCTCTGGGGGTTCTCCTGACACCCCCAGAACCAATTTTGAGGGTGCTGTGGGAAGCGGGGTGTGAAAGCAAGTGGAAGTCTTTATGTAGGGCTTGTGCTAATGGGGCTGGTTAGGTGAATCCTGTCCATTTCTTCACAGTGCACTGTAGACTCAAGTTGGGTATGATTCAGCCAAAATCCCCACCATTTTAAAAGCCCCATTGATTTCAATGGGAGAGAGTAAAGCACATGCTGAAAGTTCTCCCTTTGAAAACAATGGAATTTTAAAGTGTCTAAGTGTGGTTGGGTAAATTGTGGTGTCTGTATCACATTGCCTACTCCTATTCTTGTATATCTAGCATCTGGCAAAAAAATAATTATGGCAATTTGGTTGTCACAAGGTTAACATTTTTCTTTCATGCATTTGATAGGCACAAGGGACAGTTCGCTTGTAAATACATTATTTCAGTGTTAATGCTCACCATGAAGACATTTTTGGGCTCCTCTAGCAGAAAGAAAACCCAGTGCAAAGTGTAACAAAGGGAAGAAACTCATCTTTTGAATCCATGGAAGAAAACTAACTGGAAAGAAGAGGTTTCAAGAGAAAGGAAATAATTATAGCCATGTCCAATTTGTGCACTTTCCTCCCACCCAAATTTCTGAACATGCTTTGCTGAAATAACATCTTGTTCTGCCCTAACACTGAGATCTTCAGATGATGAGCTTTGACTAACAATAGCTGCAGTCCTAATATGCTGCCTTAAACTGGCGTCCAACAACTAGGAAAATGTACTAAAGATTTCCAGTCTTTGTTGCAGCTGAAGGGCATAAATCTGGGGAAGGTCAACTGTGCAGAGTCAAAGGCATAAAAGTGTTTCACTGTCTGCCTAACTGTGCAATCCTAAATGGGCTTAAAGGAGTGTGTGAACTGGAGAGTTGACTTCTACTTCCAAAGTCCTGTCACCTTGCACCTGATGGGAGGGACAGATGGTCTTTTTTTGGTAGGCAGGGTGCACTTTCCTTTTCCATCATCCCTTTGTTGATTTTTTAAACTGGTCCCAACTGGAACCAGCTCCGGGCTGACCTGGCGCGAGGGATTTTGGGACCTCTGCAAATAATCCCCTTTGCTCCACCTTTGCTGCAGTGTCTTCTCCATCTTAGCCAACTATTAGATGTTAAAAAACCCTCAAAGGCCTGCTGAGGCTTGAATATTGCATGGATAAACACCTGCATCTATTTGTATATTACTTTGAACACTGTACCCATGAATGTGTTCCATTCACCACTTATTATCCAAAGACAAGTGTATGGGGGCACTTCATACTTACCCCTCCTGGGTTATTACACTGGCCAGCATAAGCTGACTGGCTGGGCCTCCTTGTGAAGAGGGTTAGTCTTGGTGATGCTGTCTCTATGTATGAAAAAGGCTTTACTGGGCCTTAAAGATCTATCCAAAGTTGGTCACAAATATAACATTTGGGGGAAATTCACAAGCAGTTGGTGGTCACGCAACTCCAGTTACTCTTGGCTTTTTGGATCCATTTCCATCTCATTTCAAATGACTTTGGTCACTACCTATGCTAGGACAGTGGAAGATGGAGCCTGCCATTTTTCCTGGATCCCTCAGCAGTTTGTGATTACTATCAACCAGGGCATCTGTTTGGGGAGGCTGGTTTGGGAGGAGAGACACTATGGTTCAGTTCCTACCTGGAAGACCATTTTCAGAAGATGATGCTTGGGTAGCGTTGCTCTGCCCCATAAGCTGCATCCTATGCCTATGTTCAGGGACGCGGGTGGCGCTGTGGTCTAAACCACTGAGCCTTCGGCTTGCTGATCAGAAGGTTGGTGGTTCGAATCCCCGCAACGGGGTGAGCTCCCATTGCTCAGTCCCTGCTCCTGCCAACCTAGCAGTTCGAAAGCACCTCAAAATGCAGGTAGATAAATAGGTACCGCTCCGGCGGGAAGGTAAACGGCATTTCCGTGCGCTGCTCTGGTTCGCCAGAAGCGGCTGCTCTGGTTCGCCAGAAGCTGGCCACATGACCCGGAAGCTGTACGCCGGCTCCCTTGGCCAATAAAGCGAGATGAGCGCCGCAACCCCAGAGTCGGCCACGACTGGACCTAATGGTCAGGGGTCCCTTTAACTTTATGCCTATGTTCTGTCCCTCAAGCACTTTAACATCTGCAAGAGAGGTGGGGGATCATTTTCATCCTGAGGATCACATTCCCTTCTGGGCAGCTTTATGGGGACATATACCTGTCATGAATTAGCCAGAAGAAAAAGCGGACCAATCAATTAATTTGGATTCCCCCCTTTATGCAGAAGACTAGCACCTGCACATACTTGCACATACTCCTTCTCCTCCATCAATGCAGCAAGCATCATTATCAGATTTCAAGGACACATTCCAACCACTTTTTAACTTGTGCTTTCTAACTTTTGCGGAAACAATCTAGAGTTAGGGTATGAAGAGAAGTAGCCATGTTTGCTGATGATATTAAATTATTCAAAGTGGTTAAGACAAAAAGGGATTGCAAAGAGCAAAGTGCTCCAAAAGGACGTCTCCAAACTGAGCACAGCTGGTGAAATGCCCCATTTGGGGGCCTGGGTTTTGCCTCCCCCCCTCCATGAAGCCCAAAGTTATGCTGTGACAGCTTTTGGTTCAGTCCTACATTTGATATATTGCTCATCAGGCTACTCCAACCAGAGGTGGCAAGAAAGACTTTGTTAAAGCCTTTAAGCCAAATAAAGTTTAAGCACTAAAATATATCCACATTTTCAAGAGTCAAGGCTTCCAAAGGTCTGTTTGCACAGAGAGTTTTTCAAGACCTGGAAATCACTCAGGAATGGAGTGTCCATGGTGAAGGCACTCAATAACCGTGGGAGAGTAATTGAGAATGGCCTTACAATTTGAATGTGACTGGATCTGTCAGAACTGGCTGTGCCATTAAGCAGCAAGCCAAGTGTCTCAGATGGCAAACGTTAGGGTGTAGCAGCTATTTCTCCTGAGCTATTTCCCTCTGTTAAATGACATGGCTGTGTGTGCACACAGCCTTTGCTTAGCCCCCTAAGCTAGTCAGTTAAAGGTAAAGGTAAAGGTACCCCTGCCCGTACGGGCCAGTCTTGACAGACTCTGGGGTTGTGCGCCCATCTCACTTAAGAGGCCAGGGGCCAGCGCTGTCCGGAGACACTTCCGGGTCACATGGCCAGCGTGACATCGCTGCTCTGGCGAGCCAGAGCCGCACACGGAAACGCCGTTTACCTTCCCGCTGGTAAGCGGTCCCTATTTATCTACTTGCACCCGAGGGTGCTTTCAAACTGCTAGGTTGGCAGGCGCTGGGACCGAGCAATGGGAGCGCACCCCGCCGCGGGGATTTGAACCGCCGACCTTTCGATCGGCAAGCCCTAGGCGCTGAGGCTTTAGCCCACAGCGCCACCCGCGTCCCAAAGCTAGTCAGTTACCTGAGGTTAAATGGTGCACAGATATTAGCACCTCATCACTTATTTGCTAGTTTATAACAAATTATGTTTCTTATCCACTAGATGGTGGTATTTAACATAGATAGAAACCCTTGAATTCTTTTCTCTCGAATGTGACACATTTAGTCGTCTTTACCATCTCTGCCATTTCCCCTAAATTTAATTAACCGTTCTTTTAGAGAATGGTTAAAAAGGAACATGGGTGGCGCTGTGGTTTAAACCACAGAGCCTAGGGCTTGCTGATCAGAAGGTTGGCGGTTTGAATCCCCACAATGGGGTGAGCTCCTGTTGTTCAGTCCCAGCTCCTGCCCACCTAGCAGTTTGAAAGCACGTCAAAGTGCAAGTAGATAAATAGGCACCGCTCTGGCAGGAAGGTAAACGGCATTTCTGTATGCTGCTCTGGTTTGCCAGAAGTGGCTTAGTCATGCTGGCCACATGATCCGGAAGCTGCCTGCGGACAAACACCGGCTCCCTCGGCCTATAGAGCGAGATGAGCGTGCAATCCCAGAGTCGTCTGTGACTGGACCTAATGGTCAGGGGTATTCAGAATTACCTTTAGGGTAGGGGGATTCAGAATTACCCAAATTTTGGCATGGCAGACAGAAAAGTAACAAGTGTAGTCTCTCTCCTAACTCCACCTTCCCTCTAGGTTTACTATCACCTGCTGTGAAACTGCCTGTTCTGGACCTTGCAAAGGTGCAGAAGCCTGTCGGGAACAATCAAGCTGGCAAAACCACGGAGGAATAGCTGCTAATGTTCTGGTCACCATGGGCCTCCTTCATAGTTTTCTGCTTGGAGCTGGGTACATGGAAGGGCTTATCCTCTTCAGTTGCTGAGAAACTGCTCATGAAGAGCAAAGAGACACGCACAGAGAATAACGAGTGGATAAATTAGAGATAGTCCCTAACTATAGTCCCTAGCATAGTTTGCTAAGATGCCATAAGATTGCAAAGCTCAGGAGTAGGGAACCTGTTGCCCCACAGGCCAGACTTGGCCTGCTAGGCCTCCCCGTTTGGCCTATGAGGTCATCTTGTGGAAGCCCCTCACCCCCACCTTATGTCATACATAAAATCACTTGTGGGTCAGGTGAAGGTGGGCTTCAAATAAACTGCTGTGGGAAGGGAGAGGGGGAAAGATAGAATTTTTAAACCAGGTTTTCTTCTCTTGTGGGTGGGGGCAGGAACACTGGCTGCTGTGCAACATGAGAGAAAGAATTCTGCATGGGAGGGGTATCTCAAGTTGATGATTGTATTCTGGGTGACTTTACATACTTGCCACAGCTCTGAGTGACCCTGTAATTCTCATGGTAAAGGTAAAGGGACCCCTGACCATTAGGTCCAGTCGTGACCGACTCTGGGGTTGCGGCACTCATCTCGCTTTATTGGCTGAGGGAGCCGGTGTACAGCTTCCGCATCATGTGGCCAGCATGACTTAGCCGCTTCTGGCGAACCAGAGCAGCGCATGGAAACGCCATTTACTTTCCTGCCGGAGCGGTACTTATTTATCTACTTGCACTTTGACATGCTTTTGAACTGCTAGGTTGGCAGGAGAATTCTCATGAGTGAGACCCAACTAGCCCCAAATTCATCTTCCTATCCATCTGAGGGACAGCTGCTCTTCCTCATCTTTATTTGCAGCTGGGTAGGCAGGATTATCTGTCATGGCGAGTTGTGTACACCTTCCACCTCCTCCTCTCAGGTTGCTTTCCAATTCGCTGCACCTCCCTCCTCCACATTATATAAGCTGAAGGGCGGCTTCACATGTTACCTAGGCAACGCCTAAGGTGCCAATTCATGCCCCTCCTTTCCAAGTTCTTCAGTGTTCAGAGATGGAGAGGAGTTGTTCTACAATGTTCTTACGTATATCTAAGTCCTCAGCGTTTTAGAAGCTCACAGGACCATTTTGGGGAGGACATTTATTTTAGTTTACAAACCACTGCAGTTTTGCATGCACAAAGCGTCTCCCAAGTATGTAGAAACTAAGAGTTTTCTGATCTTGGACTCATACATGACTAGATGAGATGCAAGCTTCTGAATGAGAGGCAAGCTTGACAGACACCAAAATTATCCAGCTGAGGTCACTATCTGAGCTAGAGAATAATTGCCAGATTCCCCTCACATATTTCTGCCACTTTCCTCCATTCCCCAAACCCATCTCCACCCCTGCTGCCCCAAAAGAAACCTACCAAACACACTCCCCCTTACAGGCAGTCCCCGTTTACCTGCATTCAATATGTGCAAGACCATGCACGATTGTGCATGGTGTCAACCCAGAAACATCATAAATATGTTGCTGAAACATCACTAAAAGGGCAAAATGGAGGTGGGCTGGAACTACGGGCTGAACGGGGAGCTTGCAAGCTCTTTCAGTGGCTTTCAATTATACGCAATTTGACCAACACACATGGTGCCTTGGAACATAACCCCCACACAAACGTATTTGATTAGAGAGCAAACAAGGAAACATCTCAATATACAGTAATACCTTGGTTCTCAAACGCCTTGGTACTCAAACAACTTGGAACCAAAACACTGCAAACTGGTAAGTGTTCCAATTTGCGAACTTTTTCAGAAGCCAAATGTGCTCCGTTTTGAGTGCCACGCTTCCGATCCGAGTGTTACGCTGAGGTCTGTCTGTTTTTGCTATTTATTTTGCGTTTTTGTGGCTTTTTCGTTTTGGTTTTTGTGACTGTGTGGAACCCAGTTCAGCTATTGATCGATGGATTGTGTGACTGCTGTACATTGTTTATTGCTTTCATTTTATGGATCAGTGGTCTCATTAGATAGTAAAATTCATGTTAAATTGCTGTTTTATGGGTTGTTTTTAATTGTCTGGAACAGATTAATCCATTTTGCATTACTTTGTATGGGAAAACGCGCCTTGGTTTTGGAACACTTTGATTTTGGAACAGACTTCCGGAATGGATTAAGTTTGAGAACCAAGGTACTGTTACAATATGAGAACATCACAGCTGCAAACAGCCAGCTTGTTGACATCATGTGATGCGACTAGCTGTGGGAAAGAATCTTCCCGGAAGTTCACAGACATCGCAAAGCTGTGTTCAGTGTGTAATATG
This sequence comes from Podarcis melisellensis, assembly GCF_964234715.1. Taxonomy (NCBI): domain Eukaryota; kingdom Metazoa; phylum Chordata; class Lepidosauria; order Squamata; family Lacertidae; genus Podarcis; species Podarcis melisellensis. The sequence goes on along the minus strand of NC_138541.1, from coordinate 76,382,405 downwards.
AGACCTTCCTGTTGAGTTTGTAAAGGAAGTCTTTGTGACTTGCTTGAAGGAGTCTGAAGTGATCAGATGTGTTGTCTTGTAGAGTTTGTACGGTCAGAAATAAAAATGATGTAAAAGGACTTTCTGACTACTCTTCTTTCCCCTGCAAAGGGGGGAGAAGTGGGTGTGCATTTTCCACGCTGGGAAATGTCGCCTATCAAGATCTGCCCTGTACTTGCAGGGAAGCCAGCCAGGGAGGTCACCGGTAAACAAGCTCCAGGAGCAGGGAGAGGGGCCAGCCTCTCCCGTTAAGGCTTGTTTTCCAACAGGTACCACTGTACGTATATAATATTGAATCTTCCTATATATAGTTATCTCCTTAAATGCCTGCAATAACTTAAATCATATATATGAACAAATGGGAATGAAACCTTAAACAGTCCATAGACGATGCTGATTCCCTATCTATTACTTTAACAAATAATTTTTTGAAATAGCTAACAGTTAGGTGTGGATGGCTGTGCTGGAAAGGTTATAAGGAATAGCAACTTTGCTACAATGCTTCGAAGACCAGGAATGCTGGATACAAATTTGCAGATAAAAGGAAATAAACGTATGATTAGGGGGGAAAGGGAAAGAAACCTTTCCCTGTCCATCTGTGACAGTGAAACTATGAATCAGTTAAAGTTCTAGATTGTTATACCTTGCACTGAAAATGGCTTATGCACCACCAGTACATTTTCAGGTACACAAATTTTTTATGTCTCTTACCTCATTTAAGTACTCTTGAAAACAACTCTGTTAAAAATAGTAGCTTGCAGTGAAATATCCTAACTTGTCCAAGGCCACCCAGTAACCCCCACAGCTAAAGACAAAACCCCAGCCCTACCTACAGCCTTTTACTGCCTCACCATAATATATTGTTCTCTCAATTTTCGGGGGGGGGGATGGGGTGCATTAGTTGCCCTTGAGAAAGAACAATGTAGTGGAGAAAACAAAATTATTATTTCTGAAGAGTCGTAATTATGCTTCAAGAAGTAAAAAAAAGTAGCTGTTAATTCTGGTGATATCCCTGAGGGCCTGCAAATAGAGGCATATTCTCCCGTGTTTTCTTTTAATCTGCTGCCAGTATCACTAACTAACACAGCAGGAGTAACATTATTGCTTCATTAACAGCATGACTTCAGACTTCAAGTTTTCTGCATGGAAACCACCTGATGTTTCCTCTCTCTATTGTTTTTTAAGCCCTTACCTGTAATCATCCATTCCAACTTTTAAAAATATTTATTCCATCTGGGCTTTTTTTTTTTTTAACAACAATCTCAAAATCACCTTGCCAACAAAGGTTCGCATAGTTAAAGCTATGGTTTTCCCAGTAGTGATGTATGGAAGTGAGAGCTGGACCATAAAGAAGGCTGATCACCGAAGAATTGATGCTTTTGAATTATGGTGCTGGAGGAGACTCTTGAGAGTCCCATGGACTGCAAGAAGATCAAACATATCCATTCTTCAGGAAATCAGCCCTGAGTGCTCACTGGAAGGACAGATTGTGAAGCTGAGGCTCCAGTACTTTGGCCACCTCATGAGAAGAGAAGACTCCCTGGAAAAGACCCTGATATTGGGAAAGATGGAGGGCACAAGGAGAAGGGGCGACAGAGGACGAGATGGTTGGACAGTGTTTTCGAAGCTACAAACATGAGTTTGACCAAACTGCGGGAGGCAGTGGAAGACAGGAGTGCCTGGCGTGCTCTGGTCCAGGGGGTCACAAAGAGGCGGACACGACTAAACGACTAAACAACAGCTGCGCCAGTCCTTATTTGACCCTGGGGTTGCACCTGGAGTGCCAACTTGAATGAAATATTTGGGGGGGGTAAGCCCCGCCCTGCTGCTCTCATGCACCTCTTAGGCACAAGTTCTATGTAATCAGTACTGTTTGGCCATGATAATCAAGAAATGTTACCTCTTTTCCAAAATTGGTTTTGAACCATCCCAAATCTTGCATCCTCATGAGGGTATGACTTTCTCAGTGAATGGTCCTTTTTTAACCCCCCCCCCACTTCTTTGACTGTTTTTAAGCATTAGGTTTTAGTTTGCAACTTTTTATACTCTTATACTCTGCAAAGCACCAGGCACACGGGTAATTCTATTGAAACAACAGAATGAAAATTTTAACTTCTCTGAGAGATTGTGTCTTGCCTGCAGCTTAATTATCAAATTTCAGTTTCTGGTGCTTTCCACTGCTCTCTTCCATAAATAACACGTGCCTGGGGCAGGAGTGTTTCTCATTTTTTTTAGAATTGGTAACTCCATCCTGGAGGAGGGGAAATGATTACATTTCCCTCCACCCCGCCCCCTGCAGAAGATTTCAAAATACAATTCCCCTATCTTAAACATGAATAAGAATTAAATAATTCATTCATAATACTGGCATACCACCATGTCTCAAATCTATGCAGAGATATGCAGTTTCATGGTCTTAAAAAAATAGTAGCAGACCAGCCCTGTTCTGTCATTTGTTGCCATGCTTATTAGATTGTTGAAATGATTCTTCCAGCAGTTGCTGAAGCCCTACCTAAAAGCCTAAGGCATATGGGGACGGAGGCACTCGCACCTGCCCGTCAGAGCCAATTTCCACCTTCCTTCATGCTCCGGTGAGAAAATCCTCCAACCAGCCACACCCTTCCTGGCTGCACTAATCCATTCATAGGAAGTTTGAGATGGAGGAATAGTTTCCCTTAGAAGAAATCCATGGCACAGTCAGTTATTCAGTTCAACATGTGTCCTGTGTCTGAGCCCTGAAAGGTTCGTACGTGTGTGTGTGTGTGTTTCTAACGTACAGTATGTGTCAGGGACTGACCAGATGAGGAGGAGGGGTAGAGACTGCCAGCCAGGAGGCTTCCGGGCAGGAGGCAGATGAAGATGGCATGGACCCAGGTTTGTGGTGGTGGCAAACAGGGCACACCGCAGAAGAAGAGGAAAAGAGCAGGAACAAGCTCGCAGATGCCCTAGTCCTGGACAGAGACAGGAGTCACAAGTGGTAGAAACAGGACAGCAGACAATGGACACCACCACCTCCTTCTCCTCCGAGAACCAGGCTCCCCCTTCGTGTCTTTCATCGCCGGCCATCCTAGACAGCAGGAGGGTCTGGAAGCGAGGGAGGAGCTGCTCGCGGAGGCGGCGCGGGCACTCGGAGCAGCGGCTCAAGATTGAGGGAGAAAATTCCATGGGCCCCGTGTATTTCTGTTGGTTTAAATAAAAGAACTGAAAGAAGCTCTCCGCGTCTGTGATTTCACTAGGCAGTGAGCTGTTGACGGCTCTCTCGTGAGAGTATGCATAGGCACCAACACTAAGGAGCCCAGATCCCTTTGCCCCCCCCCCGAACACTGACCGTGCCAAGCCACCCCAGCTTTCTTTGCCACTGCCACATGACAGCGCGAGTGAGACACCCAATTGCCCACCTGCCTCCCTCTCTCCCAGGTTATCCCCCCTCCTGTCCTCCCCTCTGGAGGCCTCAGCCTGGACCCAGTTCCCCTGAGCCCCCTGCCACGGGGTGAATTTGGCCACAGCCTGTTGGCGTCTGGGGAGAGAGGGGAGGGGATAGTGCACCGGCAAGGGCAGCCTCTGCTGGTCCTTACCCTGGGCTGTGCCTACTCGGCTCCAGCTTCCATCCATCCATCTGTCCTTCTGGCAACCTTCTGGCAGGGTGAAAGGTGCCCCCCAAAATGTTTTATTCAAGTTGGCACCACCAAGTTGGCACCACCAAGTTGGCATCATCAGTGTCCATACCTGTATCAGACAGCAACATGGCACAGCATGAAGTATTTCATATATATGAACTACACACCTGGGGAGGTTGGAAGCTTTGGAGAAGTGAACCCTTTATTTCATGCAGGGGGGAAAAACAACCCTCTGAAACACTGAGCAGGAAATGAAGTGGCTTTCAGATTAGGATGCTTACACAGTGCACAAGCCAGGCAGAGTCAGTTTTAAAAGAAAGAAGACTGTAGGTCTGATACTGATGCACAAGGGCAAGCAGACTTAGTAGATATGCAACACATGCCAGCCATTAGGACCACTGGTTGGGGATGGAGGCCACCATGTTGGCTACTTCAAGCAGAGGGTGCTATGGTGTGTGTGTGTGTGTGTGTGTGTGTGTTGGCATGGGATGACATAACAGAGGGAGTCCCCTGTCACCATGCATGGATTGGTTCAGTCCATGCATTGCTAATGTGGGGACAAAATGAGCTTTCTACTCTGTGATTGGAATGTGTTGGCAATGTTGCCATAGATGCAGGGAGAGGACTTGAAGTGTGCCTGCTATGTCCCCCTGTAGTCTGTATTGATGTCATTTTCTTCTTGGAAGCACATAGGATCTTGACTAAGGCTGCAATTTTACACTCACTTACCTTGGAGTAAGCCCCACTGAACTTAATGGAACTCCTTTTACGAGGGTCTCACATTAAAGATTTCCCCTGACCTACTTCCGGTTATTGTAGGAGGATGAAATTGCACATGTATAATGATACAGCTCTCCATAGGTAATGTGGTAATTTGTAGCTCTGAACTCCTAACAGTTTCTCCGTTAATCATGCTAACGTGGAGTAACATCTGATAATGGAACCAATTGAAGCAGAGCGGTCATCAAGTTCCTGTACTTGAAAGGACACACACCATGGGAGACGTTCGATGAGATGAAAGGAGCTTATGGGGAGGATGCCCCCATTGTATGACGTAGTCAAGCACTGGCATCATTAGTTCAAGTGTGGTCGGACTTCAGTGGAACGGCTCCCATTTCTGGGTGACCACAGTTCGTCATTGATGAAGACACCATCCAGCAAGTGGAGGCTGCCATTTTGGAGGATCGTCACATAACCGTTTGCCAATTAGCTGCAGATGTAAAGATTAGAGTGGGCTCTGTAGAAAAAAATCATCCATGGTCATTTGCACATGGGAAAGTTGCCCACACGGTGGGTTCCCCAACTGCTGCTGCCTTTCCAGAAGCAGGAACGAGTCACATGCTCACGGGTTCTTTCGGCCATGTGTCACGAAAACCATGATGACTTCTTCACCAGACTCATTACTCAGGAGGAAACATGGTTCCATCATTATGACCCAGAGATGAAATCCAGTCCAAACAATGGAAGCACTCTTCCTCACCACGTGTCCAGCCATCAGCGGGCAAGGTCATGTTCATGGTCTTTTGGGACCAATGTGGAGTAGTGAAGATGGATTTCCTAGCAAAGGGTACCACAATTACCGGGACATACTACGCTTCACTGCTGCAGAAATTGCGGAAGGCCATCAAAATCAAGAGGCGTGGTATACTGACCAAAGGTGTCCATCTCCTGCAAGATAACACCCTGGTTCACAACTCACATGTTGCTCAGACGGAAGCATGGTCCCGTGGCTATGAAATTCTCCCGACCTCGCATCATGTGACTTCCACCTCTTTCCAACCATGAAGTTATTTTTGAAGGGCAAGCTTTTTTTGATGAAATGCTGATTTCTGAGGTCAAGTCGTGGCTTTGGACGCAACCTGTTGACTTCTGCAGACGAGGTCTCCACAGCTGCATAAAGCGATGGGAGAAGTATGTGACTCTTGCTGGTAGCTATGTAGAGATGGACTAATAACTGTGCCAAGTTTTGTTTATTTCAGTTCATGGGAAGTACGTCACGGAAAATCTTTAATGAACGCCCCTCGTATTCTGAGTATATGTGCATCATATTACGGTACATGCATAATATTGACATTACATAAGTATAAGTGGCCACTGGTGTATCTGGGATCAAAGGACTGCTCTGCCTTAACATGATGATTTTTTTAAAGTGAATGTGAAATAGTTCTGCAGTGCTTTTAAGTGATGCCTTCTCGCTTTTCCAGTCCACGGCTTCCCCTCTGTGCTGGACTCTTGATTTCTGACCACTGTTGGCAGCCTTAGAAAGCTCAAAATATGCCTGCTCCATGCTGTGGTCACCACAAGAGGAACTTGCACTTGTCAGAGCCCATTTCCACATTGACTGTCACTGCCTCCGTGCCATGAGAGGGTGGCCTCAATCCGGGCCAGGGGTCAGCCCTAGAACCCTTTCTCAATGCCAGATGCGCAGCGCAATGTGCTGAAAGAGAGAACACTCCTGACCTCGCAATTTCAGGTTCAGGCTGGCCGAGGGGAGTTTGCACTCTCCTCCCCCCAGACTCAGACCAAGGACAGGAGGGGTCAGCGGTGAATGGAGAATGGAAGGCAGAAGGTTTTGTAGACTCTGGGGTGGAATAAGGTAGATCAGAGCAGGGTCACTGCATGGTGGGCAATCCTCCCCACCCCAAGAGACTGTTAGTCTCTAGCAGCGAAAACAGCTAAGGGTCTCATGGCTCCTTAAATACTAACAAACCTATTGTTTCTGTATCATTTTTAAACATAATCCTAACAGGCAGGCAGGCAGGCGGGCAGCTAAGCTTTCTCGAAGGCATGTGCAGAGTGTTTTCATGAGATGAGTTATTCCAGGCAACGTCTTCTCTTTAGCACTGAGATGATGCTGTGTTTCACTTTTCTCTGTGGGGGCGGCGGTGCAGGCTGAACATCGGTTGACTTTAATGGGGGATGCGTCCCATTTCCCTCGGTCAGGTGAAAGATGCTTCTGGCTGTGTTGACAGAGAGAAAGAGAGACAGAAGGATTGATGATGATGATGATGATGATGAACTGAGCCAGTTGGAGGCAGTCCGGGTCCAGCCCGCGTTCCTCTCCCTCCGAGTCCCGATCCCACACCCCACCCTCGGGTCTTCGGTGCTCCCCCGAGCTCAGGGATTGCGCATGCTCGCCCGTGGACGGGCGGAACCGCACCGCGAACTCCGAAGCAGCGCGACGTGCAGGGAGGGGGCGAGGCGACCGCGGCAACCCCGACCGGCCGGCCGAGGAGGAGGCGCCGTCCGGGAGGAGAGCGCGGGCAGGGAAGAGCCTCGTGGGGCCGGGAGAGGGGAAGGCAGCTCGCCTCGCAGCCCCGGCGCCGCCGGCCTCGCTCGCTCGCTCGCCCCCAGCCCAGCCCTCCCGCCCGGCCGGCCGTCGGGGCGAAGAGCCTCGGGGCCGTCGGGGCGGGCCAGGGGGAGGCTCCGCGAGGGCGTCGGCATGCGAGCGGCAGAGGAGGAGCGCCCGGCACCTGCCAGGGACGCGGGCAGCGGGCAGCAGCAGCAGGCGCGCCGGCGGAAAGGGGCGCGGGCGGGCGGGCGGCGCGCTCGACGGCGCTGAGGGACGGGCCGGCCCGGGGGAACCGATGGGGCCGAGCGGAGCGCGCTGGAAGAGCCAAGCGGCGGCGCCTTCGGCCGGAGGAGGAGCGGGAGGAGCGCGGCGGCGGCGCCGGGGGCCATGCTGCAGGCGCCCTGGAGCAGGAACGCCACGCTGCGCGGGCAAGCGGGCGCCCCCCCGACGCCGCGCTCGCGCGGGCTGCTTCCCGGCGCCACGGAGCCCGCCGCGGCCGGAGCTCCTCCCGGCGGCCCCGCCGGCGCCGCGCCCATGGTGGCGGCGGGCAGCCTGCTGTCGCTGCTGGTGGTGTGGACCCTCCTGGGGAACGTGCTGGTGTGCGCCGCCATCGTGGGCTCGCGGCACCTGCGCGCCAAGGTCACGCACATCTTCATCGTCTCCTTAGCCGTCTCGGATCTGCTGGTGGCGCTGCTGGTCATGCCCTGGAAGGCGGCGGCCGAGGTGGCGGGCTACTGGCCCTTCGGCGCCTTCTGCAGCGTCTGGGTGGCCTTCGACATCATGTGCTCGACGGCCTCCATCCTCAACCTGTGCGTCATCAGCGTCGACAGGTACTGGGCCATCTCCAGCCCCTTCAGGTACGAGAGGAAGATGACCCCCCGCGTGGCTCTGGCCATGGTCGGCCTGGCCTGGGCGCTCTCCATCCTCATCTCCTTCCTCCCCGTCCAGCTCAACTGGCACAAAGGCCCCGAGCCGCGCGCCCCCGGGACCGCCAGCCCCGAGCCGGGGAGCTGGGGCAGCAGCAACAGCACGGCGGCGGCGGCGCCGTCGGAGCAGTGCGACTCCAGCCTGAACCGGACCTACGCCATCTCCTCCTCGCTGATCAGCTTCTACATTCCCGTGGCCATCATGATCGTCACCTACACGCGGATCTACCGGATTGCCCAGGTGCAGATCCGTCGGATCTCGTCGCTGGAGAGGGCGGCCGAGCACGCCGAGAGCTGCCGCAGCGGGGGCGGCGGTGGGGGGCGCCTGGACTGCGCGCACCCTCTGCACCACCACTCGGGCCTCAAGTCGTCGCTGCGCAAGGAGACCAAGGTCCTCAAGACGCTCTCGGTCATCATGGGGGTCTTCGTGTGCTGCTGGCTGCCCTTCTTCGTCCTCAACTGCATGGTGCCCTTCTGCGAGCGCCCCCCGGGCGACCCCGCCGCCGGCCTGCCCTGCGTCAGCGACACCACCTTCGACGTCTTCGTCTGGTTCGGCTGGGCCAACTCCTCCCTCAACCCCATCATCTACGCCTTCAACGCCGACTTCAGGAAGGTCTTCTCGCGCCTGCTGGGCTGCAGCCGGCCCTGCTCGGCCTCCCCGGGGGAGACGGCCAACCTCAGCCACGAGCTCATCTCCTGCAACCAAGACACTTTCTTCTTCCGCCGGGAAGGCGCCGCCACCGACGCGGACAGGATCCCCAACCTGGGGGGCGACGGCGGCGGCTGGGGAGGCCCTTTCGACGGCGCGTCCCAGATCTCTCCCGACCCAGAGGGCGCCACCGAGTCGGGCGACTGCGAGGGGGACATTTCGCTGGGCAGAATCTCCCCCCTCACCCCCACTTGTCTACTTTAGACTTCACCCCACTTGGGAAGAGCCTTTAAAAAAGGAATCCTTTGGGCTTTCGATTATTCCTATTGCCATTATTTAATGCTAACCTGCAGGAAGTTCATAAACTAGCAGTGAACTGGGAACAGAGAGAAGAGGGGCTTTCCAGTCCAGTGGACCGTGGAGTGAAAGGCTGGGCTTACAAGGCCTGTCCAGAAGTGCCAAGGGAAACTGACACAAGCGCATTAAAAGGACAACTGTCCTCTCAGAAGACTGCTGTTTGGCCACAGTTTGGATTTTACCCTGACCAAAGTTGGAAGGTGTCTCAAGCTATTGTTTTTCTGTTGTGTTTCTGTTCCTGCAACTCACACTTTGGTGGTTTTCTGTTTTGGGAAATGGATTTTCTTGCTTGTTCCTGAGAACCAAAAACATCTAAATTATATCGACAACCAGATTTGAAACTTGCAGAGTTGAATCATTGATAGTTAATTGTCCAGCTGCTACACCTTAGATTGAACCAGGGAGGGAAAAGAGTTTGACACAATACTGGTCCTGAGAAAGTCCCACTGAAATGAAGGAGGTAATGAGCTCAGGAGTGTTCTGGAGCAGCCTCCATTCATTTCAATGGAGATGGTGCACTTCATTAAGGTGGCAATCCTGCTTTCCTGGGAGAGAGGCCCATCGAATTCAATGGGGCTTACTTCTGAGCTTAGTATTTATTAGGACAATCTTATGCACACTTACCTGGGAATAATTCCTGTTGAATGTGACAGGACTTACAAGTAAGTCTGCAAGGAACACATCACCTCCCTTTGCGCCCAGGAATGTTCTCCTCTATGTGAACTAGCACTCAATTCCAGGAATAAAGCATACAACCTTTTTAAATATAAAATAAATGGTCAATTGTCCTTTAAGGAAATAAGAATACTACTGAGGCAAATCTGACCTACTCATTTTGGTATTCATACAACGTCAAGGTTCAATATTTATAATAAGAGTAACTTTCAAATGTTATAGCAATTGCTCAGTCATTTTTAGATTTGTAGTGTATATTACTGCTGCATTAATATTTCTCAGAACTATCTAAAGACATGAAAGTCTATAGCCTTTTTGTTTTTTAACATTTTGGCATTTTCATTTTACATTTAGCCCTTAGGAGAGCTCTTAGATGAACTTCTGGCTTTAGGAGGGGCTTATATTCATGTTTTGAGAAACATTATTTCAGAGGGTGTGGTTTTTTTAATGTATTCTATTGATGTAAATGTTGGACATATATCAGCCAATATAAAGCACTTCTAAGCCCAACTGAGAGATTTAGGCAGCCGCCCCAAACTCCCTTGAAAGTTGTTGTAAGTACGTACGTATAGGGGTTGTGCTGTTGGGCATGTATTTAATTTTCTTATTAAGATATATGGGAATTAGCAGTTATTAACTTTAGCTGTGTCAAACCCATTATAAACAATTCCAGCATTATGTGGAATATAATTGGTCTCAAGACCATGAATTAAGGAGCAGTTTTTTCTGTACCTCTGTGGGAGTGATTCCTATTACCCACATTCATCGTCAAGTTTCATGGTGCTGTTTTGTGTATATGAATCGTGTTTTATTGTAAGCCACTCTGGAATTGTTTCTAACGGAGAATGTGATCAAAATATTTAAAACAAGTGAGTGAATGATTAAATAAACATTCACACAACTGAGCTGCAATCAGATACATGTTTACTCTGAAGTAAGTTTCACTGTAGGACCACAGTTAAAGGTACCCAGAAGTAACTCTAACTGAGATGAAGAGTTGCGTCCTTCTGAGTGAGATGGTTGTTGGCCCATAAGTGGTATACCAAAGTAGCATGAATGCTGTATATTTTTTAAAAAATAAAATAAAAGCACAATGCCCACTGTTCATTTGCTACTGGAAGTTGTGCTGTGTGTTAATGTGTGTTAAGACTGATTATTAATAAGATTAACCCAACAGTGTTCAAATAGGTAGCAATGACATACCATATTCTGGAGAATATTTAAAGGTCACAAACCTTTTGTGTCTGCAGCACAATATTTATAGTTTAGTACCAGATACTAGCAATTTATTTTGAGAAAATTAAGTGGGGGAACCAAATGCTGTTGCAGAAATAATAGTCTTGCCTTAAAGTGGCACAAAAATCTTAAGTCATTAATACTGCAGTTGTATATCTGCTTATATGGTAATCAGCTGGACTGAATTCATGGTGACAGTGCAATCCACACTTGTCTACTCAGAAGTAAGTCCTACTGATTTCCATAGAACTTACTCTCAGGTAAAGGTGACTAGGATCAAGGCCTTAAAGTGTGTAGCTATTTGTGCAGTATTTTCAGTTTTACTGTCTTTAAAATTTTCATTCCTTACTTGATTCAGAAAACAGTCTTTTTTCCTCTTTTTTTTTTTTAAAAAAAACCTGCTCTAAGTAGTTGACGTGCAGGATATATGCTTTCTGCCATAGAAGGAAAATGGAAGATATAAAGCTGCACAGAACTTTCTGTGAGGCATAATGGTAGATATGTAGCAAGGGATATTTTGAAACCCACATGTATCATATTTTATAAGTCAATATTAAGTGTGCAGCTATCTTGAAGGAAATAGGGGCTGTGAGGATCCTGCTGCCTTGAGAAGGTTCAAGGCCTTTTTAGACCAATATGAGTAACATTCTTTGAGCATCCCACCTGAAGCCATCTTTGAACTTGAGTTACCTCAGTCTAAGCTTTTAGCTACTAGGGACACGGGTGGTGCTGTGGTCTAAACCACTGAGCCTAGGGTTTGCCGATCAAGGATGGTGGTTCAAATCCGCACGATGCAGGCTCCCTCGGCCAGTAAAGTGAGATGAGCGAGTGAACTTAACTGTCAGGGGTCCTTTACCTTTACCTTTAAGCTTTTAGCTAACAAGGTATTATTGTTGGGTATACTGCAGAGTGGAAACACATCAAAAGACAATGGGGCCTCAGCTTGCCACCCCCCTCTGTAGGGAGATGGAGCACAAAGAGGTGTCCTGGGCCAAACAAATGAATGTGGGGCTGTACTTTTTTTAAAAAAAAAGGCAGTCACCCTTCTTATGGGCTGGAGGTTCTGCTTGAATGGAGCAGGGAGAGGAGCAATAGCAATGTACTCATGTGGCTCAGAATGGGCATTGTTAGGAACCAGCTCTATGCTTCCTGGGGCAATGACAGCAGTGGGCTGATCCATCCGCTTTGGTACATTTGGCACCTCCCTGGCTCCCTACATGGCTGGCTTCTCTTGGTCGTGCCAGGAGAGATGGCTTTGTGAGTTGGGAGGGGACTGGGGGGGTTCTTGGGGCTCAGTGGCTTGTGCTCCACTCCTCTCCTTCACAGCATTCAAGGTCCCAATTCTAGCAGCAGCAGAGGCTTGTGTGACAGGCAGGCATTCTCCCCTTCCTCCTCTTTCTCTTGCAATGGCCAAGGGTGGGCTGGTTAGGGGCTGCCTGTTCAGTCTTGATATCCACCCATCCTGGTTCTGGTGGGATGCAAAGAGGTGACATGGTTGGTGGAATAGCACCCTGGGCAGGTCCCTGCATGAGTCTTGGTATAACAGGGCTGGGCTAAGGCTGTAGGAAGAGTCTTGCTGGCCAGTGAAGTCCAGCATGTTTCCCAGTGGCCAAGCAGTTGCCTACAGGGCACCAGCAAATGCAAACCAAACACATGCCTTTCTTGCCAGGGATATTCAGAGGTCTGCTGGCTCTGACTGTGGAGGGAGCACGTAGCCATTGTAGCTAGAAGCTTTGCTCTCCACCTTTTCTGCTGGAGACACTGCAGAATCGTGGCTCGTTGTGTAACTTGGGGAACATATAGACTGTAGCATTGCTGAAGCTATGCAGGTGTTGTCTAAGTCAGAACTTCAGATAGTAGCTAATAAACATGCCCTATTCACCATCATATGCTTTTAATACCCCGATTATCTTACCATTGATCACTAAGTCCCACTCCCAATAACTCGTTGAAAATTTCCATTTACCTTCTCCATGCTGTGTTCCCTTTTATAGTAGTTCCCCTCCCACTGGCTAAGAAACCAAGAAGGTAAGGGAACTTTCAGTTAAAGGGATGTTAAAAAACTAAGTATCCTACAATGTGTTCCCAAGTGTTAAAAACTTGTTTCAGCAGCTGCGTTACATGAAACGGCACAAAGCACGTGCTTTGATATGACACGTCCACTCTTTGTGGAGGGAGTTGAATCCTATAGATTGATAAATCCGGTCTCTCTCTTTTAGAACAGCCAAAACATGCAGCCAAGGCAAGACCTGAGACAAGGAGAGAACCTTGCTTGGATAGGAGCAGCTGCTCAAGGGTGGGGCAGTCCCTAATGAACAGTGACATTCTTAAATTGAGAAAATAATGATGCTGAGGACCTTTGAATGGATTTGACATACTTCCATGGGAGAGTTACCTCCCATATGTCCTTCTTGACATGTGCATGCTGGCAAGTGGTGATGCACAGGTACGCCCAAGGGACACATGTTGGGATTGTTAACTGAGAGCCATGGCCTGCCACGGAAAAACTGGGTCTTCTGAGACAAGGCCTTAGCAATGAGACAGAGATAGGAGAAGCCACTCTGGTGTCCTCCAGATGCTGTTGAGGCTGGCCCCGCAAGACTGGTGGTGTGATGCTGTGATTGTGAATGGTGGTAAGTTGCCCTGAGTAGTACATAGCAGAAATGTTTATATATATAAAAAGCAAAAGCAAAATATTTGGAAGGCTGAATAGATCACCCCTGCCCTGTAGATCACACACTGACATTTCCAAAGAACTCCAAAGACTGGTGAGGCAGCAGTTCCCTTTTTAGGAGTATCAGTGTTGCTTGTTCTGCAATCTGCTTAACAATTTCCCCTTGAAGAGTGATTTCTACTGCATTGCCAGGAACATGGTCTGCCCTTTTCAGGAACTTTGGATTCTGTTGGCTGATTTCCTGTCTTCCAGGATGGAGGCTGTCTTTGGTGCTGTGGTATCATTTTGCTAGATTATCAACAATTCTCACTGGAATTCTTTAAGGGTTCTCAAGTAGGCAGCCCCCAGAACTGGTGGCTTGTTAATCTGGACTGTTAATAAGTCCCAGGATCCAGTTTTTTCTCAAGATGGGTGAGTCACCTAATAAGCAGAGGCATTTTCAAAAAGAAATAAGCAGAGACATTTTCAAAAAGAAAAGGAAAAAAGGGAGTTGTCTCAGCTCATTTCTGGACCAATTGATGGCTAGACGCTTGCAAACCTCCAGATCCCTTGGTGTCAAATGGATAATCATAACTAATTCAGTTAACTACAATGAGTTTCTTCAGTCCAAATCTCATGCCCTCTGCTGATTAATATTCCACTACAGTTTTTTTCTAGAGGCACAAACACGGACTTTTACTGCAATCTCCTAAACACCATTAATTACTATGCAGACAAATTTTCTCTTTTCTTACCTTCCAGATCAATCAGTTCCTAAGACACTTCATTTCCAACAGATTTCTCTCCCCTCTCCTCTCCAGCTTCCTTGCATGTGAACATGTATGGTGTATGCAGTGACAATAACTTTGATGTGTGCAAATATGGCTATTTTAGATGTACACATAAACTTGTGCATGTGTGAAACGATGTATACGGGGGCCTCTTTGGATGAACTTGAGGTGTGTGGCATTTCTTCGTATTGTGACTCACCAATGATCTTTGGGAGGAAAAATAACTTCACTGCTACAATAATTTCACTGCAATGGCATAATCCGATGATAAAACCGGACTCTTTTAATAAGGGCAGAAACAAGCTTGTTTTAAATACAGATGGCATTAAATTAAAATAGAGCCTTCGCTATGTCCTGTGTTCTCACAAATCACCTACAATACATAGCCAGCCCAGCTATTTTAAGAGCCTTGTGCTTGTTAAGAACATCTCAGAATAACTAAAGGTAGATTATTCCACATGGGTGGAAAATAACATGCAGAAGAATTCTGCTCAATTATTTCTTAATTGAAAGCATTTTGAGGTAAAATGTGCAAATAGAGTTCAAACCAAAGCAGCTGCCCTGAGAATTCAAAAATGGGATAAAGTCATTTTTCAAGCACATCCTTTTAGCTTTGAAAAACAGGCTTTAAGGAAAACATTTTAAAAATGGCACAGCCAGTCCTGTCTTCTGTTCTGTCTGAAATGTGAAACTGTGGCTTAGTGTTGTTTCACTAAGCAGGATCTGAAAGCATGGTCTGAGTCTTGTTTCAGATCCTGGTTATTCAATTGAAACTACACCTCAGCCCACTATTTTTCATGTAACAGGAAACTGGTTTAAAGAGATTGAGATTGCAGTCATGTAGTTGTAACCCTAATGGTTGGGGAAGAGAGTGTCTGGGCCTAAACACTCATCCCCAGCTTAATAAATCAGGAATAAACCATGGTTTATTAAGCCAGAATTGTTGCATCCAGACCAGTTCTGTGTCATCCAGAATCCTGCATCCTGGATCTTCAGGACTTCTTCTGGTTTCTTTGTTGAGTGAATTCACATTTTAAAAATTAAATAAAAAATAAAAATTGCTGTACAGGTAGTGTCAGGTGCAGAAGGGTGAATCTGTGTAAACGGAAGCTTTAGAGAAGGAACTGGGACGAAAAAGAAGAAACTGAAATGAGACACAAAATTGGGAATGCGCACTTTAGAGTTTCGTAGACTCAAATTACATGTTAAACAGAATCTTGTGATCAGTGGGGAAAGGGTTAGGCAGCCTTTCTCTACTTGCTCTTTATTTGCTCTGACTTGTAGCCTGCGTATGCTTTTTAAAGATTTTTTATTTTAAAAAATCGAAGGCAAGGCAGGCACCCTGCACCACTCAGCAGAGTCCCTGTGCAACTCCTTGCATTCTGCTGCTTTGGCTGCTTTCGACAGCTTCATACAGAAAACACACAGAAGGTGAAGGAAAAATCTGGCGTGTTGGCAGGCTTCACAAGTCTGGGTGCAAATAATGATCAGCGCTACTTGTCAGAAAGAACAAAGCACCAAGTGTAACAGTTTCCCTAAATCTATAGGCATTGATGAGTGATATCAAAAGCTTTGAAGAAAATGGCTTCTGCCATATTTATTTGCTGACCTTCAGGAAAGCATCTGTGGGAGATAGTGCAACATCAGATAAAAAAAATTGAGAAACAGAAAGACCAGCTGCACTATGTGTGTGTGTGTGTGTGTGTGTATGTGTGTGTGTGTATATATATATATATATATTTGCTTTCGTAGATTTTCACGGGTACAGGAATGCAGGTTTTGGTGTCCTCGGGTGTCTTCCCGTGTAAAAGTTGGGGTGTCTAGGCGACGTTTCGACGAGGTCTCACTCGTCATCTTCAGGCTGGTGCTTTCGGCTTCTTGTTACTGGAACAGAGCAGGATCTCAGTGTTTGAGTTCCTATAAATACTGTTGAGGGGGTGTGGTGTATAGCCTCCAATGTTCTGGGCAGAGAGGAAGTTCCCAGGCTAGAAAAGGCACACTAGCCTGGGAACTTCCTCTCTGCCCAGAACATTGGAGGCTATACACCACACCCCCTCAACAGTATTTATAGGAACTCAAACACTGAGATCCTGCTCTGTTCCAGTAACAAGAAGCCGAAAGCACCAGCCTGAAGATGACGAGTGAGACCTCGTCGAAACGTCGCCTAGACACCCCAACTTTTACACGGGAAGACACCCGAGGACACCAAAACCTGCATATATATATATATATATATATATATATATATATATGGGTGCGTGTATGTGTGAGAGAGACTTATTTAGGCCACGTTGATTTATGAAGGCTAAGTATTACTGGTAGGATTACTGGTAGCATTTTCAGCAGTTCCCCAATCTGCATTTTATGTATTGCAGTGTTATTCTACTGTTGCAGGAAGTGAAAAATAAAATGTTGGTTCAAAGCAAGACTTTCTCTCTTATCTGTTACATAAACATAAGCAGCATAAAGTTTAAGAATTGTAGTTCTTTTCCAGGGTATGGATTTAATCGCGTCATGTTAAACATAGGGTTCACATTAATAATATCATAATTTTTGGGGGGAGTCACCCCCTCAGTAGCACTTTGGGGGAAATGAAAAGGACAATGACAAGAGAAGGTTTGCCTGGTCTATTTATTGCCTGACTTCAGGGTGATGTCTGTTCAGGGTGAGGGATTGAGCTGTCTCCCCCTTAGCAGCTTTCTTCCCTCAACTAATTCTTTTCACTAGGAAATTAGCCCCATATTTCAGCTGTGCAACCAGGCCTCTCATCTATAAGATGAAGCAATTTCTTCCCCCACAACCAAGCATAACCTCCTCCAACCCATGTTTTCCTAAATATCATCTCAGCATGTAACAATGACATCTATACATTCAGTACTCTTCTTGTTTCACTCCTGAGGATTATGTGGGGAAAGAATCCACGAGGCTAGCTTCCATGGTGTCAGTAGCGGGACTTAAAGCATCGACGTGGGCCTGTACAGCCACCGCTCCAAGAAATTTTAGCACCTGAGGTGAACCACGACATGGTGACCCCCTCTCCACCAGGAAATAAGAGGTGAATGAAGATCTACATCAGGAACAAAGGGGGAAGAAAGATCTATACTGGGATCTGCTGCCCCTGTGCTTCCTGCTGCCTAAGGCGGCTGCCTCAACTCGCCTCATGGGTGGGCTGGCCCTAACAGCTGCTTTCTTCAGCTTGGAGCTTTCCAAGAGATAAACAGCTCAGGACCACAATACCTCAAGGACCAGCTCTCCTCATATGAACCAACCTGGACCCTGTGATAATAATCTGAGGTGCTCCTCCATAAGAGGAGGACAACATGAGAAGGGGCCTTTTCTGTGGTGAAATCCTTTTCCCAGAGAGGCCCACCTGGCACCTTCGTTGCATATCTTTAGGAGCAAGGCAAAAATGTTTTTCTATAACCAGGCCTTTGGCAAATTAAGCTTTCTTCTGCATAATATATAAGAAAGCCCTGTGTCCTTTGTTTATTTACAAAAAATTAACAAACCAAAGCTTGTCAAAGTCATTGACTGTTAATGGAGCCAAAGGCAGGATTTTGGACCTTCTTTCCACCCTGACACTTCTGGGTATAGGATGGTATATTAATAAATAAATAAATAAATAAAATAAAATAAAATAAAATAATCTGATTAGCACCCCTAATTTTAAGGTCCCCCCCCCGAAGCTTTAAGGTTATGCTTGAAAAGTATGAACAAGAATTATGCACCACATTTCTCATACGCAGACACTCATTAGGGAATGAGGATTGGTTCAGACTCTATAGCTGAAAGCCCTATGTCCTTTGTTGCTTTAACAATATAATACAAAAACATTAACAGACCAAGGCCTGGTTTAACAAACCAAGGGCAGGCTTTTGGACCTTCTTTCCACCTTAAAATCTGAATGGCACCCCTAAGTTTTGAGTCACCTGAGTTTTCTTGCACATGTCTAGAGTTGCTCCATTGCCCCATTGCCCCATCACTGACTTCCTGCCATCACATAGAGTTTTGTCCTAAGCTTAGTGACTTACCCTCAAACAAATTTCCAAAGCGTATTTTGGAAAATTAATGTCTCACAAAGTGGCAGGTCTGAGAGACAGAGGCCCAGAAAGTAGCAACCTCATATGTTCAAAAGCATGTTAGGTGGTAGGGAAAATGATATTGGCTTATGTTGCTCATTTTTAAAATGAGTACTTTTGCAAAGTGGGCCTTTTGATTTCTGAGAACTACCGGGACTCAGTGTTGTTGCTTCGTGCCTTTATAGAATGAGAGAGTTCTGTCGAGTTCATCATCTTTCCAGGTATTTCTTTCAATCATTTCTTGGAACAGCAGTGCTGGGAGAGGAGTGCTTGACTTTTGCTACCCCTCACAGAATGTCCCCACTGAAGTTGTTTCTCCTTCTCAAAGCTGATCTTCGCCTCACTGCTGGGCTTGGCGGCATACAATTCTCTGCATTTCTCTCAACAAGGGCAAATCACTGGAGGGGGGGGAATAAGCACCTCCCAGCACTGTTCCTATACTCGTATCCAGAGTTCCCCACAGCTTCGTTAAAGTTAGAAACATAGGGAAATCTACCCACATTTATTTTGGCCCTCAGCTGATTTTGTCATGCTGGTCAATAGATGGGGAATGCTGAGTCAGTAACTTTAGAACAGTTTATAGATCTGCGTGGAACACTGTCTGTCTGAAGGAACACAAGGAAACGAGGATAGCAGCTTTTGATGCTCCTTGGATCTGAGGAAAGATCCTGGAAGGCAAGTTGGAGCCCTGCTATGGCCAGGGATCCCTCCCCCCCTCACGCAGCAGACTGTTTTAAAGCAGGAGGGTCATGGCGAGACCTGTTTGTGTGCTGGCTGCTTAGAATTACTGCCTTGCCTTAGCTGATTGTGTGGAAACTTTAGAGAGCCCCCCCTCCCAAAGGTGTTTTTATTCAGCCTAATTAATGAAGATAATGGCTTTCAAAATGTCATATGTAATAATATCCCCAAAATGTGTTATCCGTCACATCTAGCAAATCCACCGAAGTAATTCCACAGATTAGTGATCACATCTTTTCCCACTTTTGCAATGCGTTAGTTGCAGTACAATGCAGCGCCT
Organism: Podarcis melisellensis; assembly: GCF_964234715.1. Classification (NCBI taxonomy): domain Eukaryota; kingdom Metazoa; phylum Chordata; class Lepidosauria; order Squamata; family Lacertidae; genus Podarcis; species Podarcis melisellensis. The sequence continues at coordinate 76,363,073 of NC_138541.1, read as the reverse complement.
AACGTCCTGAATCATAAACATGGGCAGATACCCTATCGATCAGTGAATTTCTAGCAAAAAACTCTTTTCTTCAAATGAGGGACAAAGTTTACAAATGCTGGAATTCTTCTCTTGTTTGGATTAAAATCTGGCCCAGTGAAGAATTAATGGTTTCCCTGGCTGGCTAATGTTTGGTTCTTCTCGTGGGGAATTTGGGAGCGAAAGATGCAGCTGACAGAGCTGTCAGTATACCTCATAATTTTTTTTAAAAAATAATTTTATTAGTATTTTCCACACAACAACAACACGAAAGATATCAAAAGATAACAATACACAACACACAAAAAACAACATCCGAAAACTAAAAAGACAAAACAAAACAAAACCAAAAAACCAAACAAATCCATATCTTACAAATTAATATTATAAAGACTAAAACAACAACAAGACATTGACTTCCACCAATCCCACAGCACCTCCTTTATCTCTCATTCTGTCTTCCTGTTTTCCTGTTTTCTTTATCCTCTCTATCCTAACCTCTAGATATAAATCCTTCTTTCATGTCCTTTCACTTCACAAGGTTATTCCAGACTCAGCCAGATTTCTGCCCTCGAACCTTGGCTTTTGAGGTATTCATTTAGCCACTCCCATTCTTTTTTTACTTCACTTTTTGGTTTTTGTCTTATTATATCTGTCAATTTCGCTAGTTCTAAGTATTCTGAGAGCTTACATAGCCACTCTCCCCTAGTGGGTAACTGACTCCCTTTCCAGTATTTAGCCACCAGGATTCTTGCTGCAGACGTTGCGTATAAGAAAAAATTAGTTTTGTTTTTTGGAATATCGTCATTTAAAATTCCTAAAAGGAATGCCTCTGGCCTTTTACTATATAATATTCTTAATATTTTCTTAATTTCTTCGCTTCTCGGCCTTTTGGCTAAGATCAAGTGCAGTATACCTCATATTTAGCTGCCAAGGTCCCTACAAGCATTTCATGTATCCCAAGTTGCAGGAGGTGCCTCTGCATGATTCCTGGCAATTCTGCATTTCCACTATAGCCTCCAGCCCATAATGTTCAGGAAAGCACCACCCCAAGCCTCCAGAGAGAATTTCTGGCAGCCCAGGGGGCTGAGGAAGTCCTGGAGAAAACCGGTTGCATGAGCGACCTTCTGCTCTCACAACTATATGCTACAAGCCAATGGATGAAAGCTCTGTTCTACTGCCTAAATACATCAGGAATGCCACAGATAGGAATGCAGTCTTTAAATATTGAAGAGGTAATAAAAATTCATGAGAGTAATTCAGTGAAACTGTGAGAATATCTGAATATATTTTATATATGGCAATCTAAAATAAGCATATATAGAATAAGTCAGGAGTTGTTTTTCCCCCTACAGGCTTTTTATAGAGTCCTAAATGTTTTATGCTGGTAATAGCTATTATTCTACTCTGGACAGTTTGAGGTTTATCTGTTCCTACGTTTATGTAAATAGCTCCTGCCTACAGCGCAAAATTTTGCTAGTGGATAGAGACTGGTTGCCAGGCCAAATGTTTTGCAAGCTGGAATGAGGCACAGAGCGCCCCAGCAAATAACTGATGGTCAAGGGCCCATCTACTTTGATCAACAGCATCCCTTGTGAATTCCAAGAAGACAAGCCCTTCTCAAACATCACTTACAATGCCTGCATTCACTTACCCAAGGCCAGCGTAAGACATTTTATCTCTGGAGTAAGGTAAAGGACCCCTGGATGGTTACGTCCAGTCAAAGGCGACTATGGGGTGTGGTGCTCATCTCGTTTCAGGCCAAGGGAGTTGGCGTTTGTCCACAGGCAGCTTTCCGGGTCACGTGGCCAGCAGGACTAAACTGCTTCTGGAGCAATGGGACACTGTGACGGAAACCAAAGCACATGGAAACACTGTTTACCTTCCCGCTGCAGTTTACCTTCCCTATTTATTTACTACACAGGCATACTTTCAAACTGCTAGGGTGGCAGGAGCTGGGACAGAGCAATGGGAGCTCACCTCCTTATGCAGATTCAAACCTTCTGATTGGCAAGCCCAAGAGGCTCAGTGGTTTAGACCACAGCATGACCCGCTCCCTTCTGGAGTGAAGGACAAGGTGGTACCCCCCCTCCCTACAAGTACCAAAGCTGGCTGGTCTAGCCAGTGCTTTTCCCCCTTAAAAATGTCTAGGGGTACTCTCATTTTGACTCAAGAAGATCACCATTTTATAGTTCAAATAGGGAAAAATAAATACAGCAAATGAACAAAGTACAAAGATTCACAAAATGTTTAGGGGTATGCGTACTCCTACATCCCCCAAGAAAAAAAGCACTGGGTCTCGCATTACTTCACTGTTGCCAATGGAAAAGCAGCAAACTAGCTTAGGAAAAGCAGAGTTGTGTGGCAACTTTGAAGGAAAGGTTGTGTGGCAAACAAAACTCCAGCACCAGGCTGCCTTTCCCTTCCTCCTGGCATCAGCTGCCTGAGGAGACCGACTCACATTGCCCAATGGCAGGGCCGACCCTGGTTTTGTCTTAGCAAGCATATTATGAGGTTGTGCCCCACACAGTTCTGTGAACTACTGAGAAAACGTTGCCATTTATGGCCCCATCTGCCCTATGCATTTTAAGCAGCATCATATCACTTAGAACAGCCACGGCTTCCCCCAAAGAATCTTGGGGGGCGGCAGAGTGTGAAGGATGCCAGTTGTCGTTAGGAGACCCTCTATTCCCCTCATGCAGCTACAATTCCCAGGGTGGTTTAACACCCAGCCTCTCTTCCTGGGGAACTCTGGGAAGTTACTCATAGGCCTCATGTAGCGTTTAAAAATTCCGATCAGGCAATTTAAGGGCACAATCAGTCAAGCGGGAAGTTCTGCCATGCAATCCTAACTTAAATTAATCACAGCTATGTAAGGCCATAGCAGTATTCTTGCAGGGCACCCATTCATTCAAAACCCATTCAGAAGGGATGAGGACTTTGGCCATGGGGTGTGAACTCTTTCTCCCCCCCATCCCCCTCTGAAGCTGCTATTTGGTAAAAGAGGGGGCCGCTAGTGGCGCCAATTACGCAGCTTTGGGATGGCGCGGGAGGAAAAAGTTAACCGACCCCCTCACCATCATCCCAGTACTGAACGCCTCCATCAGTTGACAATTTAAAAGTAAAAAAACCACCACTCACACTGTAAGCTTTCCTATTAAACGGTTAAAATAGCACTATTTTAAAAGCATTTAAAGCATTCCTATCCAGTTAAACCACTTTCATGTGTTAAGTGGCAGTTAAAGGTTACCTTCTGCATCTGTTATACTCACAGAGCTCTTGAAAACAATGTTTTCTTGGAAACTGTTGTATTTTAGTCCCCACATATATTTTTATATCTATCTATCTCTAGTAATATTTTTATATTTAATTCCAATTGCTTTACATACCAAAGACCACAGTGCAGAATATCTCCATAATTTTCTTTTCCTTATATATGAAACCGATCATCATCTTTTTTGACCAACTCTTATATTGATCAGCATTTGGTAATGTTGCGAGCCAGATACCAGGCTAGCTAGATATATTTCAGTACTTGCCGTACAGCTTCCTCCGTCCCCCCCTGCGCATCCATTAATAGACACAGAGGCATGATCTCCAACAGAATGTTCTCTTTGCAACACTCACAAAACAAATATACCTGAGTTCCATTTTGTTGAACCAGGGCATGAGATGGGGGAGAAGAGAGAGATTGTATTTAAAAGATTGCAATGACACAAAACTAAGTAGCTTTAATTAAAAGGACTGGAATGCCCTATGGAAGGCATGGTCAGCTAGCAGAGGGTCCCTTCTGTCTCATGTTATGTTACAGGACACCCTTGAAAGCTGTCACCTGGGGATCTGGAACACAGTGCCATCAGTATTTTGACGACATGCCACTCTATTCTGTTGGAATCGGGAGAGGCTGGAAGCAGTGATGGACTGGAAGGGGGAGGCAACAAGCTGAGGCTAAATCCTGTTAAGATGGAAGTGTGCTGAGTGGCTCCCATGTCCAGGAATTAATTGGGTATGTGACCTGTTCTAGGAGGGGTTGCACCCCCCCTTGAAGAACCAGCTTCATAGTCTGGTCCTGGATTCCAACTTGTCGCTGGAGTCTCGAGTGGCATCTGTGCCTAGGAGTGCTTATGTCTAGACTGAGACTGCTTTGCCCACTACAGCCATTTCTGGAGCAGGAAAAGTTGGCTTCAGTTGTCCATCACTGAGAAGTATGAACAAGTAGTGCAAGTGGAAGGTCTCTCAGGGATGGACAACTGAGGGGGGCGGGGAGGGGATACTAGTGCAGAATGCAGCCCCTGGGTCAGTCAGCACAGCCACCAATGAGACCGTGTCACTGTTCTGGAAAGAACTGCCCTGACTGCCGATGAGCTACCGGGTCCAATTCAAGGCGTTAGTACAGCATTAGCATTTAAGGTCCTAAATGGCTTGAGACTCAAGTACCAAAAATAACATTCCCCAATATTAACCCATCTTGGACCCTACAATAAGCAGGTGAGGCCTTCCTTGGTGCTGGTGAATTTGTTTCCATCATTAACTTTCTGGGGGAATTTGAAAACATTCCCTTTTACCCGTGGCAACCCTAAGATCACTGGATGGAAGAATACTGTTAACTGTACCTCTTTTTAGATGTTGTAACTATTTTTAACTATTTTTAACATGCTGTGTGTGTGTGTTTGCCACCCAGGGCTCCTTGGGGAGGAGGAGTGCAATACAAATTTAAACAATGCCACCACTAATCTATACTTAGGTGAACACATTAGGAATGGGGAGCATGATTTCAGCCTTAAAGTCTTTTTATCAAGTCCATGTCTGACTGTCACAGTAACTGAATGCAAAACCAAAAAGTCTTAATAATATAAGAACACAAACAAATTTATTATGGCATGAGCCTTTGTGGGCTAGAATCTGCTTCATTGGGTGTGTCAAGTGTTATCTGCAGCTGTGTGCATATAAACACACATGCACACAAACCAGGATGGGGTGAGGGATACTGAGACATGAAGTCAAAGACAAATGAAATGTAGGAAGTACAAAACACTGGCAATTCAACTGTAGTCTGGATGCATGCAAATAATGCACAATGAGCTTTCACAACTGCAGAGTCTTTTAAAGTGTCACTAAATGCCTTGCTATTTTTCCCTCCAAAACAGAATAACACGGGCTGGAAATAATTTAAAGGTGTGTCAAAGGAAAAACAAAAACAGGACAAAACATGCACCATACAAGTGAAAATTAGCAGCTATACTTTAATGTTTTCTGGATTACATTCATATAATAACCTGAATCATACATGTAATATTGATCAAATAAAAATATTGACCCAATCATTTTTGGGCTCCAGTGCTACGGTTTTAGTTGGCTCCTGAGTAGCCTGGAAGCTAAGAAACAGAGAAAAATCAAAAACCTGAACGGGCAGAATCCTGTCTGCTCAAAATGCAAGTCTTACCGAGTGAAATGGTGCTTACTTACATGTAAGCAGAAATGTAGGACTGTAGCCTTTCAGAATTTTGCGAAAGATAACCGAACATAAAAAACAAACATTCATTGGTTCCATTGTGGTCTATTAAGCACACCCAACAAGAATACCCACAACACATTCGTCCCTTTTTGTTGAAGTTACGTCAGCAAAAGAGTAAAACCAAGTAAAGCTGCAGGCTGCCTACTCTGCAGGAACAGGATGAGACCTTAGAAGGTTCTTTATAGATATTGGGTATTTCCAGCATACCCAAAAATTGAACATAGCTGAAATGTGTAGCAAAATGAGTAACAATGATTATTATTGGGAGTCTGTGAAACTCTTGCTGGGTGACCTTAGGCTAGACACACTTCTCTGAAGTCTCTCAGCCTCACTCACTTCACAGAGTGTTTGTTGTGGGGGAGGAAGGGAAAGGAGGTTGTTAGCCACTTTGAGACTCCTTCGGGTAGTGAAAAAGTGGGATATCAAATCCAAACTCTTCTTCTCCCCCCCCCCTAATTATCTGGACTGTCGCCTGGTACCTACCTGGTCAACTCTAGGGCAATATGTGGGGAGGGAGCATTCACAGGGAAGTACAGAGTTTGACAAGGTACGGCACCTTGCTTTAATCTAGCTTCCCCACAACTATGGGGAAACAAAACAATTAATTTGACCTGGAGGAATGAATGGCTTTCCACGGACCACCAGCATACCCTGTACGAGACTGCTAGTTGAGTCTGGTAAGGGAATCATCTAATGTTGGTAACTGATGCTGAAGTTGGCAAGGCCAGCACAGCACCAACACCCATTAAAAGTTGGGCAGCTGCCCAAAGCTTTGGGAAATTGAAGGATCTGCTGCAAGCCCTTACCTGCCAGCTCCACTTCTCTTGGGAGAACAGGTTTGTTAGTCTTTAGGGAACTGAAAAGGATGCTACACACTGGTTTCAACTGAGGCTTATCTATTACCCAGATAAGTTATTTTTACCATTGATCTTACCCCTCAACAGCATTGCTGTATTACAAAACCTAATTACCCCAGTGGCCTTAAATAGATCCAGGAACCTTAATATATTGGACACACATTTCTAATCAAGGCCCCAACCTAGTCACGCTGGGGCTGTTTTGAACTCTCAAGGCTCAAGGCATACCAGGCCCCAGTAAATGAACAAGCCCAGCACTGACAACACACACACTCTAAAAACAACCATAGATGGATGGAATGAAGTTCCAGCTCCAATCAGCAGTACTTTTCAAACAGGATGAATCTACTACCATCATCCTAGTTTTATATCAATATGATTCAAAGGAAGACAAGAATACAAACTGAACGTAAAAAAAATCAGAAGTCTTTTTCTCTCATATACAAACCACTTCCTTGGCAATGCTATTTCAGGCTAGGGACACACCTTTTCATCTAGACAAGGCACCTGTTGTGGCACCTTTCTTCTGAAATGCTGGGCTTCTTAGATCTTGTGTCTGTTATCAAGCTTAATATATGATCTGAGAAATTCACAAAGCCTAAATCAGATACACCGCAATCATGAACCATTTACATGATTAAACCTGGACTGGCTCAGGCTGAAGATAAGTGCACACACTATACATTGTTGGTTAGATTTCAAAATATATACAGATTCAGTTGGTTTTATTTACAAAACAGCTGCCACTTCATGAAAACTATTCTGATACACTAAAAGTTCTAATCTGGCTTGAATAAAAATAGCCCACAAAAGCAGAGTGGGGCCCTGATTTCGTTTAAAAGTAGGAAATGACACGGATTAAGCAGGTGGTAAAAAACCTGAGATTCAAATAATTCCTTAAACATGAACTTGGGTGTAAGAGTCCAAGAAATCCTTAGCATGCACAGTGTAGATAAAGTCACCTGTTTAACAGTTCTTCCTTGAACACGACTACAAGCTCAATCAAAGAGGTGAGCAGCTGTTGATCAGATTGTATACCATCAACATGGGAAATGTTTCTTTTCCCTTAATGGAAGCACCAAAGTAACTTTGCATCTACAGGACTTCTGTGGGAATTACTTTCAGAGTAGCTGATCTCCCCACAGAACACGCAGATCCACACTATACAGAGGCAGCAGGAAGCTATTGGCTGCAGCTCCCAGCCCCCAGTAGCCAGGCAGCCAGTTCTCATAGATCAAATTAATCCTTGTCTAGTGCTTTTGAAGCTTCCACTACAGCAGATTCTGCTCCTTCAGATTTTGAGGGGACACTGGATATATTACCAGGAAACACTAAAAGGCTTCTTGCCCCAGAAGTGGCAAGTAAGTGGCCAGGTCCAGCGGACAGTATCAGCAGCAAGGAAGCAGAGTGGTGAGTGATTCCTAAAAGGGCCCCCTGTGGCAAACTCCAGAGCCTGGAGCAAGAATGATGGACCCAGCCTCCTATCGCTGATAAGCATGGAAGGTCCGAAACTGCAGCCAATTGGAAATGCTGACGGGCCCTTTGACCAACTGCTTCCCACTCACCACCCTCTGCCTCAGAAAATAATTATCCGTTTTGAATTTGCATACATTTAAACGAATCAATGACCAGTTTCACTTCCTTGAGCAACCCTCCTCTCCATTATTTCCTTCTGTTAATTTTGAATTATACTTTGCCATCTCCTGTACCACAGATCAACCCTGGTTATGACCACATTGAGATCAAAAAATTGTCCAAGCTGAAGGAATGATTGTGGTTAACAATACATAAGATGCAAAAATATTCCTATTAAAAATAATTTTAGACTATCCTGTTTTTGGATTCTCCATTTTCCAGTGTAGAAGACAAGTTGTGTTCTTGTTCTTGCATTGATTTGCTCTTGGCTTCAAACTGGTCCATTTCACGGATTTCTAAAGGCACCTTCTTCCTGGCAAATGCCTGGTTGATTTCAGCAAGAGTCTTGTTTTTTGTTTCAGGCAGAACAAAGAAAAGGAAAGTGGCACCAGCAAGACAGACGACAGCAAACACCAGGAAACAGTATGTCTGCAAGCCTTCCTGAAAAAACAAAGCAAAACAGACACCCCACCAGCATTACTAATAGTACAAAAACCACAAACAGAAATCATTTTGAGAACATGTGAGGGGTACAATATAAATAAAAGAGCACTTCCTTTTTTAATTAACAAGGAGCCACCCCTACACCTCAAGTCTGAGATTGGAGCTTCTAGCGCAGAGACCTCAACTCTAGAAAAGCTTCAGCCCCAGCTTCCTCTCATTTTAGAAACAGAGTCCTGTCAAAAGCCATGAGGCTCTTAGCAACAAGACCTACAGAAAATCACCCAGGAGTGAACTAAAAGGTAATTAATGCAACTAGTTTGAAATAGCTGTCGTTATTATCAACCACTGACTGGTAGAAGCCATGCTCTTTTAAAACATGAATAATTCAATTATGAAGGAACCAACCAGGCAGGGGCAATCGTAGAATATTCTGGGGCACTCTAAGGTTTGCCACTGAGTTAGCAGCCAACAGGGAGCCACAACAAATCACAGCTGCCTTCCACTTATGAGATGCACAGCTGCAGGGAAATATTCCACTTTTGCCACCCTATTTAGCAGTGGCTAAGGGGGGAAACTTCAACTATTTTTGGGATGAAGTAACATTTGGGATGTGTGTGAAAATTACCAGTGCCCTCTTGATCCTTCATGCTGCCAGCTGACATTTCAAAAATCCCCACAATGCCCTGGAACAATGTGAGGTCATGTCAGCTTTTTATTATCTTAGGTTGTATCCAAAGCTGCGTAGTGTCAGGTAGCTCACTGGGGCAAGATGGTTTGAGCATATGACACCGATCCTGGTCCAGTTGCACTGACTGCCAATTAGTTTCCAGGCCCAGTTCACAGAGCTGGTTTTCACCTATAAAGCCTTAACAACCCATGACCACAATACCTCCAGGACCGCCTCTGCCCATATGGACCCTGTGATCATCATCTGAGGCCCTTCTTTGTGTGCCTCCTCTGCAAGAGGTCCAGAGAGTGGCAACTCAAGAACGGGCCTTTTCTGCAGTGGCTCCCCACTTGAGGGATGCTCACCCCATAGAGGCTCACCAGGCACCTTCACTGCATATCTTTAGGCACCGGCAAATGCACTCCTCTTCTCCCAGGCCTTTGGCTAATTAAGCAACGGCCTTTTATGTGTGTGGTGGTGGGGTTATTGTTATTATTTGTTATTTCTGTGTTAATTTTATACTGTAAACTGCCCTGTGGTCCTTGGATCAAGGGCAGTATATAAAATAAATAAACAAATAAATAAATAAATGATAATAATAATAATAATAAGTGAGATTCCACTCACAAAATGAAATGTCTCCCTCCCTGTCCTCCTCTTGCAGCGTCCAACCCCCCCCCCCAAAAAAAATCTGTTCTGGAGGATGCCCCAACCCACTGGAGCAGATTTTGAAGGTGCACACAGAGCGGGAGGAGGGCAACAATGAGAGAAAGACGTGAGTGAAAGTCTGTCCCACTCCAACAATGGCAGTGATGGATACAACCCTCTGCTGGCAATTTTATGTTATCGGCTGCCTCAGGGGCCTGGTTTTAGGTAGATCTGTGCAGGTGTTGAAGTTGCTGCTGTGAGCGTGCATTTTAAGCCTGTCTATAAGTAACACAAATGCAGATGTATCAAAAATAATTGGGACTTGTAAGCCCAGAGGAAACCAGATAGCTGACACAGAAAGTCAAAGAGTTACCCAGTTTATACCACCACTATGTGGTATACAGCACTCCTACATTTCTGCATCACGCCGACTGTGTGAGATTGAAGGAACAGGACTCCTGGGAAAGGGAGTCCTGGTCCATTAATGCATTGGGGGAAGTCCTTCCTGAAATTCCCTAGAGAGCATCTGCATCTGACACTCTTAGAACACTGTCCAATTGTGTGGTGATGGTAGGAACTAGGGAGAGGGCAATTTATAAAGCGTTGGCAAGGGAGATGTTCCGTCTCTGTAACCAGATTTGTCATCCTCAAAATGTTCCACACTACAGCTGACAGAATGTTCTACCCATGCTGAAATACAGCAATGAGCACGGAACTACATTAATTAAGGCAGCAATCCCTTGAAAAGAGTAGGACTTGCTTCTGAAACACGCATAAGACTTCGAGGCAAAACACAATCACACAGGCAGTCCTACTTTCACAAGTTTATGGAATTACAAACTTTTAGGACACTGACCAAATGTAGCAAAGATCCTCAGAGGTTCCTTGCATTCTTTTCATAATTCGCAGGGGGGGGGGAGTGGATAACCTTCCTTTTTGCAAAATGAAAGTAATCTTTAAAGCAAAATTCACCCACTTTTTAAAATGGCAGATTTCAGCAGTGAGCATCTGGTGCAAAAGGCGCCTTATTACTCATGCCTGGACGGTGTTCCATTTGCTATGGACTATAATTTGCAGGGCCAGACCTTTAGAGACCCTAAGTGCTGAAAATATGATGGTGTCCCCATATAAAATTAAACATAAAACAATACTAAACCAGAAAATAAAATTACGTAGTAGAGTGTAAGAAAGTCTAAGTTCTGTTTTTTGCCCATGAGGATTAGTTTGATGCATTTTTTAAAAGTGAAAAATAAAATTATGTCAAAAACAATCTCCTCAATTTTTTGGTGCCGCTGCTTTGCTGGCGCCCTAAGCATGAGCTGTTACTGGGCAATCCAGCACTGTCTACATGGCAAAAAGGGAAGAGAAACACATTCTCATGCACTTTTTCACTTTCAGGGAAAGAAAAGATCTCAATAAAGAAATCCTGCCGTGGACGAGAGAAGAAAACATGTGCAGAAAATGAGGTGTGAAGCAAGCTGTTAGTGCTTCGAGACAGATCAATAATAATGCAGAATGATAAAACATTGCAAAAACCATGCTATATCCTGCTCTTCTGCAGCTTATAGAAAAAGAATAAGCAGAAATGTTAATGTGTCTATTTAATGGACTGTATATTTTTGCATTGCACTTGCTCTTACTTCACCTTCTGACCAAACCAAACTATGCAGTTTCAAAGACTCGCTTGTGAAGGAAGGCAATAAGCAAGAGATACCCAGATGCCATAGAACAGGTGCCCTCACAAACCAGGGTTCCTGCTGCCATCTAATGATGAGAGACTGAGCCTATTTAACTCCTTGTTGGCATATGGAGACTTAAAAAAACAACAATCACATCAGGAATGTAATGATGTGAACTGCCCCTTTATTTATCTGACCATTAAAATTGTGTTTTGGCAGGTAACCAGTTTGAGGGGCTGAAACTCGCCATGTTGACAACATTTTCAGAGAGAGACTGAAATACATTTGTGACTATGAGCTCATGATAAACTCTGATCCTTTGATTTTCATAGATGCTCAGCCCATCTCTTCACTGCCCACATGCATCAAGATCAAAAGAGCCTTTATGCCTTGGGCAGATACACCTTTAAGCAGGATACCAAAGAAATGTAAATATTCACTAGTTCATGAGACCTGAGAGTCCCTGGAATGTACTGTCAGGATTCATCACATCAGTTTCGATCTCAGCACAAGCTGAGCCTATGAATTGTTAGCAAGAAGCTCCACTGTTAGTGGATCCAAGAAGATCTGGAAAACTGACTTATTACTTTTCCTCTCTCTTCTGAATAAGAGCTGGGTCAACATGCCAAAATGAATCCTAATTGCGTATAGGTATAAAAATCTTTAATTATTTTACTTTTGAAAAACAGGACTGGGGAATGGGTGCTTCTTCTGTCTTGTGTCAAAACTTTGCTCTTAATAACTGGGTTTAATCTCAGCAAATTTAAGATATGCTACTTGGGTTTATGCCCTCCTTATCTGATAGGGATGACAATGTGTATCTGATGCGCAGGACCAGTCCAAGACATTTTGGTGCCTGAGACAAACCACAAAAGGAGTCCCCCACCAGGAAAGAAGCGGTGAGTGAAGATCTATATCAGGAACGGAGGGCGGGGGAATAAAATCAACCTTTATGTGATGGTTGAAGTGGGAATCAAAGGTTGTTGAGGTGGGGAAAAGGGCCTAGGAGACCTTGGAGGTCAGCCCCCAACATTTCCTCCCTAGGGGTGGAAAGAGACCAGTAGCACCTCCTATTTCCCGACAGACAACTGTAGAGGGAAGGCATTGGGAAGGAGGCTAATCCAGCCTCCAATGCCGGTGATGCATTCTTTGGAAGCCAGATCAGCTGCCCCCATGGATCCTGCCACCTGAGGCAGTCGTCTCCCCTTGCCCTGTTTAGGAAAGCTTTTAATGTTTAATAGACTATTGTATTTTAATATTCTGTTGGAAGTTGCCCAGAGTGGCTGGGGAAACACAGCCAGATGGGTGGGGTATAAATGATAAATTATTATTATTCTTGTTGTTGTTGTTGGCCCTGCTTATCTGATGCTGACATGCGCTCCTTCTGTGGGGTGATCACAATCCACCTTCCTCCATCCCAAGAAGCAGCCATGCATGGAGCTGTGGAGCTCAAGGAGCTGGTTTGAAGTATATTTAACAGTATTGTCCAACAGTAGAACAGATTTGAAGTAATCCATAAGACGTCATTAAGGACATTAACTCAATGAGTTAATTGTACTTTTCCCCCACTGAAACCAGTGGGTCAAGTGGTGTAGCGTGGGTTGTCAGCACCCGGGGCAAGGCAAGTAATTTGCGCCCCCTAACCCGTGTATTTGCGCCCCCTAACCCTAACCCCCAGATGTTGCGCCCGGTGCGGCTGGCCCCCCTGCACCCCCCACGTTACGCCACTGAGTGGGTCTTTTATTTTGTCTAATTTGCCTTATTGATTTCAATTAAACCTAAGTTTGGATCCAGTCCTTTGTCACAGACATCCAAGTACTCTGTGCAGCCATAAGGACTAGACACTTTAAAAACAGAATTAATAGTTGAACAACAGTGTCCAATATTTGGGAGAGGAATGACAAAGGCTGGCCACCTCCTTTACTCTACTTGGCAACATACAGAAGCTACAAATGTGGTAAATTTAAATCATCCTCCCTTGTGGAGGCTGAGCTGAATCAGTGGTGAATCTGAGCAGCCATTCTGTTCAGGGCATCTTCGCTTTCCTTTAGACTTTTTAGACCTGCTGCCTTTAAAAGCTGCAGGGCTGGGGCTACAAACAACCGGACAAAAGAAGGCCAGTGCTACCTTGTATGGGTTTGGATTTGGTTTCATTCATTATCCTAAAGTCTTCGGGTTTATGGTGAGAATTATGGCACTTTCCATTTCTGGCAAGAGTCCAAACAGCTAAGTTAATGTTAAGACTGCTCATACCTGAATGTAAGGGAAAAGAAGTCCAACAGCAAAGTTACAGAGCCAATTTGTTATCCCAGCAATCATGAATGCAGCGGGCCTTTGAGACTGAGCGAAGAACTCTCCCGTAAGGACAAATGGGATCCCACCTGCAACAAAAAAGACAAGGGTACGATGATCAGTAAACATGTCTCTAATCTGTAACCCCCCCCCCCACAAATTTTCATGTTTCAGCTCACCATCTCTGACTTCTTTTCACTAAAATACCTTAGTAATAGGCTTGGCGTTGGTGCAGAAACAGTATCATTTATATCCCATGTGTGGTCTGAACAAAGGGCCATCAGAATGGCTAACAAAACACCTTAAATCATATTAAGACTGTTGCATTGGGGGCTAAAAATACTAGCTAAAATTCTAAAGCAGTAGTGTAGTTTTAAAATGACATGACATGTAAGGAAAACTGAGATCCTTTTCATATTGGGCCCCTCTAGCCCTGCTGAGGCCCTGCTCTTCTAGAACCAGCTGAGAACATTAAATTTTGATACCACACTACTGTAATGTAAATTTGGGGAAAATACGTTTAGGATTGCAGCATTCAGTCAACAAAGCTTCCCTTTTACTTTGCAATATCACACATCAACTGTCAAAATAGGGTAAAATTTGCAAAACAATGCGTGGCTGAGCACGATGAAAGTGCCTTCTGAATGGGCTAACTGCATTAGGGCTGAGATCTTGTCTTCCCTGAATTTGCCACCTCATTTGTCCATTTTTTTGGAGGATAGCAGGGAAAGTCTTGGAGCCCTTTCACTGCCTTCACAGGCTACAGCAGCAGTGGTTCCATCTCTCATTCTCTCCCCACCCCCTGAACAATTGGTTGCTGCTGTTTACAGCAGCTGCTTGTCAGAGGGTCATTTGGAGGAGGCTTTTACAGGGAAAATGGAGACTGCAAGGGGGGGCTCCTCCCCCTGAATGCTTCATAGAATGATGCTATTTCATGATGTAGTTCTCTGATTTCAGGAGCATTCAGGTGGTCACTGGGTACGACAAGGAGTTCTGCTGCCCCTACAACCAGTAGCTAAAGTAAGTTTAAAAAGAGGAACTGTTGCTGCTGCCAGGTGCAAAAGTAAGGAATCGTAAGGAATGCAATGAAATATTTCAACCCCAAATTCAAAGTACCCTCTTTTTCCTCCCCTCTCCCCACTTCAAATTTTGAGCTGAAAGTTCTGCTTGGAGAGCTTTCGGTTCAGCTTCACTTAGTGCCATTTTGCCAAGGTAAATGGAGAATCTTATTATACATCATATACAGGAATATGTCAAAATGCTTTCCCCCCTATCTAACCAAAAGCTGAGCTTCCTTCTCACATGTGTATCAGTGACCTTCATTAGGTTTTCTCTTCCTTTGTTTCATTCCTACCACCTACTAGCTTGAAACACGGACGCGCGCGCACACACACACACACACTTTTCAATGATTACATAAGGATTGCATATTATAAGTTCCAATTGCAATAACTGCAGTCTCCACAGTGTCGATTACTAGGGTGGGTGATACTGATTCACCATTCTTCTAAATTATGCGTTCTCCCACTCAAAATGAGCCACATATGATCATTAGATCAAGAGGTTTGTGCAGACACATTTTTAAAAGCTAAAACACTTCTTTCTTTCTTTAATTTTGTTCCAATCATTGGAAAGTACAGCAGAAAGCTCTCTTGTAGGAGTCTTATAGCAAGATGGTTTCAAGATGAGTTCACAAAGTTAATGCAGCAAACATAATTATCAGAGTGATTCACTTCAATCACATTGTCTTTTTCAGTATAAAGTTGAGCACAATGGAAAGAGGAACACAAACCGAGGCTTCAAGGAAAGACAATCACGTCAATTAGGCTGCAGCTGTCATAAAAATATCTGATTTTAATTTTAAGCCTAAAATTCAAAGCATTAAAAAGACAAATGCACCAGAAGATAAAATGTGCGCCATTTCATTTGCTGTTAGCTGCTGGGTTAATTTATTTTAAGATAACATGAAGTTGTATATTTAGTCACTGAGCTGGTTTGCACAACACACCGTGGCTCGTGGTTAGAGGGGAGACAGCTTCACTGTGAGCCTCAGTTTGGATTTCACACTATGAGTAAAACATCAGGAAGCAGTAAAACAGCTACAAGTTCTTTTTTGGGAGCTCCCAGGTTCATGTGGTCTTGCTAAGCCAAAGTTTGGTTAGCATGTCATGCAAACCACGTCACTGCAACAGATTTATAAATATCAATATCTGAAATCTGCACATTCATATAGTCAAAGATTGGTTCATACATCATCTGAGTCCCTACTTTCTGTGCCTCCTCCATGAGAGGCAACACGAGAACCTGCCTTTCCCCCCCCGTTTGTGGAATGCTCTCCCCAGGGAGACTCGCCTGGTGCCTTCATTACATATCTTTAGGCAAGATGAAAACATTCCTTTTCAACCAGGCCTATCGCTGATTAACATTCTATGTCCTTTCAAATGTGTTGGGGGGAATTACGGGTTTGTTTTTTGTTCTTGTTTTTATTATGCATTTTGTGTTTTTATATTGTATTTTTATGCTGTGGACTGCCCTGAGATCTTCAGATGAAGGAGATTATAAATAATAATAATAATAATAATAATAATAATAATAATAATAATAATTAAATGAGAATAATAGATGATGATAATAATATATAATAATAATTCCTTTGGGGTGGATTTTTAAAACTCATAAGTTCTTTATTGATCTGCATAATACTAAGCTCACAGGTGACAGTGAAAACAACCACCATTATTGATGTATCAAAAAAGAAAAGAGCAGCTTGCCTTGTATATCATAGATGGTGCTATGAACTGCTTCCTAATCACTGCATAAGATGCCTGCCAGGTAAAGGGACCCTTGACCATTAGGTTCAGTTGTGGCCGACTCTGGGGTTGTGGCGCTCATCTCGCTTTATTGGCCAAGGGAGCCGGCGTACAGCTTCCGGGTCATGTGGCCAGCAGGACTAAGCGGCTTCTGGCGAACCAGAGCAGCACACGGAAACGCCGTTTACCTTCCCGCCAGAGCGGTACCTATTTATCTACTTGCACTTTGACATGCTTTCGACCTGCTAGGTGGGCAGGAGCAGGGACCGAGCAATGGGAGCTCACCCCATCACAGGGATTCAAACCACCAACCTTCTGATCGGCAAGTCCAAGGCTCTGTGGTTTAACCCACAGCACCACCCGCGTCAGGCCAAAAGCCCATATTCTCCATATTCTTGTTCCCAGATTGTCCAACCAGATGCCCCTACAGTAGGCATGTTGAAAGTCCATTTCGGGGGCCTAATCTGGCTCGCTGGTTGATTTAATCTGGTGGCAGATTAAACAACTTTGGGGTAAAATTGTAAAAAAAAACAATTTTGGTCGGCCCTCACGCATGTTCACATCATCAAATCTGGCCCTCTTTGAAAAAGGTTTGGGCACCCCTGCCCTACAGGAAGCAAGACCTGAGTGAAACAGCACTCTCCCCGTTTATGTTGTTGTTCTTTAGTCATTTAGTCGTGTCCAACTCTTCGTGACCCCATGGACCAGAGCACGCCAGGCACTTCTGTCTTCCACTGTCTCCCGCAGTTTGGTCAGACTCCCCGTTTATAATTTCCAGTAATTAAGCGGCAAATAAATAAATAAATAAATAAATAAATATTGTCTTTAACTGTAGAAGCAGAACATTGCCACCATGATTATCAGCGCTTGATAGCCTTATCACTGTCTAAATCAGTTTTAAAGCCATATAACTATGTATTTTCCTTAGCGATAGCTAGTCGAGCAAGAAAAATAGCAAAGTTTTCACTCTGATATATCTCTGCTCAGATTGCTTCAATGTGAGTGCAAAACACATTAGGAAGTTATGACTGACAGAGCCGTAATGGGAGAAAAGCTGTGCACCAAAATAGACTACCATTTGGAACAAAAGAGAGAAAACTGTGTATTTGCTTTTTAAAACTATGAAAGTTCTAAACTGTAGCTGGCATTAAATGATAAAATAACTTTCAGTAAGGGATTGAACTGCACTGTCAAATGTATTTCTGCAGGTTCTATTAGAAAAGTGTACGCTCACATTAACATGCATACTTTTTGCACCTCAGGCCTAAGGTTGTTAACGGTCCAGTTCCTACCAATATAAACTTCAACTACCTAAATGCATAAAAGCATAACTTCCTCAAGGGACCATTTTACACCAAGTCCAGGCAGACTCCAGGCATTGCTTCTTTTACCTGAACTACAGCCAGAGCTGGGTGCAAAATAATCATTTGGAAGGTATGAAGCTGCCTTATACCACGTCAGATCATTGGCTCACCAGACTCAGTAATCTCTACAATGACTGGCTGTGGTTCCCCAGAGTTTCAGGCAGGGGGATATTTAGGGGTGAAGCTAGATGCAAATTGGTGGTTTGGGGGGGCAGAGTCATACTGCTCCTCATGAGGAACTTGTAGATACAGATCTACACCTGAGGTCAAAGACTCTCTAACATCCTAATTTAGAAACTATATATAGCCATTTAGTTGCTTTTAACATGTGGTAAGCTTCCCTAAAGCATTGCGCTTAGGCTGAAATGGTGGAGTATGAATCCTCCTAAACAAGCATGTTGTTGATTGCTAAATGAAATTTCCGTTGCTAAACTGAAAGTCCAAAGCCTTTGCCTATCTGGGGCAAATCATCCAGAAATCCACTAGTAGATCTACCTTCTTTCTGCCCAGCCCCGATTTATATTAGATATCATTACTGATGTCTTGTGGATTATTCCATGAAGTACATATAAATTACAGGAGGGTACTCAAGTTTGTCTATAAGTAGAACATTGGGTTTAGGAACATTGGATATCATCCAACACTGTGAGCAGAGTCCACTCATGCAACAGGATTTCCTCTTCCTCTCCTCTCCCCTCCTGCCCCAAAATCTGTTCCAGAAGGTCTCCCAGCCCTCCAGAGCACATTTTGATGGTATGCAGGGGGCTGTAGAGAAGAGGAATTGGATACAACCCATTGCAAGCTTACAGCTAAGAGAGGGAAGAACTCTCAGAGTTAGATCGATGGTGCCTTCCAGTGCTAACCTAGGCAGATGAACGTATCTACAGCACACCATACTTCATATTGTCATTATAAACATTGAATTCTCGTCTGTTTCACCACTCCCACCCTGATGGACATTCACAGGCTAAAACAGGAAATATACTGCCCCTAACACAACAGACTTCAGCATGAGTGGATGATAGTTCACTTAAATGCATTTGAAAAAAAATCGTTACCTGGTCCAATACAAAATGATGCAATTATTGCCAGAATGCAGACTATACTGAGGTATCGAAGCCAGACTGCTTGATCCTGAAAAAATACATTGGAGAGGTATTACTAATGTGCAAAGTACATAGAAGTACAGTACTGGTTATAGTAAGTGCAAACAATCATACAGGTTTTCTGTACTCTTGGATTCTATAGTCATGCACACAAAAACGAAAGATCTATAGAAAAAAATTACTAAACATATAGTAATAATATACTGGTATGTTTTAAACAGATTTTATATATGTGTCTTGTGCTCATTGGTATTTTTATTATCGATTTCTCTATGTTTTTATTTGAGTCCTGTTCGGGGGGAAAGATGGGGTATAAATAAATATATAATATTTATAATATATAATAATAAAAAAGATGAACTCCTTGGTTTGCAAAGTAACACAGACCCTAAAGTGTGGTGATAGGAGGTTTATTGTTTCTGTGCCAGCGAATAACTACTCAAAACGGCATTCACAAACTAATACGTTCCTATCATGTCAGAAAGGCATGCACTGCTACAAATAAACCCAGTATATATCATTGGGTTTAAGAACTCTTTCCACTTGACCGCTTACTTCAGTAACAAAAAAGCAGGAAAAATGGAAATGCTGTATGGATCGTTCTAAGTCTCAAAGTAGAGATTCTGGCATCTCAAGTGGTGGGAATGAGTCCCCCAATCTCTGCTATGCTGCAGCACCACCCATACAGTGGCCAAAGCTGGAAGTATGGCTCTTCAGTCCAGCCATGACCTGAGGAACCAAGAACAGTCTGCTTGGGTCTAACTCCAGGTTGGGTTCTTCAGCAACTCAATGGACTGAGAACCATATGGATGACCTCGCCTCACCTCCCTCCACAATCTAGTGCTGATCGCCAGCCTGTCTTTGACTATAGTTTTTGCCTGTGGCACCTGCCTAATTTGATACATGATCCCATGTCTGCCATTCACCCTGTCATCTGCCTCTGACCCCCTTAATCTTCTTCTGTCTGTGCTGAAATCCAACCCTGTCCAAGAAAGACATTTCAGCTTGGCCTATCTGCTTTTATTTGTAATATATCTGTATCTAAATGAAACAGAACGGCAACTGATCTGTACTGAATAGTGAGTCTGATGACGAAGGTGTTAAGCCACATTGTGGGGAAGAGCTGTAACTCAGACATAAAACACATAATGTGCATTTACAAGATCCCATCTTCAATGCTCAGCATCTCTACCCCAAAAGGGTGGCCTGAAAGTGGCCACTCTGGGAGGCTCATCTGGGTGGACTCAGTATAAGGCAACTCACTACATCCAAGATCTGGCTGAAAATGTAGATATCTTCATGTTTGCACACTTCTTGAAGCAACTCTTTCCTGGGAAATATGAGTTAACCTTTGTGTGAGGAATGGAGATCATGACTTTGCCTGGAGAAATACAATGTACTGAAAGTTCACCCCAAGCCTGCTGTTTTAACCTGTCAGAATTATAGCTTTCATCAGTTTGAGAGATGCCCTCTGGAGCAAAAGAAGCTGTAGAATAATCAATGCAACAGGAGAGAAACAAATCAGGGATTAAAATGACTTCTACTTTGTTCTGTGACCTCCTTCAGAACCTTCTTTTGACCATTTAAAAAATAGCCACTTGGAAAGTAAATGTTAATAATGTCAGGCTCCTGACATTTAGAGCACATAACACATCTTCACATTTTTGAATCAAAATATTTAAAACGAAATTGCCAAAAAGCAGCAGGATATCTAGGAGTGATATAATGTTTCAGATACACATATTTAAAACACAGAATTAGGGCTGCTGAAGAATGAATGTTGAACCATGGTTTAGGGACCATGGTTGTGTTGGGAATCATGCATTACCAACATCAACCTCAGAATTCAAAGTGAATTGGAGTTCTGTGGTCTCTTCAGTCAGGGTTAGCAGCAGTGCTCACACATAATGCAAGCCAGAATAAAGGAGGATAGGGAGAATACATTTGATCTCAGATAGTTTTTACTAATCCTAGTTCAAACAAACCAGAGTTTGGAGAACCAAGGTTAGTTTAAAATAGTATTATATAACTCTAGTTTCCTTTTATACAAATGATTAAGAGGGAAAAGGTTATAGCCCCTTGTTTTTCTCTCACACAAATGGGTAGTGAATGAAATACTTTATTGTTAAATCACATTATCCCTAAACTGTCTCATCTTGAAACCTGCAAGAACAATTTCAGTTGTGAAGCTTTTGGTTTTCTCTTGGCTAAACATAATTTTAAAAGGACAAAAATAACCGACAGTGTAATAGATTCACAGTTAACCCACACATGACTTCAATGTCAAAGTTGCACCTTAAAGATCACACACTGTGTACAAGAAAGAGCAATGAGAATTGCCTGATATTTAAGCTGAGCAGGGCAGGTTTACATACCTGTAAAGTCATACACACAGTGAGTATTACAAAGAAGAGGACCATCAAGCCAAACCCCCCAATCAGAAGAGGTCTGCGTCCGAGTCGTTCTATCACTAGGCCCTGAGGAAGAAAAATAAACAGTGTCTTATTTTCTAACAAAACCAGAGGCATCCTGGATTTATGTGGTCAACTCTTATAACTCCTCATGGATCAATCTAAGGGCAATGGGGATCCATGTCTCTCAGGGAATCTACCTCGGGTTACATACGCTTCAGGTTGCATACGCTTCAGGTTACAGACTCCGCTAACACAGAAATATTACCTCGGGTTAAGAACTTTGCTTCAGGATAAGAACAGAAATCGTGCAGTGGCGGTGCAGTGGCAGCGGGAAGCCCCATTACCTAAAGTGGTGCTTCAGGTTAAGAACAGTTTCAGGTTAAGAATGGACCTCTGGAACGAATTAAGTACGTAACCAGAGGTACCACTGTACTTTTTACAACACAAACAAAAACTCTCCAAACTGGAACATAGATAACTTTTTTCATATTCCAAGTGTTTTAACTTTCTATATATAAAATGCATGATTAGATCTGGTCTGCTACATAAGCTGCACTGAAGTGGAATAATGGTTTGTGCCCACCATTCACAACCAAATTAATATACCACTAAGTCACACTAACAACAGTATTAATATTCTAAATGGTGCTCACTACTGTTTGTCTGAGTGAATTTTCAGAGGCTCTACACACATGGAGCAATGAGGACCCACTTTGTATTACTTTGGCCATTAGGCACACAGTGTTTTTGTTTTATCTGTGCATAAACTATTTCAAAAAGTCTGCATGTTTTATATTAGAAATATTTAATTTAACCATGCATTTAGAGAAGTGTCATGAAAGCATAAGAGAGTATTAGGGAGAGTGTCAGCAATTACGGGCATTGGAGCCTCTGCCAGGGGGTCAATTCACACATGCCTGCACATCACATACACAGAAAACCACATTAAATTTTTGGCTGCATGGTAAGTTGGTTTCAAGTCCACTTTTAGTGGCCCCTGCAGCACACCCCTCTTATTAAGCATGTATTCAAGCATTAATTAATTAAAAGTTGAATTAAACGGTGCAGCTTTTTCATTCCTTCTTGCTCCGATGCTCATGACCTCACATTCCATTTTTAGCTTTGCTGCTATGGGAACTTGCCTTCTGTCGGAACTGTATATAATATCAGAGACAACAAAGCAGCAGAATTTTCTGCATGGAAAGGACTAAAAAATGTCAACACAACCAATGGCATTGACTTCAGTGTTTGCTTTGCCTAGCTTTGCTCAGCTGCACTGATCTTACAATTTATTGACAGCAATGAATATGAATTATATTTATCAAGGCTGTTCCTAAGCAGGTCTAGTCACATGAAGTGCAAAAGCAAGCATGCTTAGGACTTGGGTAATCACTGAGCAGCCCATTTGAATAAATTCATCAAGTTGATATACAAACATAGAATAGGTCACTCTTGGATCTCTCCCCCACCCCACTCCACTTGGAGGCTGCAATCCTATGCACCCCGACAGGTGAATGAGGATCACATTTCATTTATTGTAGTTGCATAATCCACCCCCCCCCCCGCTAAAAGGAATGAATTAAAAGTACCCAAGGTAAGCAAAGAGAGGTGGACCAGGACGGGGGCTGCTTCGCCTTTTGCCTGCCAGCCGTTTGTCTGCTCAAAATTGCTCCCTCGATCTCTTCCCCAGTGAGGGAACAGACAGAAGTCCCCTCAACATCTTTCATCCTCAGGAAGAAAGCCAGCTGTGTGGCAGTTTTGATTGTGACATATTTGTAAATTACATGTACACTTTTATTTTTTTAAATATTTTTATTGAGTTTTCCACTTAAATCATATTCACATTTTGTTACATAATTCTATAACTTAACATATTATTCTGTAAGAGCAACGACCCCCCCTTTCTGACTTCCACATACCTTTCTATATTCTTTGCATTTCTATAATCACTTATTTACCCGTTGTCAAATTATAATTTTTAACTTTATTATTTGTAAATCAGTTCCTTATGTTTACATCACAAAACATTTCAATTCAGGCCTACAAACATTTTCAGATGCCTACAATTTTCTTTCGTATAAAGTATAAATTTGTTCCAGTAAATGTACACTTTTAAATATATGACATGATCCAACCAAATTCCATCACTTGCGTAGCATAGTCTTAGGCAGGCTTTCTGACAAGCAAGTCCCACCGCTTTCAGGATTTGAACTGTGAATGTCACTGATTTCAGTGCGGGAAAGTTATTCATATGCTTTTAAAATAAGTAAATGGGTCTGGACTGTGCATCCTTTTAATTGTATATGGCCCCTACATTTTAAAAGTAACTAGTTCTCAATGGTCGTGGTCATTTTCTAACATGAGGCCTTTTGTACCACAGAAAACAATCTCTCTCTCTCTCTCTCTCTCTCTCTCTCTCTCTCTCTCTCTCTCTCTCTCTCTCTCTCTCTCTCTCTCTCTCCTTCTCCTTTTGTGGTAACATAGGCTAAAATAAACAGTGGCCTAAATTCAATACCAAGGAAAAGAACTAAGAGCAAAGACCAAGAACTAAACTTGCAATTCAACCCCCTACTCTTCTTTCCTGTACTGGATTTTAGATAGTAAGGTTCACAATACTGATGAGATGACCCCCAGGACTCATTCCAACTCTACAGTTTTGTGATTCTATGAGATACATACATTAATGGTGCAATTTAAATAAATGAAAAACTAATACAGCAATAAACTAGTTTAATCTAATTTATTGAGAACTCATTATGACTGCAGACTTGAAATTTCCTGCATCCCAACCTCTTAAAATATTGAGCAAAGTTGAATAAAGTTTATAAAACATAGCCCTTCTGTCTGCTTTTTACCTGAAAATGTCACATCAAATCGAAAGAGGAGGGAGCTAAAAGGATTCTACAGGGTACAGAAGACACAGTACTTACGGAGAAAATGGCAGCCAAAATCTCAATCCCTCCTGTGCTTAAAGTAACATATGGGATTATTTCTGAATTTAGTCCAGCTCCCTTGAAAATGTCATTTGTGTAGAACCAAATCTGTAACAAGAAACCATTTTTTCAGTTATTTGATTTCAAAACAGTTTTTAGAATCTAATTAAAATGTAAGACTACATACATTTAATGCCTCAGTAATGATGGACTGCCCAGTGACATCCAACTGGACGTTAACAGCACCACCCTATGCTCCAATTGTGCTGGAGCACTTTAATAAACCAAATTAGAAACATGCGACTGATATAATATGTCGAGATTTTGTTGAACGTTGTGGTGTTATATAAATACAATGAGCAGGATATACCATTGCAACAATGGAAAACATTATGTCAGCCTTCCACCCCACACAAAAGAAAAGTGCTTTTCTGAGGAAAGAAATCTGAATTTCACACAATGTAGGAGCCGCAACAGTTGCTCTCTAAAGTGATCGTCTGGAAAGTCCCTTGACAGTAAATTTAAAGAAGAAGAAATAGTATGCTGACATATTATTTTTCAGTTTACCCTAGTTGGGAGCTCAGGAAATAAGCAAATGGCTAAATCTGGAAAAAGATGTATGCAAACAACAGGAAAGTGTTATTGTTTGTGCTGCTTAACACCCTCAAAGCTCATCCCTAACCCTAAACCTATGATTTATCACCCTCTTCCAACCTAGCCCACAAATTTTCAAAAAACTAACCTCTCCCAACTACCTAACCATTTAAGTTCAGTTCTTTTTGCAATTCTCCACCCTCACAGGGATGCTCCCTCACAGCTTTTTCAAGAGTGCAGAACCCCACATGGAACGCACCAGTTCTACTGAGTCTTTAAACCTGAGTAATTCTTAGAGGGAATCAATACCACTTCATTTCTTCTCCAAGAAGAAATCTTGCCATAATCCCAGATGTTCCCATTCTATTTCCAGTACTTCAAGTGCAGGACTGGGGGGGGGGGGACCCTGCCTTGGTTATTTCACTGCACATGGCACTTTTCTGTTTCTTGTAAGTATAATTATAAGAAGAGCTGTAAACCGAATAGATGACAAGATAATTCCATATCTTTTCTCAGTAAAGTATCCACAACAGGGAACAGAACAAGCCTGTCATTAGTACTGAAATCCTGCAGTTAGTAGAAAGCTATACTTTTTGTGGGATGTCTTTTGTAGGTTTATTGAAGGTATGATGAAGTGCGATTTTCATCTTATTCACAGCAGACAGCGAAGAATTTCTCAGTAACATCTAATTAACTCTTAGAAAGATACTGCAATCGTTACAAATTGCTTTGGAAGGTGCAAAAGGTTTTCCTTTTAAAAAAGATATTACACCCATCATCTGACACAGAGTAATTTTCAAGTTATCCCTTAATGAGATGTGGTCATGCCATCATCCCAGGTAGCTTATTTAGAGAGCAACAGAATTCATTGGGGGTGTTTGATTTCCTCCACAGATGTCAGTCTCTGTGAAAGAATGTTTTCCATGTATTTCAAAGTGAAGCATGATGATCCCATTTCATCTGAGCAACATGGACTGGGCAAATGCAATATATTGGGGTTGTCTTGGCTTGGTAGTTATGATGAAAAGAAGGCATCTACTGCATCTAAGAACATAAGAACCACCTCCTGGATCAGGCCATTAGACCATCTGCTCCAGCATCCTGTTCTCACAGTGGCTGAAAGGAGGGCCAGCCAACAGCTATTCTGGAATTGCTGGCAGAATAAGACTGAAATCAGGTTGTTAACTTAGTGATCTGTTTTTTTTTTTTAATATAATTTTTATTGAATTTTCAAATTTTAATACAGAGCAAAAAAGAAAGAAGAAAGAAAGGAAAAAGAAGAAAGAAAAAAGAAAAAAAAGAAAAATAAACACAAATAGATTCTTTCATAACCCTCTTTCATTGACTTCCCCCCACCCCCACCCATGCATCCCAATTTTCAAACTTAATTCAGCAAGTTCTTGTTTCATTTCTTAAACCTCTTCTTATTATATTTAAACTTAATTCCCTTTATTAGGCCCAACTTATTTATCCCATTTTCTTATATACCTTAAATTCTTTTTCTAAGATCGATCGAGGTTCTTATACCATAAATTTCCCCATTTTCATTTTTATATAAAATATAAATCAAAATTATAAAACCCAAAAATCATAAACTAGTTTTAAAACTTTCTATTTTCCCCCTCCCTCCTTGTCCGGATATCTGTCCCTTCCTAGATATCTGCCCTCTTATAAAACTCCTAGCCCGGATTCCTCACATCTGAGGCCTCTAACACCATTTGAGTCTCTCTCTGCCTGTTTTGTTGATAGTCCTTCTTATTGATCTTCAAGTCTCGAGGGATGTCTAATGCAGTCTCTTCGCCTTCTCTCCAATCAATCCTAGTTGAAAAGACTTGCTGCAGGGGTTCTGCCAGATGTTCCCTTAAATCACGTTCACCAATGCCAGAAAAGAGGAGGAAGTCCCAGTTATATTTCTTCATTATTTCAGCTTCCCATCTATAGTGTCCAAAAACTTCCTCCTTTACTTTTCTCTTTTCAAAATCCATAATCCAATAAACTTCTCTGTCCCCTTGCTGCATGAAGTCCTGTTCCTGTACTTTTTGCCCTCCAGACTCCTTATCCTCCAACTTCAAAGAAACTTTTTCCAGTTCAGCTGCAGAATCTTTCAAGGTCAAATCCTCAGTTCCATCAGCAGAGTTGCTTGTTTTTGAAATCAAAGCCGTAAGCTGTTTGTCCATAGCTATCTCTTGCTCTTGTAGAATTCCCACGAGAAGAAGAGCTCTCTCTATTTCCGCTTGTAATTTTCCTTCTGCAGCCATTGTAATGTCTCTGGTTTCCCCTAGGGGGATTGCCATTTTTTCCCCTTTACCAACAGTCTATTACTTTGTTATTACTTGTTGTTACTTAATTTCCAGCCACTTCTGGTTAAATGTAACACCTTTGGATCAGAGAGATATAAAGATACAGTTCTTGTCTTGATTCCGCTGTTTGACAGCTCAGATGACAGCTGTCAAACTCCCTTTCTTTCAGGCTAGGCTAATGCGGAACACTCCCGGATCCCGGGTGGGGGTTCCCAAAAATTTTCCCAAATACACCTCTTCCTCCAGCACAACTTAAAAAGACAAAAAAAAACCTTGTTTTCACAAATCGATGGAATCTTTTATCAGTCCCAAAAGACAAAAAGAAGATCTTTTTAATCCGATCTTAGGCTTTCGCTCCTTGCTTCAGATCGTACATGCGGGGGGGGGGGGGTGCGGACTTCCTTTTGACACAGCCCCCCCGTTCGCCAAATTAAAGAAGTTAATTTCTTTTAAAATCCAAATTTCGTTTTACTCACAAGGGTGTTTGTTTCAGTCCGAATGTCAGGAAGAAAGTTGACGCTCTCCGGCAATGGCTTGCGGCTTCGCTCCACCGAGGTAGCGGTCTACTCTCAGCACCGCGCCGCTCCTCAGACCTTCTCCGCAGCCTTTAAAAAGGCTCTTCGACTGTCAAGGAGGGCGCTTAAGGTGCCCACCGAGTCACCAGGTCCACAGGTATCAGCACCTGTGGTTTCTAAGGGCCCCCGCGTCGCCGGCGCGGCAAGACCCGTCCTCGATGGAGCCGATTCCCTCCGGAGCTCGGAGGGAATCCGCCATTAAACCGATCGCGTCAACCCGGAAGTCGTTAACTTAGTGATCTGACTTGGACTTGAATTTGCCCTTCAGGAAGTTTAATGGGTCAGGGAGTAAATATTGAACAGGAAAAATGAGTTAATGCATCTCTCTCACACTCAGTGACACACAAACAAAACAAAACAAAACACACCCCTACTTACCTACAAACATTATTACTGAGCTGAAGACAATGGCATTGGTTCAGTAACTATGAGATCTATCCCCCCAATGCTAGGAATCTAGGAATGTGTTTTGAAGAATCGATGCATCACATTTTGCCTTATGTTGCTGCATCTTTCTTCAAAGTTCATAGCATGAAGATAAGGGGATACATGACATCGCAGTTGTGCTACAGATATCTGCTTTGGCAAATGGGACTCATACTTCCACCCTTCCCCCTGCAGCCTCAAAGATCTGCTAGAAGGATAAGAGGAATTATCCAGAGGATTGGGAGCTGCAGGTGTAAAGTTGCCCAGCGCTACTTGCTGAATTAAACATTGTGTATCAATAAAAACGCTGATTATTTTCGGTAACAGTGCTAAGTAGCAATACTTCACTAACAAAACTAATACATGCAATGGTGTTTGTCACCGGTTTTGCTCTACCCTCTGATCCACTGGGGGGCTGGCAGGGGAATGATGGTGCTGGATTAAAGACCCTCCCAGGCTGAGCCCGGGCTTTCGGGGGAAGGGAGCTTTGGTCTGAAAGAGGCGTTGCAGGGGGCTGGGCTGGATGACCCTTGGGGTCCCTTCCAACTCTACAGTTCTATGAAACCCTTCATTTTGTCTTTCTAAAAGCCCTTCCATTCAGAGATTTGAGGCCGTCGCCAAAACATTCTAGAAATATTATAGAAAGATCTTGAAACATTAGAACAAAACATAGAAATATATATTCTACACATTATTTGCCGTCATCTCACTTACAGCATTAAGACCACAGAGTTGGTAGCAGGCCATGGTTACAATTACGGTGAGGATCTGCCATCGCTTACTGCTGTCACACAAAAGCTGAAAGATAGATGCTATCTGCATGTTTCTCTGCACGCGACTCTCTTCCAACACGTCTTCTACTTCATACGACACATCAGATTTGCCAAGAAAGGTCTGAAATGCTGTAAACCCACAAGTCATATATTTGTTTAGAATGCAAATTGTGGTTGCGTTCAGACCAAGCAGACACAATGGATCAACGAGTTAATTTACTTCAAACAGTTCCTTTTTTTCTGGCTAAAAAAAATGGTTGTATAGATCTGCCTCCATGTAAATTATACCAGGAACGTCATATGAATTTGGTTCATCTCCTAGACTTTGTGTAGACTTGAGGTCCATGGGAACACAGATGTAGTGCTGAATATGGTATTGATTCAGCTTCTGGATACAAATAAGTTAAAAAACAACACACACCTACAAATACATGCTAGGATTATTACCCTGTAGATTTGGAGAATGCGAACCTGTAGGCATAGCCATTGCCTATTTAGGTACTAATGTCACAATAAAGGTAAAAGTAAGGGGACCCCTGACCATTAGGTCCAGTTGTGACCGACTCTGGGGTTGCGGCGCTCATCTCGCTCTATTGGCCAAGGGAGCTGGTGTACAGCTTCCAGGTCATGTGGCCAGGATGACTAAGCCGCTTCTGGCGAACCGGAGCAGCGCATGGAAACACCGTTTACCTTCCCGCCGGAGTGGTACCTATTTATCTACTTGCACTTTGACGTGCTTTCGAACTGCTAGGTTGGCAGGAGCTGGGACTGAACAACGGGAGCTCACCCCGTCATGGGGATTCAAACCGCCAACCTTCTGATCAGCTAGCCCAAGGCTCAGTGGTTTAGACCACAGCGCCATCCGCGTCCCTGAACATAGGCATAGGATGCAGCTTATGGGGCAGAGCAACGCTACCCAAGCATCATCTTCTGAAAATGGTCTTCCAGGTCAGAACTGAACCACAGAAGAACAGTGCCTCTCTTCCCAAACCAGCCTCCCCAAACAGATGCTTTCGAACTGCCAGGTTGGCAGGAGCTGGGACTGAACAACGGGAGCTCACCCCGCCGCAGGGATTCGAACCGCCGACCTTCTGATCGGCAAGCCCTAGGCTCTGTGGTTTAACCCACAGTGCCACACGCGTCCCTGCAATGTCACAACAGAAAACAGTATTTTAAAACATAAAGCAATCCTCAAGTTAAACTCTATCATAAAAATTAAACCAAACCAGCAGAGCTAACAGTAAGTTGAAGGCGGCCTTTTTGAGCAGTCCTGTCAACTGGTCACCTGAAAACATCCTAGGGATGAGGCCTGGCACACCACACTTAGCAAGGCATTCCATATGGCGGGGCCACCACCAAGGAAACCTTAGTTGCAGGAGACAGATACTTTGCATGAAACAGAGTCACATGGTGGAAAAGCAGATTGCGACTGCCTCAAGTGTTTCAATATTACGCAATTTTTGTAGGACTCTTGGAGTTAAAGAAAGGAGACTGCAAAACGAAGGCACTTTCAGGGGAATTCCTGTCTTTCGAGGCAAACAGACAAATGATGAAAAGCAAAAGCACAGCACCTTTTTCTGCTGCTTTTTTGTCATGTCTTTCAAGCAGCAAAAAGCGAGGACTTTCCGGAAGAAAAGGCAGGACTGCCATTTGGATGAGTGATGGGGCAATTATCATCCCAAATAAATAGGGCCACATGGATTCCTGCAAGAGACAAACACAAAACAAAATGGAAATGTAAAGCTGGAAGAAAATATTGATCCAAATGTAATGAAGAAATAAACAGAAACATAGGGAACATTCATAATCCAGTAGCAGACGCTCCTAAATTCAATCCCTGCATCTCTCTTTTTCTCCTTGGCTAGGAATATCTGCTTGATGACCTGGAAAGCCCCTGGCAGTCAGAAAGCACCACACAGAGACCAACTGCCTATCTTGTATAAGCCCAGGCTCTGGTGGTGTTTCCTCCGAGAGGGAATTCGAAAGAAGTGACACCACAACTAAAACAGCTGCTCTGGATGCGACCACTGATGTTGCCACCTTTGGTCGGGCAAAATATGGGACAGGTTAATGACTTCAAAGCAATCCATTACAAAGCCACTCGGGATTTACATGGGTTTATTCAATGAATAAAAACAACAAAAGCACTATGATTTACAACTGTAAGAAACATCCCCCCCCCCACTCTCCACTGAATGGACAGACCAGGACAGACCGCACCCCCCCATCTCTGTCTCTGACCCACTCCTTCCCGTGTGCCCATGCAAAAATTCTCTTTCGCGCTCTCCGACCCATCCACTGCCCCCCTGCCCATGCAAAACTTCCACCATAGCAGGCCAGTGCACAGCAACTCCCCCTTTCACTCCCTGTGACCCTCCCTCTGCCCATGCAAAAACTTTCTCTCAAAATCCTCCTCCCGGCCCCACCCTACCCCACCCTCTGCCCGCACCCCATGATAATTCTTAATCTCAGCGCTCCTCCTCTGCCCCACAAACTCCCACTCAGGCTCTCGCTCTCCTCCTTCCACTGGATCCACTCTCTGGATGTGCAGTTTGGAGGAGGAGGAGACTGAATACGTGAAAAGATGTGTCATGTTTGATGTCCGAACAGGACAGGGGACACTTTTCTTTCTTTCTTTCTTTTAAAAAAGGACAATCACGTTTTTCTAGGGATGGGTAGCAACCCTATTCACCAGTCCTAAAAGTGTACAGGCATGGAAGGCTACTTTCCCCAAGATAGGAGAGCCTGCACACATAGGAAACTGCCTTACACCGAGTCAGACCATGGCATCCATTTTGCTCAATACTGTCTACGTCAGGCATGGCCAAAGTCCGTTTCAGGGGCCTAATCCAGCCCGCCGGTCAGTTTAATCCAACCCTAAATCCCACAGCCCTTCACGTCATCAGATCTGGCCCTCTTTGAAAGAAGTTTGGACACCACTGGTCTATGTTGACTGGCAGAGGGTCTCTGGGGTTTCAGACAGAGGTCTCCCCCATTCCTGGACAGAAAATGCCAGGGATTAAACTTTTGGATGCAAGGCTGATGCTCTGCCACAGAGCCCCTAGAACTGTGACTGGAAGCAAATGGATAAGAATAAAATTGGGAGAGCTGCTCTTTGCTGGAGGTGAGCACTAGAACTTTGGACTGATCCAGCCTTGCTAATGTTAGTAGCCCAGCAGCCCACCCCCATCTGCTTTAACGCTTTGCAACACAGCAATAGCCACAGCACCCTTTCCGTTTACATAACCTTCTGTGTCTGAATGCCTGGAGGTTTATCTTAGTGAACAAAGCCTACGTGAAGGGCTATTTATATACCTGCCCGACTGCAGCTTCCACACACTTTCCAAGGGCAGCTGCGCAGAGAGTACATTGCAATATCTAAACCAAGGATGTCAACAGGATTTCCTGGGCGCAGGACACAGATGTGGATTGGGTCTTCCTTCCTTCTCATGAAAGAGCATACAAATTTGCATAAAACTTTGCACTGCATGCATTTTGTGTCATGTGCAAATCTGCTTCCTCTATTGCAGGGTGGGGGTGGGGTGGAGGGCCCCAGAAGAAATAATGGGCCACACGCACACAATACACTACCTCACAAGCAAAATCACACATCACACAAAATCATAGTTAAAAACTGTGGGAATGTTCAGGGATGCATGAGAGGACATACTGTTTGATTATATCCTTTCCAACTTGTGTTAACAAGTTCCACAATTTAGCAGAGTAACATTCCCCCTTTTAAACTCGCACAGCGGATGCATTTGCTCAGGCTTGCTAAAGCCTCTAAAATGAGTTTTCCTTTTGGTAATTCCCCATTTAGTCCCTCATAAAAAGATAAGACACGACACGGTCTTCTATAAAAGTATAAAAAGAGTTTACTCACTCACATTCTGTTCACAGTTGGATTCCAGAAGGCAGACTTAAGTTAGAAAAGTAATATACCTGGAAACTATCCCATAAGGAGACAGCCCCTTTGTCCTCTCTTGGCTGCAAGCCAAGAGAGCATCTTAGGCTAAGCAGATGTTGCTTCTTCAATGAATGTGGCCAGAGAGAAAGAGAGATATGGCTGACCAGTCCTGCTCTTTTGTTACCTGGGCAGGTGAGGTCACGCCCACCTCTAGTCACATGCAGAGGAAGTCTGTCCCAGCCTAGGAGAAACAAGAAGTTCCGACTGGCTGGTCCAGACATCCCCTTTTATGTCCACTCTAGGGATGCTGTGCTTGACTGCTCTTGTGTTTCACATCCCACAAAAGCAAACTATGGTTTCATGTGCAGTGGTGCATGCTGCTCAAACGTTCTGGCTCTACCCCTCTCTGTTCCTGCCATGCTGCCAGAAAGCAAGCCAGTCCATCTTGTAATGTCAAAACCTGGGCTCATGGATTGTTTTAGCCAGATAAACCGTGAGCTACTTCCTGAAGGGAAGCTGCTGGTGTATTAGCACTAACTCTGTGTCCATGCATCTGCAAACAATCTGGAGACCTCCCAAACAGGGCTTCAACTGTCAGGTCACTCTGATTATCAGTGGCTTTTCAGATTGCATTTTACATCCCCACATTTGAAAAAGATGGGAGCTGGAGCTGGAGAAAATATATAAAAAGGTCACCAACATGGTCAAGGGCTGGAGCAGAAGGAAAGGGGAAATTGTTTGGGATTTGCTTTACGGGGCGTGGGGCAATGAAGCGGATATTAATTCTATAAATTAAGAGTGGACTGGGGGGGGGCAGAGAGAGATTCTTTTTTCTCCCACTTTTACAATAGTAGAACCAATCAAACTTAGTGGCAGGAAGGTTCAGGGAAAGATTACCCTCAAACAACTTACTGGGTCAACTGCCACAATGTGGTAATAGAGGCAACTAGATGGTTTTAAAACAGATTAGGCAAATTGATAGAGGGTTGCTCTATCAACGGCCACAATGGTCTTTTACTAACCGTGTTAGTAAATTCATATATCTGACTTCAAGGACTGGTATATTGCCCACACTTCTCTGTCCAATAAATGTTAGTAGAACTTACATATAAATGAGTGAATTCACAGCACTGGTGGAGGACGAGGGGGGCAGGGGAAGCGCTCTGCCCATGGGAGTGCGATCCCGGTGGGGTTCCATCGCAGCTGCCCCCCCACCCTGCGCTGGGCGCCCTGCCCCCAGAACGTGCGCCAGGCCCGTCCCCGCCCGCTCTCCGCTCCTGGTGCCTGAGCATAAAGCTCCGCCCCTGATTCACAGCTGGTTTGAATACTGAAGATGCGTTTTTTTTCTTTCATCCCAATGATTTTAAAAAATATTATATAGACTTCTCCTTCTAATCAAGTACACAAGGGCCTATTTTCTTGAAAACAAGAAAAATCCTGTGAATTTGATAGTATTACCCTAATAAATAAAGTACTCTATAGCTTATTTGGATAGCTTACTTTGATTTTGTAGCAGTACTTTTACTTACTATTAAAATGCAGGAGGAACAGTCCTTCTCCCATTCTTTTATTTGTTTCCCCCCCTTCTGACAGGTATTCTATATCATTTTTTTAAAAATACTCAAATACTTCTACCAGTTTAATACATCTGAGACACAAATTAGA
The DNA here is from genome assembly GCF_964234715.1 of Podarcis melisellensis. Taxonomy (NCBI): domain Eukaryota; kingdom Metazoa; phylum Chordata; class Lepidosauria; order Squamata; family Lacertidae; genus Podarcis; species Podarcis melisellensis. The sequence goes on along the minus strand of NC_138541.1, from coordinate 76,328,451 downwards.
ATTATGCTATAATTTCAGCATTCCTTTATTTCTTTATCTAAGCAGTATTACTCATGTGTGACAGATTCAACAATCAGACAAATTCATGCGATTCCATTAGCATAATTTCATCCTTTGCAAAGGCATAAAGTGGCAGCTGAATGTAGAACACTAAAAACGATGATTCGCCAGTGTCTGAAATAAAATACTTTCTCATTTGAAATCAAGACCCACTATTCATTTTCTTAGCAAAATATTCAAAATTGTGTATGTTAAAAAAACCCCAACTTGGTAAGACTTAGATGACACTGATCAACCTGAACTCATGTGTTGAAATTTGTGACTCCAAAGTTTATACTTAATAGTATCCCAATTATGCACTACTAAAAGGAAAGGAAAGGTCAAGGTTCAAGGTCTGCTATGACAGGCATATAGCGTATGACAACCTTCCCTACCCTGGCAGTCCACTACATTCAGAGGGCAGAAATCCCATCATCTCTGACCATTGAAGAAGAAGAAGAGTTTGGATTTGATATCCCGCCTTTCACTCCCTTTAAGGAGTCTCAAAGCGGCTCACATTCTCCTTTCCCTTCCTCCCCCACAACAAGCACTCTGTGAGGTGAGCGAGGCTGAGAGACTTCAGAGAAGAGAGAAGTATGACTAGCCCAAGGTCACCCAGCAGCTGCAGGTGGAGGAGCAGAGACACGAACCCGGTTCCCCAGATTACGAGTCTACTGCTCTTAACCACTACAGCACACTGGCACACATTGGCCATGTTGATGGCAGCTGTGGTACAATGTGGAGGACAGCAGGTTGGAAAGGTTGATGCAGGACAAGGAATCTACCTGTGCGGACCATATATATGCTGGTTCTCCCCATTCTGCCATATGCATGCACAATACACATAAAAAACAGGGCTGAGGGTGGGCTGACCACATGAATAGGTGGGTCTGCAGACAATGGCTGGGGCCACAAGGAGCAGCTTTCTCCCCCATCTCCATGATGTTTCCAGGTTAAACCTCTTTAGTTTCTCCTATATGGACACTGAGATCCAGCGTCGAGGGCCTTCTGGCGGTTCCCTCATTGCGAGAAGTGAAGTTACAGGGAACCAGGCAGAGGGCCTTCTCAGTAGTCGCATCTGCCCTGTGGAACACCCTCCCATCAGGTGTCAAGGAAATAGGCAGCTATCTTGTTTTTAAAAGACATCTGAAGGCAGCCCTGTTTAGGAAAGTTTTTAATATTTGATGCTGTACTGATGCATGAACTGCACAGAAAGCTTCTGCACATGCGGTGAAACCCGGAAGCAAACACTTCTGGGTTTGCCACATTTTTAACCTGAAAAAATGCAACATGAAGCATTCACAAGAAGAGGTATGACTGTACTTGGAAGTGGGAATAAGCGAATGCGCATTGCCAGTGGCTGCCCTCCAAGAGCCCGCAAAATGTTTATTTTAGTGACTTATTTCAAAATGAAGGCATTTACATAATGATCTCTCACAAAGCATTGCGAGCTTTTGCATCTCTCTCTCTCTCTGTATCACAACATTTTTTTAAAAAAACCTTTAAAAGCAATACTGTACAGACCTTTCCTTAAATTGACTGGCTACGTGTCAAAAGAGCCGTTCTTTCCTCATTCTTCACAGGCTAAAGAGCCATGTCATCTCAGGCTCTCTTTCAGGTCCACTGACCTTCCTTCAGTAAACATTGCTCTACAGCTTTCCCCCTCTGGCTTAGAAACGGGGGAAACTGCTGATACTCCCCTCCGTGCTGCCTGCTTATGTGCAATGTGGGGGTGGGGTGGGGGGAGGAGAGAAGCTGATGTTGAGGCCTGGATTAGCAGAAACTGGCAGGTCAGCCCTCTGCCCAACTCAGGCTCAGCATCAATGTTGCAGGCTACACTGATGGGCCAGTGGCATTGGGTCTCCCTTGTGGCTCCCACAGCCTATGCAAACCTCAGAAGAATGGTTTGGAAACATATTGTTTTCTTTTAATACCTGAAAATCAAGACAGCAAGTTAGGACGGCACTAAATTACTAGAAAATTGGGAGCAGGGGAGAAATATTTGTTGAGTTTTTCATTTTTCTAATCATATTTATTATTAATTGGGTGAATACAGAAGATCATTTGACCTGTTGCATGAGAACGTAAGAGCTCCGAGGTCAAGCCAGAGGCCCATTTAATCCTGTACCCTGTTCTCAGAGTGACCAGCCAGTGGGAAGCCAGGGGTAGGATCTTTGTGCCACAGCAACACTCTCCCCAACTGATTCCCAGTGAATGTCGCCTCTGACAATGGCTGGTAGCAACAGATCTTCCACAAATTTGTCCTGTTTAAAAGCTACCCAAATTGGCAGTGGCCAATCGCTACCAGGGCAGGTCTGAACCCTACATGAAATTTTCATTACTACTTGTCAATATAATGCAAGGAGAAAGAAAGAAAGAAAGAAAGAAAGAAAGAAAGAAAGAAAGAAAGAAAGAAAGTCCAATGATTCCTGGCACCTCATACATTTAGTACAGTGGTACCTTGGGTTAAGTACTTAATTCGTTCCGGAGGTCCGTACTTAACCTGAAACTGTTCTTAACCTGAAGCACCACTTTAGCTAATGGGGCCTCCTGCTGCCACCGCGCCGCCGGAGCACGATTTCTGTTCTTATCCTGAAGCAAAGTTCTTAACCTGTTCTTACCCTGAAGCACTATTTGTGGGTTAGTGGAGTGTGTAACCTGAAGCGTATGTAACCTGAAGCGTATGTAACCCGAGGTACCACTGTTCAAGTCTTTTAAGGTTCCACAGGCTTATCTGTGATTTTTTTTTGACACAACAGGCTAACATGGTTAATCTTCTGGAGCCATTTAGCTCGTTAATTGCTTTTTGCACCCTCATTCTTATGCATCTGGTAGAGATGCAATATTGCCAATTACTTAACGGCAATTTACCCCACCCTTCCGGAGTGCAAACTGCCACCAGCACTCTCAACTGAACGGCATTTTGACAGAGACATTAACCTTGGTTAAGGCTAACCAGGGAGTCCTGCTTAACCCAGGCTTTGAAATCAGAAATGGAAGCCATTTCGTGGAGGTTTTCTCCTGCGCCTCCTTCCAAGATGCAGCTTTGATTCTATAAACCTGCCCTTAAGCGTTAATAGGCTTCCTGCTCCATTATGCTGCACTATGCTACAAATGACTTTTGCTGATGCCCTATTGCTTAACCGATTGCTGTCCAGGGCATGTGTGAGTCAAGTTTTCCTCCAACCCCAAGATTCTGCACCTTGTTCTACAACCTTCTTGATTTATTGGCATAATCATAAAAAATGTCTGCTCTCTGCTTGTGGGTCAAATTCAGGCAGGCCGGTCCACTGTCCCTCAGACCTTGTGGGGGGCCGGACTATATTTCGGAGGAAAAAATGAACAAACTCCTATGCCCCACAAATAATCCAGAGATGCATTTTAAATAAAAGGACACATTCTACTCATGTAAAAACATGCTGACCATCCGCGGACTGGATTTAGAAGGTGATTGGGCTGGATCCGGCCCCTGGGCCTTAGTTTGCCTACCCATGGGCTAGAGGGTCAAAGTCGCCACACAGCAGACTGGGGGAGCAGGAAGGACTAACCTATAATTTCCATTGAAGAGGCAGCTAATAGTAGGAGCAAGAGTTTGTAGGGCTGGGTGATATCTGGTTTTCAGCATCATGAAATATCACCAGCTAAACATTGTGATATACTGATATATCATGATGTCTGAAATAAGGATGGAGCTATAGAGGCATTGGCTGGCTTCACAGTTTTTCCTGCATCGTGATTTTTGAATAGCACACACACACACACACACACACACACACACACACACACAATGATCCCCAATGTATTGCCAGGTCATAAATTAGGATACCAGTATCAAAATATGGACTTCAGACTGGCATTGGAGGATATATTGCTGTTTCACCCAGCCCTAGCAGTTAGCTCTCAATGCTATATTATTCACCATTTATCTCTACTAGTCTGTCTTTCTACATCTTGCCTGTGTGTTCCCTTCACTAACGCTGCCCCCAATCATACTGTGTTTTACTTTGCTGGAAGCCACCCAGGGGAGCCAGGGGAACCTATTAAGATGGATGGCATATAAATAATAAATAATAAATTATTATTATTATTATTATTATTATTATTATTATTATTATTATTATTATTCCCCTTTCCCAGGGCTGAGTAGCCACCTGTGGCATTCAGTATACATTCTAGCTGAGCTTGTAATATTGTGGTTCTAAACAACTCTCAAGCACTTGGGAGACCCTCGTGAGTCATGACTTTCCCCTGTCAACTTTCTGCTTCTCAGTCCCCTCACATTTGGTATCTAAAAACTGTTTGGGATTTTCTTGGCAATTGCTTACCCTCATGCAACTATGATAGCGCTACAGTCACTGTTTCCAGCTGCTTCAACAGCACCTACATCACATACCAGGTCTTGAGCTCCACTTAAGTTACCCAGAGTCTTTTAGTGCGACAGCCTTTACAACTCCTTGCCCATTGACTTTAGGCAGGTATGTTTGCTGTACTCGCCTCAGCACGTGCTAAACCCCTTTTTGTTTAGGCAACCTACCTAGACATGTGAAGATGACATGCATTTTAATCTCCAATTTTAGTTCATAATGTATATGTTAGCTTTTGATTTTATACATAATTGTATTTTTAAACAAACAAACTTATTTCTACCCTTGACCAAAAAAGCAGTGCAGTTTTGAAATTAAAATCAATGAAGTATTGAAAGAGTCGGAAAATGGCACCCAACTGCATACCAACATAGACAAAAACCTGCCCTTCCATCTCTGGAACCATAATGCAAAAGTTGGTTATGATGTCTTAAGAGGGGTCCTCTTAAACACACAGTGAGCAAACAGCTTTCCAGAATATATGGGTTTGTATTCAGAATAGACTTGCTCATATTTGTGCATTGAATATCACCCATTGCTAATTTTTGCTAACCTGCTTAGAGGCGTTATTTACAATTAAGCAGTATACAAATCCTGTTCAATACATAATGTGGTTGACCTCCAAAATCTCCCCACATTCCAGAACAGTTACCCCGCTGCCCCCAGCCAACAAATTACGCCAGCCCGAACATTCTCCTTGGTTGCAAACTGCAACTTCTACACTTTTTGCCTGGCTAAGGAATGAGTTGAAGTAGCTGCAGAGGTTTGCAGGAGAGTCCCCTTGTCCTTCAAGGGCATAGCTTGCTAGCTGTGAAGATGAAGAATCTGAGTGAAGCACGAAAAGGATGCTGTGGCTGCAGAGAGGACCTCAAAGCCCCTGATAAAAGCCACCTCTTTGGGGGGACTGTCTTGCCTTGAAGCAAGGAGCTGCATTTAACAGATTGTTTTTGATCCCTTTCAACTTCACATCCCTTTTCAGATGTCTGCCTAGGGCGCCACTTAATCTCAAGCTGCCTCACGCTTTTTACCCATTCCAGTTCCATGCATCTGCTATATATGGACACTAAAGATCAATGCCGGAATAAATGAATAAAGAATAACATATTGAGATAAAAAAACCACTCAACGTATCAGATGCATTTACTCAGAGCAATATCGCCATCATGTGGTCATAGCGCCTGTTATCCGTTGCAGTCTGAAGTTAGGCTTGCTATATCCAAGACCTGTGGGCTCTTCCAGAAGGGCAACTCATAGCCTGATTCAGACGTTTGTTTCACTTCAACTGCTTTCCACACTTATCATTTATAGTTGGCTGGAATAGTTGCTGTTTGCTCCAAAGGTTTTAAGGGTGAATTTGCAGCTGATGACCTGCACCTTCAGTCACATGCCACTGTTACTGGGGTTTCCCTTTCCATGCTAATGGCTGGTTGCACCCAAACTGAGAAAGGTTCTGCGGCCGCTGTCACACCACTTATGCACCCACATGTTCCTCTAGTCAGTAAATATTGAACTTATGAGCACATGCATGGGGATAGCTCTTTTGCAGCTTTCTTATTTACTGTTTGCCTAGTATTGCAGAATTCTATCCTTGTGGGAGTTTGGAAAAGAGGAACTATGTGTCTGTCTGGGCTATGGAGAATCTGGTTATTGGGGAAAAAATTGTCTGCAGCTAAGGACTGTTGTCATGGACAATACTTTGTTTTGAGTGCTGTCTGGTGTATCTCCCCCCTGAGCTGAGCATGCCCCAGGATTCCTGCATTGCAAAGGGGTTGGGACCAGATGACTCCCAGCTGCGCTTCCAACTGTACAATTCTAGGACTCTAACTCAGCTTCATTACGACAGTAAAAGTGCATTTCAGAATATTACAGACCTTCCCAAATATCTCCGGTAGTCCTAAAACTTGTCCACTGAAGACACCAACACAGATGAGGATTGCTGTAATTTGTCCTAATGAACCACGGAGCTGTTTGGGTGAAATTTCACTCAAATACATAGGGAGGGCACTCAGAGATACACCTGTGAAAGGGGGCAGAGATAAAAGACAGCTTTTCGGTAAAAGAAGTTTAAAATCTAAAATATTATCAAACACTGTTAAAGCTACTATCTTCATATAGTTAAGAAGGAAGATATGAAGCACATTGTATATTTTTAGCAGTATTTAATATGACTTTTTCCACTATTTTTTATTCATATGCAGAAGCACTTACCAGCAAAGTAACGCATGTGTTCCTAAAGAACTATATAAGCAAAATTAGAAAACTTTCCAATATTTTTAGTAAGTGTAAGAAGCCACTATTCAAATTTAGTCATGGAGGCCAACCTTTGCATACTCTGTTGTATACTCTGCTGTAACCAGGCCATAATTTGCAGAACACATTTTTCTCACTTCTCCTGGAAGTGCTCATTCATCAGAGCACTTTAGGTCTTTGCAAAATGTTCACAAAAAAGATTGCAATGCCCTGGATATAATATTATGAGGTTCTTCTTGAGATCAGGAAATCCCACGCAAGGGATAAGCAGAGAAATCAGCTAACCTGCTCTGTTTTGAGAAGGATTACAACGTTCTGGTGACTGATATATCCTCAGCCAAGGAAACGCATCCCACAGCCTGGCTCTTGCGGATACATTCTATTTTTAAGCATTTGGGGTCTCTGACCCTTCTTCAGTCTCGGCAAGTTCAACCGAAATATCAGGCTCTGGGGTAACAGGGATTGCTCAGAATATACTTGGCATGAAAATGCAACATACACAAAGTCCTACCTCCATCAATGCCCATTACGAATCGGCCCAGAATAATCATTTCGAGGACTCCTGCCAGTTGAGAGAATGCCATCAACAAGGCAGCCACAATGGCAAACACATTATTCAGCAGCAGTGTACGCTTCCTAAGAGAAAACAACATTACATGTTTGCAGCATCAGATAAACAGCAGCTTTTCACATACACAGTCAACTACATTTGTGATTAAAATACTTCAGTAGCAATTGCAAACAAGGCAGAAGTCAAAGGTGGCCTGCTTCATGCAATATACCAAAGATGCACTAAACAGGCATTCTTCACTGAATCAATGGGCAAGGGCATAGCAAGGGTGAAACTACATGCTGCAAGAAACACCGGTCACTTGGCAAAATGGTGGCCTTATGCCAGGTCCCTCCCTCGCCCTATGGAACATCTACTGCACCCAGAACAAGTCTTGTGACATCAGTCTGTGTATTTCTCCACACTGCCATCACTGGCATCTGCTGGCATGGGAGGAGAAAACACATGGCACAAGGATATCTGGATGAGGTAATGGTGGACTCAAGGGATCGTGGGCAAGCTCAACACAGGGCAGCCATTTTTGGGTGGCATCCCCATGTTTCTGTAGTGCATCGTTGTGCCTTTAAAGACACAGCTGGTTCTTAAATGCAAGGCAGCTGCACCTACGACCTCCTTCAAACACAGGCACTGAAACAGCTGGAAAAAAACATGCACTTCAAAGATACCGTTATGTACGGATTGGCCCTTTGTGAACATACTCCAATGTGCATGTTTATTAACTTAGATGGAAAGGTGCAACCAGCCATCAGTCACAGGCAGATCAATTGGGGGTCAGAAATCCTTGCTAATCTACTTCAAAATCACCTGTAGATTCCAGTGTACCTTCTGCCCACGACTGACTACAAAGATATGAGTACTTCAGTACCAGATTGAGGACGTAGGATGTATGGTTTTAGATCTAGACAGTTTCTTGGAAACAACTCTTCTTCCTTTATCACTATGTGCACAATTTGTCACCGTGCTGTCTGACAGGCTCACCACTATGTTGGATATCAAACTGGAAATGCTGTCAAGACCTGGATAGAAAATCTCTCACTACGACTCATCTAGGCGTTTGGAAACCCCGATGTTATGCAGGTGCATCCATCAGAGAAACCGTACTGGCTATTGTTCCCTGTTGATTTAAGTGGCTAATCCAGGTTTGTTGTGAAATGGCCTCACTCGCTATCTGAACAGGGGATGCAGATCACATGCTTTGCATTCAGAAGGTTTAATCCTGGCATCTCCAGACACAGTGTTTAACTTTGTTAAACTAGATCAAGTCTCTCTGATTCAGCTGAAGGCCGCTTCATATATTCGCATGACACATTTTTAAAGGTGATTTTCTGATGTTCCAATAGGGAAGTGGCCAACTGAGCATCTTCTCACAGACACACACAATATGACAATGCAGTATGAAAGATACAGCACAAAACATGCAGCTTTCAACTTTTGAGTTATTGGTAACATTTAAATGATAAAAAGTAGCTCATTAATAAGACCAAATATCAAAGAAGCAGCGTGACCTTATAGAAGGGGGAACCCTTCTATTTCGATTTTTTAAAAACCTCATTCATTTCTTCATATAAGTTATTACTTGGTGTCAAGGTAACCATAACTATTTGATCTTGGGAAGTACCTAGATTACATTTTTAAAGGCAAGAGTCTTGCATATAGAGTTCTGAAGTAAAAAGAAGCACAAAGTAGAGAAAAGCATTTGTTTTTCTTGCTTTTGAGTCATCATATTACAAAAGAAAAGGAAAGGAAATCACAAGACACATTTATTTGCTTACCGGCCAAAATACTTGACAGCTGGAGTAACAATTAAAGCCCCCACAAGCCCACCAATGGCAAAAATAGAAACAGATATAGTCCAGAGCAGGTTAACGGTTTCTTCTGGTATGGACTGGTTATATCTTCTTTCCCAAGTTTCATTGTAAAACTTCTTTACAAACTACAAACAACAACATTTAAAGTGATTAGAACCATGATGTCCAGTACAGATTAATATCATTTGAAATCTACCATTTAAAATTTTAAGTCAGGTTTATTTAAACTGATACTTTCGTTTTTAAAAATTTCAAGTTATATTTTGTGTCCTTAAAAACAACAACTAAAACCCAAACTTAATACAAATATATTGGTGCACACAATCAATGAGCACAGGGCATAGATGGAGGGCTCTTTCCACATGACCAAGAATCCTGCCAAACGAAAAGTCTGGAGACACTAATGAACACGGACACTACGTGTGTTCTGATGACTGACATTTTGCCAGCTCTTATTAACTGTATTGAGATTGTGCTTTTTCCTACAACGTTTAATGGAAGCAGTTTCTGAAGGCTGATCCTTGAGCAATAACATGCCAGAGCTCTTTGTGAAGCTGCCAGTTATCTTGCGTTTAACGTTAACAATGTAGTCCAATATTATAGTAAAGCATTTATACCAATGAATGATCCTGGCAACGCACCCAGGGTGGCAAACCAAACAGCCATTTACAATAGCATGGTGCTATTTGCTATTTTGTGGTATTTCATGAAACTCACAAGCTCCATACCGAAAATTAACAAATCACAACTTTTATGAGCTCCCGATGTTTGAAACTTCTGTCCCCTAAGAGCAATGCTGATTGTATCATTCCCACTGCTTGAAGGTTATATTCTTAAAATTGTTCCAAAATAACACCCGGAATGTGCTGATAGGGGTTATGTAATTACCTGGAACTGCCTGGGGCAAAAAAAAAACCAGGTTGGCAAAGGCTGCCCTTGGGAGCGGCTTGAACAAATACTTTTGGGTGCCCGCATTTCACTTCCAGACAGAAAAGCTCTCATCCCCTCAGGTTGCTACTGGAGGGAATGGTGATGCTGTTGGTAGCATGATGAAAGTACTGTACAGTAAAAGTACCTGTTTATTACAGCCACCTAACCTGCCACAATTCTACAGGAGAAGGGCCGAATATATCACCTGCTGAATGTACTACTGCCAATGTTTACTGGATAAACTGCTGAAGCATGTAATGGATTTCACCAGCAAGCAAAGTGCAAGTAATGGGGTCAAAGGTGCAAGATAAACACAACTGCACCATGACTAATTCCAGCATTCCAGCTGAATAATAGCAAACTATACTATGTGCTACTATCAGAAACAGCTGGGCATGCAGAACCCGGCACACTGCTTCTGGCAGGTATGTGCTAAGCTTTAACTGCTGTGATGCAATGCTAGACTGACTGATTTCCATCTGAAAACCCATATGCTCTCAATTTGTTTCCCAACAGCAGGCTACATTTCCTAAGGAAGATTCCTCCCAAACCAGATGTTTGCCAGCTTCTGTCCGCATTCCCCCAGGGGTGAGTTTAAAAGTAGCTCCACAACCTTTTTTTGATGTTCAGAGCCAGCAACGGAGAATGGAGCCAGACTGCTGGTACTTATGGAAAAGGTTGCAGAGCAGCTGTTAAACTGACCTCTGAGAGAAAGCCAACAAGCTTGGGAACATCCCATTTGGCTCCCAGGGTCTGAGGGTGAAAGTGTTTTAATTGCTTAAATGAGGATGGAGTAAAAATAAACCATAGCAGAACACAACAGCCAGTCAAAGAAGCCAAAACCACAGAGGAAAAGGCATATGTCAGCTAGACATTGGGAGAGGGACCCCACTTCCAGGTGTTTCTATGCGAACGCTAGAAGCCTGGGAGTCACTGCCGTTTCAACGATGGCCTCCCATTTTATTGTTGTATTTTACAAGGTGCTATATTTTATGGAAGTGGAAACCACCCAATGGTTTTGATAGGCAAAGGGCAGGATAAAAATGAGTAAGTAAATAATGTAGCAAACCAGCATCTGAGCCAAGATGGGAGAGCTGAATAATTGTTTTTAAAGGAGAACATAGAGTAAGCATTAAGTGAAGTCTGGTGGACTGCAGAGAGCCAAGGGGTATGGAATCCATAGAAAGGGCAGAAAAGGACACACAGGAAGTGAGGTCACTCCATACATCCAACAGAGCATCGTTGATGTTAACTAGAACTCCCCAAAGCGACAGACTCTGCCACAGGAGCAATGAGGGTGAGAATATGAGGCCCAAAGCACAGCGAACTCTTCTGTCAATTCTCCATTTGCTTCCTGGGTAGCCATGGAACTACTGAGGCTTCCAGAACAAGTGCATTTTGCAGCAATAAGATCTGCTAAATCAGCTTCCATAGCTGCAAGTTTGAGAACAATATCTATTAGGCACTTGTTAGAAGGATGTGTCAAAGGACATTTTTTTGCCCACTAATTTTTTGGGGGGAGTGGGGTGTCTCCCAGGCATAGAAGCAATCCTGGAGCTCCTGGATGAGCCAGTAACTATGGGATAATCCATCTCACAAATTGCCTTGAAGGTCGTTTGTGTCTTCACTTTCCCCATGGAAACATATTCACATTTCTACTGACCGGGTGACAAGTCAACTTATGTGAAACTAAAATCTGCTTTTCCACTACACAATAGTAACACAAAAAGGGTTTCTAAACCCATTGCATGCCTTTGCACCGCTGTATTTGCAATGTTTCATGGGTTCTGGGTTATCTCATTCTCCCCTGTCTTTTAACTCCTCTTCTGTGCCTATGCCTCCCCTTCCACCCAAATTCAGCCCTCCCCTCCCCACTGTTGCTGTTCTTCATTCTGGGGTACAACTTTCTCTCCTTTCTGTGCGGATTGACCTGGAAGTCTCTTTGTCCTCAGGAGTGTCCAAGACTGAGTTGTTAGTTGTGTTAGTCAGTAAAGGTAGCAGGCTGGCTTTTCCTTTATTGATATGGGGGGGGGGGGAGAGAGTCTGTTCTGAGGGAATGACAGTCCCACCCTCTGCCAAAAGCACATGATGTACTATTCTGCCGCCTATGAGCCACTGTCACAATCTGCCAACAGCTTCACCACCAAAAACAACTCACGGCAGAGCCACCGGTGCCTGCTTCTGTGACTGCAGAGAAACACCAACACCAGACCTAGAAGTTTATCTTCTTCTCCTTTAAAGGAAGAAATTATGCAGCTGACTCTCCCATGTTTGGAGAAATCGTAGGGGTCAGCATACAGTGGTGCCCCGCAAGACGAATGCCTCGCAAGACGGAAAACCCGCTAGACGAAAGGGTTTTCCGTTTTGGAGGCGCTTCGCAAAACGAATTTCCCTATGGGCTTGCTCTTGCGAGTTCCTGCGGTGTTTTTTCCCTTTCCCCCCTCTTTTCCTAAGCCGCTAAGCCGCTTATCAACTGATCCGCTGATAAGCCGCTTAACAGCTGATCGCTAAAAGCCACTAAACTGCTAATAGCGCTAATCCGCTAAGCTGTCAATGGGCTTGCTTCGCAAGACAAAAAAACCGCTATACGTAGAGCCTCACGGAACAGATTAATTTCGTCTTGCGAGGCACCACTGTACCTGCAAGTGCAATGGATGAGCCTCACCCTAGGAAAACCACCTTTTTACAAGGGCAATGGCATCTGCCCTGCCAGGGATTTCCTCCTCCTTAAAAAGAATCAACGTACTCACAGCAAACCACTTGCATGGCTGATAGAGCTGATAGCAGGGCAAGACAAGCAAGGCCGATTGCCGAAACCCATTTTTAGCTAGACATGGAAAATAAGTTTAATCAGAGCATAGTAGAAATATGTGGGGGAAAGAGAAGGAAGAAGAGTGCATTTGGGTCGGGTGGCAATGTTTCTGTTTTACTTAATATATGTGTGGGGTTTGGTGTCAGCGTTGCTTGTGCAGGTTCTCTGCTATTCACTTGTGTTCCTTTGGTGGTGAGAGACTTTGGGGTTGGCCTGGGGTGTGGTTGTTCATTTGTGGTTGGTTGTGGTGGTCTTTGTTTTCGTGTGTGAGTGGGGTGGGTGGGTGTTTTGGATCAGCTTAGCCATATTGATTCATATGCTATTGGTGGATTTTTGTTGTTGTCTTGTTGGGCTGTGTATGTGATAAAGGGGAGCCATACCAGGGTGAAGGCGTCTTCTTCTATTTGTCCCCGTGTCAGTTTCATTTTATTGGTTAATTTTTCTAGTAAGGCTGTTTCCCATACTGTTTGGTGCCATTGGTCCATGCTTACTCCTGACAGGTCTCTCCAGTGTCTGGTTATGATGTTTCTGGCTGCTGAGAGTAGGTGGGTTATGAGTTCTTTGTGATGTAAATGGGCATTATTGTCTTGGAAGATGTTTAGTAGGGCCAATTCTGGGGTACTTGCTTATTTATATTACATATTTTTTGTATGGCTGTTGTCCAGAATTTTTGGGCACTCCCACAACATGTGGAGGTATGTGCCTGTGGAGGTGCACCCTCTCCAGCATTTAGGTGAGGTTCCTGGGCATATTAGTGTTAGTTTTGTTGGTGTTAGGTACCACCTGTAGGTGAGTTTCAGAGTGAGTTCTTTCCTTTTTGTTGATATGGATTTAAAGGGGGGGTTAGACCATATTCAGGTCCACTGGGTGGGGTTAATCTCATAGCCTATGTTGTCCTCCTATTGTTTTTTTGATTGCGTCTAGGGCGATTGTGGGGTTTTGGAGTAGTATTTTGTATATTGCTGATACCATCGCTTTGCCGTGTCCCTTTGTTGGCAAACTACAATGAATGCAGAATTTGGCAGCTACACTGCTGACTGGCAGTGGTCGCTGGGACCATATAGCAACAGACCTAAAGCATCTACATTGGCTCAAAATATATTTCTGAGCACAATTCAAAGTGTTTGTGCTGACCTTTAATGCCCTAAATGGCCTCAGCCCTGTTTAAACCCCCATCATTTAGTCCAGATACAGTGGTACCTCTGGATACAAACGGGATCTGTTCCAGAGCCCCGTTCGCATCCTGAAGTAAACACAACCCGCGTCTGCGCGTGCTGTGATTCATCGCTTCCGCGTGATGTCATTTTGACCATCTGCGCACGCGCGAGTGGCGAAACCCAGAAGTAACGCATTCCGTTACTTCCGGGTCACTGCGGAGCACAACCCGAAATCGCTCAACCTGAAGCAGCTTCAACTTGAGGTATGACTGTACTGAGATCCGGCTCCAAGGGCCTTCTGGTGGTTCCCTCACGGTGAGAAGTGAAGCTACAGGGAATGCGGCAGAGGGCCTTCTTGGTAGTGGCACCTGCCCTGTGGAACACCCTCCCATCAGATGTCAAAGAGAGAAACAATTCTATGACTTTCCTAAGGCAGCCCTGTATAGGGAAGTTTGTAATGTTTGATGTTTCATTGTGTTTTTATATCTGTTGGAAGCCACCCAGAGTAGCTGAAGCAAACCAGTCAGATGGGTGGGGGTACAAATATAATGAGGACGATGACAAATATTGTTCTTGTTTTATAGTTTGATTATGCTTTATTTTGTGATTGTATTTTAGTTCATGTAACTTGCCCTGGGAGGTAAGAAATACCAGAAATAAACATACAATGGAACCTAGGTTGTTGAACGCTTTGGAAGTCAAACGTTTCTGCTTTTGAATGCTTCCATTTTCAAACGTGCCGTTTCTGCTTTCGAATGCTTCCATTTTCAAACGTGCCTCAGAAGTTGAATGGCTTCCGAGGTGCGTTTCTCCATTTTTCCCAAATGATTTTGTCAACCGTCCATTGAGCCTCGATTGTTGAATGTTTTGGAAGTTGAACAGTCTTCTGGAACGGATTAGGTTCGACAACCAAGCTTCTACTGTACTACATGTGAAATGTTGTGGTTATATTGCCCTCTACTGGACTTAGGGCATGGTTCCTTTTAATTACTAAAATATAAATGAATGAATGGCTTCAACAAGGTTTGCAGTTTATTCAGCTTTGAATATTAGAAGATATTTTGTATGATGCAAAGTAAGTGAGGATAAGTTAATCATAAAACTATGCTTGTTCTTTGTCAAAAGACCAAGAAGTGATGTATTGCTATTTCAACTCCTTTTACAGATATTTGTGGAAAGAGCTAATTACTCCACGATAATAATCTCACTGGGGCATTTAGCTGATTTTGACGTGGCTTTTCTCCCTTGCAGCCTGAGACAATGAGGTGACAATCAAGTCCACAAATTTTTCAGCAGCTGACAAAATAAGGGTCACTATGGCACTTAAGATTCAAATTTGTATAATGGTTAACTCGGTAACTTTCAAAGTTTGATGTGCTATGTATTTAAATTGCAGTGGCTGGCGGTTGATAAAGTAAGATTCTCTTTCTCCATCAAACTAACAATCCCATATGTAACAAGAGAGATTGCACCAAACTGAGCCAACCTGGACTTAGAGGTTTGAGAACTTTTATTCACTCACCACGGTTGGAGCATTCACTACCGAAAGGTTGTAGCCGTACAGAAAGGAGGACCCAAAGGCTCCGGCCAAAGAAGCAACAATGAGACTAGCGGACCAGTCCTAACATGAAAAAAGAAAAATGGAAACGGTTGAGATATTGTAAATCAATCAATAATAACAATAATTTCTTTATATGCTGCCCCATCTGATTGAGTTGCCCCATTCACTCTTTGCAAAGGAAAAAGAGGAGACCAGGTGAGGCCAAATCACACATGGCTTTTTATAAAAATATGGTTTACAGTTTTTACAACAAAGGATGCTTTAAAATCCAGCTTTTGGAACACGTACCATATCTTTTGAGTACCGTTTATAGAAATAAAGATGAGGGGGGGAAATACCCTGCCAAATTCTATATGAGCTATAACTAGTACAATAAGAAATCATAATTTTAGAATAAGCATCTGTATTTAAAACATTATTATATCTTCTTTCATAATCAAAACACATCGTAAACATAAATTCTTCCAGTTAACTGAAATATGCTGGCGTAGCAGGTACTGAAAATATCTTCTTCAAAATGTTTGCACAAGCATATTATGTAGGGATGTTGCTCATTGATCAGCCTTTAAACTGAGAAATCAATCAAACAAACAAACAAACAAACAAACAAACAATAAAGGCATTTAAATAAGTCTGCATTCATTTCCACTTCCTGTCACAGTAATATAGCTGACCCAAATCAGCTTCAAACACATGTCCTAAACTAGCCATTTCACTCATTAATTGGTCCCCACACATTAATAAACAAGACCCGACTTATGTCCTGATCCAAGCTTACAACTTCTGGGTATGTATTATTTTAAGGAACACATTAGCAACTTTTGATCAACATGCTCTTGGAAATTTCTTCAAAACTTGCAAATCCCAACCTGGCCCTGCCATTTTCCATAAGAGTATTGGCAAAATGCCCTCGGAACCTTTCCGCAGTCCCACAAGCTGCTGTGGTTGGTCAAAGTAAGCTTTTATTAAACTATTAAAGAAACACAACCACTTTTGAACTGTCTCATAAGGTTGTGTCATAAAGCACCATGGGAACCAGTTGGCTGAAGGGCAGGATAACAAACGTCTTAAATGCTATTTAAAAATGTGTAACTTTCTCTTAATGAGTAGCTAGACAGCCTAGAAACATGCCCACACCAATTTGTTTGCTGTAATCCACTGTCAGCATTAGAACAGATTCCCTGAGAGTTTCAGATTAGAAATGAGATTTTGACTGCGCTTCATCGTCTCATACAGATTTTCGTAGAAGTGTTTTTCAAGCAGCCATTTCCAGAGAGTGGCTAAAACTGTGGTGGTTCCTTCTCTCATCTTCACTTTGACTATGTAACAGCTCAGCTTTCACCACTTTCCTGGCACCTGTCCATTGCAGATCATTTGGGCCGACCTATTGTCATGGTGATGGATTTGATTAAAGTGACAACAGAGCAGAGTTATGAAAAGTCCATAGGTAATGTATCTGATTGCTGGTAACCATGAACTCAGCATACAGTGTTTCACCAAGCCTAAAGTCCAGATTTTGTGCTAATAATAGCCTGTCATAGTTTGTTAGCAAAGCAGCAACATTGGGTGTTTGAATGCATGATATACATACAAATAAATAAATAAATAGAAGGCAGATGGAGGATGAGATTGATACCTTAAGACGGGCCAGTATTTCCATGTTACAGATAAAATTTAACAAACTTTGAAGGATTGTTGTAAGGCTAAACTCACTACTCCACATTCTTCAAAAGATGCAGAGGTTCCAATTAAACAGTACTTGTGATTGACAATATCCTTTATTTTAATCAGAAAAGTACTTTGCCACTTAAACAGGGCTTTGTTTTGATCAGCATGCTGCCATTTTTTATGTTCTGTTCTGACAACACATGTGACTGAGACATGTGCCACCATGGCTAGGCCAGACCTCTCAAGCAACAGGAATAGTTGGTGCACCACCTGAAGCTGGTCAGATACCACCCTGGCTACAGCCACTTTGAACAGGACATAGCAAAACCAGAGCCAGAAGGACCCCAAACTACAAATCTGTCTTGTTGTTTTTTTTAGGGAAGAGCTATGCAATTCAAAACAATCTGAACCCCTGTTCCTGGGGAGGTCCTCTTCGCCACTCAGATAACTGAATTTTCTGAGTTATCACATTATAGAAAGGAGAACTCTGCATGCCACCCACATATGGATAACAATGCACTCTAAAATTGCTGTTCAATCTCTCCCAGCACATTCACATCGACGGGAGATAAAAATGATCTCTGTGGGACATCAAAAGTCAAGGCGTTGTGTGAAAATCCCTTTCTGCCACCAACAATCTAGGAAGCACCAGAAGAACCATAAAACAGAGCACCCAGCAAGGCTGTCAAGCAGGATATCACAGCTGATGGTACCAAATGAACCCTGAGAGGTCCAGCAAGGGATGAAGTCCACTTGCAGAGTTTCTGGTATAGATAATATAGGGCAGCCAAAATGGTCTCCAGTCCAAATCCAAGCCAGAAGTTAGACTGAAATGGGTCCAGAGATAATATGTAGAAAAATATACAACACTCTGGAACATCCAAAGCATTTGAAATACACAATGTTAATAATCCTTACAAGGAAAACCTTGCTAGGCAAGCCAATCCCTAGGTATGGGTCAGTCCCATAACTGGGGGGAGGGGGGACTCAGAGAAAGGACTCAAGAACTTGGAACAGGAGCAGATGGTGTGGTGAGATGCCAGCTCTCCCTTGACCTTATCCTGGATGAGAGGGGGACGGGGCAAGGCGGTGGGAGGTGCGCTGTGAAGACCTCCCTCCCCACCCCTTCTACCTTCTGGTAAGCACCAGAAACATGACTGTCCAAAGGTCAAGTGAGCACGGCCAGCCCACCATGCTGCCCGCTACTGCTCGGAAGAACCAGAGCAGAAGAACCAAGGTTTAAAGTGATCTAATTAAATACAGTTAAAATAACATGCTATTTTCTGAAATTTAAAAATAAGGGCCCAATGCTTATCAATTATTGCAGTTTCTTTGCCCTCGTTGCCCAGGCACTGCAGGTTCATTCACAATACAATCGGCACATATAAAAGGGCTTTTATTTTAAAAATAAACGGAAAAATTGGGGAAGATACCTGGAATCTCCCTGAGCCCTCCCCACAGCTGTGGCTCTGTATGTAAAACAGGGAGTGTGGCTCGAGGACGAGTGTGCGCACAAGGCAGCTGGAGAGTTTAAAGCTCGTCCTCATCATGATTTGAAGGGAGAACTTCCTAGCTTATTCCTTTAACCGCTGATTACATATATGCACTCTGGATTTCAAGAATACCCCCCCCCCAAATAAAATTCTGGGAACTGTAGTTTGCTAAACTGCAGCTCTGGAATTGCAGCTCTGTGGGAGACAAACAATAGTTCCCAGGATTCTTGGGTGGAAGAATGTGCTTTAAATGTATGGTGTGTGCACATGTTACACCTGTAATTGCCAAAATTCTGCAGGGGTAGATGTATGGTGCTGTTCCTGTTCATGCATAACATGCTGCTAAAGACATAAAGACCAGTGATAACATATATCAAAGGCACACTTTAAGGCAAAACACCACCTCCCCACCACCCATTCCTCCCCACCACCAATGTTCAGCATTGGCCCTAGTCTGGGGAAGCCAACTGGGCTCTTCTTGAGGCTGCAAAATGTCTCTGGCTGGCACTGGGAGAAGAAAGCATGAAACTGGAGGGGTGTGCTTAACTGCAGCTCATTCACAAGTTCTGAGGCTTCTTTTCAGCCGGGAATGACAGCTAAAGGGTTAAGCCAAGGGCTTAGTGGAGCACACAGGTAGAGATTAAAACTGGTGGGAGGGAAGAACAGAGCAGAGAACTTTCTCTGCCTGCTCTGTTTACCCTTCCTCTCTCTCTGCCCCTTCCGAGAGGGCTAATAATAACCAGCCAGCTCATTGCGATACACTTCTTCTCCTTGGGCGACAGTACCCGGTGCCGGGCAGTATTTATAGCTCCGCTATCCAACAGCTGTTGCGCCAAATCTCCCTGGAAAGGGAAGAAGTCCGCGTCTGCAGGACTCTGGTGCAAGTCCCGCTGCCCCCTCTGAACGTTGCTGCTGCGCCAGCCCCACTTCCCCCCGCAAGCGAACGGGATCCGGCCAAGAGCCGGGCTGGCGCAGGAGGAGTCCCCAAGGGATCGCGCCTGCTTTGTTGTCTCTGGGGATTATTCTGTGCAAGAATCTCCCCACTGAAGCGCGCGCGTGCAGCCACAGGTTGTGCTGCTGGCCTCTGAGCTCGTGCAAAGCGCACTTTCCAGTATCCAGAAAAACAGAGAGAGGGCAGCCGTGCTCTCCCCACCTGCCACCCATCTGAAGAGCTTCCGCGCCCCGTCCCCCCTTCCCGCCCAGGAAAACGCAAGCGCCAGGCGACCTCCGCGCACGCCCTGGGCGAGAAACGCCTTGCGCGCGGGTGGGAGCCGCGGAAAAGCCACGTGGAGCGCAGCCCGGAGCAGCCCAGCCCGGGGCCGCGCGGCGGGGCTCCTTACGTTTCGCCTTCCTCTCTGGCTGCCCGTGCGGAGCAGCGGGTCGAGGTTGGTCATGCTGGGGGCGGCGCGGGGCCTTCTCCTCGGCGCGCCCGGGGCACATGGGCAGCGGCAGCGGCGGCGGCGGCGCCCCGGTACCTGCTTGGCTGCGCCAGGCGGGCGGGGCGTTGCAAAGGTGGAGCGAGGCGAGGCGCCGCCGGGCCCCGCGGCTCAGCAGCCCGGGGGAGGGAGCGGCCCTGCGCCGCCTTCTCCGCCAGATCCGGCCAACGCAAATTCGGAGCGGCGCCGGAGTCGAGCCGCGCAGCCACCGGGGCGCAGTCGGCGGCAGCCCGGGCTTCGCTGGCATGGTGGGGCGGGGGGGGGGGAGACGCTTTGGGAAAGGGGGCTTCCCTCTGCCGGGCGCCGCTCCAAATAGCTTTGGCTAGTTGCTGCGGAGCCACGGAGAGGGGTCGCAAGATCACCCCTCAATGTCGGGCTGATTAGAAACATTCTCGCGTGGGTTGCCGGGGGTGTGGATGGATGCGAGGAAATCCCCGTCCACGAGACCGGGGGCGTCGGAGGCACTTCGCTTATTTCCTCCTCCTTCCCTTTGGTGAAAGAATCCGATTGTTCTCGAGCACATGGCTGAGCTCCGCTTCTCAGCATGTTATGCAACGGCTGCGCTGCGTCATGTTACGTCCGATTAAGGAAAGGGGGGGGGCCCACTCGCTTGTTTTGTGCACTGTGTAATGTTCTCCAGTAAAGTCTGAAGGGGCAACATCTTCAGGAGCCGGGGGGGGGGGGTCTGCGTCGGGGAGTCGCGGCATCATCACTCTTGCAGGTTACCTCCAGCCTGTTTGGCAGGAGGGATTCCAGCGCATGCCAAAACTTTAGGCTTGCACATGCATGCCCCGTTGCCCGAGCGCAACAAATCAACTTTAGAACATGAACATTGCAGTTTGGAAGGCGATGGAGAAAGGCACTGGGGGAAATGTGGGGCAAACAAAGAAGTTAACCAGAAGACAAGCAGACATCCTAAAGCAAAGCCAGAGGAATGGTGGATGAATGTCATGGCCATGAACAGCCCCACATAGTAAGCACCCCTTTGCAGGAGAGTGGATGTGAACTGGGACTTTTTCATTGTAAGCTTCAAATCGGTTTATGCCACAAATCAGTATATAAAACTCTGATTTAAAAATGTTGGTTATAACTTTTCTTCTTCCTTCTTGCTCCCATTAATAGTGTTTACATATAACACAAACACAACAATCCAGCTACAATAGTCCCCTATTGTAGCTGGATTGTTGTAGCTTTTAGTTTAGGAAAGGTATACTTTTTGTACTTTCTGCAATTTCAATTTTTACACTGGGGGGCCAGATTTGAATATTTTGAAACTATATCTGGTCCAGAATTCTTCAACAGTGACCATGGAATCATAGAGTGGTAGAGTTGGAAGGGATCCCAAGGGTCATCTAATCCAACCCCCTGCAGAAATGCCATAGTGGATCTGCATCAGCACAGCCAGACACCTTCCTCTGCCCCCGCTGCAGCAAAATATGTCTCTCCTGTATCTGTCTCTACAGCCCCAGCAGGAACTGTAACTCTCCAGTGGTTTGACTTCACCCCCAAAGGTGTCCTCCTCCATTGTCTCCCAAGACAGATGCCAACAAGAATAACATTACTGAGTCCTGGCCAGAAGAGGCAAGAGAATCCAACACTTTGTGTGTGAAACACACACACCATCCTGCCACACCCAGCTATAAATGCCTATCAGGCTACCAAGAAAGGCAGCTAAAGGACACCAATCCATTCTCAACTACAGTCGTATGTCGGCTCCTGAACACCTTGGGAGTCAAACGTTCTGGCTCCCGAATGATCGAAAACCAGAAGTGAGTGTTCTGGTTTTCAAACTTTTTTTGGAAGCCAAATGTGTGATGCGGCTTCCGCTATTGTTTCCCGCATACCTGCGCAATCGGGAACCAATCAGAAGCCGTGCCTTCGTTTCTGAATTTTTCAAAAGTTGAACGGACTTCTGGAACAGATCCTGTTCGACTTCCGAGGTACATCTGTACTTTGGTGTGGGGGGGGGGGTTCACATTACAAGCTTGTTTTTAGCCCAGAAAACCAACACAGAGGTCCCAAAAGTACAGGCACCTTGCAAATCCCTTGATTGGGTTGTTTGACATTTTGCAGTCATTTCTAGAGTTAAGGCAGAGTAGAATGAGTGCATGTCTGATTCTTTCAAAGTTTTCTTGTAGCACCCAAGGTGTTAAGGAAGATGTAGAATGATTTCTGGCAAAAAATAGAGATGAAAATTTTCAAACGGAGTAGTATGAATTTTACACTTGACAGTTAATATTGCAAAAGGAACCATACTAAAATGCTTTAATAGCCCCTGAGGGCAAATTTGTTTGACACACCCTGGACAAGTTGTGTAACTGATGGTGTTGAGACATGTGATGCTCAAAGGGATTCTTCCTCTTTTAAGTTTCACATTCTAAATTAACAGATTATAAAACGTGAAGAGTTTACATAAGAAAACACTCTGATACACAACTTCATTTTATAGCCCCTTTCACTCAATCATTAATTCATTCAGTTTCTAATTCCATCTTACTCAAAATATATTTAGCAGTGACAATTATAGTGGTTGTGTATATGAATCTGATGCAAAAGCTTCTTTTTGCATATACTGATTCTAGACTAATATAAAAAAGCTAACACTCTTTCTACACCTTTCTCCCCCTCATATCTTGCATAGAACACAGAATTCCCTCCCCAGGCTTCTCCAGAGTCAGACATCACAATTCGTTCCTGTCCTGCCACTGGGCTGGGTATATACGGTACATTCATGTTTTCAACACCATTTGTGCCCACGAAAGTTTTGTGGCAGCCATATCGCTTTGTTTACAGTAGGTGAATGACCCATAGTTTCCTACTAAAATCGTGTAACTTTTCATACAACAATTATTCTAGGTGGGGGAGGTGTCCCATTTTTGTTGCACCATAGCACAAGAGTGCCCCTCCAGGTAGCAAAAACACAGTAACTTTGGAGAAGGATTGCAGAGCAACTAATAAAGCACAGTGATGTGTGGATGGTCCAGTATAAATCCATCACTGATGCACTATCGTTATGTCAGCGACAAGTTGCATAATACACCTTCAGAAAAGCACTAGTCTGGAAGGGCCTTAAGTGATTTTCTTTCTAGCAAAGTGGAAAGAATAGATAAAGCAGTCCTTTCTGGTCAGTCTTGCACAGACCTTCCATTGTGTTACTTTGCTGCCTGGATTCTGTTTTGAACAGCGCAAGTCAACTTCAGCAGACTCATTGTTGATAGAGACAAGCAACTGCGAAAAGAGTGGAGAATATTTGCAGTAGGGTCCCTACCCTCAAGAATTCTAAATTATCTTGTAATTGCAGGTCTGCAGTGTTCAGTTTTGTGCTGAAAGCGAGCAACAGAAATCACCAAGGATCATATTCTGAGCCAAAGAAAAAAAAGAAAGACCCTCAGTACCATTACTGGTTTTGAAGCCAAACCACAAGTTCTCCACGGTGTTTCGGAATCAGCCCTTTTTCTTCCTCCACAATACCTTCTGGTTGTGATGATTTATTTCTGTTTGCATTATTTATGTCAGGGGTGGTTTTTCCCCAGAAGAGAGTTTGCACAGCAAATATCCAGAGGTCCACAATTGTGCTCACCATAGTGCGTGCCCAAATGACCTCTAGCATGTATGACAATCCTCCATCTCTTTCCACAGCTACAAGCCTGTGGAAGCTGATCATTGCCCCAGCGCAGCCTCCCTGACCTGGTGGTCTGTTTTGGAAGTGCAGCACCAATCAGGGATAACACACGCAGAGAGAGAAAGAATTGTAGCGTTGGGAGGGACCATAAGGGTCATCTAGCCCAGCCCCCTGCAATTCAGGAATCTTTCGTCCAATGTGGGGCTCAGACCCACAACCCTAATATTAAAAACCTCATGCTCTGTCAACTGAGCTATGTAGTATCCCATCATCCAGGCTTAAGATTCCATCAAAGAACTCTGGCTGTGCAGCCAATACAAAGAAGATCAAGGACACAATCCAGTTCCTCCTCTCCTAGTGTCTAAGGTATGTAGACAAGCTAGAAGCTGTTGGACCACTCCAATCAATCACAGCATCCTTGGCAGTTGTACCATGTTCCTGTGGTCCATGAGGCCACTGGTAGCCCAGCTCCCGTGTCTGCCAGCTCTCAGCTGCCCTTGCTGGCAGCTGAAGGGAGGAGCTGCAAATTTGCAAGTGTGTGTCAAGTCACATCCACACTGATGCATTTAAATCAGCAGTCATGTCTTACTCCCAAAGAATCCTAAGAACTTTGTGAAGGGTGCTGGGAATTGTAGCTCTCTGAGGGGTCTCCTCACAACACTCGGCACCCTTCATAAACTATAGTTTCCAGGACTGTGAGGGTGGGGAAGCCATGACTGTTAAATTGGTACAAGAGTGCTTAAAATGTTTAGTGCAGATAAAACCAAATTCTAAGCAACACTAGGAAAAAGTTGAGCGCTTGGCAAAATGAGCGCAAAACCCTGAAAAATCATAATCTAATGTCTATCCATTTGAATTTAAATCTATTTGAATTTAATGAAATTCGCCATTATCAATAACTGCATCTTTTTACTTCTAAACTGAGTGTACCATTAACACATTTAAGTACTGTATTTCAAAGTGTAAAAATGTATGACTTACCACTTTCTTCTTGACTGCAGGATTATCTTTACTCTCACCATTACTTTTCTCTTTAATCTTCACTCCATCAATCTCCATTATGTTTTCTGTTGAAGACATGGAAAAGTTTTTGCAATTAATTCTCTTAAATTCTGCTGGCAGGTATACTGCCACATGAGGAGATCTGCAAGTCACATCAATTGCTGGAGGTTATTTAAAAATGTAAAAATTCAGAATAGAAGGCCTTGGTTTTGTGCAGCAAAAACCTCACATCAGTAGCACCATCATTATACACAGCATCCAGGAACGAAGACCCTATGGGTCTTGACTTTCATTTCAGGGGAAAAGGGGAGATTTATCTACATTTATAGATGGGGGGGGGGAATATTTGACCTTGCCTGATATCAGAACATTGGACCATGCAGACCCAGAAAGGACCACACTTCCTGCAGCTGCTGAGCAGAAGAAGGAAATTCAGCAGCTGGAGCTTGTCAATTCCCTTTCCTAATGAACTATTAAAGATGCAGGAACCAGCTGTTCTTCAAGGGCTAAGGAAACTGAATGCCACATATTTATTTTAATTAACCAAATCTATTGGTGTTTCACTGTGAGCCTCTAGTTTTTATGTAAGACTGGTGTGAGGAATCTTTGGCCTTCCAGATGTTGCTGAATTACAGCTCCCAACATCCTTGGTCAGGCAGAGGCAAACTCGGCCCTCCAGATTTTTTGGCCTGCAACTCCCGTGATCCCTAGCTAACAGGACCAGTGGTCAGGGATGATGGGAATTGTAGTCCCCAAACATCTGGAGGGCTGTCTGTCCTTGGTCATTGTCTGTGCATGCTGGGGCTTATAGCAAAAGCTCTCCACACTTGCTGTGATGTATGAATATTGGGATAGTTGTGTGTGTATATAACAGCAGCAGTTTTCAAACAGCGATTATTCAGAGTACCAAGAAATTCAATTCATATCCTAATTAAGCAGTGACACATTTCTTTGCATCCTGGAAAGGAAGAATGCTTCATACAGTCGAAACCCCAGCAGGAATTAAAGTTGATGGCTCTAATTACAATGCTGAAGTTGTGTTAAAGCCAAGATGGCAGCACTGTTCTCCTGGAAAGGCAATCAAACATATGCTATCAGGGCTGCCCAAAAGCCGTTACAATACGGTGCTTAAGATTCATTATTATTCTATGGGGTGGGAATGCCATCTGTGTAACACTTGAGAGATCCAGCCAAGGATATTCAGTTTAGTTCTGCACCAACCTTTAGCACCCAAACTTTATTAGCCAGATTAAATGGCAATATTTATGTATATAATACTCTTGCTGTCTTCAAAGGTAACATCCATATTACCACCAGGAACTAGAAACTTTACCACTTAGTGCATACAATCAACCTCAGTTGATATTAGAAGTTGTAACTTGATCTGCTTTATGCCACAGTTAGGATGTCCTGTTCTGCTATCCCTTCAGTGCCGGATTTACGTATAAGCTAAGCAAGCTATAGCTTAGAACCGCACTCTCTTGGGCCCCCCCCAAAAAATAAAAGAAAAGAAAAAACCCTGGATGTTCATTTCTAAAATATAAGACAAAATAACAAATAAAATAAAACCTACATATAGCAACAGTGTTTTATGTTGTGTAGGCTCCTTTGATGTCAGTAATGGGCCCCGCCTGCTAGCCTGCTCCCTAAAATATCACTGGTTTGCTCATTTCTATATACAGTGGACGCTCAGGTTGCGAACATGATCCATGCAGGAGGCACGTTCGCTACCCGCAGCACTCGCAACCCGCAGCACCGCGTCTGTGCACGCACAGGTCATGCTCTGGTGCTTCTGCGTGAGTGCTGAAACCCAGAAGTAAACTGCTCCAGTACTTCCGGGTTCAGCAGTGCGCAACCCGAAAACACACAAACTGAAGCATCTGTAATCCGAGGTATGACTGTAAAGGGTGCCTCCATTCTGCATGGACTGGTTGCATGACAACATGTGCAAAAGGTTTGAGATACCTATGAGGTCCATAAATAAGCATATAACATATGTTCAACACAAAAAAAGTGATAATTTGTTGTTGACAAAGGGCAGCTGGACTTATAAAGGGCCCCATTACCTTCAGTATCTTAGGGCCTCATCAAACCTAAATCTGGCCCTGTATCCCTTGCCTTTTAAACGAGAGGTAGAGGTATTTTATTCTCTCCCACTGACATTAACGGGGCTTACTGTGTCTGCCTGGATCTGCCCCCCCCCCCCTTCCCACTGCTCCTTCCCCGCCTCTGTCCTTGTACAATTAGGGATTTCAACTCCCACAGAGACCCAAGGCTGTACCAAGACTTCTTCACTAGGTGGAGCTGCCACATTCTGTGTGGAACTTCAAAGAAACAAACAGAAAGCCAGCAATGGATATTTCATTGTCTATGCATTGTTGGGATGCGGGTGGTGCTGTGGGTTAAACCACAGAGCCTAGGACTTACTGATCAGAAGGTTGGCGGTTCAAATCCCCGCGACGGGGTGAGCTCCTGTTGCTCGGTCCCAGCTCCTGCCAACCTAGCATTTCGAAAGTACATCAAAGTGCAAGTAGATAAATAGGTACCGCTCCGGCAGGAAGGTAAATGGCATTTCCGTGTGCTGCTCTGGTTCGCCAGAAGCGGCTTAGTCATGCTGGCCACATGACCTGGAAGCTGTACGCTGGCTCCCTCGGCCAATAAAGCGAGATGAGTGCCGCAACCCCAGAGTCGGCCATGACTGGACCTAATGGTCAGGGGTCCCTTACCTTTACCTTTATGCATTGTTGGCATATTCCACAACAGGCATAGGCAAACTCGGCCCTCCAGATGTTTTGGGACTACAATTCCTATCATCCTTAACCACTGACCCTGTTAGCTAGGAATCATGGGAGTTGGAAGCCAAAGACATCTGGAGGGCCGAGTTTGCCTATGCCTGTTCTAGAAGAAGTACTTTAAGCACCAACATCTTTATAACAGCCCTTTGAAGGCAGCCCTGTTCAGGGAAGTTTTAAATGTTTGATGTGTTTTATTGTGCTTTTAATATTCTGTTGGGATCCACCCAGAGTGGCTGGGGAAACTAGATGGGCAGGGTATAAATAATAAATTGTTATGATAATAATGATACTGATAAAAACACTTTCTTAAAGAGGACTTCTGCTGGAGACCCCAGAAAGCCACCAGCACCAGTCAGCACTGAGCTAGCTAAACAACTTGTCTTAAGGAAGCTTCCTAGAGTCATTGAGTGATAACTTCTTTTGAGCACTCTGCACTGCCCAGTCACAATGGCTAAAGGGACTCTCCCCCTGCCCTGGTACAATGGATAATGATCTGCAAAGTTCTTGTGCATGTGTGGTCACTATCCTTTTGGGGCTACAAATCACCCTTCATCTGAAGATCACAGTGTTATGTACTGAAGCAGGGGGATAGTTTTCACTCAGGTCAGCATATGCAAATAAGGAATTGAAAGTGATGTTCAGTGATTGGATAGTTACAGAAAATGGTTACTGTTGTGTTCTAGTGGAGCTCTATATTAGCAGGTTGGCTGAACCCTTCAGCCCAGTTCTGTTCTGGCCTGGAATAAACAAAAGCTGTTTGAAGAATCGCTGTGTCGTCTGATATGTTCACCCACAACTTAACACACAGGGCGGTTCGCAACACAAAGGTACAAAATGAGAACACAAAATTCACAATAAAATGACAACAAACCCATAACCCCCCTTCTGCAAACTCATTATTAATTATTGTGTCAACACAACACCAAAGTCTCCTAAGATTGTCTCAAGTGCAGACTCATAATATAATACATATTGTGATTGCAGTGAAAGGATGGGATACAAATTTCCTTATATTAAAAAAAATGTTGCTTGCTATATCCAGTCTTCAATTTGATATTACGTAAATTTATTCACAACACAATCTAGCCAGAGTGAAACACTTCAATATCTCTCTGTTTCATAGGTAGATAGCTAAGCACGGCACAGGGTCTAAATTGCTAAGCAATTGATTTAACAGGCCTTCGAAATCTCCCCTGGTACTGATGACTGGCTGGCAGAACTACTAGAAATTCTATTCTAGGAGTATTTGACACTTAAATGAAGGAATACCTTATATTCATTTAATAGCACGGGATGTGAGATATCTTTCTGTACTAAAGCTGCACATTTTGCCAAAGCAAGTCATTGTGACCCAATAGCTCATTTGCTGCTTGCCAGATGACAACCAACCATTTCTCTTTCCCTCCTTTTTTCTTTTTCCGTTTATCTTTTCATGCTTTTTATTTACACAGATAAAGACTGGACTCTCAGCAAGTTCACGGAGATCAAGCAGATAACAACGAGGACATAACTTAATTATAAGGTGTTTCTTTTGTTCCAGATAATTTCATATCTAGAAAGCGATACTGGGTGATACCCAACTAAGTCATACAGATTAAAATCAATGGGCTTAAGTTCATTGACATAAACAGGTCGACTCTGAATATGACTTAGTTGGATATCACCTGATGTGTTTGTATTTCTGAATTTCAAGTTTTGTTTTAATCTTAATATTATTTAAAAAACACACCAAAAGAAGCACGGAGCAGATTATTTTTTAGTAACATACTAAAAAACAAATCACTATTTTAAAAAATCTTCTGCAATTGAAATTAACTGAACTTTGACATTGTTATCTTTAAGTAGGTTCTTTCTGATTTTTACAATTTCTGCAGGAATAGAGCAAACATAAATATGGTAAATAAGAATCATTGAATCAAAGAGGTGGAAGGGACTCTAAAGGTTATTAGTCCAGCTCTCAGCACTGCAGAAATCCCCACTAAAGCATCCATGGCAGATGAAGGAGAGATTTTTTTTTTTTTTGTAAAAAAGACAGTATTCAAATTTACAGAACGTAGCACAGTATTTATTTTACTTTTTAAATGCATGTACTACTCTTCTAGGGATGCAGGTGGCGCTGTGGGTAAAACCTCAGTGCCTAGGACTTGCTGATCGTAAGGTCGGCGGTTCGAATCCCCACGGCGGGGTGAGCTCCCGTCGTTCAGTCCCAGCTCCTGCCCACCTAGCAGTTCGAAATCACCCCTAAGTGCAAGTAGATAAATAGGTACCGCTTTATAGCGGGAAGGTAAACGGCGTTTCCGTGTGCTGCGCTGGTGCTGGCTCACCAGTGCAGCTTCATCACGCTGGCCATGTGACCCAGAAGTGTCTCCGGACAGCGCTGGCCCCTGGCCTCTTAAGTGAGATGAGCATGCAACCCTAGAGTCGCTCACGACTGGCCCATACGGGCAGGGGTACCTTTACCTTTTACCTTTACTACTCTTCAGCAGTGCTTTTGGGGAGGTTCAATTTTTTTTTAAAAAAAACCACCTCATACAGATCTACTCAGAAGTAAGTCCTACTGAGATCTCCCAGGTTGCAGAGTTAAAAGCCTAGAAGCACTAAAGTATCTGAGGTGGAAATATAGCTTCTGTTGGCATTAGGCAAGCCTCTCTGGGAAAGGAGGTCCACAATGGGGCACTAATACCAAAAAAGGGCTCTCAGAAGAAGAAGAAGAGTTTGGATTTGATATCCCGCCTTTCACTCCCTTTAAGGAATCTCAAAGCGGCTCACATTCTCCTTTCCCTTCCACCCCCACAACAAACAAACACTCTGTGGGGTGAGTGGGGCTGAGAGAAGTGTGACTGGCCCAAGGTCACCCAGCAGCTGCAGGTGGAGGAGCGGAGACTCGAACCCGGTTCCCCAGATTACAAGACTACCGCTCTTAACCACTACACCATACCAGCTCTCAGATCACCACCCATCTACCTTAGATTGACGGGGGCCTTGGAAGACTTCAGTTCTCAAACAGGTTGACGTGGGAGTAAATATCATTTCAGATACCTGGGCCTCAAGTCATGCAGGGCTTTAAAGGTAAGCATCAGAACTTTGGATTGTGCTCAGAAAACAGCACATATTTTGGCAGCACAGTTCATAACATTGTGACTTGTTTTTCTTTATCACTTTGAAAAGTGACACTGTTTGAAAAGGCAAAGTGGAAAGGCAAAGGCGCGCGCACGCACACACACACACACACACACACACACACCACCCAGCAATGTTGCATTTTGTGTGTTTTGGTCAATCTTTAATTGTCAGAATAATGTGCTCAGTCCATCATGATTGGAGGTTTTGCCTACAAGTACCTAATAAAGCCGGGGTTGTTCTTTGCTCACCTGCTGGGATTACAGTCTGGCTAAAATTTATAAATGGGAGCCAGACAAAGTTCCATCTCATGCATCTTGTTGACTTTTTCTCAAAAACCAGCAACCATTTACTTTTAAAGAAGTTAGGATTATTAGGTTCTATAAAAGAGTTGTAGCAAAAGTCAACAGGAATCTCTGTTTCAGTCTTCCCTGTACAGAATGGAATCTTCAAAATATCACTACCTACTTGACTGCTCAGTTGCATATTTTTGGAAAGGAAATGCATAGTTACTCCTGATCACCCACTCCAGTAAATATTTTCCTTTCATTGCAGTTTATTTGAACTGTGCGATTAAATTGCAACCACAAGTTTTTAAAAATCCAACAAATTAAAGCATATTTCTCTAGCCTTTTCTATGCTTAGAGTCTTTGGGCATAATTAAGGAAAAGTTGAAAGTTGGTTTCAATGCAGCAATTAAACTTATATTTAAATCTCTCCTTTAAAATGTTTTGATTTTAGCCTTTTGCTACATTTGTGCTTTTCCATTGTTAAATCGTCTTCACCAGGAAGCTGAAATTTTTGAAGTAACTGAAGGTGTATTATTACCAACACAAATACCAAATGCAATCTGGCCAAACCCTATGGGAACTCCCATTTATCTGAATGGAGGAATTAGGGTGAAGCAATATTTTAAGTGGGTGGATGTTTGCAAAATGGTTCTGGTCTGGTCCTTCCTGGAATGCCACTTACATGAGGTAGAGCTGGAAGATTTCGGACTGACATATCACCTGTGCTGTCCCACAAGTGTCCAGTTTGTTTCCTCACATTTCACATTTACATGAAACCACGGGGGAGATTGTATGGAGACATGGAGAGCCATGTCATCAGCATGGCACACAGCTCTGATTCTGGCAAGGCTGTTGTTATCTTGAACTTCAAAAGGTGACTGCAATTTGGAACCAATGAATTACAATTCATCAAGAGGTTTGACACTATCTCCTATGGAATAACTGACAAAATGGATTTTTAAAAAATGACACTACATGTGTTAATTGGTCTACCAATGCCAGGATGTCTGGGTTATCCACACAACAGTCATTAAGTTTGGTGTCCTTTTGTTTTGGCTTCCAGTGCCAGGTAAAGACAATTTTGTTCAGGTGTTGTTGTGTTTTTTAAATTGTCTGTGATATTTTAAGCTGGGTGATGTTTAAAATCATCCCCCAAGCTGTGTGTGCTTTTAATGGTTTAAATTTTGGTATTTTTTTTCTTTGATGTTTAGCTGCCTTCTGCTTTGGTGAATGAACACATTGGATATAAATTATTGAAATAAACAAACAAGTATGGTGAATTAGCTGCACCATACTTGTGAATTAGCTGCACCCATCTACAAGCTCACAAAAGTAATTTTCTTTTGGAACAGTAAACAAAGGCAGTGCACTTCTTTCCAGTTTTAGCAGACATGTTTTATAACGACAGGTGCTTACAATAGACAAAAAGGTGACCATTCACAATTTATTAACAAACTGAGTTTGCTTCATTGATTTTGGTACAACTAGAGTGAAAACAAATTATGGGTATAAGTAATTAAAAACCTTTCAACAAAAACCGTACCATTAGCCACCAATAAATAGGACAATTCCTACTCTCATGTTTTAGATTTAAAAATAAATAGAAAGGAAGACCCTCACATACATGTGTTGTGTATAAAACTTTTAAGTGATTTTGATGAAAAGTTTCTTCACAAGAAAAAAAGAGATTCTGCAGAGTATGCTTATTAGTAAAACATCTTTAAATTTTTACACATTATTGACAAAATAGATTTTCATCAATGTATACCTGTAAGTTAACCTGAAATAAGCAAGAACAAATCAGGAAGGAAAAAGCAAATTTGAAGGTATGCTGGATAATACTTACAGTGCTCAAAAGGTGTTCCTGCCTTTAGTCACTGCTTGGAATTAAGTCACAGTCTAAAGAGCACTCATATAAGTCGCAGAGACGGAAGGGAAAAAAAACCCTGATGTGATTTTAAAAATGACTAATCAATCATTAAACCCACCTATTCCCACCTGCCACTTTCCCTTTTGTTGGCGTTAGTGAATGGTGAATCATTAACCTCAGCTGTATCTCCTAATAAGATCAACCAATATTTTTGTAAATCAGCATCACAAACATATGAGGAAATGTTTCCTATTGTTCAGTCCATAAATCTTGCCGAGAGGCCATTTAGAACTACAATTGTTTACTCTGGCCCTGCTCTTTACTAATAGCTTCCTCTCAAGAGACTCTTTCCTGCCAGCTGTGTGATCATCTCAAATTTGCCATTAAATTGGTCACCAACGTTGGTTATTGGGCAAAAGCAAGACTTTCCAAAGGAATGGGAAATGGCCTTCTAATGGGACAAGGTGTATGGTAACGGGCATTATTAAATAAAAGGCGTAATAGAAACAGAGCAAAATAATACCATATAAACATAATAAATTGTCAAGTTCTTGGTCTTAGCATATGGTCAAAGATTTTAATATTATTTCCTTGGGGTGAAGTTATATTAACCCTTGGGGTCAAAAGGAGTTGTATCTTTCAACAGATTTTTTTTTTTAAATATCAAGTGGAGGTTGGGTCCAGAAGCAAGAAAGAAGAGGGCGGGGAGTGCATAACCTTTCCCGCTGGGTCTTCCTAATCAAAATTGCCTCTGTCAAGCTCCTGTTCTCCCTTCAAGGGAATAGATACAGGGAACCACCTCTTTTTTCTCCTTCATGGAGAAAGCAGCATGTGGAGAATAAAAGGGGAGTAACCATCATGTATGCAACCCAGAGACTCTTACAGAAACTGGATGGGGTCACATACAAATGCAACACACCGTAGTCCAAGTACCACTATCAAAAATTACACACAATTTTCCATCCCGAGAAAATCATTTCAACTTTTCAAAAATACTTCATTGAAAGAAGCACTGAGCCTCTATTTTTTTGGGGGGGGCAAAGCTTTGGAACTCTTTTGCTGTCCTCCTTGTCATCTATTCCATCAGTCAAGGCGTTTAGAAACAAAAGCAGCACTTGCGCCCACTTAGCATTCAAGTTATTCTGAACTTAAACCAGGGGAAGGGCCTCTCTCCTGAAAATACTCTGGAACAGCATGCAGCTCAGATCCCTGTACCCTGCTCCATCCAGCAGCTGGTGCAGCTTTTGAAGAGTGAAAACAGGGAAATGGTTAATGCAGAGTTTTGGTGCAACACATGCCATCTATTTTTCTTAGCAAGTAAAGCCTAGCTAAGTATTTATTACAGAAAGAGACTCACACTGCATCTGCAGTAGCACACCTTCTCTTTCTTAAAGTAAAGGTAAAGGTACCCCTGCCCGTACGGGCCAGTCGTGTCCGACTCTGGGGTTGCGCGCCCATCTACAAGCTCACAAAAGAAGTACTAAGCAAAGCAAAGAGGCTCAAAGTAGCAAACACTCGCTGGCTATGAGAATGTGATAAGAGCTGCAAAGAGACTGCAAAGTCTTCGCGAAAACAGCTCTGAGCAGTGGCACAGCGTGGGTTGCCAGTGCCCGGGGCTGCGCAGAGGGGGCAGGTACAAAGGATGCATTTGCATTCAACTGCCTAATGGCGTCCACATCACCAGGGGATCACAGAAATAAGAAGAGTCGTTCCATTATCACTTTCTGGTTCACATGGAGAATCTGTTTTCAACTGAGCCCAGTGACAGAAGCACATAGCTGCACATAGCTGGTGTTGAAATTTTGCAT
The DNA here is from genome assembly GCF_964234715.1 of Podarcis melisellensis. Lineage (NCBI taxonomy): Eukaryota > Metazoa > Chordata > Lepidosauria > Squamata > Lacertidae > Podarcis > Podarcis melisellensis. Next base: position 76,293,855 of record NC_138541.1, on the reverse strand, counting down.
TGCCTAACAATTTTGTGTCTGGGACAACTGCCCCACTGGCTCTGAGCAATGCCACAACCAACCATAACTTTTACAAATCATATATTACGTGCTCCACCCCCATATTGCAATCCTTGTATATTTAAGTTAGAAGCATGAGAGTAGATTAAAATAAGTTACAGAGGCAACTGGGAACCTTTTAACTTGGCAAGGTTAAAAATTGCATCCCTGCACTTTATCATAATAGGGTATGTACAGCACTCATGTAGGAAAGTGTGCCATAACGGATGTCCAGAGTCCCATTGCACATCTACGGATTCAGGAAGAGCTTCCATGTTAAAGGGCAGAAGTTTGATTTTCACACAAGATTGACCTGTTGTTTAGAAAGTAAGCCATACCATATAACCTACGTTTTTGAACCCATTTATTTATTAGTAGCTACTACTTTAAAAAAACACCTAAGCAAACACACTTTTAAAATACAAGGAACGCTTGCTTCCAGGTGCATACAGTTTTCCTCCACAAGAAAATCAATTTAACTTTTCATTATCCAAAGTACTTTCTCCTCAAAATTAGAAGAAGAAAATCTTCCAACTAGTAGACCAAAATGAGTATTTCATTTGAACCAGAATACAGTAGAGCATAGCAGAACAAATTTACAATGGGTGACTCCGTCCTGAAGATGTGACATAACCTCTGTTCATGTGCAGAGTATATTACACCAGAATAAACACAATCAGTTTCTTTCAGCTTTGAAGAAGGGTGTGGAGTGTGATACCTGGGCAGGCACAGATCCAAAACTTTTCATTTTATAAATTCATTGACAAACTCACAAAAAAGCAAGCAAGAAATAATTCTTCTCCATCACACATTCAAGATATTCTGAACTTAAGCTTGCTGGAGCCAGATCAAAACACAAATTTTCTGAAAATATTGTGGCAAATGTTTTGGAATTGCACGTAGGTCAGATGAACCTGCCTGCCACACCAGGGCGGCTGAGTGAATGCCAAAAAAATGGTTAATACACAATTTGTTGGATACTCATATACAAGCCATCCACCACTTCCTCCCCTCCAAATTCAGTTCACAAAATAAATGCAAATCAATGAAGTTTTTTTAAAACATAGAAAACGACTCACACTATGTCCACTGTTGCTTGTTTGCTTACACTTTCTCTCTAGCAAGGTCACAAAACAAATACTTTTTTTAAAAAAACCTCCTCAAAATAGAAAACACTCGATGATCTGCATTACCAAAACATGCTAAAAGTTATGAGGGGATGTGGTCTTCAAGGAAACAGCTCTGAGCCTGCTCATGGCACAGGGCTGTTCTTCCAGGTTCTCAAGCAGCTTCTCCTAATCTAGGGTTACCAGACATCCCCGGTTCCCGGACACAGTCCCGACTTGCAAATCTGTCCCCGGACAAATTTCATCCCCAGAATGTCCCCATATTTGCAAATCTGTTCCCAGGAAACATGGCAGTGGCAGCCTCAGCAGCCCAGAGACAGCCTGGTAGCACAGTTGGCTCTGGCTGGCTTCAGGAGCTGCTTGCTGCCGTGGTGCCCGCCATTTTTCCTGCGCCATGGCAGCGAGCAGCTCCTGAAGCCAGCCAGAACCAACTGCACTACCAGGCTGGCCCCTCCTGGGCAACGGCCACCTGCCCGTGACTCCCGAGCCTCCCCTGATCTGTCAAGACAAAGGGGGGAGGGGGCAGGCTCAGGAGTCACAGGCGGGCGGTGTGCCGTTGCCCAGTTTTTTAAAAAAACTCTGCGCATTTATGTGTCACAGGGTGTGAAAGAAGGGCTTCGCACCTTTATACAACATGCATGTATGCTTGGGCCCAGGGTCTGTTGCCTCACCCTCCCCACTACTGACTCCCTGTTGCTACTCAGCTTTTTTTTTTTAAAAAAGTGTCCCCGGATTCATTGAAAAAAACCTGGTAACCATATCCTAATCTGATATTAGGGAATGCTGGATCCTTCTCTTAACAGCAGAGGGAGTTGGAGCTCACCCAGCAGAGACTGAAAAGCCAGCAGCCCTCCTACTAGTCAGTAACTCCAATAGCCAAAAAGCCTCAAAATCAAATGTCAGCCACATGGTTCTTCTTCCCAGAGACGCATGGGGAGGGCCTCTTTGCCATAGCTGTGCTTTGGGGTTAGAATCGGCTGTGGGGTGCAGAGGTCTGAGAGAACAGGGGGTTAGCAATGTTTGAGACACATGAAAAGCTCTGGACTTGTTTATTTTTTAAAAAATCAGAACAGCAAAATTGGGTCTGCAATTGGAAGTCAGGAATGCAAAGGGTTAACCAGCTCTTTCTCAAATCATTTCTCCACTAAAGCTGAACTCCCCCACAGCTGCATTTCAGCTATTTTAAAAAGATTGACATCTGTTCATGTGTCTCCCACATATCATTAGGAGTATGCGAATTCCTACCTTACCATTCTGCAGAAAAACTGAGTCCCTGCTCCCTGTGCCACATGCAAAAGTGGGATATTGTTGGTCGTCTTTTTTTAAAAAAGGAATTTTATTACGGTCAATGGCCAGTATCAAGATAAAAACACCAATTACAAAATTTAGAAGCTCAACTAGATAAAATGATATAAAATCACATATACATATAAAAAGCAGTTCTGAGTGGCCATTTATTCAGTAAGATATGTTTGAAGTAAGAAGCTATCAGTAAATGAGGCAGTGGTTAAATTTAAGCATGGACCATCGCCAATTACATGCATGCTGGCATCTGCCCAAAATCACTGAATGGAAAAATAAAAATGGGCTGATTGCATCAAACCGAAACACATCTTATCTGCATTAAAATACAAATCACTGAGGACCAAAATGATTGCTATGCTGTGCCAAGCTACACCTGCTGAATTGTTTTCTTCTACACAACTATTATAGGGGCAGTAGCTCTGTCTTCTTTTCCACCTGGCCACTTGCAGGAGATTCCCTGCACTCAAATATACACACATACAACACACACTTGCTGCAAGCAAATTTGAAGCTACCTGGAGCTACATTGTGGTTTAACAAAGAAACTTTAACAATCCAGTCCTAACTGAATGAAGGAAGCTCCGGATAATAAACAATTGAATAGCTAAACTTGCACTACAACCTTATTCAAATCTTATTCCAAGGGTCCAACAAAAAAATAGGTTTTGATGTCCCACACTAGGGCTTGGATTCCAAGATACATTAACCCAAGAAAGTTCCCCACTGCAGTCCACTCCCTAAGAAAAGCCTCTGCAGAGGATTGGGTCCCCCAAACCATGTGGAAACCTGGGAGTGTTGGAAAGGGGAGAACGGGACAAGAACCGTCTTTCTGTTAACATCCTTAAGTGAGCTGATCATAAGATCCAAGCCAAAGTCTGTCTTTTTACCAGCTATGTCACGGCTCTGAACCTTTTTATTACTTTATTACAGTAGATCTGCTTAGCCCGCTAAGTTGATACATTTTGCTGATTTTATACAACGAGAAGGGTAACTATCTGTACGCACAAGAGATAATATGGCATAAATCAAAGTAGGGTTGAAACAAAAAGCAATGTCAAGGGCTGCTTCACACACATATTGCTAACCCCCGCCCCCCATTTAAACAGCAAACTGTTGAAACTTAAAGGTCTGCCAGAATAAGACAACTCAGCCATAGGGAAATCTTTTGTTTTTTCTGAAACTCTCAATGTGAACCTATTAATTGTAGTCCACCCTTCCTTATGTAGGTTGTTTTGCTAGAGAGGAGCATTCCTCATGTGTTGTGCAGAAATACACTGGTTTATTTCATTGAGATTTACTGCCCTTTTTCTTAAAATCATTCCCAAGAGTCATGTCTAGCTAGCAGTTCACAGTGGGCAAATTTATTTCTAATTTATTTCATTTCCCCTTTCAACTAAAGTGCAAAATAATTGTAGTTGGAATACGTAGCATGCCGTGCTTTTCAAAGCAGAATAAGGCCCTTAGAAATGCATGACTCATACACTTTCATCAACCTAATAAACCTAAATTTATTCTTGAATGCCAGAGAATAGAATAAAGAACTTCATTCTTTTCTTCCCAAACAACTTCCTTTCTCTCTCACTGCCGATCTAATCTTATACTGCCTAATTGAGGCCATGACCTTGCATTCTATTGCATTGCAGAATGTGAGTTTCCCCTATAAAAAAATGTCTGACATAATGCTTGATCAGCTCTAATAAAATGCATGTACACATCAATGAGTGTTCCCTTCCCTTTGTTGAAGAGTGTGTAGGAGGAAGCAAGCTGAAATTCAGCTTCAGCTATGCTAGGTAAAACGAAACAATCCTCCTCTCTCTCCCAAAACCAAAGTATCCTACATTAATAATAATAGGGACCTATCCCTGGGATATCCCTGGGATTGGTGCTGGAGGAGACTCTTGAGAGTCCCATGGACTGCAAGAACATCAAACGCATCCATTCTTAAGGAAATTAGCCCTGAGTGCTCACTGGAAGGACAGATCCTGAAGCCAAGGCTCCAATACTTTGGCCACCTCATGAGAAGAGAAGACTCCCTGGAAAGGACCCTGATGTTAGGAAAGATTGAGGGCACAAGGAGAAGGGGATGACAGAGGACGAGATGGTTGGACAGTGTTCTCGAAGCTACAAACATGAGTCTGACCAAACTGCGGGAGGCAGTGAAAGACAGGAGTGCCTGGCGTGCTCTGGTCCATGGGGTCACAAAGAGTCAGACACGACTAAACGACTAAGCAACAACAACAACAACAATCCCTGGGATACAGTTTTTGGGTTCTAAAATTATATAACTGAATTCCACTGTGACCTGGCAATTCACAAGGAGCAAGCACAGTTATGTCTTGAGAGATCATGTGCTAGTTTACACCTGCACGGAGATATCTTAATTTCTCAGCACTTGTTAAGTGCCATTGGGAGGTGTGAACTGGCCTAACAAGAAAACATTCAGTTTCAGGCAATATGAGCATTTCATCCAAGGTGTTGTATGTGTCATGGCTCTTTTGCATATGCAAGCCATATCACTTGACATTGCAGGCAGCAGGAAAGGAGATTCAGATGTAACCAATAATTTTTAAAAACAGTAACATAGAAGCGATTTGTGGTTACAGAGTCCGTGTTCACATTACTGCCTTAAAAGGCAGGTGGTGCTGTGGTCTAAACCACTGAGCCTCTTGGGCTTGCCAATCAGAAGGTCAGTGGTTCAAATCCCCGCAACAGGGTGAGCTTCCGTTGCTTTGTCCCAGCTCCTGCCAACTTAGCAGTTCGAAAGCAGGCCAGTGTAGCAGACAAATAGGTACCGCTCTTGCAGGAAGGTAAACAGCATTTCCGTGCGCTGCTTTGGTTCACCAGAAGCGGTTTAGTCATGCTGGCCACATGACCCATAAAGCTGTCTGTGGAGAAACACCGGCTCCCTCAGCCTGAAAAGCAAGATGAGCGCCGCAACCCCACAGTAGCCTTTGACTGGACTTAACCTAAACCCTTTTTAAAACAACAACAACACATGACTGCCTTAAAACACAGCTTGGTTCTATTCTCAATTAGGAGATGGGGGAAATGCATCAATAATCAGTACTTCATAAGAAATGACAAGATAGATGCAGCATAGAGCCATAGATATGGATTATGGCTAATGTCATGGGTGCACCACTTGGGAGCGCACTGGATGCAGAAGCTGATCTTCCAGGTGGAATGCAATCCTGCCCAGAACAGGCTGAACAGCACTTCCCACTCCGGACAAACCACCAGCCTAAGCAACTCTATCTTGTATGGACTGAAATTCAGATTATTGGTCTCCACCCTGTCAGTTCCCTAATGCAGACCATGATTCAGCACTTCCAGAGCTTTGCCTGAGTTTGAGGTTTTTTAAAGGGAAACTAAAAGAGAGAGAGAAAGAAATAGTGGTGTGTTTCTGCAGAATACTGATGGCTCTTTCCTCCAAATTGTTGGATGACTTCACTGAGGAGCTTCATGGAGATGTGAAATAGCACGGGAGTCAAGCCAGAATGCTGTGGAACATCATAAGATAACTGCCATGGGGCAGAGGAATGCAGCGTCATATTGGAACCCTGCCGATAATCAAGATGGGAACTGGAGGCACTGCTTTGCAGCGGTCCTGTTCCTATCTTGATTATTGGCAGGGTTCCAATGTGACGCTGCATTCCTCTGCCCCATGGCAGTTATCTTACAAAGCAGTGCCTCCAGTTCCCATCCTGATAGGAAACTTTGGGTAATGAGTCTGAATGCCACTAAGAGATCCAAACGAATAAGGACACACAGTTCTGGCACCTCTCAGGTGGGTGCCATTGTATTATAAGAGAACAAGAGAGGCGTTCAGGGTGAGGTCCACACCCCTTTTCCTATAAAAATAGCACTGGACATGCACACCCAGATGTATATCTACCCACAATGGCTATGCACATGTATTTATTTATTGGAATACTTGCATACCATTTTCCAACCCAAAGTTTTCAAAGTGGTTTACAAAGGTGACTTGCAAGCAGGTTTGAATAAAGTTGGGTTTGTGTTTTTTTTTTACATTCTCAGCAGAGATGGGGTTCTGCATCTGGATCCACCCTGGAACAAAGGAAGATATTCCCTCACCTGATGCTTGCCTGCTCTGGCTTTTGTGGCCTCCGTGGGAGGTGGGGACAATGAGCAACTCCTTGCCCCAGGTTAGAATGTCAGGTGGGCAGGGCAGGGCTGTTGCTGCTATCAGCTGCGATACCAGTCAGCTGATTTGACGGCAGTTAGAATACTCACGTAGACAGGAGTGCCTGGCGTGCTCTGGTGCATGGGGTCACGAAGAGTCGGACACGACTGAACGACTAAACAACAACAAAAATACTCACAAGACGGACCTGATGAATTTGTCAACTTCCCTCACCAAGGCCAGTGGAGGTTCTGGCCACCTTCTCCAACAGCAGCCTTCCTTCAAAGTTGCCATGTGCTGATTCCATTGCCACATCTAGGCAGTTGCAAAGATCACTGGCCCAGATCCGTCAAGTGGCCCTATTTTCTAGGGACAGTCCAGGATTTACAGAAGCCGTCCCAGTTTCTGATTTGTTCTTGGAATGCCCTCCTTTTCCTTAAAGGTAAAGGTACCCCTGACCGTTAGGTCCAGTCACAGACGACTCTGGGGTTGCGGCGCTCATCTTGCTTTATTGGCCGAGGGAGCCGGCGTACAGCTTCCAGGTCATGTGGCCAGCATGATTAAGCTGCTTCTGGCGAATCAGAGCAGCGCATGGAAACGCCGTTTACCTTCCCGCCAGAGCGGTACCTATTTATCTCCTTGCACTTTGACATGCTTTCGAACTGCTAGGTGGGCAGGAGCAGGGACCGAGCAATGGGAGCTCACCCCATCGCGGGGATTTGAACCGCCGACCTTCTGATCGGCAAGCCCTAGGCTCTGTGGTTTAGACCACAGCACCACCCACGTCCCCCCTGCTTTTCCTTAGGATATCCCTATTTTCACCAGAGAAATGTTGGAGGGTATGGCGTTATGTGACCCCTGGAGTCATCTGAGGGCAGCCCTGTATAAGGAAGTTTTTTAATGTTTAATGTTTTATTATCCTTTTATATATGTTGTAAACCACCCAGAGTGGCTGGGGCAACCTCGTCAGATGGGTGGGGTATAAATAGTAAAATTAAAGTAATATTATTATGGAATAGAACATCCATGTTTTTCATCATAGAAATGTTGAAGGTTATGCTGGCCAATTAATAGGCAAAAGTCCAATCTATTCTGGAAATTTTACACAAAACATTGCAAAGAGCAGATTACGTCGTCTCCTCAATTTCATCACATTGGTCTCCTTAAAATCATGAAATGACTTTGCAGTCATGTAGAGCAATACTATGAATGACCAATCTGAAGTGAGGCCCAATGAGTGCTTGTTGTTGTTGTTTAGTCGTTTAGTCATGTCCGCCTCTTCGTGACCCCATGGACCAGAGCACGCCAGGCACCACTGTCTTCCACTGCCTCCCGCAGTTTGGTCAGACTCATGTTTGTAGCTTCGAGAACACTGTCCAACCATCTCGTCCTCTGTCGTCCCCTTCTCCTTGTGCCCTCCATCTTTCCCACCATCAGGGTCTTTTCCAGGGAGTCTTCTCTTCTCATGAGGTGGCCAAAGTCTTGGAGCCTCAGCTTCATGCTCTGTCCTTCCAGTGAGCACTCAGGGCTGATTTCCTTCAGAATGGAGAGGTTTGATCTTGTTGCAGAACCATGGGACTCTCAAGAGTCTCCTCCAGCAATGAGTGCTACCTACTCCTTAAATGTGCCTAAAATAGCAGCCTTAAATATTAATATCATTAGTTATTACAGTTGCTTCAAACAGCTTCTCTAGCAAGATTGGGGAAAAGGAAATCTAAATGTTTGTTTGTGGAATATATCAGTGGTAAAGTTTAGCAATGTATTTTGCATTTCATAGAAGTGTGGTTAAAATCAGTTAATTATTAACCTCTTCCATACTTGTGGTTGCTGATTTCATGATTCCTGTTTTCTGAGTAACATACTGTAGATGTTTTTGAAGTATTGCATACTTGGGTGATTTCATCCTACTGTTCTGATGTCTAAATACTGCATTACCTCACTGGATTCCTCCAACTGTATGTGACGATCTGCCTACCAATTTTCACCCCACACCAACCACAGAATCGCAAGGAGGAATATTTTATTAAGTAGCTTCCTCTTTTCAACATAGCACCAAAGGCCAGAGAAATTGCCTTGGCACATCTCAAGCTATTTCCAGCTAGGGATGGAGGAGGAATTTGGTTCACTTCACGTTAATGCAAATCAACTTAATCTGCACTTCCCAAAACAATAATAAAACTGGAACACAGCCATCCTTCAAAATATGCACTTATCCAAAGTTTATGATGCAGTTCTTCAATAAAAAAAATGTGTTCAAAAACGCATATATTGAGGTAAAGTATTCCTTAAAAAATGCATATCCTAGTAAAGCAATATACAAAAATATTGGGCAAATTGCTTGCAAAAATGCTACTAGGGAGTTGCATACACCACCCAAAGACCTGATTCTTCCACCTTAAATCAGACCCCAGTTATACATGAAGCAAGGCTTTGATTTCTTTCTTTCAGAAAGAACAGAGCGTGACTGAAAGCAAGAGATGGATTTCATATTTTGCTTTCCATCATTAGCAATGCCACTGCCACCAGGTATTTAAAAAATGCAAAGCACAGGCCCATGAAAGGCATTTGCTTCTGGGAAAATTAAAATGACCTGTGGCTGGGGGAATACTTTGCTCAGCCACTTTGCACACAAAATAAAAATAGATATCAAAAATAAAATGGGAGGAGGAGGCAGGAGATCCAGGATCCAGGGTAACAGGCCCGGGGCCCCTAGGCTACCCGCTAACAACACTAACATTTGCACATGGAAGTGAACCAGCATGAACTGGAGGATGGTTGTCTGCTTGCAACTGCATGGAGAGTTCAAGATAGAAAAAACTGCAGCCAGATTCAGTTACTGTGAAGGGAAATGCATTCTGTAGCCATCCAGACACATACTATGCCTTGGCATGAGCACATGGTCATGTGGGCGCCTGGAGAGCAGGATACAACGCCTGCGCTCCTCACAGGGCATTTTGCTGCTGTGTCACACCGAACGAAGCCATGCTTTGATCTAGTGCATTGTGTGAAATCAAAGCTCATGGTTTAGTTCTCGCCGGACTAATCACACTCTGTAACCACACCTTGCCCTATAGGTTACAGCTCATTCTGCCTGGAATAGCTGAACCACGAACCAAACCATAGCCTGGTTCAGAACAGTGCGGCAGCAAAAGAGCTGAGGGGGAGTCAAGCAGATGTGATCTCTGCTCTTGGGGGCTACACCTTTGTGCTAAGCCATGGCCTGCTGGTGCATGATGCGCAAAGTAGGCACCCGCCCTGTAAACTAATATACCTCTCCATCTTGGCCTAGATGAGATCAAACATTTATGATTTATCATTTATGATGGGGCCAGCATGTGGCCCTCTAGGTATTGTTGAACTGCAGTTTCCATCAGGTCCAGTCATAGGAGCCAACTTCTGGGGGCTGAGGCCCCTTCGTCCTCCCCAATAATATATTTGAGGGGGCAGCACCCCAAAGTTGCTGGGCATTGCCATTCAAATGGTGTGTGCGCACTGCACTATTCAAGCTGGTCCCCCTGAGTCAGGAATGGCTGGAGTTGTATGTAGGCCACAACATTTGGTGGAAGACACAGGTTTCCCACAACTGATCTAAAATGTCCATCTACTGAAAACAGTGGGAGCCTATTAATTAATTATTATTCACTTTCATGCCCACCTTAAAATATTGCTGCACTTGATTGTGTTATCACATTTAACAACTCTCTTTTCTGACTGCATTCTTCTCTGATTCATTTGCATGTATATTTTCCAGTTAACTAGAAAACCTCAAAGAAAGTCAAGTGTCCTGGATGTGATTTGACAGGCCACAAAGTCAAATAAACTGAGAAGGGGGAGGAGTCAGTAGGTACATGAGATATTGGTATGTGAATCTCTGAGTGGTGAGAGACTTCAGGGGTGCCAGCACTGACCCAGCCTTCAGTTTCCTTGAAATCAAGGTCACTGGAGACTCTGGTGACTTATGATTGATGGTTTAATTTACACACATCTACATCCTGAGCATCAGATGGCAGGGCTTACAGTGTTAACAGGCCAATGTACTGTATCTTGGTTCCTCATTAGGTTTCCAGAGAGGCCCCCTCAAAGCCATGGGTTTGGTTTCTGCCCAGAGAGCAAGAGAAGTCTCTGCTGAGCCCCTGACCCATTGCTCTCCTGCCCCCTAAAAGGGCGTCGCCTCTAGCCAGGTGGGGTGGAGTAGGGAGACTCATCCCCTCCGTCTGGAGGGAAATAGTTGGAAAATCACACGGGTTAAGTAAGAACGTTGTGTACTATATCAGTTTTACTTCTGACTGTTCTGCGGCTGAGAGGCCCTACCTGCCTGAGGAGGGGGAAAGGGGTGAGATCTTGCTAGCTGCTTTAAGTACCAAGCAATGCTTTCCTGGATGAAACCGGTGTTCTAGCTCCATAGTTCCTAGGTCCAATTTTGGTACTGAAACTGCCTTGGGCACATAGCTGTCAACCGTCCCTTATTTGGCAGGAAACTCCCTTATCCCAGCTCCGTGTCCCGCTGCTGTCCCTTATTGATGATGTCCCTTAAATTTCCCGGGTTTCAAAGGAAGCAGCTCCTCTCCCTCCCTCCCTGCCAGCCAGGGAGGAGGGAGGCTCCAACTGCGTTGCTTGACTGCGTTGCTCACCCAATAAGGAGTCTAAGAACGACTGGGGGGGTAGAGCTTCCATGCCTTGTGCCAATCGAATCGGCCGTGTTGCCTGGGGACTCGCCTTTGCTCAGTGCTTCCCAGCGGTGGTTTTCCTTGCTGCATCCCCTTTGCCGGGTTGCTGCGCTGTGGGAACCACCGCTTGAGGCTTCATTTGGCTGCTGGCTGGGCTTTCTGCCTTTGGCTTGGAGGAGCTCAGAAGGTGAACATACCTGTGCCCGGAAAATCCCTTATTTTGGCTGCTGATCCCTTATTTTCGAGGCTGCTGGTCTCTTATTTTCAAATCTGTAAGTTGACAGATATGCTTGGGCATCCTGTATGATGGCCTTTGTCAGAAGAGAGACTGGGGGAGTATTTTAGAATGTGTGCAAGTTTAGATTGTTTATCTTTTATTCTAATTGTCTCTCTTTTTAAGTTGCTTTGAGTTTCACCTTTACCCCCAAAAAGTAGCTAATAAATAAAATTATTATTATTATTATTATTATTATTATTATTATTATTATTAATAGTGTCAGCCTGAAATCTGTTTTTAGGCTGAAAAGTCAAACCAAAACAGACCTGACAGTGACAAGCAGAAACTTGGGCAGAGATCACCAGCTGCATCTGCTGCCTAGCTAGCTTTTGAATCATGACAGTTATCACAGCCCAAAATTAGCATAGGACTCTTTGTTCTTATCCTGCCAGAAGATTGCGCTGAAAGGATCTGGCTATCCACTTCTCATTGCAAAGCCTCATAAAGTTTATATTGATCAGTTTGTTCCTGTGATGAAATTCCATAAAATAATTACTACCTCTTTCCTGGTATCTACCGGTAATTAGACACAACTGAGCTAAGGATTAAGACACATGTTCTGCCTGGCTGTAGGAAAGTAAACAGTAAACAGGAAATATGAAGCAACTCCTGAATGGATCCCTAAGTGCTCGTCCTTTACTTTAATAGCATGTGTACAACCTTCTCTTGCTTCCTATCAAGATGATCAGTCAGCCATGGTCAGTATGCAATTTCCCCCCTCCTAACTTTTTTCATGGATCTCCCCCCATTGGTCAGAATTAAAGAAAGCCAAACCCATTCACACATATGGAAGGAAGCAAGGGGGAACTTTGCTAATATGGTATCCTGAGTGAGAAAAAAATTGGGGCCGTGTGCGCGCACACTCACTCACACACACACATTGTAGTGGCTCCAGTGGGGCTGGAGAAGTACAAAGTTGTCTACTTGGAGGTGGTACTGTAGTGGCACGGAGGAGAGCTGCCTACCCAGTCCAGCCACCTGGGGCACACAAGGAGATTCCAAGGGGCCCCTCCAGCCCTGATGTGCCCAGGGCACACAAACTGGGGTCAGGGAAGGGCCCTCCTGGCTGCACCTCACAAATCCTCTGCAGTGGGGGCCTGGCACTTGCCTCCAATGCTCAGTGGAGGAGGAAGGGGGTGCTGTGGGGCGGGTTGCCCCAGGTGTCACCACTGAGGGGGGTGACAAAATGCCAGGCAGCACTCATTCTGGGGCCTGCAGCGCGCCCAAGCCATGTGTCTCTCCGCCCGCTGCCTCACCCTCAGCTGTAGGGTGGCTGAGTGGGAGGAGGCAGGCAGACTCCTCGGAGGCCCCATGGAGTGTCCTTCCCCGGCTCTTCCTGCCCCACAGGCGGCTGGCCCTGCCCCTGGGCACAGGACACCCAATTGGCTTGCTCCGCTGCTGCCCATGCCATCCCTTCACCTCTGGAAGCACCCCCAGGATTGGGATCTCCCTGGTGGCTGCAGCTCCCTCAAGTGGTACCTGAGCCTGGTCCAGGAAAACGAGTCTCCTGGCTGTAGCAGAGACCCTGAGAGAGGAGGAGGAGGAGGAGGAGGAGGAGGAAGAAGAAGCAGTGACCGGAACAGCTGCACCACCTCTGACCATGAGGTGCCTCGTCGTCCGTAGGTAGGCCTCGGGGTGCTCCCTTAGCTTGGCGCCCTGTGCAGGTGTGTACCAGCCGCACCACTCTAATTCCAGCACCAGTGAGGAAGGAAGGAAGGAAGGAAGGAAGGAAGGAAGGAAGGAAGGAAGGAAGGAAGGAAGGAAGGAAGGAAGGAAAGAAAGAAAGAGAGAAAGAGAGAGAGAAGGAGGGAGAGAGGGAAAGAGCAAGCAAGCTTGGCACCAATGCACACTTTGTTTGCTTTTCCCTTTGTTGGGTGTATGGATTTTTTTTAAAGAGTGTGGGTGGGGCCACATGATTAGTTATTTGATGGGACTGTGAAATATAGAAAGATGATGTCTACTGAATGATTTGCAAGGTGGGAGGAGGAATTATCAAATGAGAACCTGGTTGCTTATTACCCTTATTGAAAGCAGCCATGTGCAAGTAAAGCTCAAGCAGGACTGCTCAGGTGTTACTCTAAATTTATGTTGGGGGGGTGACATTTGTGCCTGCTGCCCCCTTCACTGGCCCTGTTCTGCGTGTACAGCAGAATGAAGTAGGAAACATGAAAGGTACTGTGGACCGTGCCTGCAGCTCACAGGGTTTCTTGCAAGTTCGAAAAGCAAAGCAAAACAGCTCACACTTCAAGGAGAAAGATTTTCCTTTAAGCTACTTCTTGCTCTGCTAGCTTTCTGCTTGCATGTTCTTTGCTTAGTGTGAGAGAAAATTAAAAACCCTGATTCCCACTTATGACCTGAAGCAATCTTAGGGCTGCATCCTAAATGTTCCAAGGCTGATGCTGATTTTCCTAGCTTGTCAGAATATATCAACCTAATTCTTGGCTACAAAGCAAATCTTAATATATAATACTCCCTTCTCTCTTCTTTCTACTCTTTCTTCCTTTATTATTTTTTACAGAAAATAGAAATGGTGAGGAAAAAGAAAAGCTGCTGTCAAAAATGCTTTTGTTTTCATGATGCGAAGAAATCCTGGGGAAATCCACCACAGAAGACTTCTCTAGTGCTGTTTGTGACATCTTCATTCAAGCATAACATGTTTTTATTCCCTCCAGAACAACTCTTTGAAAAATGGCTTTTAGTAAGACTCTTGAGCGCCATTACCCACATCTTCTCCTCCCGCTGGTAATGTTTAGAAAAAGGAATGCATGCTGAGACACCCTCATGTTCCGTGTATCCCCGTCCCTCTGAAGGATTTGGATAAACTGTGAAGCAGGTTCTGGTCTAACTCTCCTTTTCTACCTCCTTTTATCTGGTAATTGCTGCCACCGTTTCTTTCTGGAGGAAACACCTGGGAAGTGTACTGGGTTACTTTCCTTGGTCTCCCCTTTGGTCTTGTCTCACAGCCTTGTTGCACAAGCAGATGGCTAAGCCTGAAGGCACAGAAGCTCCTGAGTTTGCCATATTCGCAGTCAGAGCAGATCTCCGAATGGAGAGCATTTAGGATTCAGGCTATACAGTAACAAAAGAGGAAGTGGTTCAGCAGGACAAATGGAAACAAAAAAGATCCACTTTGACCTTAATGCAGTGAAGCTGATCCATTAGGGCAGGCTTCCTCAAACTCAGCCCCCCAGATGTTTTGAGACTACAGTTCCCATCATCCCTGACCACTGGTCCTGCTAGCTAGGGATCATGGGAGTTGTAGGCCAAAAACATCCAGAGGGCCAAGTTTGAGGAAGCCTGGGTTAGGGCAAGTGCGGCACTGCCCATCAACTATCCCTCCTTAGTCTTGGCTTTTCCTTTATAGAATGCAGTAGCAAGAAAGATGAGGGCAAAAGGAGAATTTGTTGGCTCTGCCTGCCATTGGCTCTAGCACCACCTATTGTTGGGCTCCCACTGGGCATTATCCACTACTGATTTTATAGGGATGAGGGTGATGCTGTGGTCTAAACCACTGAGCCTCTTGGGTTTGCTGATTGGAAGGCTGGCGGTTTGAATCCCGGCAACCGAGTGAGCTCCCGTTGCTCTGTCCCAGCTCCTGCCAACCTAGCAGTTCGAAAGCATGCCAGTGCATGTAGAAAAATAGGTACTGCTGTAGTGGGAAGGTAAATGGCGTTTCCGTGCACTCTGGCACTCGTCACGGTCCTTCGTGCGCCAGTAGTGGTTTAGTCATGCTGGCCACATGACCCGGAAAACTGTCTGTGGACAAATGTCGGCTCCCTAGGCCTGAAAGCGAGATGAGTGCCGCAATCCCATAGTCGCCTTTGACTGGACTTAACCATACTGATTTTATTATATTTGGAAAAATGCAAGCCGGTCTAAACTCATTGGTATTTATGAGGGACAATAAATTGGAAATGGACTTAGTCCTACTTAATAGACATACCATTGGTACGCTAACCATGATAGACTTACGCCCTGCTGATTTCAACAGGTCTGATCCAACTCAACTTAAATTTTGTAGTGTAAATATGTCCTAATAGTTTGCCTCGCAGGCCGGCCACCAGAGAGTCACTGAATTATATGATGCAGTACTTAAAAGAAGAAGTGTGCATGTCAAGCAATGTAAAGATGCAAATATGGAGCAAAAGAAGCAAGACACTAAAACCAGAAAGTTTTCTGCTGTAAAGTGAACAAGCAAAGCAGAGCACAGAACTTGCTGTTGTGTGCCTGAAGAATCTTTGCTTATGTTGTGGAAGAAGGCCAGCACACATGATAAATGACTTTATCTTGTTTAAAGATTTATTGCAGGCTACCCTAGCATTACATGCCCATAACTTTATTATATCTAATTGTGCAGCTTGTGATTTTATTTCCTGTAAGCATATGTAGAGATAGATAATATATCCTAACTGAGTTTCCTTTGGTTCCTAATTCAAGAAAAGGGACAGAGAACTGTTTGCTATCAAGAACAGTTAAGTCCCTGGGAGTCTGACTAGGAAAAAAAGACAATAAACTGTTGAATTTAACTGAATATGTACTGTGTGTTGTGCACAACACAGAACATTGTTGACTCTGAACCAGACATACAGAATGCTAAATTCAATATTCAATGGGATCATTGAGAAACTCAGTCTTTGTGAGTCCCGATATCTGCAACTGCCCTGATCTGAAACTCCTGACCTAGACCAATGTGTAGATCGGAACTTAGCCCACAATCCTAAACACAGTCACCTGGAAGTAAGTCTCATTCAACTACCTTCTACATGCCTCTCAAGGCAATTTACATATGTACCATAAAAATAACTAAAATGTTTTTAAAGTGTTTTTTTTTTAATGTGGCTGATGATTGATTTGATTTCCTTCACCATACAGGCTGTGGTTCCCTCTTTCTTCTCTGATTCAGGCAAAGAGTGAGGATCACTTGAGGACTCGGAGGGGGGAATGAGCCCTGATGAGATGGGAGACCCAGAGGCTACCCCCTCCCAGCCTATGGCGAGTGAGCAGCGCCCAGAGGCTGTGACAGAGCAAGAGGAGGAAGAGGAGGTGCACCTGGCGATGTCTTCCAGAGGGAGGAGGTTCCTTAAGAGATCCCTGAAGAGAAGAGAAGAGAGAACCCCACCCCAAGAGAAGTGCCTGTCTTAAGGCCAGGAATTCCCGCAGAGAGGGGTCTCTCATGAGTAATTGAGCAATCCCCAGTTCTGCTTTAAAGTTTGATGAGTAGGTGGAGAAACTTGTTGGAACAACTCGGTGTCTTCCATGCATTCCTGGAGTCTTGCTACTACTCGTGAACTCTTGAACCTTGGTCTTTGTTCTTGGTCCAGATTTATTGGTGTTACTCTTCTGCCTTGTAAGAGCACTATCCCTAGAATTTTCATTTACTTTGCCACTGAGTTTTTGAACAGTTAAACTGCTGTCATAAAAGTTTACTACTTTACTTTGAAGTAAGCATCTCTGTGATCTGGGCTTTGAAGATAAGATTCACACAAATTACAGTCAAGAATGTTGTTGTTGTTGTTGTTTAGTCATTTAGTCGTGTCCGACTCTTTGTGACCCCCTGGACCAGAGCACGCCAGGCACTTCTGTCTTCCACTGCCTCCCGCGGTTTGGTCCAACTCATGCTGGTAGCTTTGAGAACACTATCCAACCATCTCATCCTCTGTCGTCCCCTTCTCCTTGTGCCCTCCATCTTTCCCAACATCAGGGTCTTTTCCAGGGAGTCTTCTCTTCTCATGAGGTGGCCAAAGTATTGGGGCCTCAGCTTCAGGATCTGTCCTTCCAGTGAGCACTCAGGGCTGATTTCCTTCAGAATGGATAGGTTTGATCTTCTTGCAGTCCATGGGACTCTCAAGAGTCTCCTCCAGCACCATAATTCAAAAGCATCAATTCTTCGGCGATCAGCCTTCTTTATGCTCCCGCTTTCACTTCCATACATCACTACTGGGAAAACCATAGCTTTAATTATACGGACCTTTGTTGGCAAGGAGATGTCTCTGCTTTTTAAGATGCTGTCCAGGTTTGCCAACGCCTTTCTCCCAAGGAGCAGGCGTCTTTTAATTTTGTGGGTGCTATCACCATCTGCAGTGATCATAGAGCCCAAGAAAGTAAAATATCTCACTGCCTCCATTTCTTCCCCTTCTATTTGCCAGGAGGTGATGGGACCAGTGGCCATGATCTTTGTTTTTTTGATGTTGAGCTTCAGACCATATTTTGCACTCTCCTCTTTCACCCTCAATAAAAGGTTATTTAATTCCTCCTCACTTTCTGCCATCAAGGTTGTGTCATCTGCGTATCTGAGGTGTTGATATTTCTTCCGGCGATCTTAATTCCAGCCCAGCCTTTTGGATGATGAATTCTGCATATAAGTTAAATAAGCAGGGAGACAATATACAGCCTTGCCGTACTCCTTTCCCAATTTTGAACCAATCAGTTGTTCCTTATCCAGTTCTAACTGTAGCTTCTTGTCCCACATAGAGATTTCTCAGCAGACAGATGAGGTGATCAGGCACTCCCATTTCTTTAAGAACTTGCCATAATTTGCTGTGGTCAACACAGTCAAAGGCTTTTGCATCAGAAGCAGATGTCTTTCTGGAACTCTCTAGCTTTCTCCATAATCCAGCGCATGTTTGCAATTTGGTCTCTGATTCCTATGCCCCTTCGAAATCCAGGTTGCACTTCTGGGAATTCTCGGTCCACGTACTGCTTGAGCCTACCTTGTAGAATTTTACAGTCAAGAATAGGTGGGTCCTAATATATCAAGTGTCCAAGGCCACAATAAAGAGGTGCATCTTCCGCATAGGACAAAAAATACACAATGAAAGTTGCAGACACACCGCTGTGGGGAAGAAACTCCATAACTTAGACACTGCCATAAGATTGCCACCCACAACATCTACAGAGAATTCCCCCACCCCAACTTAACCTACAGCATTCTGCATGTCCCCACACCCAGTTCCCATCATTTGCTGTGGCTGCTGCTGAAGCATCCCGAGACCATATTCCATAGAAGCTCCTACCTAGGAGAAAGCCGCCCACAGAACTTCACTTTGGGGGCAACACAGAAATGTTCATGAATTCATCCATGCATGCCACAAAAGAACCCTATTGCATTCATGACAGATGCAGTAAGAATAATGAAATAAATTCATAGAATTGTAGAGCTGGAAGGGACCAGAAGTTGTTCCCAAAATTGATATGCCTCACCTGCTCTACTTTTAAAGATGCAGAACAGGATCCATTGTTCATAGAATCACAGAACTGAAGAGTTGGAAGGGACATCGAGGATAATCTAGTCCAACCGCCCGCAAAGCAAGAATCTCAAAGCATCCATTACAGATGGCCAACCAACTTCTGCTTCAAAACCTCCCATGAGGAGAGTCCACAACCTGCTGAGGGAGTCTGTTCCACTGTCAAACAACTCCTACTGTCAGAAAGTTCTTCCCAATGCTTAATGGGTAATGTCTTTCTTGTAGCTTGAATCCACTAGTTTGAGGAGAAAACAAGCTTGTTCCATTTTCCATGTGACAGCCCTTTAGGTACTTGAATATGACCATAGTATCTCCTCTGTCTCCTCCTTTCCATACTGAACTCCCTCAACTGTTTCTCATAAGGCTTGGTTTCCAGATCCTTGATCATCTTGGTCGCCCTCCTCTGCACACATTCCAGCTTGTCAATATCCTTCTTCAGTTGTGGTGCCCATAACTGGACACAGTATTCCAGGTGGGTCTGACCAAGGCAGAATAGAATGGTACCATGACTTCCCTTGTTCTGGACACTATACTTCTGTTGATGCTAGAATAACATTAGCTTTTTTTTGCTGCTACATCTCACTGTTGAGTCATGTTAAGCTTGCGGTCTACTAAGACGCCTAGATTCTTCTCACATGTACTACTGGCAAGCCAGGTGTCCCCCATCTTATATTTGTAAAGCTGGTTCTTCCTGTCAAAGTGTAAAAACTTACTTGTCACTATTGAAATTTTATTTTGTTAGTTTGGGCACAGTTCTCCAATCTGTTAAGGCAGTGGTTTTCCAGCTTTTTGAGTCCATGGCTCCCTTGACCAACCACATTCTTTCTGTGGCTCCACTGGGGGACCCACTTAAACTAGGGGTTTCATTACAGGATGCACAAAAGTGGGGATTCTCCCGTTTCCCCTCACCCCTGCCCTGCCCTGCCCCGTCCCACCCCACTCCTTTTCGATGCCGTTTTTGGCGTGTGTGTAAGTGGGAACACACATGCTGACAGGAACCCAAGCAATGCAGGCACCAGGTCAGGGATGGAAACAACCATCTCCCCCCAAAATGGCGCACACAAGCCACTTCTCCCTCCCTCATTGGAGAGATCTCAGCCTGCATCCCTCTTCCCACAGCAGCGACCCCTTCACACCCAGCACAGGCTCTCTGAGGTGCAGATTTACTCCCAAGTAAAAGCTTTTTTTCTCCATTATGCTGCCTCAAGCAGCAGATCAGAGGGGCACCATTAACACTCCCTCCCCCCAGCAGTCACTATCAGCTGGCCTGACCCAGCCAAAGCAGCCAAACAGCAGCAGATCAAAAAGGCAGAAAGCCTCTGAGAAGCAAGAAGACACTGAAACTTGCTGGCTTACCTACACATTAACACCAGACAAGGGCAATCTCTAGTTAGGGACACCAGCAGAGGCATACTTTCCCCTTCTACGGGACATGCTTGTGCTCTACCTGACTCTGAGCTTGTGGAAGGAGCACCAGAAATGGAGAGTAGGGGGAGGGGAGAGACTAGGAACCTGGGACTGGGAGGCAGTGAGGAAGAGGAGGACTCTAGCAAGCAAGACCACTGCAAGGGAAAGACACAGGCTCCTCTGAACGTTCCTTGGAGAGAAAGGGAGAGAGATAATAATGTAGGAATATATGGGCTGCAAGTTAATGAAAGGATGCCTCTGACCCCGGGGCTCCCTTGGATGCTCCTCAAGTCTCCCCAGGGCGCCGCGGCACACTGGTTGACAACCAATATGTTAAGGCTATCTTGAATTCAGACTCTGAGAACGGCGATGCAAAATCAGTCAACTGGGACGGCTTTCAACTTTCTCCCTGCAGAAGTATTAAAGAAACTGGAACTAAACTGAAGCAACTATTAAAGTGTTAAAAGATCTGCAAGCTCCATTATTTTATTTTGTGCTACTTATTGGTGTTGCAAGTCCCCCATATTATGACGGAAAGATGATGAAAGAACAGCATATCTCCTATTCTGTCTTTGCAAATTTAGCAGCACTTAAAAGGATAAAGTAACATTTTGTAAACTCTTGAACACATCCCTGAAGAAACTCACGGGCAGCCTGGTTCTATATGTGTTTACTCAGAAGTAAGCCTTACTGAGTTCAGTAGGGACATACTGCCAAGTAACTGCATATCAAATTTTAAACATAGCTTTTTTTTAATCTGATGAAATATCAGTTTTACTTTAACTTATTTATAGTAAGAAGATATAGTTTTATTTATTCATATTTATATGACTGTAGACACACATTCTCATTCATACATTCATATTTACATATAATATATTAACCATTCTTACCTTATAAGGCCAGGAACAGAATACATAAGTAACTCTTCAGAAATGAAATATGCCTGGGAAGCTCTCAACTGCTATAATTCTGATCACATGAGTGTTGCTAATAGCATTTGAGAAAAGAAAATGTGTCCTATTGCTCCTCTTTCCTCCTTTCTGGCTTTCAGAAGGCTTTTTGGCAATTATTTTCCAATTCCCCTACTAGGCATAACAGCCATCATTCACTCATACCTTCCTATTAAGGCTCTAGCAGCTTTAAGGAATGTTCAGCTACCTTCAGAAACCCTTTCCACAATCAATAAACACTACTGAAGAATCACACCCTCATTTAGGTTGCAGGCTCAGAAATATTAAAAAATTCCTTAAACTTCACCATCCACACCACACACTGAAATTGTGGAGAGAAATTTTTGACAAACATTCTGAATTTTGGGACCTAGACTGCTAAAATGTTTTGTGAAAATCCTCATGGTTTTGGTCAACTCAGCTTCACCATCTTTAGCTTAACCTTGGGATCCATTTATTTCAATAAGTTTAAAACTATTTGATTTCTGAGTTGCAGTTCACTGTATGACAGTATCCCCAGGGTCTTGGAGGCTAAATTAGAAATGATAATAAACTGGCAGTGAGCCACAGTGCAGTCCACAAAGGCGGCACAAAAGATGGGAAGATAATGGCAATGGTGCTCTGCAGAACTTTTATCTGCCCCATACATTTAGATTTGAAGGGGGCCGGCCCAAAGCATTTTGGCACAAGGTGAACCACAAAATGGCGGCAGGGGGGCTGCCAGAGAAGGAGAGGTGAGTGAAGATCTATGTTGGGAACAAGGCAGAGAATCAAATCAACCTTCCATGAGGCACTGGGGAAGGGGAAGGAGTCCAGTCTGAATCACGTTGGTCAGGTGAAGACTCCAAGAAACACCAGGGGGCAGCCTTCGTCATTTCCTTCCTAGGGGTGGTTGGAGACCAGCTGCCCCATCCAGAAAGTGGCAGATGCAACTACCTAGGAATGTGCCACAGACGTCATTGCATTCGCCAGGGACCAGATATGCTACCCCTGTTGATCCTGCCGCCTAAGGTGGTTTGGTTGCCTCACCTTGCCTCTTGGGTGGGCCTGCCCTAGATTTGACAACGGTCTTGCAATTTTTATTTAGTGCTCCACTGAAAAATATGCTTTCAGAGTCTTCAAATGCTGTTCATATTTGAAGTAAGAAGTATTTATATTAGCATGAGAAATATGGCCCCTTCAAGCTCAGGAGCATAGATGGCACTTTCAGCCTGCAAAACATTTTGGACTAGCAAACAAGACATGAAGGATTAAAGTTCGATAACGCAGGGCATGTCTGAAAAGGGAATGACTGTACCACTCATTTGGCCTCAATCCAATAAATACTAGAGCTCCTGGCTTAAATGGGCACTCAAAGTAAGTAGCATATTTACTGGAACAGGAATACAAGGCCTTACCATTAAACCAGCCATTCAGCAACGCTGTACCACGAATGTTGCCACTATGCTTTCTGCCAACTCTCCATATCATCCTCTAGAACTACCTGCTGTTTGGGAATCGTTCTTGCCTCTCCCTATTTATTTTTGCGCAGAGACTATAATCAGAACCTGCATGGCTGAAACAATAATTTAATTGATGTGTTCATTATACCTACACCCCATTCCTCCTTCAAAGAACCTCGCAGCAGTTCCTGCAAGCCTTAACAGATGTCAGGCCCTGGTGGAGGCCTTGACAAATGTGTGGCGGAGAGGTTTGACCCAGGAGATGGGGCAGCGATTATGGGGTTTTCTGCCACCCACAAGGCAGGAGCCGGGATGTGGGGAGGGGAGGAATGGCCACAGCTGCCACAGCTGGAGTTGGATATGCAGGATGCATTGGAGGAAGAGGCTGTTCAAGGAAGGCACAGGCCGGTTGAATCCTTGCCAGCCTGTGTCCTAGAACCAGGAGGGGCTTGGAGAGGGAAGAGAAGTGATGGCTTCCATGGAAGAGAAGCCTCAGGTTGCACACGAACACCCCATCAGAGGAAGGTGATATGAGTAAAGAAACTGCTCCTTTCCCCTTATGGGGTACCAAGAGCCCATATAGTCCTTCTGCAGGTTCTCTATCGGTAGGTGAAAATAACAGAGACCAACCAGAGAATATTGAGAAGCAAAGCAGCTAGTAAGCCTGATCTTTATTAACTGTTGCAACAGGGTGCTCCCCTCACCGCAGGAGAGAGGAGGAGGACCTAGAACAAAGGTGTGCCCGCCCTTATACAGACATTTTAAATTGCCCACCCTGGAGTCCAAGACCACCCCCAGAAACATCATACCTACATCACAGAAGGGGTGTAGCCCAAGACCACCCCCCAGATACGCCATACCTTCATCACAGAAAAGGCGGTCTACAGGAGAAATCTGAGTGTGTTGTTTTTACCCTGCCTGCCAGGTTACCTGTTAATGGCCACTTGGCTGGATTACCTGGGGAGAATGTCCATTCTTTTGTAATGATAATACTTAATTCCTGAGCCAGGTCACAGGCTCACCCTAGTCACACCTTAAATGTGCCCTTAAGGCAGGATTTGTGAGGGCAGAGACAATGGGGAGGTTTCTGCATTTCCTTCGACCTTGTAGAGAAATATTTGAGGTGACTGAAAGAGTCAAAATGGCTTTAGGACTTTTCCTATGGCTTTCAGACATGTGGTTTATATATTTATATATGTGTTTGCTTGGTACATTTATGAACATTTATTATATATATATATCTAAGACCTAACAATTCTTATCACAAAGGTAAATATGCTTGCTGCGGTGGAAGGTCGCAGTCCCTCTGATGCTGCAGAGCAAGACCTGGGAGCAGCTGCCTAGAGGCTGGGAGAGTCTTGCATGTGTGTCCAGGGCACCGCGGGAGTTGCTGTGAGGGCAGGCGTTTGTCAATAAAGAATTAACTGTCAGGCGTGTGTCTTCCTTGGCTGTGTGTGTGTGTGTGTGCCTAGGACAATGTATTATGGTTATATATATATATATATGACTTTTTGTAATACATTAGAATAAAATAGCAAACTAGTCTAAACAAAAACAAAGAATCAAGAGAGAAAGAGAAAAGAGAAGAATGATATAAAGTCCTCCCTCACAGGTAGATCTTCGTTTGTCTCACACAGAGAAAGGTGAGCCCTCCCAGCCCTCACCTGAGAGCCTTCCTTTCTCCTCCCACCTGGGAGTTCTTCCCTTCCCTGCCTCTCACACAAGGTCCTTCATCACCTTCATCTGCATGTTAACCAGGCCTTAAGCCTGGGTTGGTGATCACACACAATACAAAAAACCAGGATGAAAAAGCAAAAGAGAAAGAGAAAGAAACAATAGGGACACAGAGACAGAAGGGGGGAGAGAAAGCAAAGGAAGCTGAAGGGGTTAAGCATTAACAAAATTCCCAAAAGAGGTACTTCCTATTTTCCATTGGGTTTATGCCATTGGAACCATTGGTCAAAACGAACGTCTGTCTACTCCACTTCTGTCAGACACATTTCCTCTAAGTTAAAGCATCTCACAGTCATTCATTTCAGTTCCTGATGTGAAAATAAAAAGTTCAATGTCCATAATGCCTAATGCCTAATTATAATTTCCTTTAATAAAATCATTTGTGCAGACCTAAACAATTTTCCCTAGGTGGGGGAATTTCTGCCCACTTAATTAATGTACTTACCGTATTTTTCGCCCTATAGGACGCACTTTTCCCCCTCAAAAAATGAAGGAGAAATGTGTGTGCGTCCTATGGGGCGAATGCAGGCTTTCGCTGAAGCCTGGAGAGCGAGAGGGGTCGGTGCGCACAGACCCCTCTAGCTCTCCAGGCTTCGCGGACCACTCCGCAAGCGGGGGGAGCGCTCCCGCTGCTTGCGGAGAGGTGCCTGCATGCGGAAGCCTGGGCGCGCTGAGCTCAGCGCGTCCAGGCTTCGCAGACCTCTCCGCAAGCGGGGGGAGCGCTCCCGCTGCTTGCGGAGAGGTGCCTGCATGCGGAAGCCTGGGCGCGCTGAGCTCAGCGCGTCCAAGCTTCGCGCACCTCTCCGCAAGCGGCGGGAGCCAGCCCTGGGCTCCCCCGGCTTGCAGAGAGCTGCCTGTTTGGGGGCTGGGGTCAGGGGAAGCTCCGGCGGGCCTCCCCCGCCCCAGCCCCGCGCCTGGGGGAAAAATAATTTTTTCCCCTTTATTTCCCCCCCAAAAAACTAGGTGCGCCTTATGGGACGGTGCGTCCTATAGGGCGAAAAATACGAACTTCCAGCCATAGTGGCTAGTGCTCAGTCAATCTGTCCTGCCTTCAAGAGACACAGCTTCGTCAAAATACATCTCTAAAGGACTGCTTTAAGTCCCCTTTACATTAAAAAGTATTGTAAGCCCAAGGGTTACAATACAATCATGGCCATGCAATTCAATCAGAAGTCAGACCCACTGGGGAAGTGTGTGTACATGGAAGATTGCAGTACTGGTCTCCTTTGCATTCCGTGTAACTTAAAAAAACCGATTCGGCTTATTCTGCAAGCAAAGTGACACTTTTTATTAAAAGTTTACATTTGTGGAGAAGATTTTTCCCAAATAGTAACTATATTCATGATTTGCTGATATGTTACTTATCTAAGCAACTGATCCGGTGTCTTTTTAACATGACTTCAGGAAACTGCCACTCAGCACAAAAGAGTTTTATCTGGCAGATGAAAGCAGGACCACCCATCACACTATGTTAATACAGTAATGTCATTGCACTGCAAGTTGCATCCCACACCCAATCTTTTCTTTAAAAAAAAGGATGGCAGAGGAAAATGTAGATAACAGCCAAAGACACTGTGAACAAAATCAAGATCCAAATCGGGTTGTGTTTAAACCAGAAAAATCAAAGGGAGGCAAATCAACGTTTTCCCATAGTACTCAGATAAGGTGCTACACATTATTAAATATTTTTTTCTCCAAAACCAGGGTGGAGTGACATGACCAGTGGCAAACATTTGCTATGCAGCAAAGAAATGCAAAGACCTTTTCACTTTTGGAAAAATGTATGGAAATAAGAGGTCAACAGTTCTGGTAAACGGAACTGTCATACTTGTCTATTGTTTCTCGCACTGCTAGGGCTATCTGTAGAGCAGAATATGTTTAAAATAAATACAATGAAATTATAATTCCAGGCAGTTCTGGAACACACTGAATTGAATGCAGTAGCAGCCAAGAGCAACAGCTATCTAGTGAGGGCTATAGATATTTCTGGTAGGGGCACCTCCCAGTGCCTCAGGTGAGTAGCAAAGGCTGGCATAGATTTCTGCAAGAGCGCTCTGTAAAGACTGGAAACTGAGGCACATCTGATGAGCCATGGAAGTTTATTTTTTGTTCAAGGTTTGTCTCCTACATACCCCAAAGCAACCTACTGTGGTAGTGTTGGACTTTGATTGGGAAGATGAGAGTTCATATCACTATTCAGCCACGATAGAAATTAGGGTGTGTTTCATGGTCCCCCCACATAGTCCCACTTTTGATGGTGAAATGGTCCCCTCATTCCCCTTTATCTGGCATGATAAAAGGGCTAATTTGCTAAGCCACTGCATTTAAAAGAGGCTTTCATTGGGCAGGGATTTGGCTGTCAACAAAACCAATAGGACTGTAAACAGTCAATTAATTTTAATGATATCTGAATTTACCAGCAGGCTATTAGACAGAATGTGCTCATTAACTGTCCCTTCCTGGATGTCACCAGCCCATACCAATTAACTGATCTTTAGGCATTTGTGTGTCTTATGAGGCTTCCACGGTTGCCGAGGCCAAGTGTGGTTCTAAGATCCCACAGATATCACCCATACAAGTTAAGCAGATTAATCTTGACCAAGAAAAAAATTCTTTACAAATTGGGTTTATGCCATTTAGATTGCTTACGGTTGAGAAGCTGGATGTTTTTATGGAGGCGAAGATGGTGGTAAGAGACTTTACAGCTTGATTTTACCACAACCCCCGCCCCTAGAATTTATGGTTTGATTTTCTCCAATATTGTTGAAGACAATCAAATAGGAGGTCAAATAGGAGGTTATGCTTATATCAGTAAAGGTAAGGCTGTTTGGACTTAGAATGCTTTTTAGCTACAATATGTACAAGCTACTAAAACTATATATTTTTTAACAAAAGCTGAAGTAAAAACTGAAAGAGACTAAAAATATATCCCTTTAATTTAACTGACATGGTACCATAAACTTAGCAGACATGGCAGGATCTAAATTTGACATTAATTGTAACATGTACCAATACTAATAGAACAAATTGATTAATGAAATAGAAAAAGACCACAAAATTTGAAGGATCGGTAAATACAGCATTGCTAAACAAAGGGAAAGGAGGACAGACAGAAACCTAAACACAAGATTATTGAGCAAAGGTTTAAAAAGCAGTTATTACTTAACATTTTCATCAGATCACTTAAAATTTCTTTGCATAACGTGAAGTCGTTTCCTCCCATAATGTCCCATTTTAGGGTGACCAAGAACCCAACGTGGGAACAGATGAAAAGATGAGCTGATACAGAAAGGAAGTGGCTTATTCTTAAAGGGGCAGAGAGCACATTTGGCCCCCAACTGGAGACATTTCCAAACTGTGTCTCCGAATGGGTCCTTGTGAATGAATGGCTGCCATGAATATATATGGGGAAATAATGACCTGCTTCACCCGTGGCTGAGAAAATGCAGGCAGCCCTCACTGAAAGGGAACTGCAACCAATGCACATCTCACCCCTGGCAATCTGCAAGCCTTAGCCCCACAAAAAGCCCCACCCACTGTAATAATGAGAAATAAAAACAGGAATTTAGTAGAATTGAAGTCTGACAGACTGCATACTTGACAGCACTTACTTTTTCTTTTTCAGTCCTTGTTCCTTTGCATCCCTTGTTCTTCAGATGAAAGTCTCTCTGCCATTCTTCCCAAGATGTGTCACGCTCTTTTATACATCTCTCCTCAGAGGGTTAAATGACCTTAATTTCCGTGACCTGGTTGGCTGAGCAATGCAATACGCCCACATTCTCTTTCTCCAAGGACAAATCTTTCATTTGAGGTTTTTATCAGAGGTTGGGTGGCCATGTGCCATGGACGCTTTAGCTGAGATTCCTGCATAGCAGGGGGTTGGACTAGATGACCACAGGGTCCTTTCCAAATCTACAGTTCCATGATTTTATGAAATGGAGACAGAAGTCTCTTTGGCTCAGTGTTCCTTGACCCACAAGCACTAGTTTCAAGAGTCACTTCTACTCTCACATTCTTTTCTCCTAGGAGTAGATCACGTATCCTAGAAATATTTTTTCTTGTGTTGCTTGGCATGGATATACGAGGAAGTTGGCTCAGCTGTGAGAAGACAAATTCATTACAGGAGATTGGTTCGTTATTCACCCAACTGGGTAGCACTCTTACATTCTTTACATTTTTAAAGAAAGTAAAACAAGTTGTGTGTATTCTATATGTTCTAGGTAATTTTCCAGTTGATATTATTTTTACCAGGGACTGACTTAATTCTCAGAACATGAACATGAACATTTCCAATTTCAAAAACTGGAAATGCTTAATCTTTCACCTTTATTTCACCTAGAAGCAGTCACATCATCTAAAGGTCATTTTTCTTGGGCCTGAGGTATGAGGACTTGGGAGGTGGCTCAGTAGAGACAAGACAAATCAGTTACTAAAGACTGATTTACTACCCATTTGAATAGCTCTCCTACAGTCATTAAACATTTTTTTAAAGAAAAAACAATATTAATGATATGTTCTGGGCAATTTTCCCATTGATATAAATTTCACCAATTACTGGTTTGATTCTCAAACCATGAACCCATCCCTGCTGAGAACAATGCAATGTTTTGTATTATGCAATTAGAGTGTATAAAGTTTAGACAAATTACAAAGGCAGGCTTTCTTAACTTTATGATGGATGTGCAGGACACCCCACCTCTAAATGTAGAAAGTTTCTATCAAAGGCAGTATCAGTCCAGGTTCTCGAAATTTTATTCAGATATTTTACCTGAGGAGAAACCTCCAAATTTGTTTCTTTAAAAAATTGATTGAAGTGACATTTCAGGGGCAATGCTCACTTTAATCAGCAGTATAAAATTAATCCACGCCAACAGTATAAAACTTGTACATTCATAAATGACAGGAATCCCAATATTTATGGATCTTACATAAAGGTTGAAGAGATATTATTGTAGTATCCTCCCGAAAGGGGCTGGTGTCCAGCATGCATAATTCAATGATTAAAAAAACCTCTGCCAATTTAATGTTGGCTGAAGCACCGCAAAAAAGGGGAACTTGAAAGCCGGGTTTATATCTGCCTTAGCAGATATAAAAAGGTAAAAGGTAAAGGACCCCTGGACGGTTCAGTCCAGTCCAAGGCAACTATGGGGTGTGGCGCTCATCCTGCTTTCAAGCCAAGGGAGCCGGCCTTTGTCCACAAACAGCTTTCCGGGTCATGTGGCCAGCATAACTAAACTGCTTCTGGTGCAGGTGGACACTGTGATGGAAACCAGAGCGCATGGAAACACCATTTACCTTCCCACCGGAGTGGTACCTATTTATCTACTTGCACTGGCGTGCTTTCGAACTGCTGAGTTGGCAGGAGCTGGGACAAAGCAACAGGAGCTCACCCCATCGTGGGGATTCAAACCACTGACCTTCTGATCAGCAAGCCCAAGAGGCTCAGTGGTTTAGACAACAGCGCCACCTGTGTCCCTCAGATATACCCCACGGTCCTCACAGATTTTGTGCAATGCTGTAGATGTGCTAGCTTACAACTTAACTCTCCATGCACACACAATTTGACATCACATTTTAAGCTCATAGCCAGATAGGGAGGATGAAGCACTTGAATCCAGCAAATGTGCCCCATATTATCCTGGTCCTATACTGCATTATGGTCTTCCTCAGTGCTTTTCTTCTAGAAAAAAGGTGCCGGTACTCTGTACCCTTGAGTACCCCCAGAAAAAAGCAGTGGTCTTCCTACATTGCCAGAGGGATTCTCTTTTGAGTTGCACCATACCTGTTTGTTGCTCACATCAGTAGCTGGCAGGATGGCTTAACAGGTGGGAAATATGCGGGACTCAGGGGATCTCCTTTGTCGCAGGTGGGGTGAGAGTGGTGCTGCCAGGGGTGCTAGTGGCTTGGTGTGCTGTGTTTAGCTGTATTTCCTAGCACCATTGCGATTAATGATGATACTAGTCATGAAAAATAACAAAGCAAGTTTTTAACACACTTAGGGTTGGGAGTGTGTGTTGGGGACAGAGCTGCAATATGGCACAAGCTGGTGGTTGATGGGGGTGGGGGCGCATGTGGTTGTGAGATGTAGTTTCCCACAACAGATTCTCAGGTTTCCAAATGGGCCACAAAAGGTTGGTCATTCCTCATCTAACCATTGCCCCACGCTGTCATATTATCCCACTGTCAAAGGGAAAGGCATTGCACATAGTATCCACTAGGTGGCTTCCCCTGTGGGCATAATTTTAAATATGCGCAAACTAATGAAAGTGGACCTCAACAAGCCTGAATTAAGCCCATCAGTAGTTTTCTCCAAATTTGGAAAAGAATATACAATGTCCCTTTGTGAAAATTATAGTGTCAATGCGCCAAATTTCAGCACTTTACAAATTGTTTTTCCGGTGGTATTTTTTATTAGGCCAGTGTAAAATTTGGCACATTCATAGACCCCATCATACAGATGTATTTCATTGTGCAATACCATGCATGCTTTCCTTATCTATTGTTTGTATATGTTATGTTGGCTGAATCTTTATTGCAAATTTCTGTGCATTTTTGCCTAATACAGTATGCACTTCTTCTTTTTGCAAAGCAATGTCCTCTAATATAATGCATTTTTGTATGTTGTCATAATGAATAAATGTATTTTAATGGACATTTTCCTGCTAGCATATTCATTTTTGTACACGTTACTAGGTTGGACAGCTCTATTGCAAAATTCAGAGAAGTCCAGTTTTTGAAGCGTGGCTGTGTTTTGGTTTGCATATTATTATTTCAGAAAGTACAAATAAGGTAGGTTCACTTTTAAATGCAAACTGAATCTTATTTCTCCCCCATCTTTATCCAAACGTGGCTCAGTCCCAGCCCCAGCCAATGGTACTGCTATCTTGTCTAAATTAAGATTCAGTTTGTTTATTAGTCCAGATCTTTGCTGATCTCAAGATTTTCATTGCCTTTCTCAGTCTGAAGGAAAGAGGGATAGAAATATATACCAAGACACTTCCAACTCATCTACTGTGTGTGTGTGTGTGTGTGTGTTGTTTAGGCTTTTATATCTGTGCTGTTAAAGTTTCTCAAATAAAGCCAAGTTCCAAAGCTGTTTTTTTCCCCAAAACCTGTAGAATTCCTCCATGCCTTTGCCACCAATAATTTTCCTTCTAGGAAAAATACAATCATTAAATTTTCATTGTCTCCTTCAAAGAACCCAAGAACAGTGTTGTTTTTGGATCCTAATATATTAGTTGAAAAGTTATTTGTTGACATCCTTACTCCAAAGAGAACTGTTTGTGGAAATATCAGCCTGCAGAATCATACGCCTCCAACATTTTTGGTCTTGTGAAGATGCCTCCTTTTTGCAAAGGCTTTTGCAAAATCTTTATGGATTTTCCTATATGCTTACTATGATAGATCCTAATGGCTTCTAATCAAGATTCTGTTTCGCTGCTGTTCCTCAGTTTTGGAACCCAAACTTTACCCCTATACAATTGTTAACCCTGCTAGTGTCTCTGTAGATTCCCATAATGGTTGTTAATGGTTGGACTGCCTGATATTTATGAATGGGTTTCTAGTAAAATGTATGACCTGATGTGTTTGCCTTCTGCTGACTGGCTCTTGCCTCATTTTATCCTTTAAATGGTCTCAAGAGAGATGAACGATGCCATTTCCTTTACTTACACGGCTCTCTCACTTAAAATAGTTTATGGTGTAGGAAAGTTTGCATTGGGGACCTTTGTGGGGCCAATTTCTTCGGCCTTTTCATCTGCACACGAAAAGTAACTTTTAGAAAAGGGTTCTCCTATCACCCTACTGGTTGTGCCTTTCACCATCAAGAATGATTTAGCCCTGACCTTACTTCTCACATATTTAGGACACCCCAAATCTAGCTATGGTTTATTTTTATATGCATTAAAGTTGGTAATAAATTTAAATGAGCTGGGAAGAGTCAAAATACTGTATTTTGTTAGAGATCCCCAATCCCTCTTTGCTCCACTTTTATTTCCCTTCTTTTGTTTCCCTTGTGTATGGAAAAATTGGACAATGTTTCCATAGTTTTCCTTGGAATATCCATAGGAAATACATGCAACAGGCATAACACCTCAGGGATCGGTCACAATATTCAATTCAAAGTATTCAATTGCTTTAGTTTTTGTATAATTGCTTTTTTATAATTGCCCCAAAGTTCATGTTCTTTCATTTTTCTAAGTTCTTTGCCAAAGAAACTCCAGCGGGTGCAGAATGCTGCAGCAAGGCTCCTCACGGGGTCTCTGCCATGGGAGCATATTCACCCAGTGCTTTTCAAGCTGCACTGGCTCCTGGTGGAGTACAGGGTCAGATTTAAGGTGCTGTTTTTGACCTTTAAAGCCCTTCACGGCCTAGGACCCTCGTGCCTACAGGACCACCGCTCCCGGTATGCCGGAGGACCTTAAGGTCCATAAATAGCAACACCCTAGTGGTCCTGGGACGGGACGCGGGTGGCGCTGTGGGTAAAAGCCTCAGCGCCTAGGGCTTGCCGATCGAAAGGTCGGCGGTTGAAATCCCTGCGGCGGGGTGCGCTCCCGTTGCTCGGTCCCAGCTCCTGCCAACCTAGCAGTTCGAAAGCACCCTTGGGTGCAAGTAGATAAATAGGGACCGCTTTCTAGCGGGAAGGTAAACGGCGTTTCCGTGTGCAGCTCTGGCTCGCCAGAGCAGCGATGTCACGCTGGCCACGTGACCCGGAAGTGTCTTCGGACAGCGCTGGCCCCTGGCCTCTTAAGTGAGATGGGCGCACAACCCCAGAGTCTGGCAAGACTGGCCCGTACGGGCAGGGGTGCCTTTACCTTTACCTTTAGTGGTCCCAGGCCCTAAGGAAGTTAGATTGGCTTCAACCAGAGCCAGGGCCTTTTCAACTCTGGCTCCGGCCTGGTGGAACGCTCTGCCTCATGAGACCAGGGCCCTGCAGGATCGGATTTCTTTCTGCAGGGCCTGTAAGACAGAGTTGTTTCACCTGGCCTTTGGCTTGGAGCCAATTTGATTCCCTCCCCCTCTTTCTTTTTTCTTTTTCCTTTCTCCTCCTGTGATGAGGCTGCATTTTAATATTTTAATGTTTCAATATTTTAATGTTGTATTTTAATCTTGTTTTTAAGTTGTATTCGTTCAGCTTGTTTTTATTATTGCTTCTTAGTCGCCCTGATCCCGGCCTTGGCTGGGGAGGGCAGGGTATACATAATAATAATAATAATAATAATAATAATAATAATAATAATAATAATAATTATAGGTGCTACCAATTCACAGTATGTTTCCAACCTTTTATCTTTGTTTTTTTTTTATTGAAGCAACTGCACCACCTCCTTTCTCATGTTCAAACACATATCATAATTAATATGAAGTCCATAAAAGCAATTCAAAGTCCTCCCATTTTGACATTACACTTTGGCCTTTTCCAGATTTAAGAACGTTAAAGCAATGTCATCCACAGAATCAATATCTATTGTGTATTCTCTATCTGTATTCCTTTATCCCTCTAGTATCTCTTATAATGTCCCTGAAAATGCAGTGGAGATAATAGACAGCCCTGTTTTGTTTCCCACCTCAGGTGTTAAGTCCAGATCATTTGTCTACACCACCATCATACTATCCTTGTACAGTTGTTTAAGTAGAGGTTTAAACATATTATCCATCTGCATACTTTTACATAACTCTAGCAGGAAATTCCATTCTACACTATCAAAAGCTTTGGCAGAGTCAAGAGATATAATTGCTAATGGCTTCCTTGTTTCATTGCTAATATAAATGGTATTTATCTGTATAGAATCTGCAATGTGTCTCCTTAAGGTCCATTCTCTCCAAGTTTATGGTTCTTTGTCTTTAAAGCACACTTGGACTGAACAGCCCTTCAGAGTCCAGATTGCTCTCTGACATGCTTGTAAACAGAGAAGTAAAGATGGTGGCCATGACTGGAACCTTGGCAGCAGGCATTTCACTACATGGAGCACCCAAAATAAATGCTTAAAAATGGAAAATGGAATCACCTGCTAAAATAGCAGAGGGAGAAGGAAAATGGAGTCATTAGAGCGATGGGGGGAGGGGTGGGCCACCCAAGGGCAGTGAGGGAATAGGAGCGGTTGGTGACCTGCTCAGAGGGGTGGAGCACTGGGGAAGGAAAGAAGAAATGGCAGAACACAGTGGGAGAAACTGGTGTTGCAGGGACTTGATTAGGTAAAAGTGGCCTCAAATGCGCATTGCCATTGCCCATACTGCTGCTTTGAAAATCAAGCAAATGTCCTTGGGAAAGGAGCACTAACCATTTTCTCTTATGCCATTTCCCCAGTGTAGATTGCAAAGAAAAACAAAACAATACCGTATAGGACATATGTTTTCCACTATGTAGCTATCAGCCATTCCAGTAGGGGGACAGGAGTGATTTATTTTGATGAAATGGTGTGGAAGATGGTTATTCTTCTCTGAATGCTGCTTCTTCAAACTCTGTAGTAACCAGTTGGGACGGCTAATTAATGAAAAGCCTTTACCCCATCAGCAGCTTGAAGATAATCTCCCACATCATACCTACTTTTGCCCCAGGTTTAGACTAAACCATGGAACTGCATGCACTCCATCCAAGGCGCTTTGACACTGAGTTTATCTAGATGGATTTGATGGAAGCTTGGAGGGCAGGGAGTGTTTCCCAATCCTGCATGTGTTCAGGAAGGGCCAAGAAATATCTTGCCTCAGCTTGGAGCTAAGCGACTGTCAAATTGTTACACTCAGTTAACAGAACTTTTAAAATAAAAATTCATCGCTCATCCAGTCATTTATTCTTTAGGTCAAACATTAAGTGAGAAGCAATGGGCTGTTATTTTAGTTGACCTGCTTATAAAGCTGATAAATTAGGCTACTCTTTGGAGCTAATTATTTTTTCTGTGCAATCAAGTTCTTATTGATAATGGACATGCTAATGAAACTTGCCTTACAATGACAGGTTAAAGAAATATACCTTACTTGAGAAATCTTCTCTTAATTGCTGTAACAGACATGTTGATGGAAAAGACACTATGCCAATTATTATTATTTTTTTCCAAATTATTACAAATCAAACCAAAGTACGGTAATTCAATTTAATACAGTTTCCAAAACAGGTTTCCTGCTCCTGTTGCAAGGTATGTCCAGGATATGCTCCCACTGCTGCATCAGTTCTCACTTAATCTCTAGTTGACATCACTTGACAGTTTCCATTGATGGAAATACGTTTATTACTAATGCATCGGAAGCATGCAAGGTTCACAAGCACCCACACATTGGCGGCCAGCTATGTGATTAGCAGCCTGATTCATGATCTAGTTAAATCATTATCCTTGGATTTAAATATTTATATCTGTTTGAAATACTTCAGTGTTTATACGACTGGGTAATAAATTGGGCTGTAGGTATGAATGTTCCTCTATATCTTTTGGCTATTTAAAATTAAAGTAGAAGAGAGCAAAAGGCACAAACTTTCTAACTGCCATTTTTTGTGAAGTCCCCATCAGAGGGGAGAAGGGAGGTGTGGCAGGAGTTATTACCACATGTGCAGAATTCAAGAGGTACCAAGAAAAATATACTTTCTTGCCACAATATGTCACTGAGGATTATTCTTTTGTGAAACTAGCGTTCAAGTACGTTGTCTGTGAGTGTGCTTTGGGGGCATGACCAGAAGAAGAAAGGACTAAGAAGGGGGAAATTGCAGCTTCCATCCCAGCCCCTCAGCTGGAGCTGCTCCTGTTGTGCTGGTAAAGATGGGTTTTATCCATCCGCCTGTCAGGTAACTTGAATGTGTTACTGCTTGCTTGCTTGCTTGCTAGAGTGTTTGCCCATATTACCTCAGTTTGACAGTTTTCATTACTTGCAGCTGGTGTGGGGAAGTTTTTCTACACATGGACCAGTGTCCCAACTTCAGTTGGCTGATATAAGAGCAGGCCAGTGGTGGTACAGCAGGGTTAAACCAAAAGTGGGGAGACACCAACAGGACTTACCCCCCTGTGTGGCTTAACCATTGAGCAAAATAAGCATGTGCTTAGGGCATCAAGGGAAGGGGGCACCACAGAAATTTCCCATTGCCGGATTTACCATGGACCCTGTGGTGCAGCTGAAACAGGTTCCACAAAAAAGGCTCCCACAATATGTGCATCATGAGTTCAGTGCAACAAAAAATGTAAAAACAAGATTCAGTCATGCTGAACTTTATACAAATAATTGTAGAGTACAATATTTTATGGTTTATTGTTGTTTATATTTTGAATTAAATATATATGGGGGCACCAAAATATTTTCTTAGGGCCTGTAAGGGTCTTAATCTGGCCCTGACTGCTACTTGGGTGAGGCATAAGGACACCCCCCCATCAGTTAGGAACTGAATTGTTGGCCATGTCCCGGAGAACAGATTTGTGACCCTGATCTGTAGGGGGAGCCTGGGTGGGGGAAAGTCTGGTTCTAACATATTCCCCCCTGAGTGGGAGGAAGACACAGCATAGTTACAGATATCATAGTCCTTAGACTATCATATTAGTCCTTAGCTGGACCATAAAGAAGGCTGATTGCTGAAGAATTGATGCTTTTGAATTATGGTGCTGGAGGAGACTCTTGAGAGTCCCATGGACTGCAAGAAGATTAAACCTATCCATTCTGAAGGAAATCAGCCCTGAGTGCTCATTGGAAGGACAGATCCTGAAGCTGAGGCTCCAATACTTTGGCCACCTCATGAGAAGAGAAGACTCCCTGGAAAAGACCCTGATCCTGGGAAAGATGGAGGGCACAAGGAGAAGGGGACAACAGAGGACAAGATGGTGGGACAGTGTTCTTGAAGCTACCAGCATGAGTTTGACCAAACTGCGAGAAGCAGTGGAAGACAGGAGTGCCTGGCATGCTCTGGTCCATGGGGTCACAAAGAGTCGGACACGATTAAACAACAACAACAACAACAACAACAACAGACTGTCATCTTATCCCTAACTTTTGTACTTCATGTAATTTTATTGTAGGATGGTGTCAATATGTGTTTGAATTATTCTATAGCATGGAGTTACCATGACTCTCTCTCTATTTTTACATCAGTTCCAGTGGTTATAGGCAGGAGAAGGTATAGCTTGGGTGTGGGAGCTGATTGTTATTTGGGATCAAATAGTAATCCCTGAACTGATCTCATTAATTCCCCTCACCCCCAGCCAGTTAATGTAACTGCATTTTAGAAGCTGCATGCTCAATGCAAAGAGGCGTTTGATGCCACACATAATTTTGTCCTCCTCAGAACAATTCCTGAGTGACCGCTGCCAGATAATGCATCCTTTGTGTTGTATGGGGACAGTATTTGGACTAATTTGTTGTGTGAAAGCTGGAAAGGAGCTAGTACGCTCTGGACAGTGAGCACTTTATAAATCACTGGCAATTCTACCTGGAGAACTCTGGAAGCATTAATCTGCAATTTAGTTTATTGCACAGAGAAAACCATAATTACACAGAAAATGGATGCTATCTGCAGAATAATCTCTTTCCAAATCAAACAATCAACGTGACTGATAAGGCATGCACAAAATGGCACTATAAAACTTCTGTAACAAAATATGGATATGAAAGGGATTTGCTACCATTTGACGAATGGCAGCAAAGAAGTTACCTGCTGACCTAGGTGAATTGCACGATTTTATGCAGGGAGAGTTTGATGCAGGTCTCTGAAGAGGCCCATCATTAGGTTTGAGAGACCCTGGTCAAAATCCCCTGTTGATGGGTCTTGGCAGATTTACCTGGTGACATTAGTGACCCAAATAGCACTGCCAGTTGCATCTAGTCACTATTTAAACTTACCACACAGCCCCAGAACACTGCTATGTCAGGGGAACATTATAGGTTATTAAAACGGCTGGTGCCATTTTAAGGGCATTAGTGATGGGCACCGAATGACCCAGAAGCTGCCTGAGGATGCCAGATGCTGGCACAGAGCCCCTCAATCTTTCCCCTAAATACTCTTTGCACATAAACACTGAAAGATACTGAACGCTGTTGGGCTTTTGAGCCAAGCCTCTCATGCTTTTGTCAAAGGTCCACCAAATAGCTATCAGGTCTTGCTGCCGCTGAACAAAGGGCGGAGACAGCGCCTTCTTTTCCTGGCAGAATGCGCCAGAACATATGACACAGCATACACATACCATTTGAATAGCAACGCCCATAAACTTGACAAGGGCGCTCCCCTCAAATATTTTTTTGGGGGGGGCAGAAGGGACC
Organism: Podarcis melisellensis; assembly: GCF_964234715.1. Classification (NCBI taxonomy): domain Eukaryota; kingdom Metazoa; phylum Chordata; class Lepidosauria; order Squamata; family Lacertidae; genus Podarcis; species Podarcis melisellensis. Next base: position 76,255,290 of record NC_138541.1, on the reverse strand, counting down.
TCAGCCCCTAGGAGTTGGCTCCTATGGCCTCTTGCTACATGTTATACATCTGAACCACCTGAAACAGGGGACTCACATGGGTTTGATAAAGCTGTGACTCCGTTTCTGCATTAGGCTCAAGATAATAATCTATAATCTGATAAAAGTCCTCTAAAATGGGCAGGAGCTTTGTTTTTGTTTTCGCTTGGGCAAGGCTTTGGAATTTCAACAAGACACGTATAGCATTTTATTGTTGCAATTTGTAAAGACTGTCAATATGTCTTAACAATGTGCCTATTCACAGCATTTTATAGCAAAGCTGGGCTGGTCATGGGAAAAGATCATAGGGCCGGAATTTCTTAGATGTCAAAGATAAGAAGAGGATAAAGACATTGTTTTGTAATGGAAGAAATTATAATGTTTGCTTATTAGAAAGTCCAACCAGCCAGCGTTTTACAAGAGGACACACCAGCAGCGTCCCACATGCCTGTTCCACCCAGCCTCCTCTGAATTCCAATCACTACCAATAATGTTCTGCTGCATAGGCTGCCCTGCATTCAGCTCAAGCAGCCTTAGGTTTAGGTCTACTGTATTCATGAATCACTTCCCACAAGGAACGGTCCCAAAGTGATATGCAAGTATAAAATGCAACGCGCGCGCGCGCACACACACACACACACATGTTAAAAACATAGTCCAATCATTGGTGTCACCCAAAGGCCTGGGAGAACAAAAACATATTTGCCTGGCACCAGTAACATCGCATGCGTTGCCAGTGCCTGGGGCCACGTGGATTTGGGGAACGTAGTACCCATGCGCATTCACCTGCCTGACAGCGTCCACATCACCCAGGAGATCGCAGCCACAGAGATAAGAAGAGTCATTCCGTTCTCTGGAGAGGTAACTTCCTGGTTCTCATGGAGAATTCGTTTTCAGTGGAGCCCAGTGACAGAAGCACACTGCTATATTGAGGCAGCACCGCGTTTTGAAATTTTGTACCATTAAAAATTTTGCACCTGTGGCAACCGCTCCTGTGTCCCCCCCACCCCACCCCCGCATCTGCATCTGCATCAGCTTTGAACTTGTTTTTATTGTCAAATCACTTCAGGAAGTTTTATGGATAGTGATTTGTTAAATCAATAATAAATGATAAATGTTGGCTGCGGGTGATGATAGCTGGAATCCAACATCATGTAAAGAATCACAGGACCATTCTAAGATGGTCATTGTAGGCAGCAACACACACACACACCCACACCCACACACACACACACTGCATATTAGGAAATACAGTATCAATAAGCTAAACCTGAAGCAGAAGTCCCAACTGGGCTGGAGATACATCTTGTAGAATACTTATGATAATATTTAATTCAGCCCTGCTCTAATCACCTTTTAATAGTTGCGTACCACTGCAAACTTTGTTGTAGCTTGGGGGTTTTTTTAAGTGTAGCTGATCCTTCTGATTCCACCTGGTGTGTTTTTTTGGGGGGGGGTATTTTTTAAGTATATATGACAACGTAGTCACATAGGTAGCAAATCCCTCTGATTTTATTTGGGCTCGTCTATAAATAGGCAAGACTTTTTCCTTTCTATTTCATTGTACTAGGCCAAGTTGTGATTTTTATACCCCATTTATAATTTTCTAATTGTGTTCATTCACCTCTGCTTCCCCCCTCTTTTTTTTTACTTTTAACAAAAGCTCCCTTTTTGTTGTTACTACTTTTCTCTTTGTGGGCACAAATAAGCCCTACTTATGTGGGCAAGAAACACTGGAGGGAAGAAATAAAGAAGAATGGGAAACCTAAGAGTGTGTCTCTATAACAGCAGAACTTCAGCATGGGATTATTGGAAACAATCATTTTCAGCCACCCACAAAGCGCAGAGCAAAAGCTGTGATCAGGAGGCTGCTGAACGCATAAGATAGGTTGCTGGGAGATTACTGCAGGGACAAGCGGAGTCACATCGGAAAAGACATGTGACCCTGCTTAAGAACTGGAACAGCAAACAGATTATTGCCACTGAGACAGAATCCCGTGTTTTATTGGGATCACTTAATCAGGATGTAGGTAATTATGCTATATTTATGGGGGCAGGTATAACAAGGTTGGTCAATGAATGGAGCTATTTAGTTAAGCAACAAAACCACAGGGCAACTCAGGTTGCTAAAACCAAGAACACAACGAACTCAGAACTGTACTGCCACACAACTCTTGTCATGAGGACTCACTAGGTCTATTCATTCCAACTCTTGCAGTGCAAGAGGGTTAAACCAAGTGGAACCAATGCGCCATCTGGTGGTGGGATGGCAACATACGTAAGTCACTACAGTACAGTGGTACCTTGGTTTATGAACGGTCCTGCCTACGAACGATTCGGTTTACGAACTCTGCAAAACCGGAACAATGTCCCGGTTTGAGAACTTAACCTCGGTCTAAGAATGGAAGCCGAACGGTGGAAGGGCACCGGCAGTAGGAGGCCTCATTAGGGACAGCGCACCTCGGTTTAAGAACGGTTTCGGTTTAAGAACAGACTTCCGGAACAGATTATGTTCGTAAACCGAGATACCACTGTATGTAGAAGAGGGGACAGTGGATCAGAAGAGGACAGTGATTGCTTACCTCATTTCTTCCCTGCCGTTTGCCCCTTCAACTCCCCTGGTTGGCTAAGGGATATTATCTCCCTTCCCCTCTGGAAAGAAAAGCAGCCCCCTTCTGTTCCCAGTTTCTTCCTCCCTCATTGCAGAGACCTGCCAGGGACGACATAACTCCCCATACCATGTAGCTTGGGCCTAAGGGGAGAGACACACTCCTTGTTTCGTGCCAGACCTGTGTACCACAATACACTCAAGTCCAATGTGCAATGCATGGTTTTGTCATGCAAGAAGTCTACACCAGGGGTCAGCAAACGTTTTCAGCAGGGGGCTGGTCCACTGTCCCTCAGACCTTGTGGGGGGGGCCAGACTATATTTTGAAAAAAAAATGAACAAATTCCTATGCCTCACAAATAACCCAGAGATGCATTTTAAACAAAAGGGTGCATTCTACTCATGTAAAAACACGCTGATTCCTGGACTGTCTGCAGGCCAGAGATAGAAGGCGACTGGGCCGGATCCAGCTGCCGGGCCGTAGTTTGCCTACCTATGGTCTACACAAAGTGTATACGTGTAGCTATGTTAGTCTGAGTCGGGGAAAAAAAAAGAGTGTTCTGGCTTTGATAGCAGATTATAAAAGAAGTTGTTGGGAGAACCCTGTTCTTTTTTCAGAGCTACAATTCCCAGAGCTCCCTGTGAAGAAATTAAACCACTCACAATTGTAAACCAGAGAGGAAGAGGAGCATCCTAACAACTATCATCATCATCATGATCATCATAATCTTTTCTCAATTCTTTGTGGAAAGCCAGGGCTGCTTGAAGTGGTATAATAGCACTAAGTTCAGTGGGTCAGCAATTCACTCAGTTGCACTTCTCAAACCTGTCTCCCATGTGAGTTTTAATTCACCTCACTATAGAAAACAGCTGGCTTGATCAGTCTCTTAAGAATGCTCTTTCTTCCTGCATTGGTAGCCTCTGCCGAGAGTCGTCAATTGATGCTGCATTTAAGGAAATGTGTTTGTGATATGAAAATCTGAGAAAAGGCTAAATGTTGATGAATTATCATGAAATATGTATCCTCCAAGGAGATACTTGCCTTGGATAGGTATGCACAAGCTGTAAACTTGAAAGTGAGTACGACACCAGTAATTTGGAAACACTTGTATCAAAAAAAGGTACACCCATCGGGAATGCAAAGTGCCATCATTCATAGAAAGCTGCATTGTTTTCACAAGGAAGATTGAGGCATGAAAGGCAGTCTGGTGAAGCTGGACGGGTTGCACATCTGGAAATATTAGCAGAATTTTAGTAGCTTGAAATGAGCCAGAATAGAAGCATGAGGCAGGCTGCTACAACCGGTTTTAGAAACAAGGAATCTTGCAGTTAAACTTCCTCACAATGATGCCACAATTTCAAAATGCTCCCCATAAGAAATTTTCCTTCCTCCTTAGTTTAGTTTCTCATGCAGTGGCCAAATCTCTCTCACGCGGCTCCCCCCCCCCCCTTAACTTCAAGTGTTTGAATAGGGGAATTGGCTCTATATTTTCTGGTTCTATCCTATCCCACTCCCAACCTGACAGTTTCGGGTTGATGTTGATTGCAATTACCTGTTTTTCCCTCTTGACCATGCATTTCATGCTCGGGGAAAGTGGGGAACCCCAAGTCTTTACCCACCCAGCTTTCAGAAGCAGAAAAATATCCAAAATGGACTCACTATGTAGTTGTTTAATGAGCCAGCTTCACAACCCATGTTTTGAAGTTGGCATGTTCAGAAGCAAATCACTGCTTGTTGTAAAGCAGAATTCCCTGGCTCATAAAGCTCTGGGATTTATAGAAAGCAAAACTGTACTTGGCCAGTGGAGCAGAGGAGACCTTGCAAGTCAACGCTTTGCTCAGGCTTATGAAGGGCTCATTCATGCAGCAATAAACCATGAATGGAAAACCACTGGCTCCCCAGTCCTAGGCTAAACCATGGTTTCACATTACTTGCAAGCACACGCAAACATGTGAGAAAGATTGAAGGGAGGTTTATACAGTCCTAGAAATCTCATTTTCGCCACTGAAATAAATGTGACCCCACAAACTGTATTAAGCAGGAGATAAAACATACAGAAGTTCTTTATTGGGAGAAAGGTCTCTTCAGAAGAAATATTTCTGTCTCTACAGTGTTAGAGATTGCTGTTTGTTGTAATGATCAGTTCAACTCACAGTAATTGCTTTACTTTACTTTAATTCCTGTACTGAAAAAGGCGTTTTCATAATTACTGCAAATGTTCTTACATAGACGTATTTCTCCTTAGGAAAGAAGGTATATTTAAAGCAGATCTAGAAGCATTCATTTCCAAACAACAAACCATGATCAAGTATTCTCATTTGTTCAAAAAGGTAACAAAGGTATATCCGAAAAAAATGCCTTTGACGTTTATCTGTAAACTTTAATTACTAAAAGAATGGCAAAATACATCAAAACCCCACATTTCCATCTTAAAAATAACTACAAATCTGGACAGGAAATACAGAAAAGGTTTATTATGGACGTACCCCACTTTGTTATCTGGTGAAGGAAATCTGAGGCAACAATTTGGTGCATTACAGACAAGCCAATATACAGTAGCTGCACACCACAATTCATTTTTGGATCACAACTAGCATTCTTTACTATGACTGTTAGTACAGAAATGTTCTGCAGTTAGAAAAAAATGAGAATACTCTCATGCTGTACAATACCATGTGCAAGTATGTGTGTGTGAGACGGATATTAAAAATTAAGGAACCAAATCAATTTAAACTCTTTTATGCCGACCTGCTAGGTTGCAGACCCTGGAATGTTCAGCACACAAAAGATTTTGCAAGCTCCAGACATAATTTAAGTGCTTCTCAAGTGCAAAGCATTACCGACTAAAGCTTTTCAAAGGTCATTTAATTACAGATACAAACATCCTCTGCAAAGATATGAGAATATGCTATAGGACCCTGGAGGTCGTGACAGATTTGTATATTTTTAAGGAAGAGAAATGCTATATTCCACTCCAGTAGTTCTAGTCCCTGATGAGCTTCTCCTGATTGAAGGCATTTTATTTGTAGGAAATGGACCACTCTTTGACAGATGCATCGTGAGATGTTGTTACCAAGGTATGTTCGTCCAGCCACGCCAAGCTGCTTACATGATGTAATCTGTGGGCATCTGACAGAAGCAACAGAAAATGTAAATTGATGCAGCCAACCTCTTTCCACATTTGCTCTTAAAAAGTTTAGCAGGAACGTACCTTTCATACCAGGGCTTATGCATGAACTCCCCTCTCCCCTCTCCCCTCCCAGCACCCTTGATATTTGCTCACCTGGGGCCCCTGCGCCATTGTTGCGCGCAGTGTGATGGCAACACACTGGTCAGGGCTTTAATTTCTATTCGAGGCTCTTCTAGACCTCATCTTCTTCCAGCCTCACCAACCTGCACAATCCCCTCACTCAGCCCCTATGCATGACTTCACTTGTGTTGGGAGACCCCGACATACAGGCAAGAGCCGCTGGAAGGAGCTGGCAGCACACATGACAGGGGAAGAAGTGGCGACACTAAGGGCTTAACAGCAGCCGCTCTGTATCAGGCAGAATTGCGGCCTTGATGTCGAAAAATCTGTTTACAAGTCTTCATCCTTCAGGATAATTTTAGCCCCGTGATTTCCCTCAAAAACACTATTCCCCAACTTCTGTTATTCCAAGAATGCAATGAACGATGAACACAGCACTTTAGATTTCTCCGTAATGAGAAGGCTATACTGTTACCTTGTATTTTAACTCGAGTCTCTGGGTCACTCACTGTCCAAACATAAACCATCATATCCATTCCTCCAGAAGCAAAGTGCTCGTTATCTGGTGACCAGGCAATACAAACAATCTTCGCATGGTGTCCATAGAAAATATTATGCTCCTATTGAGAAAGTGAAAGTAAGACAATCACTGATTTTTAATCCTAAAAATGAATTAACCATTGGTAAGAAAAAAAAATCGAAGCTCTTTATGTTCTAATTGCACAGAAACTAATAAAACCCAATGCAAGAACTACTGGATAAATTCCAATTCAATCTAAAGAGGGGCAAGATTCCCAGAGAGGCTTTAATAATATAAATTAATTAGGACAGCACTCAGTTCTTCCACTGCCACTTACTAAGTTGTTTTCCATTTGTATTTGCAAGACCCCGCGCAAAGTGTTAAGTCTTGCTTCAACAGCATTTTTATGACTAAATAAACCTGCCCATGAGGGATATTTGATCTATGTGCAAGGTTTCTACACTGAATGAATGAAGGAATCTTTATTTGCGTCAGCCATCGGCCACAGCAATAAAACAATACAGTATACAAAAAACAGAACTAAGTCCTGCTTACCGCATAGTTATCGGCAACGCTAAACACAGTGACCGCCTTGCTTGCATCCGTCACTGCCAGAAAGGCACCATCATGAGAGTACGCCAAGTCAGTCACAGGACCTTTCGCTTCCAGCGTCTTTTCCTCTTTCTTTAAAGAAGTTCCCTGGATTGCATACAGGTAGACTTTCCCATCCTGGAAGTTAAAATATGCGCAAGAGTCAAGCTCTCCTCAGAGTGCCCAGAACGGCCTTGCTGGTTTTCAGATCTTTTCCTGCCATGGGTGAGAAACCTCTCTCAAGTCTTGCACCAGAAACAGTTCACACCCAGTTGCTGCTTCTGCATCCGTTATTAAGGTATAGGAACAGCACATTTATTGGAGAGAAAGAGAAGGGGCAAACGGCAGAAGCAATTTAAGGGATAATTAGAGCTGAAGCTAAGAGAGCATCTGAAATTACTATACTGAAAATGTTTCCACAAGTGCTGCCATGCTGTGGGAACTGCCAAGTGCTTAATGAGCAGAAAAGGCTACCTTAAAGAGGAAAATAAAACCCTTACTGTTCCTCCGACAGCTGCCATGCCACCTCCAGGGTGAACTGCTACCACTTCTGGTTCAAAGCCAGGGTTATCAATTGCAAAGCACTTCTTCTTGTCCTTCATCAGAACGATCTGTAAATCGAGGAGTGTGCACATCACATTGAGGTACTGCTAGAAAATGGTGTTCCACTACATGCTACAGGAGGCTTCCCTACTCTGCCCAAAGGACCCCTTCACATGTCCAGAGCAGTGAGAGAGACACTTGCAAATGGGAGGCATTGCTTATTGCTGCCTTATAGGGCTGGGCGATATATAGATATATCATACTCCATATTGTTATATTGGTTTCATAATTTTTGACCTGGCAATATATTGTGACGCATGATGTGTGTGTGTGTATCTGCATGCACAATATGCAAAAATCACAATGTGGGAAAACTGTGAAGCCAGCCAATGTGTCTCTCGATTCCTGCAGGCCCTGTTAACACACTGCAACCACAGTGCCAATGAGACACAGCCACCCACAACCTTAATTTGCCTAGAGGCAAATGTAAGAGCTCAATGGGTGTGGCAGGGAGCATGTGTTTCTGTGTGTGTTGCCACGGCAGAGTAAGCCCAGCAGCAAAAGTTTGTTCACCCCCTCAAAAAAGGAAAAAAAGTTGGCTTGCATTTACACCAGTGTAAAATAGCATAAACTCCCCCCAGTAATAATGTCATCAGCCTGTGCTCTGACTCTTTCCAGTACCTAGTAATGCTTCTGCATCTAAGCACTACAAACCAGTTACCAAATATCACTTTAAATAGCACCATGAGAAATCCAAGTAGAAATAACCTGCTACACTTTCAAAAGAAGTTTTAAAGTGTGCATTATGGTTAAGAAACTTATTATGCAATCCAAACCACATCTACTCGGAAGTAAGTCCTATGGAAGTCAATGGGTCTTACTCCCAGGTAAGTGGGGTTAGGATGACAGTCCTATATTGCATTACAATACAATCCATTTTTCCTGATACGCACCTCTCCAATGCATATCACCACTGCGTACCCACCAGGTCCAACTGCAATGCATTTGGGCTGAACATCCATTTTAATAACATCCTGGCCACTGAAAAGGGAAAGGGAAAAATGAGCGAAAATTTTCCTTAGCTGAAGGAGCTGAAGTCACTGGCAAGAATAGGACCAAAGGACCTGAGAGCAGATACGAAGCATGGGGATTTAAGGAGTGGTACTTTGTTATCAGGAAGATGGGCAATTTGGGCAGCAGGGTAGATGTAAAGGGACCAAGGTGGGACAACGGAAAGCTGTAGTAGTCAAGGTACAATATACTACACCAATTAAAAAAATATGAACTAGCATTTGGTACTTGGAGAAAGGCATGTTTTGGCACATTAAAGGGCGACCGAGAACATTTTGCACATCCCACATCTTTTGAGCAGCAGCTTACATTTTTCTTACACATTTGGTGGAGAATGTTTTATTCTCAGACACTTCATATTTATTTTCCTACATTGCAGTGATATTTTAACTTGCTATATAAGATGATAAACACAACTGTCCATTGCGCATTATCAATCCCATCTGCTCAGCAGAGTAAAACTGGTGCTTTTTTAAAGTGCCGACCACGGATAATGTCGGTTGCAGAAAGAACAGCCAAAGTTGCTTGTGATATCTGGTTTTCTGATATAGTGCTTTAACACAGCAGAATTAGATGGCACAGTCATTTTGTGTTACGCTAAGAGTAAATTATTTGTGTGGAGGTTGACACACACGTTACCTGGTGTCTTTTTTGCTCAGACTGGTGTACCGCACGGTATCATCCATGCTGCAGCTGACCAGCTGCTCCGACTCATCCACAGCCATTCGTGAAACCTGGTTTGTGTGTCCTTTCCCAGAAAAGCTGTCATTTTCCCCTGTCTCAGAATCCCAATAATGTGAGCAAAATATTAAGGAAGTTTTCTTCAGGAGGAGCGCGACACCCAACATTTATTGTAAGGAACAATCAAACCGACTCAATTCCTAAGTTGTGCTATGCTTAGGACAGCACACATGTCACTAAACCGCGTGGCTTGCAAAGAAACAGAGAATTCTTCCCAGTTGCAACTTGCACGCAGCCCTGCTGTAGAACTTTCTGAAGATGCCTCGCTGAACCTAGCCAGCACAGTATCTTGGGTGAGGGCACAAAAAAGGCAATTCAGTGAAATTCAGTGTGATAGAACAGCTGCCATCTTTGTGTGGGGCAGTTTTTGTTCAAAACACCAACCAAATCAAAGAATTGCACTGACACTTATACTTCTAAAAGCAGGCTCAGTGGGCGAGATGGATACTCATAAGGCTTTCATTTAGCAGTTCAAATGAGAACTGTGCTCTAATACTAACCTGCATGCCAAGAATGCTTCAGTGAGTAGCAAACATTACGAGAAAGGGAAGAAAGACAGCCATATATAGCAGCACAGCACTAGGGAGTTTTCATCTGCAAAAAAACATTGCTTGGTTGCTGAAAGGATATTAATATGCCCATCATGGCTTCCAGAGTAGATATAGGATTTCCCCCCATTTTTATGCACCGTAAGACATTGTATTGATTTACTGTGACCCTGAAAAAAAGCACACATAATTAACACAAACTCTTACACTTACACAGACAACAGCTCAAGTTACTCACAGCATATTGTGCGAACTTGTTTCTTCCTGCCCAAATCTGGGCTTCTTTGCACAGATTTTGGGGAGAACCCCGCCTCCCCAGAAAAGCTTTGCCTAACCTCAAACTCCTCTGATAATAGACAAAAGTTGACAAGCCCACAAACCCTCTGCTATGTGCTTCTGGGGCAGGGGGGAGAAGAGGTTTTGGTCCCAAGCCATTGTCTTATCTGTAAAATAGTCCATTAAAAACAACAACACAGGGCAAATATTATCCTATTATATGTTACAGGCCCCAAGGAGCTTACAATGCAAATTATGACGTGGGGGAAAGTAGACAACAGAGGGAAGGGAAGGAAGACTGTGCACCCTGTTCAGCTACAAATATTTTGGCTTAGTTTCTATGCACAAGAGAGACTAAGGCTGTGCCAAAGGCTACAAAGGGGAGAGAGAGGTGGAATGATGTAAGCAGTCTAATATGAAAGGGGAGGGACAGAGCCATTTAAGATTAACGGCTATTTTCAGGTGGCCAAGAATGGTGGGGTATCAGGCAGACATACACTGGGATGTTCTGCATGCCACTCAAAGGAGCTTTCCCTTCCCTTGAAACAATATACGCCCATGAGATGCGACTGCGACAGGACTTTCCATCAGTTTTAAAAAGAGGGTTCTCATTGTGGCAATTTGGGGAGGCGGGGGGGAGGCGGACTGCTGTTTAGGCTTGGCATTCAGAAGCAGATGCACAGCTAGCTACTGCCTGAAATGCCCCCCCAAGTATTTAGAGGCAATTGTCTTACTGCACTTAGACCACATTTTCCCCAAATTTAAGACACCTTACAAGTGTTGGTTCTGTTCTGATTTAATCAGGAATCCTCCTACCTGGCAAGAACTGAACATATTGTTCAGAACTGGCTGGTTTGGATTAAGTAAAGTCACTTCTCGTTTGCCACCCAAGTGGCTGGAGCAACCCAATCAGATGGGTGGGGTACGAATAATAAATAAATAAATAATAAAATAAAATACTATTATTCAAATTACTACTACTACTGCAAAACAGTGTAGCCAACCGAACAAGAGCATCCACAATGTAGCTCAAGCAGCCTTTCTGTTAAATGGGTCTTCACAACCACACTCATTTCTGTTGGAAACAGACGGATAATGCTAGCAGTGCATGATTAGGAAACTCGAAAGAGCCGGCTCAATGATTCCACAGACCTTGATGACACGAAGGGGCTTGTCCGGATTGTTCTCATCCAGATAGTTGATGTAGCCAGAAAGGGAGACAGTCAACAAGTGCCCCTTTTGCCACAGACAACCCAGCTGCTGATCCAAAACATTTGATCCCATGTTAAAGGTATTCACAACGCTATTAGCACCAACATCCCAGATCTTAGCTGTTTTGTCTCCAGAAGCAGAAAGTAGGCGATTGCCATCTGGACTCCAACTAATCTGTTGGAAGGAAACAAAGGGATTTAGAGGTAAAGGCTCACCCTAAATACCAGAGACAGCCTATATTTGTTTCCCATGAACATTTCCCCAGATGGCGAGTTTGAAGACATCATGCAGACAAGCTGACTCGCCAATATGAGACACTTCCATTTATTTTAATGTTTATTATTTTGCTTTCAATTGTACACTAGCAGAATGTTGCTAAAGAAGAACCTCAAGAGGAAATAATTGATAATATTCTTAATATTCTTAATTTTTTCCCCTTCTAGCACAATCTATTACTGTGCTCTGGAGGAAAGATTATGAATATGTATTTTTTAAAAGCTATTCCAAGTAATGATTACAGCTTATTTTTATTTCTGTGTAATTCTGTAAATACAGCTCTGGGAGAAACAAAGAATCAGAAATGAATTAAGTCCATGCAAAGTTGAACGCAAAAGGATTTCGTGAATTAATCAATCAGAAGAAGATTCCACAAGCATCCCAAAGGAATCTTACAATGAAAAACGTCACTTTCAGAACGTCTGTTACTTAAAAAAACACAACCCCACGTAGTGCTGCCTCATCTTAGACACCCCCTCCTTGCGGAAAGAAGGCAGAATCTCTATTCAAAGGTGGCTTCCTCTGCCCTTGGTTTTTCAAAGTACTTGTATCTTTTTTCTAAGGGACAAACCTGCCTCCCTGATTACTTGGGGCAAGTTTTATCGATCAAGAGGCTTTTAAGCCGTCCATCTAACTCAAGTCAACGAAATACCACAGCCTAAAACTGGAACCAATTTTTTTAACAAGCCTGCATTAAAATCTAGAGGGACTGCCCAGGAATCAGATCTTGCACAGCTACTGCAATGGATCCAAACTACAAGAAAGAAGATTCCACTTAAACATTAGGAAGAACTTCCTGGCAGTAAGAGCTGTTCGACAGTGGAATTTGCTGCCAAGGAGTGTGGTGGAGTCTCCTTCTTTGGAGGTCTTTAAGCAGAGGCTTGGCAACCATATGTCAGGAGTGCTCTGATGGTGTTTCCTGCTTGGCAGGGGGTTGGACTCGATGGCCCTTGTGGTCTCTTCCAACTCTAGGATTCTATGATTCTACTCACAGCATTTTGCTGGCCCTGAACCCAGCTGCATCCTCCAGCAGCACCGTTGACAAGAATGCCCATTGCTCTTGGCATGGCTGGGGGTTCAAGCTTTAACCCCAAAAAGAAAGTGAATGTTGGCATAACACCTCTTGGGCTTTTCAATTAAGAAACTCCTTCATGCCTGATAAGGGACTGAGCAACTCTGCCCCCCTTGCATAAGCAAAAGAGGCAGCCTTAGCGGCAGTGGAGTCAGACACGATTTGTGCTGTTGCAAGAAAAGCAGATCCATATAATGCCTGTGGAAATCAACATAACCTAACAGTCTGGTAAAAGGAGAGAGGAGGAGGCCCCAATATACTTACTGCATAAATGCCTCCATCATGTGCCTTATTTCCTCCCAGCGCACCAACTTTCTCTCCAGTTTTGCCATCGTAAATATATATCTTTTCAAAACCAAAAATGAGACAAAGTATCCGTTAAGTGGGTTTGGGTGTTTTGGCAGCAGTTAAACATACTTAACCCCCCCCCACCTCCACATATTGAAACACCAGCAGTTTCTTTAAAGTAGGCAGATATTTACGTATCAAACTCAAACAGTGTACTCCTGACATCAGAAAGCAATGCAAAGTGTTTAATGAAACGCAGTTACCAAAGGATCCAAACATCTGAAATATAGGAAAATGCTACGTGTGGCGTTGCCTCTGGGTTGAGGCAATCAATGTCATGCTTGTTTCTTTACCTTCAGGAAGTAGCTTGCATTACAATCAAGTCCCAAAAGGAACCTAAGATGGCTGACCCTCCATATCTGAGAATATTTTTTTAATATGAAGGTTCATCCATTGAGTGCTCTTTCCTCCCACGGTTGTAATCTGAAACCTACATAGCATTTAACAGAGCCTTTGGTACCTCCTCCAGCATCCCACCTGAGGCAGATTTCATAGCTTGAACACCAATCCACATTTCTCCTTCCCCCATCTTTCATCTCCAGAACTCTTAGGCTAGTTCAAAAGTCTGCACGCTATTTTGTGACATCTTGGTTGACCCTGATCATTTTATTGCCCTATACTGTTGGTGCTGACCTTTAAAGCCCTAAACGGCCTCGGTCCAGTATACTTGAAGGAGCATCTCCACCCCCATCGTTCTGCCCGGACACTAAGGTCCAGCTCCGAGGGCCTTCTGGCGGTTCCCTCACTGCGAGAAGCAAAGCTACAGGGAACCATGCAGAGGGCCCTCTCGGTAGTGGCACCCGCCCTGTTGAACGCCCTCCTATCAAATGTCAAAGAGATAAACAACTACCTGACATTTAGAAGACATCTGAAGGCAGCCCTGTTCAGGGAAGTTTTTAATGTGTGACATTTTAATGTATTTTTAATCTTTGTTGGAAGCCGCCCAGAGTGGCTGGGGAAACCCAGCCAGATGGGCGGGGTACAAATAATAAATTATTAATAATTATTATTATTACTATACTATGGAATTTGCCCCCCTTTGGGCCAATACTTTTATACTTGTCTGACTTTAAGGCTAATCTTAATTTTTGCCTTATTCACCCTCTCCTTCCTCTGTTGCCTTCTCCAGCATTGATTCTGGAACACCAGTTCCTGAGAGGCAACCCCTTTTTTGCTTAGAACCTAACGTGCCACAAATATTGGCACGGTTACTGCTGTGCTAGCTCCAGAGGAAAAGTATCTTATGAAGAACCAGGCCACTGTCCATCCAGTTCCACATTATCTCTTATGACCAGCAATGACACTCCTGGGTTCCTGGTGTTCCAAGGCGAGATGCCAGGGACTGATCCTGGGACCTTTGGCACTCAAAGCAGATCCTCCATTTAGCTAGAGGCATATCTGCCCCCCCCCCCCAAGGTAAGAAATGGCTTGATTTTACCTGGCCATCTGCACTGGCTGTAGCAAATCTATTTCCATCTGGAGAAAATCTCACACAGTTAACAAACCGGCTGTGATCCTGTAAGAGAAACATATATATATTAGAAGGATGTCAATTCCCAAACGGATTACTTCAGCTGATTTTGTGCTGCTCATTGGTCTCTACCATTAGCCTGCTGTGGGTTGTGCAAGCAGCTCAGATCCTTCCTACTTCAAGTACTGTGTAACAGAGTCTCAGCACAACTGCACGTGTTCCCAATTCTAAGTGCTTGTTTTAAGCTATAAAGATGTACGTGGCTCAGGACTCCCAATACCTGACAGAATCCCTCTCCTGACATGAGGCAACAAAGACCCTAGGTCTTGGCCCTCCAGCTGTTTTGAGACTACAACTCCCATCATCCCTAGCTAACAGGACCAGTGGTCAGGGATGATGGGAACTGTAGTCCCAAAACAGCTGGAGGGCCAAGTTTGGCCATCACTGCCCTAAGTCAACAAGTGGCCCTTCTCTGGGTGTGTCTCCAAGAGTTTACTTCAGCCACTGTCCATGCGTGAAAAAATATGTAAGTAGCAACAGACACCTTGCCTGTTTGAAGCGGGGCTCGTGTGGTCAAGGGGCAGTGGGTTGCGCAGCTTTTCCCCAGACCCTTCCCTGATGCCTACAAATTATGGCTGTCTGGAGAAGGAAAGCCTATATTCATAGCTCCCTAGGTGGATAGGCTTCCTTGAGACCCATGAGGGGAAGCTGTGTGCCTCCACTGCCCTTTGACTGGTAGAAACCCCTTCATGCAAGTAACAGGCGAAGGGGCTAAGGAAGGTGTAAGCAAGAATGCAATCTGCTATGGTCTGTGCACTAGGTAGCATGCACTGCAAAGACAACTGCTTGCAGCTATTAAAATCTTTAACATTCTCCCTGGGCAGATAAGCAATCCTGCTTTAATTGCAGAGAAAGCTCTAGAGTCCCAAGACTTTAGACCTGCTGTAATTCTGAAAAATACTGTGCTGGCTCCATGATAGCAAGGGTGGTCTTATGCTTCCACACGAGGATTTTACGCTCCCCCTTTCCAAGACCACCATGAAGTGCAAAGGGCTGTCGCTGAAATGCAATGCTGCCTCTTCCCCGAAACACAAGAGAAAGAGAAAGAGAAAGAGAAAGAGGCTGCTCTCTGCTTGTGCAGGAACGGGGAGAGAGCTGGATCTCAAAGACAGACGGCACATAGGTGGTAAAGAATGACAACTCACACTTATTGTAAACTTGAATTTGAACGGTGGTCCTTCAAAGAAAGCAGCACAATTGTCATCACTGCCAGTCACGAGGCGGTATGGTCTGGTCTGTTTAATATCCACACTATTGATCACTTTGTTGTGGCCGGTGATCTCGCCTACTGAAGAGCCGGTATCCCACAGAAACACAGCCCCAAATCTATTAAGAAACAACAAATCAAGTCACATACAATGAGGACTATATATAGGACTTAATGTATTGAGCACAGCCAGCATGTTGAGTGGATTTACACAACAGAAATTAGACCGCCCAGTTAATCTTGTGCAGTTTTAGCTTTGTTCCTTATGGCATTCAAATCCTTCACCCATTATGCATAAACAAATAATGTAACGAAATAGGGCACTTGCTTCATGTACTGATAGATGAAGGAGCAACACGCTGTAGTATTTTTATTTATATACTCTTTTCCCTCATGCAGAGCAGTGCACATAAGGTAAAATGCAATATACCAATAATTAAAACACAATTGCAACAACTGAAATAACAAAAATATAATAAGAATCAGTCATCTGAAGCTATTTTGAATTATAGAGACTGTTCCTATCATTTGAACACACAAGCCATGTCATACAAGAGCTGAACTGGCAAGAGTTTTATTTATAGTCGTATCTTGGTTTTTGAACAGCTCGAATGTTTTAGCTCCCGAATGCCATAAACCCGGAAGTGACTGTTCCGGTTCGCAAACTATTTTTGGAAGCCGAACGTCCGACACAGCTTCCTATTGAGCGCAGGAAGCTCCTGCAGATAATCGGAAGCCGCACTTTGGTTTCCGAACGTTTTCAGAAGCAGAACTGACTTCCGGAATGTTTTTTTCCCCGAGAATCAAGGTACAACTGTACTGCCAAATAAGCAGTAATGGGCCTTATTTTCAGCAAGTTTCCTGCATCTATACTGACTGTAAGAACAAACTGCTGTTCTAGTTATGCGTGAACTCAAAGTGCCATACAAATATTCTGAGGAAAAAGATATAATAAACTTTTATTTATATCCCGCCCTCCCTGGCCGAAGTCAGGCTCAGGGCGGCTAACATTAGATATATAACATTGGTATAAAATCAAATAATAATTGAATTACCTCCTTAAAAAAGGTCAAAATCAAATTAAAGTCTAATTAGATGGCTTCCGCAGGGTTAGGGTTGGGAACAGTAAGTGCTCATCGGCCCAACTGTTTATGCTGATCTTATATGGGTCTGTGAGAATGCTGGGAGGCCTCTTTCATATTAGTTCTTATACAAAAAGAAAAGGGGAGTCAGGCTGAGCCCCGACCAAAGGCCTGGCGGAACAACTCCGTCTTGCAGGCCCTGTGGAAAGATGTCAAATCCCGCAGGGCCCTGGTCTCTTGTGGCAGAGCATTCCACCAGATCGGGGCCATGGCCAAAAAGGCCCTGGCCCTGGTCGAGGCCAGCCTAGAGGCCCGGGATCTCCAAGGTGTTATTATTTGCATTACATTGTGAGGCAACACTGAAGGGAAGAAAGAGGTTTTATGCCATCCCAAGGCATGGGATGAAACACAGTGTAAATATATTCACCTCAGACTACTCTGCGGCAGAACTGCAACCATGAAGGTGAAAGATCTCTGAAGAAGTGGTTGGCTGGAGCTTTGCTGAAGTGTGGGCTGAGGTGCATTTATTTCTATAAAACTGACACTCTGTTTTGTTCTGTGCCTTGAGATGCCTGCAGCAGCAGCAATAGCAGCCTTTCATTCCAGGGAGAAGCTCTACAAACTGGCCATTCTCCATCAAGATTATCAATGTTAATAATCTTAAATGCTCTTTAAGGATCAGGCTGAGCTTAAAAAGAGGAGGCAATGATGCTTGTACCTTTTAAGCAGTTTTCATGCCAACGCTTCCCTTCTCGTGCTGCATCCCAGGGCTTTGGAGAATAATTTTAAGAAGCACTTTCAGTAGGAGGTGCTTGAATGCAGGTTTCCTTGGACTGTGGGATCCTTTACTGTGTCCAAGACTATAACACTAGGACCACTACACGTATAAAACTCTTCCTACTGCTGCTCAAAGCCATTTAAAAACCCTCTGGCTTCCTTGCAGAAATGGTTTCCAAGAAGGTGAGCTATTAAAAGATCTCTAGCTGTTAAATGATCAGCTATCAACTGTGAATCTGGAAATTAAAACACAAGAATAAGCCAAGTTCTCCTGCAGGAATGAGCAAAATTAATTATTTGATTCTCTACTCACTTTTCCCTTCCTTCCCCGACAGCAGCAAGCCTCTTGCTATCTTCTGTCCATGCAATGTCTTTTATTTTTCCTGCAAATGGCTGGTATTCATACTTCAATAGATGTTCCTTCTGCGTGGTGTCCCAAATCCTTAGCTTCCCGGAAATATCTGTCACAGCACAGCAATACACATAGTCACCATTCCAGCAAGACGTAGTTGCCGCACGGCCATCACTTTGCCACATTCAAATCTTCAGGCATGCGAGAACTTACCAGTGTGCATGTTAGGAATGCTAAACTCTTTCTGCAAACCACAGTGACAATGACATGGCAACTATTATAAATATTTTGTGGAGAAACTGCAGGTGTTTGATTGTGTGCAGTGCTGACTACATTTGCCTGAACATGCAATAAGCAAAACCAAGGATGTGGCAGGGAGACCGGCAGAAGTCTCGCCTGCAACACTTCCTGGCATGTGATTAGCACAGAAAGCCTTAAGAGGATTTAAGCATGTTCGACTGAACCACTTAGAGGCCTCTCTGTGAGTGGGGACCCCGACTTATTAGGGGATTACTGGGAGACTTTAAAATCCTCTTCAGACCTTTGCACTTATTGCACAAAGATCTGAAAAGCAGCCTGCACACCTAGGGACACTCAGGCAGGGCTTAGGTGCACACCACTGCTCTTGGTTTTGCCTAGGAAATTTTCTATACCTTCTCCTGAAAACTTGACTGCAGGAAGAGCTTGGCAAGAATTATCTTTCCTTCCTCACCTTCTGCGGGAGCCTCCACTGAATCTCAGCCCCTCCCTTACACAGAAGGACAAGATAAATTCCAATCCATCCAACCCTCCATCTTCATACCTGACTTATATCTTTATACCCGAATCAAGATGCTAAGTTGTATTATCTAATTTTCAATTACTTTTTACCTCTATTTTAAAAGAAGTGTTCATTTGTGTTTGCATTGTTCATAAGGCATGCATGCATTTCTTCATTTCTAAAGTCCCCTTTCAAAACCTTATTGGGACTATTATTTCTAAAATCATGCACTGAGTAACCAAAATGTGCTTGATTTTCCAAAGGCCTCTGCAAAAAAACCCGGAAGAGCCATTGCAATTCAACACAGTATCTTTCTTGTTTTGACAGCAGCTTTCTTAACCTCCTCCTTGGGTTTCCTGGTCTATGCAAGAGCTGTCGGCTGAAATGGAGGCCACGGCACTTGTTCGTGAAACCAAGATTCTCATTTCCATATCCCTGTGCAGGCAGCATCTTGAAGTCTAATACGGAGGTGGTCTCCAAGCTCTCCAGGGAGCTTGAAAGAATACTCAATAAATAAGAGTCATTTCTATCTCTCTCACGGTTTGGAGCTCAGTGGAGAAAGGCAGCAGTGCCTGCAAAGAACAGAATCTACCAAGATATTGTCTTTCCCATTAATCACTGGTTGCACAAATTCATACTATTCAAGAATAACCTCCACATTCAAAACAGCCAAATCTTCTGATTTTAGGTTTAAGTTAGACAATGGGGCTGCAAATGCCAGTAAGCAAAGACACAATCCCAGAAGAATGGACACAATCCTCCTCCCTCCAATGGAGTGGAGGTGTGCATGTATGAAGTCTTGCATGCTACAGCCATGTTTAAATCTTGTTTAGACCTTGGCTGAGAGTCCTGGAAAACCTGATCCCTGCCTTGCAGGCCTTTCCCCACCTGGCCTGGACTGACTCCAGCTACAAAAGCCGAAGCTGCTGAACAGACTCTTGGACTGGAGTATTGTTTTTAGAGGGCTTTTGTTGCTGTTGTTATTCATTTTTGTATCTTTATTTTTAGATCTTCTTAACGATTTATGTTGAAATGGCTCAATTTTGCGTCGTGTACTTTTTGATATTTTTTTTGTTTATGACTACTTAAGTTTGTAATTTTACATTTTTTCATGTTGTAAGCTGCCTTGAGCATGGTTTTAACTGTGAAAAGAGAGCAAACAACAAAATTCTCTATGTAGAGCCATGTTCAAAGGCATCTCACAATAGCATAACCAGCCAAGGCATTTGCACTTGCCAGGAATAAGAGGAGTCAAACTCTTCAGGCTCTCAATACTGTTGGAAAGCAGCAAAGGGCCTTTAACTGCTAGTGTGACTTCCAGTGACATCAGTGTAGGCTGGAGATCATTGCTGGAAGCCAATTCCTCTTCTTGATACAGTTGTCCTACCGGAAGTTGTGAAATGTATGGAGTTTGGGCAAAATCACACTTTCTATTCTCAATGTCTGTTGGTCCCTAGGATTGTGCTTATTCAGAGGAAACTCAGTAAAAACCAATATACTCTTTTTGGAAAAATGCTACTTCTGTATGGACTTCAAAGGAATTCATAAGAAACCACGTATCACTGATTAAAGTCTGTGATAATACAAAGTCAAATATTGCTGATGGGAACTAGGCCAGCTCAAAGCTTTCTTACCATGTTCACATGCTTCTAAACATTCATACAGTTTTAGCGTGCATCTATCTTTGACAACATGGAAATGCATCCCCCCTCAAGGGGGGAACTTGCTTCTTCCTCAAGTTATTTTTCTGAGAATTTAGACTGAAAGTGCCTTCAGCACAGGGATTCATCTACTTTTGCTTTCCACTGAAAATCACCATGCACAGGGTTATTAACTAAGCCTCAAATTTAGGTCTAGAGAGAGTTAAGATGCAGATCAAGTAAAGAGCAAGCTAGTATTAAGAAGTGCAAGAGACCACATCTCTTGAAATTACGTCCCCCGTCCCCCAAGTATTGAATCTAAAATTAACTATATCCTGGGAATTGTGTGCTCTGTGATTCTATACAACTGCAAAATGCGTGAACCATGTTCTCTTTTGAAAGTTGGCCTTTCCATAAAAGCAAACTTCTAGCCATTGTGGTTGGGAATATGAGACTTAAAAGGTATGTTGGCAGCACTGGCTTACAAGCCAAGGGGAGCAAGCAACATCTCTAACTTGTAGGAGGTGGAGCTTGGGAGCCCTGCCCCCCCCATGACCAGCTGCTTAATTTGCATAATTTATAACGCTCACAGGATCCATTTTTAATGCTGAGTGTGCCCAGCACAGCTATAGCTATATTCACAACATCTGAGGCAGAACAGCTGAGAGTATTGCACTCCTGGGGAAATAGATGGGGCAAGGAGAAGAAGGGTTTAAAACTCATCTTCATGGTGGAAAATGGAAAACTGCTGTAGCTTTTGAAAAGTGACCTCAGTTTTAGGCTCAAAATAAACAAGTTCTATCTGGAAACAAGTGCATAACCATTTCAAGACGCAAACATTTATGTGTTACTTTAGAGCAGTGGTGGCCAAACTTGGCCCTCCAGCTGTTTTGGGACTACAACTCCCATCATCCCTGACCACTGGTCCTGTTAGCTAGGGATGATGGCAGTTGTAGTCCCAAAACAGCTGGAGGGCCAGGTTTGGCCATGCCTGCTTTATAGAGTGTTCAAAGGACTTGAAATACATTCTCTTCTTGAAATCCTTATACTGTATCAATCATGAAAGATGTATCACTATCCCAATATTGCAGATTGCAGGTGGGTGCCTGCGGCCTGTTTGTGGCAGACTCACGATTCAAACCAGAGACTTTCAGATTCATGCCTCAGTCTCTTAGCCCTCATAGTACCCTCTTAAGAGAGGCACATTCAATGACAATAATTAAGCAATGTTGTAGACCACAAGCCAATACTGAGGTAGGCACACTTCAGCCCACTGAAATCTATGACCCAAAATGGCATAGGATTTCCACCACAGATTATAAATGGACCCCATTTGGAGTAAAATTGGTAATAGCAAGACTGCACTAGGCAGACACGGATACTAGTAGAATACCATACCTCCAGATGCAATGTAGAAGCCGCTGGGAGCATACTTGGCAACAACAACTTGATGAGCATGTTCAGTGTAGATGTCAGCAATCGCTGGATTCTATAAAAGAGTTATATTTTCAAGTAAGTATTCAAGGAAGCTTCCCATCTGCTGCTCCTAGTCCCTCTCAACTGACAGAGAAGTCAGAAAAATTATCTGCTACTACCATGTTGAGAGCAGGGTTGAAACACGATGGACTTCAGCAGAAGCCCAGAGGTCGGTCCAAAAGAACAACCGGCAAGCATCCATTTTCAGCTCTGGGAACTCCCTTCCAATCTGAAGCCAGATTACTGGAACACAGCCCCACAGAGAGCTGCCATGTCACCAACACCTCACGATTAATGGTACTAGAGGATGCTTCAAGATCTAGCAAGATTATCAGGACAATGTTTTTCCGACTTTGAGTTTCTTGGTCAAGGCTACAGTCTCAGTGCCATACCGAGATTAAATGTTGGACTTACAGGTCTGAGAGTGCAGTACCATTGCCGGTGCTTCTGAATGACTAACCACTCTCCTGCTTAATTAAACAGGATTGCAAATTGCTTAAGCCAATATCACAGTGTCGACACCCCTTCTGCCTTCCTAAAGGTAAAGGTACCCCTGCCCGTAGGGGCCAGTCTTGACAGACTCTAGGGTTGTGCGCTCATCTCACTCTAGAGGCCGGGAGCTAGCGCTGTCCGCAGACACTTCCGGGTCACGTGGCCAGCGTGACGAAGCTGCTCTGGCGAACCGGCACCAGAGCAGCACACGGAACGCCGTTTACCTTCCCGCTATAAAGCGGTACCTATTTATCTACTTGCACTTAAGAGTGCTTTCAAACTGCTAGGTGGGCAGGAGCTGGGACCAAACGACGGGAGCTCACCCCGCCGTGGGGATTCGAACCGCCAACCATGCGATCGGCAAGGCGTCCCCCTCTGCCTTCCTAGAAGGAAGCATAAGCCTTGTGCAAGAAACACTTGCTACATGCAGTGACAAATTGTGACTGCTCTCTCTGGCCCCTCGCTACACCAGACGGCACAGTGGCCTTTGTCCAAACTCTGCAGCATGCCTGGGCTCCAAATATGGATTTAGTATGCTAAAGAAATGGAGAACAGGGAACATGCACTGGGCAGCAGATACAAATGCACCCTAGGAGCTCAAATAGAGGAAGGAAGGTTCCAATATTGTGTCACAGAAAATTTGCCTGACTAGCCAGTGATATGGGGTGGAAATTTTCCAGAAAATTTCCCACTGCTGTGCTTTTCCAAAGAACATTTTCCAGTTTCAGAAGTGCGTGGTTTTGTCATACTTCTCTTTTCAAAGTCTTCGAGAAAACCCACATCACTGAAGCCAAACAACAGTTGCAATCTCACCAATGAGAGCTGCCAACTGTGTATTCTGGTTCAGCAATCTATGACTGAAGTTTGAACACCCAAGTCTTCCAAAACAGCCCAGATTTATCAAATCATTCACAATTGAGAGGATTCTGTTTGACAGAGTCTCCCATCCACCAAGCCTCCTCAGAAATTGTTTTTAAACACAGGTGGCTAACCTGTGGACCTCTAGATGCTGTGTGGATGCGGCTCCCAACAGGCCCAGCCAGATTGGCCAATGATCAGGGATGATGAGAGTTGAAATCCAACATCATTTGGAAGGCCAAAGGTATTTTAAACCTCTGATTTAAAAATTGAGGCAGGCATTGATTTTTTTAAAAAAGTCTCAACTACAGAAGAGAGAAAAGTAAGGAAACTACTGACCCACTGTGCTGAAATTAAACATAGTCCCCGCCACAGGAAAGAGCAATTTCCCAATTTAGAAAAATTATGATATTTCACAGATGTATTGTAAGTAACCATTACAAAGGAAGGAAGCAATTACAAGCACAGTCCCAATACTATTGTCTGGACTGGGGGCAGCATCTGGCTGCTTTCTGCAGACATAAAGCAAGCCCACTGCCCATTATATGAGGCTGGAGTCGGCCAAAAATATTTGGCACCCGAGATGGACCCCAAGAAGGCGGAAGGAAAGAAGGAGTGAGGAACAGGGGGAGGGGAGAGAAATATTGACATTGGGATCTGCTACCCTGGTCGATCCTGCTGCCTGAGGCAGTTGCCTCACCTTGCCTCATGGGTGGGCCAGCCCAGTAAGAGGCACATATGAATCTTCAACAGGTGCAAAGCACAGAATCATGAAATTGTAGAGTTGGAAGGGACCCCCAGAGTCATCTAGTCCACCCCCTGCAATGCAGGAGTTGGCACAGCTAAAACTGCTTTATAGAAATATGTTTTCTAATCAAATTTATTAATAATGCCTAGCATTGTAAGAACTGACAGAACTACAGGCAGAAATTTAAAAGCAGTCTCAGCAGGAATCACATCTCTAAAGCACAGTTGTCACAACACCTTCATGTTCCTTTTGTTTTTAATATGAGGAAACGGAGTCAGAATTCCAATGAATCAGCAGCACAGTGCGGAGTATTCCTCAAGGTCCACGCATGACGCAATCTGCCCAGTCCACGCACACACAGCTTGCTCGCTATATAACAAAGATACCCAAGTTCTACTGCTATAATATATTGTCTGCCACCGTTATCAATTTCAAATAATGATGCTTTACATCTCTCTTATTTTATTTATTAGACTTATATACCACTCTTTAGTTCTCAGTTTAGTGAGCACTTAAGTTGACAGAGGAAGAGAAGGATTTGCTGAGGCAAGAGGGGACAAATCTGTGGTTTGATGACGTACAGTGACAGGTCTACCGTCATCAAACCAAATGAATGCATTTGATTTGGGCACCAGATCACACCAAGCCAAAGCTCAGGCTGCCAAAATATTAAAACATTTCTGGATTCAATTCCATGCAATATCAGACAAGCCCCATGACTTGATACAGTACTTTTCAAATGGGTCTTGATCAATGCTATTGTCATAGAAAAAGAGGTGCCAGAACTCACCATGAACTTGTTCTCTTATAACGGCAATGGCGCCCACCTGAGAAGTGCTGGAACTGTGTTTCAGTGAGTTCTGGCTGAAAAAAGCCCTGGTCTTGATGACCCACATCTTTGCTGCACCCTTCAGTGGTTAATTATACATTGAGCTGTAGAAATGATGTTGTGATCTGGGTTTGGTTTTGTTTAAACTTATGCTAGGTTATTGTGTTATTTCTGTGCTGACTGTAATATTCACATGACATGAATGCTTTATTTGCTTTAAATTATATTTGTCTGCATTTTGTAAACCACTTTGGGAAGATCTTCATAAAAGCAGGTTGTAAATCAATAAAATAAGTAGTTCACCCACAGGAAGCGTTAATGTCCCAAGGAGAAAGGGGCAGGCAGCCTCGGGGGAAAAGTGGAGAGGAGCCTAAGAAAGAACATGGGGACATGGTTAAGGGAAACAAGTCACGGTCATGGCTACAGCTTGCCAAGTTGGCTTGTTTCTCTACAGCAGTGGTAGCTACTTCAGATGCTGTTGGACTCCCAACTCACATTGAACCCAGACAGCATGGCTGACTTGGATGGAGGAATTGAGGGGAAGCTCATCAATGTAGCAGAGGAAACCAAACAGGGAGGGGTAACTAATGCCACATATTCTTCGCAGAAGCTTACAGAGAGCTAGGCCTGTCAATCAACATCCAAAAAACCAAAGTGCTGCACCAACAAGCACAAAACCCCTCTGCAGCACCACAAATCAAACTCCATGGTGTAACATTGGAAACTGTTGATCACTTCTCCTAGCTGGGCAGTTATCTTTCCACAAGGGCCATCACTGATGCCAAAGTCCAGCATTGCCTGAGCTCTGCGAGAGTGCAGAGTGTTTGAGGACTGGGACATTCACAGGGAAACCAAAATGCTTGTTTACCTTTGTAAACTATTGTACTACCAACCTTACTGTTTTGCTTGTGAAGCACAGACTACTTATAAATGCCATCTCCAACTCCTCGAAAGATTCCATTAACGGTGTCTCCAAATTTTTTTACATATCACCTGGGAAGACAGTCAGTGTACTGGAAGAAGCAAAGATCACCAGCGTCGAAGCAATGATTCTTCAACATCAACTTGTTTGGATGCCTGATTATCGTCTTCCAAAGCAACTACTCTATTCCAAACTTAAAAATGGAAAGCGTAATGCTGCTGGTCAACAAAAGAGGTTTAAAGACTCTCTCAAGGCAAATCTAAAAAAATAAACACCAATAATTGGGAAACACTAGCCTATGAGTGCTCCAGTTGAAGTCTTTATAAAAGGTGTCATGGACTTTGAAGACAGTCGAACTCAGGACAAAAGGGAGAAACTTGTTAAGAGGAGGGCATGTTTGGCAAACCTCACCATCATCAACTCCCACCCGGAAACTAATGTCCCCACTGTGGAAGGACTTGTGGATCCAGAATTGGCCTCCACAGACACCTATGGACACACCGCTAAGATCGTGTACATGGAAGACACTCTTACTTGGCTACAAGTGGTCGCCAAAGAAGCAGCCATGGAAGACAGAATTGTGACTCAAGATGAACTTATCAGATTGGAGAACTGGGCCAAAACTAACAAATTGAATTTCAATAGGGACATTTAGGCAGGAAGAACCACCTGCACAAAAGCATACTTGTTTTCTCCTGCTCTGGAGGGTAGGACTTGAACCAATGGCTTCAAGTTACAAGAAATGAGATTCTGACTAAACATCAGGAAATACCTTCTAACTGTCTGAGCTGTCCGACAGTGCAACGGACTCCTGTGGGAGATTGTGGACTCTCCATCCCTGGAGGTTTTTAAGCAGAAGTTGGATGGCCATCTGTCATGGATGCTTTATTTGTGATTCCTGTATTACAGGGGGCTGGGCTAGATGACCCTGGGGGCTCTTCCAAGGCTTACAATCCTATAATTTTAAACTAACCACAATTTGTCTGGATTCAGAAGTAAAGAAACTCTGAAATGCATCATGGGTGGGGAGAGGAGCTCGGCATTTGACTGCTGCCTCTGCTACTGGATGCATGCACTTCCAACCTTGGTTAGTCGTCATCTACTCAGACCTAGTTCAGATGCAGCTGTAAAGCAGAGAAGAAATCCGGCACCCAACGCTCCGCTTTGCACTTGAGGGAAGGATGCTTAAAGCTTCCAGATAAGTTTTTTTGTGGGGAAGGGACAGCAATTTACCTTTCAAACAAACCAGGCTCAAACCATGGTTTTAGAATCTGGCTTTCTTATAGAATCAAAGAAACGTAGAGTTGAATTAATGGTTAGAACCACAGATTAATGTGCAGCTGTAGCTTTTTCTGAAGTCACAGTGGAAGTTTTCATTGTCCTCTTCTCATATGTGGTACAAAATCTCCTAAGTCCAACACAAGTCATTTTTGAGCACCTTAACCACTGCTAAGGGCGATGATCTGAACCAGGATCCCCCTCTCTGCCTCCGACTTGTCGAACGACTTCTTCTCCCACTTTGCCTCTGACCACCTCTCCTTAGAAGGGGGAAGGGGAGCCAATGGATTCAAAATATTCATGAGATCTCCACATCTTAAAACCATCCACCCGTGAGCTTTCATAAGAGACACCAACTGACCATGAAGGACTACAAATACCCTAGCAAAATTGCCACCTATCCTATCCTACCAGAGCTGCTGTTTCCAGAAGGAGAAAAAGAAAATATTACTGATTAGGCCAAGACTTCTGAGAAGTCAAATATCTTCTTTGTTGTTTAACTCAGCACCTTATTTGACGGCTAGCATTAAGGCTACACTAATGTCCTCTTTCTGTAGCACATAGCTGCTCTTTGAGCAAGAGGCAGCACACAAGAACATGCAAGAGAATCCCACTGTAAAAGCCACCGAAACCAGTTAAGATACCAGGAAATCTCTGAAAGCAATAGTTAGGATTCTTATGAAAAGAAAAAAAGATTAGCTGAATCCTCAAACACACATCCTGCTATGGAGTCCTCCAATTCACAGTCTATTCTTTTGGAAGACTGAAACCAGAGATACCTGCAACAGCCAGCGACTGGCTCTGTAACTTAGTGCAGGCAGAGGAGGCCACAGAAGTAAAATATTCATGCAACTGGGAAATCCAGTGTTACAGTTGCCCTCATGGAGCTCTCTAGTACTCTTTTAGAACTTTAATGGGATGCACAGAAACATCTGAATTGCCGATTATGGAAGAGACGAAAGCATAAGGAGCTTGATGGTTATCAAGCTGAAAACTTGCTTATGGTAGTTTATAATCTGCCACTTTCTGTTAGTTGAATGACTCAACATTCTAAGATTTCCTGAATGTTTTTCTTCTGGGGTCCCCAAAACTGTGCCCTTTGACATATGTATGCTCAGGAGGTGCCAGTCTGCTGACTCTGGTAGGAGCAACAGGTCACAGCATACAAGCCAGTGAGCTCCTCAGGGTGAAGGAGCAGCCTTTCCTTGAAGACCCCAAGACACGTCTGTGTCTTGCATTACAAAGTAACCTAGGTATGTGAGAGGAACCTAATCACTTGAGCATACCACAAATACACTCAGGCTGAAAAACTTAAAAGGGTTTCATTGGGAAGAAGTCAAAGAGACCAGAGGGAAAAGCCAGGCGGGCGTGTCAAGAAGAATAAACCAACATTACAAATCCAGCTAAACTATGAGTAGTAGGAAAGGCTTGTAGCTTCTGTTGGCAGCCATAGGTGAAAGACAAAGGGGAAAAAACACATTCTGCGCCCAGGTGGCTTTGAGAAACAGCGTCCCCAGCAAAGCCAATGGGTTTCATTGCACTAGGCTTCTGAGACAAGTTGCCAACACACAGTAAAGCCCTTTGAGCACATTCTGGGAAGTTGAGAGATGAGCAATGAGGAAACTATTCAGCTTCTCTTCTAGACCAAATCCAGCAACAGGTTTGCTCAGCCTATCGATTCAAGTGGGAGGGAGGGCCTGACAGAAAGCCAGAAGGAAGGAAGGTATGGGAGAATAGAGAGGATGCACCTTAAAACACGGCTTTGTTGCACGCAAGGAGAATTTTATGGATTTGTTGGCTGAAGAAGAGATACTGGCTTAGCAGTCAACTGTAGGCAGAATGCCTCTTCTTCCACATTCTGTCTCAGATAGCTACCATAGGTTAAGTAACGAATAAGTTTTTAACTAAAAGAACAAAAGTCCACAGTGCTCCTGGCTGGAAGTTGTTTGGAAAAGTCCCACCAAAAGAAAACCTACAGAAAGACTCAAATAATTTAGCAGAAGTCAGCTTCTTCAGCGAGGAAGTGCAAAGAAGGGAGAAAGAGCCTCGCCTTCCCCAGCCACAATCAAGTCCAGCTGAGCAAGTAGCCGCTCCCAGCTGGGAAGGGAGAAGAAGAGATCAGGGATTTTTTAAAAAACCGTTTTATAAGTTCTGTGTCTTTGTTTCTCAATTTGATCCTTTTATGTGGTTTTGTATGTATTGTGGTATTTTATGCATTTTGACTTGCACTTATTTTTATTGATCACAGTTCAGTAGTTATTGAGAGTGAATTTGTTCAATTATTATTTGCTGTGATGAGGGTTAATTTTATTGTGTACTATTATATTCTAATAGATTGTTGAATATCACTTTATTTGATGTAAGTCATTCTATTTTAAAGTTATGTTTTATTATGACTTTTTGTATTGGATCCCATTATTATAAGGTGTGTGTTCTTTGTTGCATATTTTGTTGCTGTAAATCGCCTTGTGTATAGCAACATAGAAAGGCTGTATACAAAATAAAAGTGAAATGTAATGAATAACACAACTCTTATTCCTGCATGATCCTCATCTGTGTCACTAGCGGCCATCCTAGCTGTGCCAGGAGACCCACCTGTTGCAAAGTATAATAGAGATAAAATTCTCCATGTTCTGGGGAAGTTCTGGTCCATGAATCCTCGAGGCATGTAGCCTCAATTATGCCACAACCAGGCCCTCCTGCTCCTATCTATGCACAATACAAACATCTGCTGCCCAAGTTGTATGTCTGGCCACTCATGTTTATTAGGCAGTGGTTTCAACTGGTCAACAATTCCCCCTCCCCGCCCCCAGATTTTGTAGTGAGCCAAGATTTTTGATGACCAGGACCACAGCCCTCCTCCTCCAGGGGGTTTGCAGGGTCTTGTCTGATGCCACACTTCACCTGTTGCTGGGGAACAACTGGGAAGAGCGCTGCTGTGCTCATGTTCCACCAGCCTCCCATAGGCATCCATCTGATTACCAAAGCAGCACACCAGACTAGATGGGCCTTTGGTCTGGCTCAGTTCTTACGGCCATATCTTAAAAGTTTTGCCTAATGTATTTCTAGTTTCTAGAATGTGGATGCCAACACTTGAAATTAAAGTGACTCCCATGACTAGTGTTTTTCCTGAAACAGGAAATATAAGCAATCACATGTCCAACTCCCCACATGAGTTCTGTACCAGTAATCCAAACCACATTAAAACCTCCAGTGTAACAAATTGCTACATTGTTTTTAGTGATACAAGAGAGAAAGATGAATTTCCCCATTTGTTACCAAAACTAAAAAGTTTGGTTTACCATATTCAAGATCTGTCACACAGAAGTATCAAAGCGCCAATAAATATATAAGAGATAGATCTCAGTGGACTGTGAAAAGCTCTGAAAGACAATTCTACATTGTAGGTACTACAACACAAATGCTCTGCTTTTAATCATAGCTCTAAGGTATCCAGAACTGCTTGCTACAATCCTGTCCTAAGACAGTAAGCAAAGAAAGTATTTTGCAACTCTAGTCCTACCTCATGGCTATAATTTAAAAAGGGAGTGATTTTTGACTACTAATTAGGTTCCAAATATGAAAATATTCTCATACAAAACACAGATATTCCCATGAAGCAAAGAGACACATTGGATTTGAGTGATGCTGTTCACCAGATTAGGAAAGACACAACAGGAGAAAAGAAATATCCTTTAATTTCTATAGGACGTTTTCATACATTCAACATTCTATAAGCTTTCCATATTTACTTCGGTACTGAAAAATACTTCATAATACCACTGATCTCTTCCCCCCACTCCACTTTTATTTGTATTTTAAGAGCTTTCTTGTTTATTTAAAACATGCTGCCCTTTATCATGTTAGATTTCAGGGCGTTTCCACATGCAGCCTCAACATCTCTCTGGTTATTCTCAGCTCCTGTGAGTCATTCTGCTTTCACTCCAATGCCCTCCTAAATTGTCACAGATCCCTGACCTCCATAGAACAGCAAAGGGGAAGCATTAAGGCTTAAAAAGAAAACCATCAGTAAGAATCAATGTAAAAATGAGGGTACATTACATCAATGTTGCGGATGATGACACATTTTCCATTCGTATACAGAAAGTTATTGCCCTTTGGATCTCCCCCAAGGATCTTGGAGACGCCTCTCTCAACCTGCGGGAGGCTGGCAAACACTTTTTCTGCAAATGGGGGGTGGGGGGGGGGAGAGAAAAAGACACACCTATTAACAACGGGAGGCCAGCAAGAAACAAGAGCGCAAACAACTCCCAGATACATTTGCTATTTGACCTGTTGCTGAATGCTAAGTGGGGAAATTGTACGGGGGGGGGAAGAGAGAGACTGACTCCCCGACCAGAGAAAAGACCACCCGCCTCCTAACTTGGTCAACTGCAAAGGGAATGTTGCAAGGAGAAAAATGCCCCGGGCACCGTCGCTGCTTGCGAAGGCGCTTTGCCTGCGAGGGGCTGCAGGGCGCTCCTCCTCGGGGGTAAACGCCCCCTCCTCTCCCTCGACCCCCCCCCGCCCGGGGAGGCTGCAGCAGCAACGTGGCCCCGACTGACAGGAGAAAGGGCGAGCCCAGGCACCGCGCGGGCAAATGGGCGCCGCTCCTCGCAAGGAGCAGCAGCAGCAGGAGAAGGAGGAGGAAGCAGCAGCTGCAGCAGCAGCGCCGCTTGCAGGCATTGCACCCGGGCGAGGGGGGGGGTCTCTGCCTACTCACTCAGCTCATGTGGCATCTTCGCCTCCCCCGGCTCGCTGCCGCTGCTGCCGCCGCTGCTGCCTCGGATCCGAGAAGGGCCAAGGTGTGTGGGGGGTGGGCAAGGGGGGGCGCACAATCCGCTTCGCGGCGCTGCAAATTCCCTCCCGCAGCGGCGGCGGCGACGTCCCCTCCCAGCTGCAGGAACCAGGAAGCGCCCGCCCGCCCGCGCAGCTTTTCGCCCTCTCCCCCTGGCTTTGACCATATATAGTCAACTCTGCTCGAGCCGCGGCGCCGCGCGCGAGGAGGAGCGGCTTCCAGCCGACGGCGACGCTGCTGCTGCTAGAGCCCGCCCGACCCGGAAATGCCGCCGAGCGGGAGGCGCCCAAGCCCGCCAAGCCCCGCCCCCTCGGGAGCCAGAACTGCGTCACCGCGTGCGTGGCGTGCGTGGCCTGATCGGGCGACGGGCGCACAGAGATACGGCGCGGGGAAAAGAGCAAGAGGGATGCATGGGCTGGACTGTTTTTCTTTCTCTCTCGCTCCCCTGGGAAGGTGGAAGAAATCGGTGGCCGTGTGGCAGTTTTGGTCCTCTCGCTTTCTCGTCCAACGAATGCACGCGAGGCAGGGATTAGTGAAAAAAGCAAACAAATGAAGAACCAACCTTGAAAAGCATGCAAGTCATCAGCCCAAGGAAGGCCTCTGTTGCAACTGAGAGCACTGTGAGAGAGGGGGCAATTTGCTGCAACTCTGTTTTGCACGAATTTCTGAGCTCAGAAAGTTGCACCGCCCTCAGACCCCCCCCCCACTGGTGGCATTAAAAGCGGAGTGCACTGGGCGGGGGCAGCGTCCAGTCATTGTGATCAACAGCACTGTGGATTATGCAGCAGTTTAGAATCCAGAGCCGCCACCTGAGAACGGCTGCATAACCCTAATGCAGTGTCCACAGAGCTGCTGAACCCAAACCATATTTGTCTTTAAAAGGCACTGTTTGTTTTCTGTGTGAGCAACTGTTTCATTCAGCAGTTGGTCCCTTACCTTTCCCGCCCCGACCTGGCCACAGTGATCCATGCAACGATCATCTCCAGGCTTGACTACTGTAATTCGCTCTATGCGGGGCTGCCCTTGAAGCTGTCCCAGAAACTCCAGCGGGTGCAGAATGCTGCAGCGAGGCTCCTCACTGGGTCTCTGCCATGGGAGCATATTCACCCAGTGCTTTTCCAGCTGCACTGGCTCCCGGTGGAGTACAGGGTCAGATTTAAGGTGCTGCTTTTGACCTTTCAAGCCCTTCACGGCCTAGGACCCTTGTACCTACGGGACCGCCTCTCCTGGTCTGCCCCACGGAGAGCCTCAAGGTCCATAAATAACAGCACCCTAGTGGTCCCAGGCCCTAAGGAAGTTAGATTGGCTTCAACCAGAGCCAGGGCCTTTTCAACTCTGGCTCCGGCCTGGTGGAATGCTCTGTCTCATGAGACCAGGGCCCTGCGGGATCTGATTTCTTTCCGCAGGGCCTGTAAGACAGAGTTGTTCCGCCTGGCCTTTGGCTTGGAGCCAATTTGATTCCCTCCCCCTCTTTCTTTTTCCTTTCTCCTCCTGTGATGAGGCTGCATTTTAATATTTTAATGTTTCAATATTTTAAATCTAGCAAGCACAGTAGTTGGATCTGCCCCATTGGATCTTAATCCCGGGTCCTAGTCCACCTCTTTGTCCAATTCTGAAAAACTGTTTGTACATGTTTCATCTGTTGTATAATGATGTTTACCAGTGTAACATAGACTAGTGATTACTTCATTTTCCAAATAAACA
Source organism: Podarcis melisellensis (assembly GCF_964234715.1). Lineage (NCBI taxonomy): Eukaryota > Metazoa > Chordata > Lepidosauria > Squamata > Lacertidae > Podarcis > Podarcis melisellensis. Next base: position 76,221,761 of record NC_138541.1, on the reverse strand, counting down.
CACAAAATGCAATTTATAACCGATGGGTAGTAAAGTCCGCCAACAGGTCCTAACAAGTTAAAGAAGAGAGATTTCCAGAGGGGCGCTGAGTATTTCCCCCCCTGAAAAGTGGGTCTTAGGCCTAATAATTTGCACTGGTGGAGGAATGGCCACGCCCCTCCCTTCTCTCTGCCCTGGTAGTCGAGCATCCAGCTTCACCACTGTAAGTTTGGGAACCTCTGCTGTCAATCATGGCATGACCAAGAAGGTTAGCATTACTTAATATGACAGGAGATCCACATTATGAGATCCTATCTCAGAAACATATCCTGGAAGGCACTGAGGAGACATCCTGTGCTCCCACTACCTTGTATAAAGACCAGCATATGCAAGCCTAGCTACAGTACTACTAAAATCTAACCCACCTGTCATCATCCCCTGTCTGGCTCTGCAGATTCGGAATGAAATGTCTCAACAGTTGCTTTAAATTACTTTCTTTTGACCCCAAGTGCTCAAAAAAAAAAAGGTCAAACTTTCTCCAATTTCTACTTTTAGATAGGTATCTTTATTTATTTCCTTGATGGGGGGGCAGCTACCTCCTCTCCGCTCCCCGCTGGCTCCGCACATGGGTAGGAGAGTGGAGCCCGGGAGGCGCTCTCCCAAAGGAAGCCCCACCCTGTTGCTCCCAAGCAGTGAGGGGGACGCAGACCCCTTAGCATTTTGTGAATCTAAGTTTGGCCTCATGGAGGGGAAGTATTTCAAGATGAGTAGGAAAATGAGAGCACCCCTAAACATTTTTCTTAAAGAAAAAAACGCTGCGCCTAAGTAAGTGGGGAAAAGGCTCCAGGCAGCGCCGCAGATCTCAGCAACGCATAATACTCCTGACAGCGCCAAGGCTGCAGGCGGGTTGAGCCCGGCCAGGGGCAGGGGTGGGACTAGATGACCCTGGGGCTCTCGGAGTCCATGAATGGTAGGAGATTCCCGGCGCGCCCCCGCGCCTCGCCAGCCAGCGGGGAGCGAGCAGCTGGAGGCGCGGAGCTGAGGTCAGTTCCTCCGCCGCGCCGCCAGAAGGGACGGAGGCGCCTCTTGGCCGGGCGCTGGGGCGGAGAGCCTCCCTCCAGCATCGCCGGCCAAGCCGCTTCTGCAGCTGCAGCTCCGCCTCGCCAGGGCTGCCTAACCTCCCTCCCTCCCTCCCTCTTTCTCTTTCTTTCTTTCTCTCTCTCTCTCTCGGCCGGGTTCCTGTCCCCCCTCCCCCCCCGCCAGCCCCTTTCTCTCCTCGGAGCCCTCGGCGTGCGCGCCTGCCCGGCCACCAAGCCGGGGAAGCGGCTGTTGGGAGCGCGCGCGCTTGCGGCGGAGCTGCCCTCTCCCGGCGGGGCGCGGAGCTGCGAGCGCCGCGCGCGTCCCTGCGCCATTTCGGAGGAGCGCAGCATCTGGTGTCCTTGGGAGAAGAGGGGCCGCGAGGCGGGCGAGAAGAGCGCAGGAGGAGCAGGAGGAGGAGGAATCCCGCCGACCTTTTCTGGGAAGGTCCTCCTGCATCGGAGCTCCAGTCCCCAGAAGTCTGCGCCGGGCTGGATCCGCGCCCGCGCCTTTCCATGGTCAGGTCGATGGGGAGGCACAGAGAGATCGACTCCCAGATGCAGACTCTTTATTTGGAGGTAAGCTCCGCTGTCCCCGATGAAAATAACTTCCAGGTGAGCATGTATATTTACACGACTTCTTACATAAGGTGCCTGGTTTTTGCCTCTTCAAGATCATTTGTCAACAAGGATGGACTTGGGCAAAGTCGAACATTTGGCGCGCACCCCCCCGCGCTTAAATATTTCTTCTTTTCAGGATCTTTCCTTTTGGTACAGTTGATTTTTCTTTATTTTGCACCCCCTCAGCTCGGCACCTGGGGGGGGGGGAGAGGAATTGTCTGCGCTGCCCTAGATCTGATGCAGTGGACGCATCACATCCAGGGGCAGAGGATTATTTCATATCTTTGGAATGGGGGGGGAGGTGTTTACACCTATTATTTTCTTGGTGGCTTCATGGCAATGTATCTAATTTGGCTTTGCATTCAAAATACTTCATTCTTTGGCTTCAGTATTGTGCTTCAATAATATGACAAAACTTTATTTTCTCTCACTATGACCAGATACAATTATCATTTGGTCTTTTCCTCAACTTTTGAAGCTGCAGTCTTACACATGTAAGACCAAATGAACTTGGAAGGATCTGTGTAAATATGCGTAGGATGGGCTTCAAGAATAAATTTGCACACTTGCACAAGTTTATTTAATGTTCCTAATTTGAATATGTTACTGCTGAGTCTCAGTTCCCTTTCTGCACAGTAACACTAAAACAGAATTTCAGCAGGAATTTTGCAGACCTCTGAATCAGCTGAATTTGAAGACCTTGCCATGTTAACAAAAGACACTTCTGCTTGTGGGGGGGGGGGGTGTGCATCAAAGACCTCCCCATCCCAATCTACACCCTCCTCTGTTTCACCTGCAAACTTGCTTCAGCGAGTTAGGATGCCTTCCAGAATGCTTTTAGGGGAAACAGGGCAGCCCAAAGGGGGGAAATGGGCAACAACCCATCCATAGTTTGCTTGGCAGGACCTCTGGATCCAAGCCACAGCCCCCCCCCCCTGCAATTTGTATCTTAAACCATGCTTGGACTTGGAGAAGATTGCAGAAGGTATATATTGGCATGTTCATGTATTAAGTGGAGATTCTTATTTCTGCCTGCATCTGTATACAATTTGAAATGGTGCTTGCTTATATATATATATATATATATATATGCAGGTTTTGGTGTCCTCGGGTGTCTTCCCGTGTAAAAGTTGGGGTGTCTAGGCGACGTTTCGACGAGGTCTCACTCGTCATCTTCAGGCTGGTGCTTTCGGCTTCTTGTTACTGGAACAGAGCAGGATCTCAGTGTTTGAGTTCCTATAATAGGAACTCAAACACTGAGATCCTGCTCTGTTCCAGTAACAAGAAGCCGAAAGCACCAGCCTGAAGATGACGAGTGAGACCTCGTCGAAACGTCGCCTAGACACCCCAACTTTTACACGGGAAGACACCCGAGGACACCAAAACCTGCATTCCTGTACCCGTGAAAATCTACGAAAGCATATATATATATATATATATATATATGCACCATTTCAAATTGTATACAGATGCAGGCAGAAATAATATATATATATATATATATATATATATATATATATATATATATATATATATATATATTGTTAATTGCTTCAGGATGCTTCATGGGAAGCAATTCATTAAAAATAAGATATAAAAAAATCCAAACAGGGTTCCCAATAATAAGGAAGAGCCCTATGTTCATACAACAGTTTTTAAAGACTGATCCAAGCACACTTACTTGGAAGCATTTTCCATTGAAATCCATGGGACTTATTTCCATGCAAAGTGCTTGCGAGTGAGTATTGTTGTTGAATTAAAATGTGAGGAGTTGCATATACTTATTTAGAAACTCTTCTTCATATTCTTCCTTTGCAGCAGCTTTGGGATGAACGTCACATGTGAGCGGCTATGACATCTGAAGCAGGTGAATCGGTGCGAGATCAGCTTTTGAAATGCAGCTGAAGAAAACAAAAGTCTTACCAATATTAACTGCCAGCCAAGGGAACAAAGGGCCTCGGTCATTGACTACATTGCCAAAGCAAACAAAAGTTGATAAAGCCAATACAATAAAGGCAAATGATGAAAACGGCAATTTTGCATATAAAGAAGCTGAGGAAAGTGAATTGCATCCAATAAGTTGTATTAAGTGTAGATGTGTGCAAGACATTTGGGCACCACAGTTGCATCAGCAGAAACGCCAAGATATTGAAGATGACTACCATGTCTGTAGCAAGCGCCCATTGAGTGTGCTGTCCACTCTCAATTTTCAGATTGCGCCTGCAGTTGCATTGGACACTGAAGCCCAAGAGAAAATGTCCCTGAGTAAGCCTCGAAGAGCCTTCAAAGTAAAAAACTTTCAGCCAGACAAATATTATTGTGACAAATGCCGATTTTCCACAAAGGATCTCTTACAACATAAGAAACATGTAGCTCAACATGAAAAGATCAAATTTATTTGTTCCCAGTGCGACTGGGTGTCTTACACCAAAGGGGAATTCCAAAGGCATACAGTGAAACATACTGGGAGATTTCCATACCAGTGCAAATACTGTGACTATGGTGCAGTTAGGCATGATTATATTGTCAAACACACAAAAAGATTACACGCAACTGAGAAGCAAGAAATGATTTCAGTTGCAAAAGTTGATCAAAAACGAAATTGTTCACCAGAGCATAATTTGGAGTGGAAGAAACATGGCCTGGAAGCTCCTCTGCAGTCCACACCTTCAACTTTATCTCAAATTTGTGGGATTAAAGATGAAATACCTGAAATTGATTCATCATCAGTTTATGATGAATGTAGTCAAAGTACAGCCTTCATACAAGATAAAAATGTAAATAAACTATCTGATGTCAGAATCCATAAAAATGAAGATGTATTGATGGAAGTTGAAGTTTATTCTCCAAAAAAAGGGCCTATAACACCTGGAATGCCATTAACAGTGGTTGCACCCGCCAAATTATGTGTTCCACCTAATTGTTTGGCACAAATTGTAGAAATTAAAAGAAATAATGGTACACAGCAGTTGATTCTTAAACTCATTCCTCCGAAAGCAACTACCTCTGAAGCTATGAATTCTAAAAAAGTAGAATATGGAAACCAGTGTGCAGAACAAGAAGAAAAAACGATAAAGAACTGTGTGCCCCCAACTCTTGAGTCCTGTGCTTTAGATAACGAGAATGACAAGAACTATCGGCATTCTGCCAGTTCTACTACTTTGAACTGCAGCTTGATAAATACCCAGGAGGAAAATGCTATTTGCAAAGAAAACACACACAGAGAATACGATCTTCTACCACCTTTAGCAGAGTTTTCTTCTGAAAAAACAAATTGCCCAGAACTCTTTCAAAAGGGAAAATGTTCAGAAAATAAACATACAACTTCCAGTTCAGATCCAGCCATATGCCTAGCAGCTCCCTCTTCCAAAGATAAGAACAAGTCCCAAAGTGATTTGTTAGACACTGTCCAGAAAAACAATAGTTTACCGCCTTCCCCGGTATACGGTAACATGTGCTTCACTTTAACTAATGCCAAAGAAGAACAATGGAATGAGCTTAGAGTAGCTGCAAAAACACGTTTGTTTGATTCTCATTTGTTTCGCCCTTTTGAAAGAGCTGCAGTGTCACAGCAGAATAAGTCTCTAGCTTCAGAGGAGCCTGAGAGCGTCTTAGGTGTGATAAATGGAATTAATGTGAAAAGAAAGAAAGATAATATGGAAGTGGAAGCACGCAGTATAAAATATGAAGGTGATTCAGTAGATGGTCCGGTGATCTCATCTGTGTTTTCCCTCAGCTCTGGCGCAGCAAATATCCCGGAAGGCATTAAGTGGGATGATACATTACAGAAGAAAAGGTCCACATCGTTGTTGTGCAGGAAGATTGCTCAGCTGATGTCTGCTGTAGAATCGAATGTGAAATCTCAATTAGCTGCTTCATTAAGACACAGTACCAGCCAAGCCTCTAAGGAGAAAGTGTTATCGCCAGAAAAAAAGAGTGAAAAAACTAGCTCAAATATGAGATCTGAACAAGAACTTGTGCCTTCTCCTCAGAGACCAAAAGGCGCCACTTTTTCTAATGAGTGTTCTAATAAGCAAGAACAACCATTGGAAACACTTAAAGAGGCTAAAACTAAAACCAGGGTGATTACAAAAACAAACACTGTTTCTCCGGCTTTCATTCCTCAAGGAACTGTACTGAGAGTGCTAAACTGCAGTAGTTCTGAGGCCCCAACTGAAAAACAAAATGGTGATGAAATGTCACCTTCCCCTTCTCGATATTGCAACAAAATGTTTATCCCAAGGCCAGTTCCTTGCTGTGTTTCTGCCAGACTTGACAAAGGTCCAACTTTGCCAGCTGAGAATGAAGTTAATGAGGTTTCTAGAAATCTCTGTGTGTCACATAGTCACACTTGCCACTCTTTTAGTTCTGTGCCAAGTTACGGCCAACAAAATGGTATGTTGTCATGTCAAAAAGGCAGCAGCCCAAGTGGGCTAAGCAAAAGGGCCACGAAAGGTGAAGGGCCCCAGAACAAAGCTAAGCGAGCACATTCTGCAAACACTTTGCCCCAGAAGAGACTCACAGCTCAAGAGGAACGCTTCCTTAAAATGGTGCCCACTCTCATGAGATGCCTTAGGCTTGTAGCATTCAAAAGTGATCAGCTAATAAAATGCCCTCATCGTAACCAGCCAGTGGTTGTCTTAAACCATCCTGATGTTGATTCACCAGAAGTAATTAATATCATGAAGGTTATTAATAAGTACAAAGGCAATGTCCTGAAAGCAGTTTTATCAGAAAGAACTATTAGCTGTCTCAGTGTGAAACGACATTATAAAAGACTTACTTTTCAGACTTTTGATAGATCATCTCAAGTGAAACAACAGAAAAAAGTAAGAATGACACGAAAGAAGGTGCACAAAAATAACTGCAAGGAGGTGGATTTGTCAATAGCGGAAGCATCAAAACAAATGTTTAAATGCTGGTTTTGTAGTAGGGTGTATGCTGAGCAAGAAGAATGGATAAATCATGGGCAGAAACATTTACTGGAAGCCACAAAAGGGTGGGACATCCTTTCATTTTCATTAGAAAGTGAAAAGTGAGAAACACTGATTACAAATTCTAGTGTCTCCTATTTTACAGAGCAGTCTCGGGACAATTTAGTACAATTCAGCCCAGTAGAATCACGTGTTGGTGCCCGTGTACTGTAACTGTGTTTTTTCTAGGCCAGCATTTTAGTCATAGAAGAAAGAAAGATGGTTGCTCTAGTATTCTGCTAGTGTTGATGGTAGAAATGTGATCCTGTGTTAATGAAATGGGACCAGCATAAGTAATCCTGTGAGATTAGAAATTGAACTACAGTCAAGAAGCGTGAGCCAGGGAGGGAGGGAGGGAGGGAGGGCAGGAAGATGTTGGAGCAAAGAGAATGTTGACTACGTGCGGTACCATAAGGAAACTGATTTAGTAGAAAAGAAATGAAAACAAATGCTTCTAGTAAAATGTAGTATTTCACCTCAGGTTGTTGGATGCTGACAGTTTTTCAGTGTGAATTTAGTGCAGGGTCAACCTTTTCAGAGTCGAGGGCCATTCGTATGCACAGAGTCTTCCCCATTCATTCTGTCAGTCACTGTGAAAACTGAAATCAGAACGCTGAACTAGATGGGGCTTTGGTCTGCTCCAACAGAGCTTTTCTTTATAATTTTCTCACCCCTGCCAGGTGAAATTTAAAGGGACTGTTTTTCTATGCCATTCCCTCCTGTCATCATTTTTCTTTGTCCAAACTTTATCTTGACATGCAGATCTTCAAGTCCCTTTGAGCATCAGGTTTGATGCTTGGCCAATGGGGAATGTGTGGCATGCTCTGTGGTTAGTACCCAGCTCTACCTCTCTTTCAAATCAGAACCAGTGAAGGTCCTGTGTGGGTGTCTGGAGGCGGTTGGAGGATGGATGGCAGCTAACAGATTGAGGTTGAATCCTGACAAGACAGAAGGACTGTTTTGGGGGGGACAGAGGGTGGGCTGGTGTGGAGGACTCCCTGGTCCCGAATGGGGCAACTGTGCCCCTGAAGGACCAGGTGCCCAGCCTGGGAGTCATTCTGGACTCACAGCTGTCCATGAAGGCACAGGTCAGTTCTGTGTCCAGGGCAACTGTCTACCAGCTCCATCTGGTATGCAGGCTGAGACCCTACCTGCCTGTGGACTGTCTCGCCAGAGTGGTGCATGCTATAGTTATCTCCCGCTTGGACTACTTCAATGCGCTCTACGTGTGGCTACCTTTGAAGGTGACCCAGAAACTACAACTAATCCAGAATGCAGCAGCTAGACTGGTGACTGGGAGCAGCTCCCAGGAAGTTTCTGAGCACAATTCAAAGTGTTGGTGCTGACCTTTAAAGACCTAAATGGCCTTGGTCCAGTATACCTGAAGGGGTGTCTCCACCCCATCATTCTGCCCGGACACTGAGGTCCAGCTCTGAGGGCCTTCTGGTGGTTCCCTCGCTGCGAGAAGCCAAGTTACAGGAAGCAGGCAGAGGGCCTTCTCAGTAGTGGCACCCACCCTGTGGAACACCCTCCCATCAGACGTCAAAGAGATAAACAACTACCTGACATTTAGAAGACATCTGAAGGCAGCCCTGTTCAGGAAAGTTTTTAATGTTTAATAGACTATTGTATTTTAATATTCTGTTGAAAGCAGGCCAGAGTGGCTGGGGAAACCCAGCCAGATGGGCAGGGGATAAATAATAAATTATTATAATTACATTATTATTAGTTGTCATGAAGCAGGAAACTGAGAGAATAGGTTTTCAGGAATGGCTGGATCAGGTCTGAGGGCAGCTCTCTGCTGATTTTGTTAAGTCTACAACTCTGTTACAGTGGTACCTTGATTCTCGAACTTAATCTGTTCCGGAAGTCTGTTCCAAAACCAAAACATTCCAAAACCAAGGCGTGCTTTACCATAGAAAGTAATGCAAAATGGATTAATCCATTCCAGGTTGTTGAAAAACTACCCCTAAAATGCTTTCCCCCACCGCCCCAATCAGTGCAATATTTCAATCTCTCTCTCTCGCGCGTTAAAGCAGCTGGGTTTCAGAGCGCTGCCAGAATGCTTTTCCTCACTGGACCGGCCAGCGTGATTTCTCTAACAACAGAAACACAACACTAAAAACGGAAGCTCAGGACACGTTCAACTTCAAAAATAATAATAATCGAGAACCAGAACGCTCACTTCCGGGTTTGTGACGTTCAGGTTCTAAGGGTGTTCGAGAACCAGGCTGTTCGAGAACCAAGGTACCACTGTATTCTTTTCTGACAGATTGCCACAAGTTTAGGACCCCATTGGTGCTATTTGCGAAGCTAAGATGTTTGGTCCCAATGTGCACTGCTTTACATTGTTCTACATTTGCTGTCTTGTGGCCTGTTCGCGTTGTTCTTTTGGAACAGTCCTCTGACCTTAGGGAATCAGGGTCTGCTTATTGGTAACCATTTGCTGGTATCCATTTTGTTCATTAGGAAGGACAGTGACCAGGCAGCATCTATGCAAAAGCTTCAGCCTGTTCAGGGAAATGTAAGTATATAATAATCACTTTGCTACTGTTGATTCAGGTTTCATTTATCTGTTTTCTTTTTTCATCATCTGTTTAAACAGCAAGGGTACAGTCTGCTCAGGAAAGTGCCTTGTGTGAAGAAGCACTGCAAGAAGACAGTGCTCTTGCACAGCTCTCATTCATTTCCATAGAACCTGAGCAGGAGAACTTCTTGCTCTTTTAGGTCTAGTTCATAAAACCGTACAGTTGTGCCAAGGCCTGAATATAGGGGACTTTTCTGACAATTAAAGTGATTGGCAATCAAGACTTTGAAGTAAAATCCCAATAGAAGAATGCTTTTTTTTTTTAATTTTCTTGTCACAAAAGAAAGTTCAGCATCAACTCTCTTATTAAGAATGATGAGCACATTTCAACAACCACTCTACTTTTACTTGGAAAAAGAAAGAAAGAAAGAAGAAGCTATTACATGTTTGGACTTCAATCACAACATGAAAAATGGAATACTTGAGATGGTTGCTATTTTGACATCTTTTCTAATGTATTTAAGTTGGGGAATATTTTTGTGCTTCTGGACCCTAAATATTTTATCTTCTGAAACTTTCACAAAGCACATTTTATGGCTGGTCTTTTAAAAATTAAACTCTTTGTAATACAGTGTTAAAACTGAATGTCTGGTTCAATCAGAGCATCTGTTGATCAATTCAGTAGAAGTTCTTTACCAGACTTTTCTCTTCCCCTCCCCCCTTTCATTTATGGCTGAAATGGGTCAATTCCCATTTTTGCCTTTCACACCACTGCAAGTACTTGAAAAGTTGTAAGAATCTGATGTATTTCAGTGACTGAAAAGGATGACGAGAACTAAGGTTTTGCCTGCTTTGCTTGGTCAATTAGCAGCTAAGGCTGTAATAGTGCAATGGGTTGTGAATGTGGTTAAACCTGCCCTGCGCCCACCTCTCACCTCTTTCAGTGCCTGATTTCATGGCTGATGTTCTCTGGTTTCATAGCAACCTTGGATATGCAGATTGGCAAAGCCCTTTTTGGCTGTCACTTGCTTATTTCCTCCTTTATTCCTTTAAAAAGTCTTGCCTGCCTTAGCCTGGGGCAGCAGAGCCTCAGTTTTGAGATCTGAATATCAAGGTTCATGAGCAACTTGCATGAAATTTAACCTCATCTATGTTAGTACCTCACAGGCTAGCAATTGCTTGCTTTTTTTAGTCTAGGTTGTTTCAATAGTCCTATAACCTTTTAATTAGAACAAGATGAACAATACTTCATCTTTACATGTGTGATACTGGAACAACTAGGGCATTCATATTCCAGGGTACTACCATGCATGTTTGTTCAGAACCAAGTCATGTTATTTGGTGGTCTTTGTTACCAGAAAAGTGCATAAGATTGCAGCCTAAGGGCCAGAACTGACGAGAAGCCGCTCTTGCCATTAGGAAAAATATGGATGGCTTTTAAAAAGTTAAACTTTCAATTGTGTGAATATTGTCTTGTCTGATTTGGCCCGTTCTCTGACATCAGGAAGAAATGTTCTTTGGAATGGACTGGCGCAGCAAAAATGGAGGGTTTGAAATCTGTACAGCTTTATAAGCACATTAGATATGGCATAAATATTGTAAAGGTAAAGGACCCCTGGACCCCTTAAGTCCAGTCAAATTTGACTATGGGGTGCAGTACTTATCTCCACTTTCAGGACGAGGGAGCAGGCGTTTGTCTACAGACAGCTTTCCAGGTCATGTGGCCAGCATGACTAAACCGCTTCTGGTGCAACAGGACACCATGGTGGAAACCAGAGTGCACGGAAATTCCGTTTACCTTCCTGCTGCAGTGGTACCTGTTTATCTATTTTGTTCTGGTATGCTATCAAATTGCTAGTTTGACAGAAGCTGGGACAGAGCAACAGGAGCTCACCCTGTCGTGTGGATTTGAACTGCCCACCTTACGATCAGCAAGCCCAAGGCGCTCGGTGGTTTAGACCATAACACCACCTGTGTCCCTAGGAAATATTGTAATGTTTTGTCTCCAGAGGATCCTGTAAACAGAACACTTTGTACAGTATAGCCATATGATTAGTTCCTATAAATTGTATATTGTTCATAATATAGACACTGTTTTATTTTAAAAGGCTAACTTTTAGTAAATTGCTAATTGTATTACAAGTTTCATGGTAATTCCTTTCCCAGTATACTCCAAATGCTGCTTTCTGAAGAGAACCTATGTTCCATTAAGTCTCGTTTATCCAGATGTGGTTGGGCAGGTGGTAGAAGGCACTGGAATCTTAGTTGCAGCATCAGCGGGATGCCATAAGCCTTAGAGATGCATGAACAACTCTCATGAGAAAGCTGGAGCTGCCCTTGTTACATTGCCACTTTAACTGAGCCTCTGCCTGGCTGTGCCTTGCTTCTCATCCCGCTCAACAGTTAAAGGACTCCCATCCAATGAACTGGAGCCAGTTCTGTGTCAAGTTATTCACAGGGAGAGTGTCTGGGACTGGGCAGAGGAGGAATGGTGGAAACTGCCTCCCCATTTTGACCTTTCCAGGGAGGAGGAAGAGGAAGACAATGTAGATTAACAGCAGGGGTTTGAGGGAGGTAGCAGCTCAGAGGCAGGTGAGGGGGAAAGCTGGGAAATAATTGGAGAGCCAGAACAACACCTGGCTGACACGGTATCTTTAGAAAGCATTCCAGACCCTTCCTCTCCCAGAACCTGGCAAGCCTTAAAAGTAGGAGAGCAAAGAGCTCAAAGACAGAGGGCATGTAGCAGTACTTGTATAGGAGATGAATGAGGAAGTGGGAGAGATGGGTGTGTGTGTGGAAAATCACTCAGGACAATGCCATTATCCAAGAGGCTGGGTTCTATAGCCTCTGTAAAGACTGAAATAAAACAGGACAGTAAGAAACTTTTATACTTATACTTTCCTGAGCAACCAGCCAGGAGCCGCTGACAACATCCTGATGGAGAGGAGCTCTGCTAGAAATGCTTCCACTAGGCCTAGTCAGATTACTGCTGTGTTTCTTATGCTCTGCCTTACATGGTGTAACCTGGAGATCTGCTTGTGCAAAAGATGCCCCCTTGGTTTCTTGGGAGTCTTCCGCTTTGCCTTGTCAATATCTGCTTTTCTATTAAACTTTGCTGCATGTGAGGTTCTTCCATTACCCCTTCCTCTGCTGGAAAAACAGCAACAACAGTGCAAACCCACACAGTACATGGGTGGGGACCTAAGCAGTGCATTCAAAATATTGCTGGTTGTGATGTACATGTATGCTCTGTGATGGGTGGAGGGAAAAGCACGGCTGCTTCTGCATTGCATACATGCATAGACCACCCTGAAAAGTGCCAGTTGCACTTTGTTTTTTGTATTTGCCTGTGTCGGCCCTAATCCACTGAAGTGTTCCACTTTTGATATATTTTGATATTCTGAGGCACCTGCTGTCAGAAGCACTAGAGTCAGTTTTCTTTCCATATCTTGTCTGACTTGGGCTGTGCTTCTGGGACTAGGCACTGGTGAGTCCTGGCTGTGTCTGCCACATCTTAAAAGATTACAAAAAAGAGAACACGTACTGTAGTGCATTGTGGGTAGCAGGTGGTTTCAGTGATTTTTCTCCAAGGCACCAGAGTTTGGCATTTACTATTAAAAATGAATACATAGTAATAGTAAGTTTGAGTTAGGGCACAAAGTGGCAGAGATCACCACTATAGAAGAGAGTGTCCCTCCAATCTCCAAAGCAGACAGGATCACCAGTGAGGTCCGCCAAAGAAGATGCAGTCTGAGGAAGAAGGTGAGCGTTGACCTTGTAGAAGTTCTTGGTTTTGGAGACTGGGGGTGAGTGGGGACTCAAGCATTCCCAGGCATATCTGATGATTTTGTGTGCACCCAGACATCATATAACTCTATAGGAGGGCAGAGAGCAGGGTTTCAGTGTCAGCTACAACATCTGCTTAGAGCAGTTTCCCAATCCAAATGCCAGGTATGTGCTAGAAGGAACTCTACACTTCTCCCCTATCCTGGCCAGTGGTTCTTTTATGTCCTGCCTGGGTTATGGGTCATAACTCGCTCCCAGGAACAGGAGGAATTTAGACCTGTTTCTGGGAGCATTCTCCTTGATGTGAACATTGCAGGTTTCATATTTGATACACAAGCAACAGTTTTGTAATTCTACTGTTAGGAAGAGTCATTGTATGCTACAAACTACAATATGTTTTGTTTGGGGTTATTGTCTGTGTTTAGCTAAGACAGGGTCCTCTAGGTGGGATGGTGCACTTGCTGGCCCCAGTTTGGCTTGGGGTGGATGTGAGGCCTGGGCAAATTAAAGGGTATTTTCATCACACTTGAAAACATTGCAGTTGGTGCCAGGCAGGCAGTACCTGTACAGATCGGGTACCACAATGCATATTCCCACCCCAGAAGGTGGGATGATTTGTAGAAGAGCCTCTAACCCAGGGGTCAGAAACTTTTTTCAGCCATGGGCCGGTCCACCGTCCCTCTGACCTTGTGGGGGGCTGGACTATATTTTGAAAAAAAATATATGAACGAATCCCTATGCCCCCCAAATAACCCAGAGATGCATCTTAAATAAAAGGACACATTCTACTCATGTAAAAACACGCTGATTCCCGGACCGTCTGTGGGCCGGATTGAGAAGGCGATTGGGCTGCATCCGGCCCCCGCGCCTTAGGTTGCCTACCCCTGCTCTAACCTATGTAATAATTGAGCAGCTCTGCAGGCCAACCTGCAGAACAGTGAGACTGAATGGAAAGAAAAGGGAAAGAGTGGGTGTCTGGAGGCGCAATTGTAAGTAAGCACAATATTATGTGAATTTGTTGCCTGTTTACATTGCATAGAAGTTAGACTGATGCCTTAACTTGCTGTTTCCAAACTCTACCATGCATGCATGAATTTCTAAGTGGTTTAACTCTTCTCTCAAATGGAAGACTAGGTTAACAACCCCAGTTGCTTACAAAAACGGATGCTTTTTGCCATTGGAACAGCAGTAAGTCTTGCATGATGCCAAGCCATGATCAGCCACCCACTGTTCCCTGTCACTAACATAAAAAGGTACTTTAAAGAAAAGCAAAAATGCCATTGTTGAGAAGATGATCTAGTGCCTCCCTATTAGATGAAAAAGTATTTGAAGATGGTGAAAGGGCTGTGTCATAATCTTCCTGTTGGATCTCTTCCTGTCGAGTCTATCACAGTCTTGCTGTGCGCACAGAAAATGAATTTCATTATGTTTTATCTCTGTTTGCTTCTGTCCGTTTATTATTTTTCTCACCCGTGATGTGTCCAGAATCTTAAAGAAGTCTGCTACCAAAACTTAGCAGTCATTTCTCAGGATTTTCCCTGCAGCATTTTAAGTTATTAACAATAGAAAATTAATTTGTGGAAAGTTTTACATTTCAGGCAGTTGGAGATTGAGCGAAGGAGGATAGTTCTAAGGGCAAACCGCACCCTTAAAGGATCTTTTAAACTGGCTCCTTTTTCTTTAGGAGAAAAAGTAGCTCCTGGCCTCTGATCTGCTACAGGCTTCTGATCTGGATTGAGGCTCCAAACTATGTTTCTTCTGCACATTCGCTCCCTCTCAACACTTGCCCCTGAAAGTGCTGTTTCTGAAAAACAGATCCAGATAACCAGCGTCATTCTGTTACGAGTGTCTACTTGGACTCCCCTGTGCACAGCCAGTGTGTTCATATACTGCTGAGGGGTTTCCATTCTTTTGCTGGAGTTATGGTGTGTGCTTCTTTATGCCCACAAGAAACTCTCAAACAAAGAAATAAAGAAAGGTTGGTTTATTATATAAAATAGGAGTTACAGAATATATTAAAATGCTGCTTTAGACAGCAGTTACAGTAGTAAAAAGGTAAAGGGATCCCTGACCATTAGGTCCAGTCGTGGCCGACTCTGGGGTTGCGGCGCTCATCTCGCTTTACTGGCCGAGGGAGCCGGCGTACAGCTTCCGGGTCATGTGGCCAGCATGACTAAGCCGCTTCTGGCGAACCAGAGCAGCGCACGGAAACACCGTTTACCTTCCTGCCAGAGTGGTACCTATTTATCTACTTTTGACATGCTTTCGAACTGCTAGGTTGGCAGGAACTGGGACTGAGCAATGGGAGCTCACCCCGTCGCGGGGATTCGAACTGCTGACCTTCTGATTGGCAAGTCCTAGAGCTGCCCAAGGTCCCAGCTCACAGAGGACCAACGCCAGTTCTTGTTATATACAAAAGTCTTTATTAAGGTTCAGTTTCCATTCCAAAGCCGCGGCGCGCAGCTCTACGTCTCAACCCTAGACCGCTGAAGCTCCGTCTGAATCTCCTCCCTTCAGACACCAGTTCAAGACCCTAGCCTTGCTCCACCTCTTCCTTTGCTCCTTTCTCCTCTGGGTCCGTCTGCCCGCCGGGGTGTTGCCCTTTCTGGACTCTTCTGATGCTGAAGAATCTCCGGATTCTTCCCCCTGCCTCCGGCGTGCTTTAGGACCTGGCTCCCAATCCTCGCTCCCAGCTGTCCCACGCGCCTGTGCATTTGAACTTGGCGCACGCGCCCAGCCGGCAACTTTCCTCCTGACCGTTACGCTGCTTCTGTCACTGCTTCCCCCTTCGGGGGGGCTCGCTGGATCTGACTTCCCCTTTGTTCCCTCACTCAGCGATAGGGGCGTGGTCAGCCCTGACTCATCCTCTCTTTCCCCTGGAGGGGAAGCCGGTCCTGACACATGGGACTCTTCCCCCCCGCTACGCTCTGGTGGGGAAACTGGTCCCGATCTCCAGCTGCTGAGTCACTGCTGGTTCCTTGCTTCTGGTGCGTCCCTCCCGGGACCCCCCTTGCTCTGGCTATCGGTGCTCCCTTCTGGGAATCTTCCGAATCACTGGACAGACTCATGGACTCTCTTCCCCCACTGTCATCCTCACCTGTGCTGCCCTCGGATTATTCTCCTTCGCTCTCCGCTTCCTCTTTCCCCTGTGCCTCTGCTCCTGAACCCCTGACACCTAGGCTCTGTGGTTTAACCCACAGCGCCACCCGCGTCCCTAGTTACAGTAGTAGCAGGTAGCAAATTTACAATACATACACACCTTAGTTAAAGAGTATTCCCTAATTATTCTAAAAGACCTACAGAAATGTGGGCATAAAATAGAAGTGGAGAGAAGGGCGGTTTATGTGTTTGACATGAGCATGTCACATGGTGTGTGCACCTTGCCACAGAATATTGAGGGGCCTGGCTCCCTCCTTGAATTTTTTTTTTTGGGGGGGAGGCTCCTCGCCTGACCCCCGCCCCATATGGTGCCCCTGTTTGCAACTGCCTGGTGGTTCAAACAATCTTTGGGTTGCTTTTTATTATTATTATTAAAGGAGTTGAATCTCCACTACTTCCTTTAGGGTCCTTAAGCTACCTACTCTCACAAGAGGGAATGAACTGGTGTCGCTGGGATCCAGCAAGTCTGCTTTATGTTACGAGTGCCACTGGGGATAGGCCAAAAAACACTCGGTGAGCCAAGCTGGAGGAGTCTCTCTGCCGCTCAGGAACTCATCCCCTCAGGCCAGTGGTCCAGGACACACTTGCGGCTCTGCCAGCACTTCAAGAAAGTGACAAAACTTTGTCTCTTTAAATGGAGGGGAACCACAGCTGCCTTGTGGCTTGAAATTAAGTCATCTGCCACAGAAAACAAACAAACAAACAAACAAACAAACAAACAAACAAACAATTATTACTGGTCTTGGGCGATTCTTTCATCACCATCTTATTTGTATGCCACCTTTCCCTAGTTAAAACCAGGGTGTTTTTCCCCCAACTGGAACTCACCAGAATTCAGTTCTGGCCCCTCTCAAGTGGGCGCCATTGCCATTCTGAGAGAACAGGGGAGACGTTCATGATGAGTTCTGGCGCCTCTTCTTCTAGAAAAATAGCATTGGTCAAGGTGGCTTACAATGTGAGAAAATTGACATAATTGCAAAAGTAGTCATAAGCTATAAATAAAACACATCAAAAAGTGTGCAACAAATTTCCCCATAAATTGTAATATGAGCTAAAAATAACGAGACAAGAAATTAATATCAATAATGACAACAACCCTCCCACCCCAACAAAACCACCTAAAGAATATTCCAGCCCAAGAGCTTTTGTAGCTGGAGTCAGTCTGGCCCCGTCCCCCCAGGCCAGGTAGATAAAGGTTTGCATGGCAGAGAGCAGGGCTTCCAGAACTTGCACCCTCAAGATCACTTGAAAGGCCTGGGACTAGATCTGTCTGAATTGCCCGTTCCTCCAGCTGTGGCTGTACCCCTTGCAGGGTCTCTTAGAACCAACCTGCCCAAGGAGAAGCGCAGCAGCCAGGGAGGCCAACTGCCTTCATGGCTGTTTCCACTTGATGTGGCTCCTCCATCATTTTGGTGGAGCACCTTTTATGAAAACTGTGAGTGAGAGGGAGTTCTAGGGCTGGTTTTCTTTGGATTTTTAAAATTATTTCATGCATTGCCTTCTCTACTTGTGCAGTTGCCATTTGTGAAAGAAAGGTAGAGTCCTATGCCGGTCAAGAGCTTTATTTTGGGTTAAGGGGAGTGATGGCAGCAGGAAAATATTAAGTGAAAATAATGGGCCTGCTGAGGGCACCAGTCTCCATGTGGGAGTGGCCCAAAGGGCCACAATAAATGTGATAATGGGTACCCCTGTAAATCCTTAAGTGTGCTTCTAATTGAGAACTTACGGTAGCCTGTTACTTTATGAAACTGATAATTTTGCAACATTTGCCGCCCTCATTGGCGGCAGGAAAACAGCTAATGCAGTCATACCTCATGTTGCGTATGCTTCAGGTTATGTGTTTTTGTGTTGCATCCTGAGGCAACCCGGAAGTACCGAAACGGGTTTCTTCTGGGTTTTGCCGCTCGCGCATGTGCAGAAGTGCTAACATGTGCAGACTTACATGTGCCGACGTAGTGCTTCTGCTTGCGTCAGTTCCCTGTTATGGATGGGCCTCCAGAACGGATCCCATCCATAACATGAGGTTCCGCTGTACGTAAATCAGAAGATACAGCACAAAAGGTAAGATACAAGTTGCTACAACATGCACACAAAAAGCTTTGTGTAACGCAGAGTATTCATGTGAAGGCCATGGAACAGGGGGGAATCAGAGCCTAGTCAGCAGAATTAGCCAATGCTGTGCGCAAGTCCAATAACTTGGAATGAGGTAATGAGAAATACTTTTATGCGTATGATTGGTCTATCAATGAGGTAATGATGTACCGGTATATGACTGGTGGAAATTGAAATGCTTTGTTTGAAACTTTATAAATACTGCTTCCTGGACCACTGGGTGGGGTTGCAACATTTGCAGAGTAATCCCATTGTGACCTATTGCTTTGCAAGAAGGTTGGACTCCTAACTCCTCTTGTTTCTGAGTTTTATTGGCGAAGACTCAGAAGATAAGGCATTTTTGGGTTTGCTACATCCATGCTGCCCTACTGTTGGCCCAAATGGACGAGAATGTGGGTGGCACAGGGCTGCCCCCCATTTCACGTGCCATAGCTGCACCAAAGGAGGGGTACCAGCCTGGCCCTTGCTGCTGGAGTGACACCCTTTGATCACAGACTGGCTCTTGAGCCCTCCTTACCCCACTCTCTCTAAGCCAGCCCCTCGGGGTCCGTGGAGGGCGACAGGAGAAGCATGCACTAGCCATGTGCCCCTCCATCCCAGCCCCTCAGTGAGGCCGCGATCAAAGGGCGCATGGCGTCCTCCTCATGCCCCCCTCCCTGAGCCGTTTTGTGAGGCTGGGATCTGATCAGCACCCCTGGCTTCAAGTGCACAAGAAAGGGAATGTATTAGCTGGAGTGGGGAAATAGCTGAAATATATTGGGGTTGTAAATGGGGTGGGCAGATACAGTATGTCAGACACAGTATCTCAGCTTCTCATTTTTCCAATCATAAGTTCAGTTCTTTACCTTCCTATATCAGTTTGTGAATGATTTCTTTTTAAATGCCCTTAGGAAATTCAATCAGTTTTTTTGTTCAAATTTCTCCTACCTACCTAATCAAGTCAAATCAGAATTTATTGGTAAACCAAATACAGATTATAGCAAAAAATAATAAATCCCACTATACACATCTTTACAAAGCTGTTTTCCCCAATATAATGTATCTTTGTATTTTATTTTCACTGATATATGCATATCTTTGCACACTTTGCCCCAATATATACAATTTTGCGCAAATTTCTTGACTGGAAGACTCCATTGCAAAATTCAGATAGCTCTGTTTCAGTTCACACATTGTTTCAGAACATGTGAATTTGGTGAGTTCACCTTTAACTGCGAACTGGATCAAATCCCCCCTCCCTTCCTAGTTGCAAGCACCTTGTGGAAAGCCAGCTCTAGAGAGGAGAAAGAGAAACCAACAAGTTGGGGAAAGCAAGGAGATTTATTCTATTGAGATTTGGTTACTTGCATATATATATATCCATATAAAAAAGCCCACTGATGAGAAAGGTCCCTAAACTCTACTTACAGATAAAGCACCCATCAGGCAGATGCCGTTAATAACTCTGCTTTTGCGACCATACTATTGTTTAGATTTTCCGTCTTTGCTTCCTACGGCCATCCTAATGCAATTCTGAGATCATTTCTGAGATCGAGCCATTTGTGGACAGACATGTTCCAGCCCAAGCTATTTCTCTGAGTAAAGCAGAGGTAAATGATGCTCCCTTCCCTGTCAGGCCCAACACTTTAAAAAGACTTGCTGAGCCACTAAGACAGAGCACCCTCCTTCTACTTCCCCTACGTCTCATGGTTCTGCATGAAGCAAGTGCTTCACCCTGGGCAGGTACGTCAACATGTGCTACCAAGACAAAGTGGGGTATAAATATAGAAAATCAGTAGGAAATAAATGTTAGCAAATTCTATTCATGGGCATTGGGGAGGTGGGAGAGGAAATGTCTGGTACCTTCTGTCTGCTTCTTCTGTCTACCATAAAGGGTAAAGGGACCCCTGACCATTAGGTCTAGTCACGGACGACTCTGGGGTTGCGGCGCTCATCTCGCTTTACTGGCCGAGGGAGCCGGCGTACAGCTTCTGGTTCATGTGGCCAGCATGACTAAGCTGCTTCTGGCGAACCAGAGCAGCACATGGAAACGCCATTTACCTTCCTGTCGGAGCAGTACCTAATTTATCCACTTGCACTTTGATGTGCTTTCGAACTGCTAGGTGGGCAGGAGCAGGGACTGAGCAACAGGAGCTCACCCCGTCGCGGGGGTTCGAACCGCCGACCTGATCAGCAAGCCCTAGGCTCTGTGGTTTAACCCACAGCGCCACCCGCATCCCTTCTGTCTACCATACGTGCATGCATTCAAATTTTGGAAAGTGAAGCCTTCATTGGCTATGCATTTAGGCACCTCTTAAGATATCGTAACCAAATTTTGTATGATGGTTCCCAGGATCAAGGACCAGGCTTTTGTCTGTGCTGTGATACAACCAGGCACCATTTAGAGTCTAGGTGGCAGAGTGAACTTTTCAAAATTACAGTGATTTTGCTTTCTTGGAATTTCCAGGCTATAGCAGGTACAAGGCTGCAAGTTAGTTCTTTTATCAGAAATTTTCATTCTGAACTTTTAGAGTTCCTTTTCCAAGTAAGAAAGTAACTGTTTCTGTTTCAGGAGCCAGCAGATGGCGCTTTGGATTCAGTTATAGCACACCTTTCCAGCTTTGCATGTGCCACGGTTTATAGGGAAGGCGGAGAATATTTGAGCATAATCTCAAATTGATGTATTACCCTATTGTAAATAGAATAGCTCTATTGAAGTCCACTCAATGTTAGTTTTGTATATTTGCATATTTATGATTTGAACAGCCCTGTGATCCTTGGATGAACGGCAGTATACAAATTTAATTAATAATAATAAGAGTAAATAAGCTGCAACTTTATACACATTTACCTGGGATGATGCCCCATAGAAATAAGTTCTAATGAATTCAGAGTAAATATGCATAGGATTATACTGTACGTCATGCACCAACCAACCAACTAACCAGAACTATTATCTGCAGTTTCTGGTGGTGTTTTTTGGTGTGTGTGTGTGTGTGTGTGTGTGAGAGAGAGAGAGAGAGAGAGAGAGAGAGAGAGAGAGAGAGAGAGAGAGAGGATCTAGCTCTCTCCATGTAACCAGAAACCATTTCCCTGGCTTTAAGCATGAATGCAGCAAACTGCATCCATCCCTTGAACTCCAGGCACTGCAGTTACTTCCTTCTCTTCTGCCTCATTCCAGCCCTGGCTGGCTATGAAAGGGTCACACTTATGTGTCGCTCTCTGCTGTCAATATTCTGAGGCAGTTTGAGGGGAGTGCGGTCAGCTGGCAGCCGCAGCTCCTGCCAGCTTCAGAGGTTTGGTTTTTTTGATGGGTCATTTTGAAGCATAAAGATAAAGGTAAAGGGACCCCTGACCATTAGGTCCAGTCGTGGCCGACTCTGGGGTTGCGGCGCTCATCTCGCTTTATTGGCCAAGGGAGCCGGCGTACAGCTTCCGGGTGATGTGGCCGGCATGACTAAGCTGCTTCTAGCAAACCAGAGCAGCACACGGAAACGTTGTTTACCTTCCCGCAGGAGTGGTACCTATTTATCTACTTGCACTTTGACGTGCTTTTGAACTGCTACGTTGGCAGGAGCAGGGACCGAGCAACGGGAGCTCACCCTGTCGCAGGGATTTGAACCACCGACCTTCTGATCGGCAAGCCCTAGGCTCTGTGGTTTAACCAACAGCGCCACCTGAACCATGCCTGCCCCCAATTATATGCCTAGGTGCCTTCCCAGTACATCCAAACTGAGCCGAAAGGGGCACACATTGGGAACACTTTCTCCCACTTTAAATAACCCCACTTGTTGGTGAAGTTTTGCCATCATTTTGCAACTGTTATCAACATAATCTGAGCTCAGTTTCCAGAAGGGCAACCCTGTCAGTTTCTGCAGCCAAAACAATGCAGTCTTGTCGCATTTAGAGATTAGCGAATTGATTAGGGCACAAGCCCACCAGATCTTTGTCAGGAACCTTGTTTTTGAAGCTATTCTTTTAATTCACAAATGACTACCTCTGCATGCCACGGGTGGAGAAACCTGCTACCTAATTTCCCTCCACTTCCAAATATGCACTCATCTGCCTGTGTTTTTCAAAGGTACTGCCATCTTGTGGTGGAAAAGGAGAAGCTGTTGGCACTTCGTAAGGTCACATTAACAGGCGTTGATAGCACATCTCCGAGCTGATCAAACTCTCGCTTTTAGTCCAAGCTCGATTCCTCATTCTACATGAGCACACAAACTCACTGGACCAGTTGACATGTGGTTTCTAAGCACTTGGTTATTTGCCGCGGAGTCTGTTGAAAAAAAGCATTGCACTATAGTGTTAGATTTATTGTTTACATGTTTAACCCAGCCTTACTTGGACATGGCTTCCCCTTTCCCCGCTGACAGGGGTTTGAGCTCACAACTTCTTGGTCAAATGCCTCTTCACTACCACATCACACTGAAATGATACCTCAGACGCAAATGGCAGACGCCACGGGATGTTTCGGTTCTCAAGGGGTGAACTTGCATGTGCGAACCAGTCCGCTGACAGGGATGTAATAAATGCCTCTCGCAGCTGCCCTGATTTCAAGTGGCCCTGCTGTCCCGAGCAACACAAATATAGCACAAATTAATGAAGCTGCATGACTGCTAAATTAAAATTTCAGAGATGCCAAACAGAGACACTTCCTGAACAGATTTCCACAGAGAACCTGGCAATGAACTGCATCAACAGGGAAGAATTCTACTGAGGATGAGTAAAGCGACATGTACTATTTTTATACTTGAAGACATAAAAGAACAGCAAAAACCAAAGCCAGCAGTATCAGGGAAGCTGCTCTCCCTTTGTATGAGGTGCTATGAATCCCACTCTGTTAGGTGAATCAGGTACTCAGACCTGACAATTAGGATCCTGTCATCCATCTCCACTTTATTGCCCATTATTATTTAGCAAATTTGCATACCCACCTTCATCCAAAGATCTCAGGGGAGTTCACAGCACAAAAATATGAGGTAGAAACACAAAATACATAGAGACAGAGCTGTAAAGTTGGAAGGGATCACAAGGGTCATCTAGTGAAACCCCCAGCAAGGCAAGAACAAAACAAACCAATAACCCGCCCCCCTCCCAATAAAAGCACATTTTAAAGAATACAGGATGATAGTCAAAGGCCTGGATGAAGAGGAACGGTTTAGCCTTGCGGCTAAAGGTGTAAAAGGAAGGTGCCAGGCAAGCCTCCCTGGGGAGGGCATTCCACAAATGGGGAGCCAGCACAGAAAAGGCCCATTCTTGTGTTGCCACCCTCCGGATCTCTTGTGGAGGAGGCCATGGAGAAAGGCCTCAGATGATGATCACAGGGTCTGGGTTGGTTCGTTGCTTGGTGGTCCTTTGGCCTAATCTGATTTGAATCAAGTTTTTGGCTTTTTTTTTTGTAAGGATGAATGAGGTTCCCTGCCCCCATGGCTGAGAAGGAAAAACAGTGAGATTTCTTTAAACTGTAGGCATCTCTTTGTTTTCTTGAATCACAAACAGTTTTAATTGATATGCTGAACAGAGATTATATTAGATTTCTCTTCCTCAGAATGTTCCATTACTATGCTTTCAAATTTCCAAAAAGGAGATTTGAAATGACAACATAAAACAAAGGGCAAATATATTCAGCTAATAAAATAACTCTATATACTATTGCAGTTTCAGATAATGTATTGGAGCTTTGATTCTGCCAAGGGGATAATGTATAGAGTTCAAATTAATATAGAGTTCAAATTATCCATGCAAATTATTCAAATTACATATCATTACAGGCATTGTTGCAAGCGATGGCTCTAAAATAATATGGGCCTGATGCAATTGCACCTTTGTGCACACAGCTAGCTTCACCCAGCTTCCGCCAAAGCAGAGTTCTCTGCTCAAGGGAGGACTGCCTACAGGGGAAAGGAAGTAATGGAGGAAGCTCCTGCTCAGGGCGGAGAGTTACTAGGAGGCAGCACAAAGAATGACTGGGCCAGCAATGGAAAACCAGTGTCAGAAAGGATGTGTGTGTGTATCCATTTAATTTGGCTGCTTGTAGTGCTGGCTGACGCTCATTGAGACTGGTAGGATGGAAGGCAGGGAGACCCACAATTGGCGTGGCCAGAGTGAGTGACAGGCAGAGGACGCTCATTCCAGTTTTGTCCCTATTCTGTTCCATGTTGAGTTGCACAGGGAAGCTGATAGGCAGTGCCACCTGCTGGACTTGTAGTAACACAAGAACACAAGAATTGTCCTGCTGGCCAGGCCAGTGGCCCATCTAGTCCAGCATCCTGTTCTCACAGTGGCCCACCTGAGGCCCTCAAGGGAAACCAGGGAGCAGAACATGAGCAGAAAAACATCCTCCCTTCTTGTGGTTTCCAACAGCTGGAATCCAGAAGCATTGCTGCCATCAGGGCTGGGAGCCATTGACACCCCTCTCTTCCCTGAATTTCTCTAGCCCTCTGTTAAAGCCATCCAAAGCGGTAGCCAGCCCTGCCTCCTGGGGGAGCAAGGTTCACAACTGGACTACGTGCTGCGCGAAGAAAGACTTTCTCTTATCTTGCATCTCTCCTAAATCTTCCAACATTCAGCTTCATTGTAATTAAGAAAGGCAGGTCAGGGGGCCTCTGTGGGTTGCTGTGGCTACTTCACTTGTAATCCACAATTCATGATTCTGCCATGTCCAACTGCTTCTTTGCCAGTGCTAATATAATGGAGGTGTAAGACCTTCCTTAACTATTTAGTAAGGTCCACAGGAGGGCTATAGAAAAAGCTGAAAACAACTGAATTGTAGAGTTGGAAGGGACCCCAAGAGTCATCTAGTCCAACCCCCTGCAGTGGGGGAATCTCAGCTAAAGCATCCATGACAGATGGGCATCCAACCTCTGCTTAAAAACCTCCAAGGAAGAAGAGTCCACAACTTCCCAAGGGAGTCCATTCTCAATTTTGAGTTGGAATGTCCTTTCTTGCAACTTGAATCCATTGGTTCGGGGTCTACCCTCCGGAGCAGGAGAAAACAAGCTTGTTCCCTCTTTCATGGGACAGCCCTTTAGATATTTGAAGATGGTTATCGTATCTCCTCTCACTCTCCTCTTTTCCAGGCTAACCATGCCCAACTCCTTTAACCGTTCCTTGTAAAGCTTGGTTTCCAGAATTAGAAACACACACGGAATTATATTTTTATTTATCACCCATATTGCCAAATATTTTTACCTGATGTGTGGTGAAACCCTTCTTACCACTTGTATTATATATACTGAATGGTAAATGTGATATCAATGGTTCTGATATTGATGACAAGGGCAAGCAGCTGTGAAGTATGGTCAGGTGGTACATCACTCCAGTGATAATGAACAAAATAAATAGAAAGCACATACCTGTATCTATATGCTGTAAATGCCAGAGGAACAGAGAGGCTGGTGGCAAAGCCAGTCAGCAAAACAATACTGGAAACAATTAAGAGGTTGAATGCCCCAAAAGTTTGTTTACGCAACTCCACTGGACCCAGTGCTTTTTCTCTTCCCTTCTATGGACAGTGCAGTGCCTGTAACTGCATTCCTGCTGGCTACACTTGCCAACCCCTCTTATTCCCCCCACATTTTGCAACCCCTTTCAAGTGCTCCATTTTCATCCTCACCCATTTTTCTCTCCTCCCTCCTCCTCCTCTTTTTCCTCAACTCAGGGATGCTTGACTTGAGATTCCTGCATCGCAAGGGGTTGGATTAGATAAACCTCTGGATCTCTTCCAACTCTACAGCTCTATGCATACAGACGACACAACGTCCAGCACCACAAATGTTCCAGTGGGTGTGCAATGACAACCACACACACACACACACAAACACACACACACACACAGAGAGAGAGAGAGAGCTTTTTTCAGCCAGAACTTACCAGAACTCAGATGTGCCTTTGCCATTATGAGAGAGCAAGGGAGGTGTTCATGGTGAGTTTCAGCATCTCTTTTTCTAGAAGTGTGTGTGTGTGTGTGTGTGTGTGTGTGTGTGTGTGTGTGTGGAGAGAGACAGACAGACAGACACAGGGTGGGGAGAGAATGGAATACCCCAACAAATATCACAACCTCAAAAATAAAAGCAACACAAAGTCAGCCATATTTGCTCACTCATTTACTCAATCTGAACAGTTCTGTAGGCACTTCTGTGCTCACTTTTATACCAAATGGACATGGGCGAGACTGCTACTAAGTCTGCTTGTGCTGGCATGCCAGTTCCCAAGATACTATTTCTACCTGTTCCAATCTTATACCCTCCCCACCCCCTGACCCACGTATTTGTCTCTGAGGAAAAAATTGTACAACAGCAAACAAGGAGCCTGGTGCTAGATTGGTCCACTAATGAGTATCTTCCTCAGAATTTGCTTTAGGAGTCCAGGGATAGAGCAACTTTGAAAATGGGACCTTTCAATTTGGCATATATATGAACACAGTTGGCCTTTCCTTCTGCTGCTAAAAGCAAGTGGACATGTGGCCACAGGAGACCGCGGAGAGTGAATAAACTTAAGGGAAACTCCTCTGCATAGTAATAACTAACACACATCTAAATATATAACGGCCTGTAATAATTCCTTGTTTTTAACTTTGTACAAAGACAACGCTTAGGGCTAAGGGTTAGCCCTGTGATCTTTCTGCCATGATGAAAAAGGGGGTTTAAGTGGTGATGGCAGATGACAGCTTTTGTCTGCCTCTAGTTCCCTAAAAGCAGACAAACAGAGGGAGAAAGGAACAAAGAAACTTATTAATTATTGCATGTGAAGCAAAAAGGCCTGGAACTGCTAGTGCACATTATCTGAATTTAAATGTTCTTCATCAGTGCTGCTATTATATGAGCTGGGAGTCTTCTATTCTGCCACTTCTTGCCCTCTAGAATTTTGCTGTACTTTGGCATCAGCATAATGGTATTCCGTATTTTAATATGCAGAAGTAGTTGAAATAAAGAGGCAATGGGAGTGGTCATAAACGAGCAGGCAAAAGAAGAAAGGAGAATGGAGAAAGGAACAGGGGAATTTTTATCAGGACAATGGAAACCTTGTCCTTTTGTTTCCTTGCTCACTCTTGCCTATGCCAGCATTCAGTCCTAAAAGGAGTCTCTTTTGTCTTGCTACGTTTCCCCACGGATTTAGGGTATGTTCATATTTGCAGCTTAAAATAATAGAATTCTAGAGTTGGAAGGGACCCTGAGGGTCATCTAGTCCAACCCCCTGCAATGCAGGAATATGCAGCTGTCCTTTATGAGGACTGAACCTGCAACCCTGGCATTGTCAGCACCAGGCTCTAAACAGCTGAGCTATTGGTGGACAGTGAAGTCACTCCCACACCTGCAGGGGGGTTGGACTAGATGGCCCTTGGGGGCTTCCTTCCAACTCTATGATTCTATGTCTTTGGAATGTGACACTCAGACAGGTGCAAAAGTGTCATGGTGGACTATAGATGGTTCACTTTCTGGTATCTTTAAGGACTTATCGGCCTGCTGGGAAAACTTTTTAAGTCTAAGAAGTGGAACATTTTGTCTCACTTTAGGTAATTAAATGTTCTTAAAATGCAAAAAGAGTTGATTTTACTTTTTGGCATTATGTTCCTAGAATTTTTTTTTAAAAGCTCTCTTTTTTCAAAAGAAACTAGCAAATTAACTTTGATAGCTTAGAAAATTGTAAAGGTTGGAATTTCTTTTCATTCCTGCCCTTTTATTCTCCTTACAAAATGGCTTTCACCTCTTGTTTTTGTTCCATGCTATTGTTCGTTTCCTCCCTTTTTTATAATAAACAGTGCTGTTACGTAACCATTTCCTTGAGTCCACTGACAGGTGCCCTGAATCTGCCACAGGACACCTGGCTTCTTGCCATATCCCTTTCAGCAAAATGGTTCAGTAAGTGTTGTATTAGTGTGCCCTTGAAAACAGAAGCTCATGACCACAAAACTGGTTCTAAACTTTGCACATTAGATGGTTGGAAGCAGTGTCAGTGTTTGGGTTTTTTATAGTCAAAAACCCTTCTTAATAAAATCTGAGTAGCTGACAGTTCTTCTAGTTGCTGACAAAAGACTTAGGCTGCATCTACACTGACCTGTTTAACATTATTAGAATGATATTAGATAAAACATCACAGGACATACTTGTTAATTAAAGCATTTTTTACCTTGTTCCCCCCCATCAAAAGGTTATCGCTGATTGCTCTCCTGCGCTCTTTGGTGTCACATTTTAATAATGCATAATGAGCATTAAAAGTAGGACGTCATACGTTATCAAAACCATTCCTTAACCCTTCCTTAATGTTAAACCCACAAGTGTCAATCCACCCTTAAATTATTTCCTTCAGTTAGCAGATTTTGAGAAGTGAAGCATAATGCTCAAGCACTAGTATACAGTAAATGAAATTGGCACAATGTGGGAATTTTCACTTCATTCCTAAGCGTTTGACCACGTTATGTGTGCTCGGGTGTGGGAAGCAGATGGCTCTAGCTGCTTAGAGACCTAAAGAGCCAAGGAAGGATACAAAAGTCTGATGTTTGCTGCCTCCTGCCTTTCAAACAGCAGCAGCAGCAGCCACCACTGTCATGTTTTTCAGAGCACTTTCCCACGAGAAACCTTGATTTCCTCCTCCCAGTTTTTCTCTCTTATCTGACTCTCCAGAATGCTGATAGTAGCTAAAGGCCAAGTAAATGTGCCACAAACACTGCTACCAAACTGGAATACCATTAGTTATGGTGACCCCCGGATTATAACTAAATACAAAAGATGTGGTCTGAGTCTGGCAGAGAAACTGGCATGAAATATACCTTAAATGCATTGCTGATTCTGCCGCCACAAAACCTCTCAACTTTTCTCCTAAAAGTCTTCAGTGTTAAATGCAAATCAGCTCTTGGTTAGCTCTCCCTGTCTCCCTCAGAGCTTTATTAGAAGAAGGAAACATTCTAGCTTTCATCTCCTTCTTCAATGTATTGATAAAACATTTCTGAGATGTTTAGAGGACTGCTTGAGCTATCATTTGGGTTCAACCTGTTGCCTCTAAACAAGAGTCTTTGCCAAATAAATAATTTTCATTGCCCCTTTGGGGCCTATCTCTTTCTTCTGAGAGAAGTATCTTCATCAAAAAAAAACCCCAGTTAAGTGCCCTCATTGAAAATATTTTTCATCTTTTTGAACTGTGCATTGTTCTGTGGAAGTAGTGATTGCATTTCATTCTATTTTTAATTGTACCAACTTTAATTAGTAGCAGGATTTAATTGTACCGAGTTGTTTTTTAGGAGAGAATGTGTAATTCAGGTACACAGTTGGATTAAAGGAATCAGTGTTTATTCTGGGATTTAAGAATCACCAGAGTTGATTAATATTTATAAGGAGACAAGACAAGTGCTTTGGTCTGGTCTTTGGAAATTAATTAAATTTTTATAAGAGTGTTTATAGGTGATTTAGTGAATCACATTGCAGTCAAGGAAAGCAAAGATACAGGATTTTAATATGCCACAAATGTTTGAGTTTTCTTTTTATTATATGGTATATTACAATCAAATATAATTTTTCCCATCTGCGATT
This sequence comes from Podarcis melisellensis, assembly GCF_964234715.1. Taxonomy (NCBI): domain Eukaryota; kingdom Metazoa; phylum Chordata; class Lepidosauria; order Squamata; family Lacertidae; genus Podarcis; species Podarcis melisellensis. The sequence goes on along the minus strand of NC_138541.1, from coordinate 76,192,021 downwards.
TGGCTTCCAGTGCAAGGAGCAGGGATTAGGCTCATGAGAATACCCACCCGTCCCATGATATCAGATTCTCCTAGTTTTAACATTCTATCATCATTTCTTGTTATCTCCTGATATTCCTGATAAAACACTTTGCTTTTATTGACACATTGAAACAGTATTTATTGGAAAAGGAAAACCCACCATGTACATGGCCACTGTTGGGTTGGCAGGTGCTGGACTAGTGGCTCTGCTCCATCATACGATTCTTATAGCACATTCCGATACATGTTTATTCAAAAGTAAATCCTATTTGAAAAGGGCTTATTCACAGGTATGTGGACACTGAACATTAGCAAAGTCAGGTAGGTAGCCATGTTGATCTGATGCAGTCAATATATATGTATATGCCCAGTTTGTACATAAATCCATTATGTGGATTGCTAAATATGTAAAGGTAAAGGTAAAGGGACCCCTGACCATTAGGTCCAGTCGTGGCCGACTCTGGGGTTGCGGCGCTCATCTCGCTTTATTGGCCGAGGGAGCCGGCGTACAGCTTCTGGGTCATGTGGCCAGCATGACTAAGCCGCTTCTGGCAAACCAGAGCAGCGCACGGAAATGCCGTTTACCTTCCCGCCGGAGCGGTACCTATTTATCGACTTGCACTGCATGCTTTCAAACTCCTAGGTTGGCAGGAGCAGGGACTGAGCAACGGGAGCTCACCCCATCACGGGGATTCGAACCACCGACCTTCTGATCGGCAAGTCCTAGGCTCTGTGGTTTAACCCACAGCACCACCTGTGTCCCTGCTGAATATATATATATACACACACCACACACACACACACACACACACACACATATATACACAGACCATATATATATATATATATATATATATATATATATATATATATATATGTATATATATGTATATATATGTATATATATGTATATATATGTATATATATATATATATAAGAAAGTGGGGAAATCACCCAGGAAGGGCTGTCCAAATTTTTGCAGGATCATTCCCAGAGCTGGGTAACCAAGGTGGGGGGCTTAAAAAGCTCTCCACCTTGTTGTAGAGATACTGAAGGAATTGAAAAGACTGTTCATGTATGCTACTACAGCTGCAAGGATGCAGCTTGCCCAAATATGGGAATAGGATAAGATACCTACAAAAGCAGACTGGCAGATGAAACTACTAGAGTAGCAGAGATGGCAAGTTTGATCGGGAAAATCAGAAATCAGGAGGATCAAAACTTCAGTATAGACAAATGGGACAAATATAGGCTGTATCTCAAAGAACACCGCAAACACTTGAACTCTTTGGCATGCTTTAAATAACTCTTGCAATGTCACAAAGACTTTGGATATAATGGAGGACTGAAATTTGGATGAATTTATAATATGCAGTTGAGAAAGGTATTTAAAGAACCCATGGGGGGGGGAGAGAGAAGTCCTAAGATTCGGAAGAATCTTGTTTTAATTTGAATATTTGCAAGAATATTATTTGTATGAATGAACTTGTAAAATAAAACTTTATGGGGAAAAATAAGAAATAAAAAGCTCTCCACCTTGCATGCAGGGTGGGGGCGGGTGACGGGGGGTGGGAGGGAGAGGGTGCTCCTACCAGCTACAAAGAGCTGGGGATAATCACATGGGACTGTTCTGGGGGTTATTATGGCTTTGTGCAATTTTCTTAGACACACGGTAGCCAGGAACACAATCCACACGTAGGATGAGATCTTGCTGTAGCAGATTACATTTGTACTGTTCAGTTGACCAACAGACGTAGCATCACAGCAGTGGGTCACACCCCTAACCTACCTGTTTTCAGTGCGAGGCCAGTCACGGAGCCTGCTTGCATACAACTTGTATATTAGCATGTCATGGGCTTTCTCTATGCAAGCAAGGATCCTACTTTTTATATGCACAAACTCTGTACAGAATTTCTGCTAAATGTATGCATGTTGTGCTTAGAGGGCAGCTCATGTTGGTTTAGGGGGACCTGCGGTTGCTTCCCTCTAGATCCACCCCACAACTGGACATAGAGCTAGAGAGAGGGATAATATCCACAGACACAGCAACACCACCCCCTCCCCGACTAATTTATTACTTATACCCTGCCCATCTGGCTTGGTTTCCCCAGCCACTCTAGGCGCCTTCCAGCAGGAGATTAAAAATACATTAAAACATCAGTCATTAAAAAACTTCCCTAAACAGGGCTGCCTTCAGTCTGCCCTGATGCTGCACCAAGTACCCAAGTGGGCACAGCTGGGTGAGACCGACTCTACCCTGCTCACCCACCCAGCTCTCAGTGATACAGACCAGTTTGGCCGCCACATCCACAATGAAGGAGGTCTTACTCTGAGCCAATGTGACATTCAACAAGAGCTGGCAGATAGGATAACCCCAGGCTGGAGAAGAGTCTGGCACATGGCGCAGTTACTAACTGCTCTCAACGGCTCCTCTCTTCCCAGGCACATCCTATGTCCCTTATTTTAAAAACAACAAAAAGCTCAAAATTAAAAGCACACAAGTCAAAAGCAGTAAAAAACAATTAAAAACATTTTAGACAGAGCAATAAAAATAGCAGCAGAATCCCCCAACAAAACCCTCTAAACAAGGGTCTGTTTGGCCACCTCAGCTTCATGTAGCTGGAGTCAGTCAGGGCTTCATGTAGCTGGAGTCAGTCAGGGCCCTGCTCAGTCAGGCCAGGTGGGAAAGGCCTGAGAGGCAGGGAGCAGACCTGCCAGAATACAGAGGAAGAAGGTCTCCCACAAGGACTTAATGATGTCTTAGAGGTGGTGCCATGAATGAAATCTGTTTATAATTAATGTGGCAATGTGTAGCCCATTCCAGAATAAAACCGCAACATTCAAATGATGAACCCAGTGGGTGGGCCCCAAGTGATGTAAAAACGACATTGAAAGGCAAAGCCTAACAGGTCAAAGACTTCTCGATGGATCAGGAGGAAACAGAGAGCCAACTTGATGTTGCCTTTACCCATAAGAAATTGGGCCAAACCATCTGGATGAAGCTGTCAAAAGAGGCATAAGGGATAGCATCATTGATAGGGTCCCCGTGGAGGTATGAGAGATGGTGAATTAGGCTGCCCTTGTGCTTTTTTGGGCACAGCGCCCAACAGATATACCCACAAAGTTGGCAAAGGAAGAGACAGAAACAGTCCCAGGACTCTGCCTTCCCAAATGTCATCAAATTTGTCATTAGCCACCTGCTCCAGTCCCTATAGCAGATTTAAGATTGTCTCAAAGTTGCCCTGGAGAGCCCTTGATGCAGAATGTGAAAACCACATGTGAAATTTTCACACAGATAAATTTCAGCTTGAAAGGAACATGATGCTTCCAGTGAGTAGAAAATTTCAATAACGTTTCCTGACCCATCCCCCTTGCCACATTCTCGTTAATGAGGGCTTCCACTCATGGCAAAACTGACACCAGCACTCAGTAAGCCCCCAAAACCATGCTCTCAACAAAGCAAGTTTTGAACCCACTGCCCCATGGGTCTCTGGGAACAAGATGTGTTGTGGATTTACTCAAGATGTGACCACTATTAGCTCTGTTTCCCTGGACTGGCTAAGCCAGTGTCATAAATTGCAGCTGTGGGTCTGGCTCTTTTTGTCCCATTCTATGGAGGTGTTGAAGGCTACCCACCCCCCTAAGACTTTGCCTTATGCCACTCATACAAATCCCATATCTTCTGAGTAGACCCAATAAATTAAATCAAGGCACTTGAGAAAAATGCCCCCCTCCTTTGACTGTTTCTGAAGCACCACATCCCAGGTGCCAGAAATCCAAACTGGGAGGGGGTCGATGGCACAGCACCACCTCTTCTGCATGCCTGGCATGATATGTGTCCATACACTGTACAACGTATGTCCCACCTCCCTTCTCTCCCAGTTGCAACAATGCCCCACCACTCAATGCCAGACTGAACTGGGGAGGTGGAGAGGTCTTTGGATAGTTAGGAATACTACTGCAACTACTACCACAACTTCTAAGGATAATAATCATTACTAGGGCACAAGACTTAAATTATGTAAGTAGGAGATTAATCAAATAAAGCATTAGTTGATTAACTATTGGGGTGAAATGTGAACATGGCCATGGCATGCATGCGTTTGAGGAACTGAAAGGTCATTATTTTGCCTTTAGGCCATTAATGACAATGGAAGTGCCATGAGATTTAAATTGGAAAGGGCTATGCAAGGCTGCACACCATCAGCCAACTTCATATTTCCATCTTATAGGTATTGTAGCCAAACAGAATGCAAACACTTTCCTGGGCTGGGAATCTCCAAAGATACAGGAGGTCTCCAACCACAGCTTCTGTGAGTTGAAGATGACAGAAATGATGATGGGCAGAGTCACCATGCTCATCCATCTTCTTCACACAATTTCCTTACTCTGGAGCTTAACATCCAAAGAGGGTTATTGACAGGGACTTGTCATGTTCTTTGGCCTCAGCCATTCTCCATGACTCAAAGGAAAACTCAGATGGGGAGGAAGCATCACATAGGGAGCCGTTGCCCCTGACTTCAGGACCTTCCAGGTCAGAGGTTGTAGCTGTATCTGATACCTCAGACTAAGAGGACACGCCACCCCCAGATGCAGTCTTCACCTCACCCATACTTTAGGACCCAGTGGCTGCAGAACCAGGCAGTGAGCCTTTAAGAAACAGCTTCTTGAGATGATAACAGGAGGTCCAGAAGAGCCAACATGCAGATGAGACAACAGATCACTGGAAGTTTCAGATCACCACTGTCCAGGGTCCTGATATTGTGATCCTGCATAGCCAACCTTGATACTATGCTCTTCAGGACATGGTCTCCCCCTTCCAAGAACCCAGTCACCCCTGGGAGTCCTGAGGGTTTGAGCCCCACCTTGGGTGAAATAGTCCTGCATTGCCCTTATGGTCCCTTCCAGCTCTAGGGTTCTAGGGTTCTATGTGAGCAGGTATGAGTGTGCTAACTTCCACCTGCCATCATCTTCCATGAATTGAAGCAAGGAGCCCCTGCACTCATGGATGTTTTCTGTGTAATTTAGAACCCTACAGCATTCTAAATTGTACAGGGAGCTTCTGTAAGTGTAGGGTGCTCCCTGCTACAGATGTTCACCCTCCAAGTTATTAGACCGTGATGGTGACAGGGACAGAGTTTTTATGCTTGACCCCATTCTCTCTCACATGGGTTGGGGGTTAAGAATAATCAAACAGGGCTATTGTCACACATCTCATTGAATAAATTGAACTTAGTTAATTTGTGACTTTCAATTGCTTACAATTGGTGATGTCTGACTTTTTGTGGACTAAGTCCCTGCTGTGGCACATAGGTCTATCGGCTATAAGCAAACACTGTAAGTATATAATTCCAAGTAGAGAGTTGTGCATTAGCAAAGACTGAATTATAAATTCACAGTAGCATTGTAATAGTAAATCCCTGCAAATGCCTCCCTTTTTTATGCAGAGTAAAACCTGAGATGAGATCAGCTTGAAATGTACTACTGTTGCTAGAAGGTCATAAAATAATTTCTTCAATTGCAATAGCTTTATATGAAATAGAAAAGTGGAGGCTTTATATTCATGAATTTTAACTGCATAAAATAAGTAGCTTAGATCTGTATAAATTTCTCCAAAGGGGCCATAATCTGTTCAGATTTGATTTAGTAGGTACTGAGCTTTTAACCTTGATTAATATCTGTATCAATATCTTCAGTTCTTGGCATGCATAGCACAGTATTACAGCTTAGTTAAATGTCTTAATTGGTATTACACTTCTGTTCATCCATTGTATGGCACCTAGTTATTTTTCCTGTTGGCATACCAGATGGCAATTTAAATTTAAAAAGATATGTATAATGTAAGCCTAGAGATCTGCAATACTTCAAACCAATATGTCAATTTTGCAAAAAAAAAAAAAAAAGAGAGAGAGAGAGAGAAAAGTATAAGTTATTTTAATACTGAGATCCAGGGAAGCAGCAGAGCATCAACACCAAGTGTCTTTCAGGCTGAAAGCTTTTGCCTGAGACCTTGAACCAAATTCTTCTTGCAGTGTATGGTATGGCAACAATGGAATAAAGGCCATGTTCATTCAGAGGCACTTAGCAATTTGAAGAACAGCTTATCCAGCACATTTTCCCCCAGTCTGGGACAGAAGCAGTCCTGCCCTGAGGCAGATTTAGGATTCCATTAAAAGATGAGAGAGTGACAGACAGATCTAACCCAGTGAAGCGTAACCTCACTGAAATCTACTGGGGTTGTGTAAGAGCATGGGCAGTTCCCACTAATTTCAATGTGGCAAGAGATATTCCCAGTAGATTCTGACCCATATTAATTAGTTGGAGGGGTTGCCATTTTGATTTTCTGCCTCAAGCACAAAAATGGCTTGGCTTGGGCCAGGCTTGGCTAGGAGATAAGTTCTGATGGTGATGTTGACGTTAGAAACATCAAAATGATGATCAAAACTTACAATCTCTCTTCCCCTCCCCTCAGTGGAGCAAGAGGGGCCACCCTACCATATGAAGAAGCATGTGTGCAGGTATAAGCCATTCAACACCAAAGCTGTCAGGGGCCAAGCTTTCTGAGTGGGACCGTCTCTGTCCTGTGGGTGACGGAGCAGGAGTTGGGGCAGGGGCCCGTGGAAGCGCCTGGTGGTTAAGGTGGTGGTGCCTGGAGGAATGAGGGGTCCTATGGGAGGGAGGGAGTTGTGTGAGGGAGTGAAGAGATGGTTTTAGGGCTGTGATGACACGGGAGAAGCTGGAAAGGAGGAGGAACTGGGAAGAGGGCAAGGGGAAGTGCCTTGGGGTAAAGAGAACATTTGTAGTGTTGGTGATTAGCAAGACGGTGCAATTGGAGCAATGGGAGGGAGGGAAGATGGTAGATCCAGGAAGAGGGTTTTGTCTGTGGTAAGTGACGTGGGGGGGGGGGTTTCAGGGGAAGGGGGTTTAAGCAACAGCCTTCAATTAATATGTGTGGTACTGATAAAAGAGAGGTGGGAGACTGAAGGGTTAATGTATCTAGGAACAATACAAGTAGCAATGCATTATTTGTACAAAGGTAGCCTGTACAGTGGTACCTTGGTTCTCAAACTCAATCGTTCTCGAAATCTGTTCGACTTCCAAAGTGTTCAAAAACCAAGGCGTAGCTTCTGATTGGCTGACTGGCCCCGGAAACAATGCCAACAGCCGAAATGGACACTGGGCTTCTGAAAAATGTTTGCAAACAGGGAAACTTACTTCTGGGTTTGCAGCATTCGGGAGCCAATTTGTTTGTCAACTAAGCCATTCGGGAACCAAGGTCCCATTGTATCTGTGAATTTATGATTTGGATGTTTATGAAGGAAGCAACATAAGAAGCAAAGAATTCTAATGATGTTCCCAAAGAATGAAATGTCATATTCTTTGCATAGAAAAGGTGAAAAGAATAAGGTACAATGGAACCTCGAGTTACAAATGCCTCAGGTTACAAATGCCTCAGGTTACAAACTCCGCCAACCTGGAAGAGTTACCTTGAGCTGAGAACTTTGCCCCAGGATGAGAATGGAAATCGTGTGCCGGTGACGCAGCAGCAGCAAGAGGCCCCATTAGCGAAAGCTCGCCTCTAGTTAAGAGCAGTTTCAGGTTAAGAACGGACCTCCAGAAGGAATTAAGTTTGTAACTAGAGGTACCATTGTATATGCAAAGTATAAGGGGTACAACCAGACAAGTTTCGGGATTTTAAATGGTGGTACAGTACCTAGAAGACAGGAGTTGATTAGTCAGGTGTAGCATTTTCAGCAAGAGGAGATGTGGTACCCACAGCAACCACCAGGAAAGGCAGGAAGATCCTAGCTCTCTGAGCATCCTTCTTGTGAGAGGTGAGCACAATGTCCCAGGGGAGGATGGTTGAAACACGATACAAGGCACCAAGTGAAGCTAGAGATAGATGTCTGGAAAAGGGGGAAGTCAGAACTCCCCCGCAGGCCTTCCACTAACACCCCAGCAGTCATTTAGCCCAGACACAACCACTTGTTTCCCCTTCCTTGCTCCTTCTCCTCTATGTGCCTCCAGAGGTGATGCTCTCCTTGCTCTGCTAAGGAGCTTCTCTAAACGGATGGGATCCTACCATGGCTGCTTACTCAGACTGCTTACTTGTCTCAGCCCTCTCCATTCTGTCACGGTACCTGCCTGTCTTCTGCCTTTCCAAGCAAGCACCACTCCCAGAACTAGCAAAGGATGCAGAGAAGAGCAAAGCGTTGCATTGGCATCATTTCCCCAAAGCACTGTGATTTGAGAGCCCTGGTAAAATCATTCTGAGTGGAAGCTGGACTTGTCAGGAACAAGCAAGCTCTCCACCCCAGCCCACCCAATGGCATTTTTCTTATATGGGAAGCCTGGGGAGAAATGTCTCAATTTTTGCACACCCACTGTCTGCACAGTTGTTGAACAACTCACAGCTGAATCTTTGAATCATCCCACATTGCTTTGGAGATCCCAACTTTGGTTCAGGAAAGATCCTGCTTCAGCCCCAACAAGTCCTCAATCTATCTGAAGCAGCCTGGTATGGTTTGAGATTTGTCCCAATCCACTATGCACCTCCAGTGTAGACTAAACATTAGGAAGAATTTCCTGACAGGCTCCCTCAGAACTTGGCGGGATCTCCTTTTAAACAGAGACTAATTCTAATATAAATCCCATTCTCTGTCTTTCCGGAAGACTAGTTGGAGCAGAGGGAAGACAAAGGGAGGCCTTTGGGAAACATGGCCAGGGGCAGACTTTGGTCTTTCAAATTTCAGTAGTGCCCTGTGTGAGCTCCAAATTTGGCACTCCTCTGCCTCCCACCTTCTGTTCTGCTCAATTCACTACGTCATAGTTGTGATGCCCTGTGGAACCAGTCCACTGCCCTAAATCCACCTCTGACAGGGCAGGGGGAGGGGGAGAGCTGGAGGAGGAGAGAGGATGGGCAATATACCTTCGGCCTCAGTGTTTCATCTAGGTCCAGTCCCAATCCTGCACTGGCAGATATAAGAAGTCTGGAGCAACCATCATCATCATCATCATCATCATCATCATTATTATTATTACAGCAGATCAGTGGCAAATTGTATTACTGGATTTCAAAACTTTCCTCCCCAGAGTGCTGCACATCACTTCATGTTGTATGACTTACAATAATCAGGATTTCACTTCTCCAACATTCACTGTCATAAATGAAAGCTGGGAGTCACAAAGAGATCAAGCATCATTTTGAAAACTTTGTTAAGAAAAGGATGTCCTTGGGGTATTCTTATAACAAATCCTATTATTCCCAGCTATTTAATTTAAACTCAAACACTCAGAAAAGAAATGACACATGGGGGTCTGCAATTCGAATTGTTATCTACAAAAGCTTGGTATTTCATTTAGCTCTCGACATGGTGTGCTGTGCAGTTCATATCCTTTTATAACCTTATTCTTCACTCTCCTCAGGAACATCTCTGACTTTACCCATCTTATTATTTTTTTAAAATCCTTGCTCACCATATTACTATTCTTTGCACACATTCTCTCAAAAGAGCTCCCCAAAATTGCTTTGTTCTCCCTTTCAGAAGCCACATGATGGCAGATTCCTTGCGTAGATGGAACTGCAAATATTCATCCTTACAAAACTGACAGAGTCACAGCTGAATTCATTTGTTTTGTGTGGTTCATAGATCAAAACCACCCAGTACTAAAAAAACATTTAAGCATGTTATGTTTGTTGGCATCTTAGTATGAATGCCAATGTATTCATGAACTTGTACAGTGGTACCTCGGGTTACAGACGCTTCAGGTTACAGACTCTGCTAACCCAGAAATATTACCTTGGATTAAGAACTTTGCTTCAGGACGAGAACAGAAATAGTGCTCCGGCGGCGCAGTGGCAGCAGGAGGCCCCATTAGCTAAACTGGTGCTTCAGGTTAAGAACAGTTTCAGGTTAAGAACAGACCTCCAGAACGAATTAAGTACTTAAACCGAAGTACCACTATACATACTTTTTCCTAACACTTGAGTACCATATCCTGTTAACTAGGCAGGGCAATTTATTGTACTACCTCCATAGTGAAACCCTATGTAAACAAAAAAGAAAGTGTCTTGTTTGTCCACATATTGTATAAGCCAAATCTTACTATTTTGGTCTTCTTTGCCACATTAAGTTAGCCACTGCTTGCTCCAGACTCCTGAGGTTCTTCTAGCACAGGCTTCCTCAAACTCGGCCCTCCAGATGTTTTGAGACTACAATTCCCAGCATCTCTGACCACTGGTCCTGCTAGCTAGGGGTCATGGGAGTTGTAGGCCAAAAACACCTGGAGGGCCAAGGTTGAGGAAGCCTGTTCTAGCAGAAGGCCTTGTACCAGCTCCTGTACTTGGCTAGTTGTTTGAAGAAGTCATAGTGTTCACCAATCAAACATCCCCAAGATATTCCCTACACTGACTTCCTACTAACCTAGGTTCGATTGTTACTCCTTCCATAAAACCCACCATGGGACAGGATTTCAACTATGTCAGCTGGTAATAGTTAGCAAAGAAGGAGGTGCTACACAGGCTGGGTGTCAACAGTGCTATTTCTCCAGAAAAAGAAGTGCCGGAACTCACCATGAACACCTCCCTTGTTCTCTTATAATGGCAATGGCACCCACCTGAGAGATGCCGAAACTAAGTTCCAGTGAGTTCTGGCTGAAAAAAAGCCGTAGGTGTCAGCCTTGTAGCAAGCCTAGCGGTTGTATGGAGTAATGATCGTTTCGCTACTGTCATTCAGGTATGGCATAGTTTTAACATAATGATGAAGGAAAGGACATCCATTTAGCAGTGATACTTTACAGAATCGATGTTCTCTTTCCTTACATGCAGGAGTGGAAAGAGGATTGTTGTCCATTGATTGCTCTATCTTATCTGTTGGGTGGGGAACCTCCAGCCCATGGGCTTGATGCAGCCAGCAGGGCCCCTCTAGCCAACCCACCAGCCTCTTTCCCAAAGCCCCGCCCACTCCCTTGCCAGCCCCATTTTTGTGACTCCTCCCCAGTGTGGCCTTCACTCCCACTGCTCAGCATGGAGGACTAAGACTCTTTATCCCCTCAACAGCTCACCAGGTTTCTAGCAGTGGTGCATGGGCAGAGCCTGCCCTCTTGACACCAGTCTTGCTACTGCTGGAGCAGGCTGGGTTGATGGCAGGGACTGGGCAGAGGAGGAATGGTGGAGACTGCCTCCCCAGCCTGACCCTTCCAGGGAGGAGGAGGAGGAAGAAGAAGACAGTATAGATTTACAACAGGGGGTTGAGGGAGGTGGCAGCTAAGAGGCAGATGAGGGGGAAAGTTGGGAAATCATCAACACCAAGCAGACATGTTGGCTTTAGAAAGCATTCCAGACCCTCCATCTCCCAGAACCCGGCGAGCCTTAAAAATAGGAGAGCAAAGAGCTCAAAGACAGAAGGCACGTAGCAGCAACCATAGAGGAGACGAATGAGGATGTGGGAGAGACTGGGGGTGGGGTGGAGATTCACTCAGGACGCCATTATCCAAGAAGCTGGGATCTGTAGCCTCTCTCTGTAAAGAATGGAATAAAAAAGGACAGTAAGAAACTTCTCCTTGTCTTTATACTTTCCTGGACAACTAGCTGGGAGATGCTGACAGCATCCTGACAGTTGAGGCAGTGGTGAAGTCTGAGCTGTGGTGCAATGGGTCAGTGCACCCGGCTGTTAAGCAAAAGATTGGTGGTTTGAGCCCATCCAGGGATGGCAGGATTCCTGCACTGCAGGTGTTGGTGTCAGGAGTGTGTGCAGGAGCCAGGCCCTGTAACCAATAGAACTTTGCAGGACTGAAGCCTTCCTAAGTTTGTTCTGAAGAGGCAAGACGTGGCCGCATAGGTGAGGCCGATTGGTAACTCACAGCACTTGCTGGCAAGAGCCGGGAAGGGATATAAGGTCAGCATTTCCCTGCGGCTCTTTGCCACAGCAACACGTTCCCTGCCTTGCTGTGTTTGGCTCCTTGACTCTTGATCCTCGGACCCTTGACTTCATGACTCCTTGCTTTCTGACCCTTGGACTCTTGGCTTCCTGACTCCTGGCTTCTGGACTCCAGTTCCTGCTCCCACCCCATGTCCCAACGTCCCCAGCCAGGACTTCAATTGCCTGTGAACCGGACTGTGACAGTTGGACTGGATGACCCTTGAGTTTCCTTCCAACTCTACAATTCTTTGAAACCTCTGTTATCTTATGAAACCTTAAACCACCACTCCCCCCCCTCTTACTCCCATGCTGCAGACCCTGGTGTTGTGCAGCTTGCCTTCCCTTTTGCTCCCCTACCACACCCAGGACTGTGATGCAGCACTAAATATCCTATAGCAGGGGCTGAGTGATGCCTGTCTTGCATTTGTACGTATATGGGAAGATGTGTTTGTGTGTTTGAATAATAGAGTGTGTTGTTATTCCAATCCTGGCAATAGGCAGGAATCTAACTGAAACAATTGTCTTTGCTACTTTCTTTGTAGATGTGGCTGCTGTGAGACTTGAACTGGTGGCTACTTCCCAACTTACCACTCACATTTTTAGTCACTGTATGACAACAGAAAAAGTGGATTGTGCTCTTTCAGGGATGGCAGCATATACCAAAAGATAATGTGCTGACGGTGGGTCTTTCTTTTGAAGGAAGTGGCTGAGTTAAACAAATGTGTGTGCAGTGAATTAAACAATGTGTGCAGAACTGTGTGTATATTGGCTAGACATCTCTAAGTCTACTTAATTCCATGCCAGCGCACTCGCTGAGCTGGGTTTTACAAAGAGCCCCATTCCATGGAGATCTGAAATAATCTGTGAATATTTGTGAGGACAAAGATGGCCACCCATCTTTCACAAACTCCAAAGCAACAAAACTCTTGTTTGCCTCAGAACTACTGTACTTAAGAATGCCTTTCCCATGAATCTGCCCACAAACCCCAAGATCATCTGATGGCACCTTCAAGAGAAGTCCAGAGTGTGGCAACAACAGGAACGCTCTCTCCAGGGACACCAACCTCGTCATTGTTCCTCAGTGCACTATATTATAATGTTAAATCTGTTTTAATACTGTTTATGTGATTTTATTATTGCATTTTTTAACTTTGGTTGTAAATTGCTTGAAGACTTTTTTTTTTAACTGCAAAGCAATAAATTTACCATTTGTAGTCTCTCGGTTATCAAGTCCAGACCAGTTACACCCCTGTACACGATGGCCTAGGGGGAGGGCAACACTGTGGTCAATCTCTTTAGTACTGAGTGAGCTATTTTTGGCTGCCAGAAGCACCAACTCCGTCAGGAGAGACGTTACCTTTTCTAGTTTGATGTTAATTTCCTCCACTGTTCTTGCAGACAGTGGTCCACAAGTATTTCTGCATATAGCGGTGCCCCCTCAGATTGTAGTTCATGAGCGCTCATGATCTCCACCCATTAAAGCATCCCCACCTACCTGGGAATGAGTTCTATTTGATGTAGCAGGTTCTGAGTTCTGTGCTCTTACAAAATCGTCCATTTTACTCTGCTTGCTCTTCTGCTGTGGGCTCACTTGTGGGGATGAGGCCGGTTGCTTCTTTTTCCTAGACATTTCTCCAGAGATAGAGCCGCTACTAATTTCTGCTGTACCTCAGGAAGCTCGGTGTCTTCCCACGATAGGGCGTTTAATCTCCACTCCTGCTGATAAGTAGTTGGTAGGTTTAGTTGAGCTGGAGCTAATTAAGGCTTTCTCCGATACATTCCAAGACTTTCTCTAAGACTTTTAACTCAAGCCCTTAACTCAAGCTTTGTGAATATAATAGCTGCCAAATAACAGAGATAAAATACTGCGGCTGTTAAAAGCTAATAAAAGACTGATAAAAACAATAAAAACCGCATCAACTGATGCGGAGCTCAGGTCGATTCTACCACTAACGACGCCATCTTGACTTTTTGGCAATAAATTTAATAAACCTATAATTTTATAAAACCTGTAAACTACTCTGTGATCTTTGTATGGAGGGATGTATATAAATTTTAATAATAATAATAATAACAACAACTGAAATCCTTCTCTCTAGAATAGGAAGTGAACTCTTTTAAACTTTACAGCTATAGCTTTCATGGTAAAAAGTGTTTGGCAATTGGCCTTCAACCCACAGAGGATTTTCTTTTTATTCTGTTAATCTGGTTGAGACAGAGGTTTTCAGGCACGAACATAAAATTGGTTCTGTGGTCCTCAGAAAGCAAATGCATTGGATTCAGACACAGTGGGGGAAAGATTCCACTTCAGAGACGAAAAGGATTTTTGTAAGCTCATTTAGCATTTGTGAGCACAAAACAAAAGCCAAATTAATCCCTTGTTTAACTCCCTTTTGCTTTAGAAGAATTATACCATGTATGGATTCTGATCTCCAATTTTTCCTGTTGCTTTTTGTTACAAGATATATGCTATAACACATATATCAGAAAAGGTTTGCAAATTTACTTATGTACACTATCAAATTGAAACGATTTTGAAAATAGCTTAATATTTTTAAAAGATGGAGGGAGATTTTTTCTGCTTTTCTTTTAATGATGGAAGTAAAGAAAACAAAATATAACTTGCAGAAAACACAAGGCTCCAAATCAAGATTAATGAGTAGACCAGAGCCATAAAGAACAACATGGCCCACATACATGTAAGGCAGAAAATTTAAACTTTCAGTTTATTAATATTTGCCCCTTCAGCCCACAACCTGTCATCAGCAGGGGTGAGGAGACTATTTCAGCCCAAAGCCAGCATTTAGAACTTGCCCAACCATCTGGAGGCTGGATTCCAATGGTGTCTGGGGCAAAAGAAACAACAATAGCTCCCCACAAAGAGAGAAAAAAGAAAAAATCCTTCTCATTGTTAGAGATACATGCACCAGATGCCAGGGACACTTGCCCTGTCTCTCTCATGCATACATACATCCAGTTACACACACATACATATGCCTTCTTGCACCAGTTTGGCAGGCGCGCACGCATTCACACACACACCATTTCTAGCATATCTATTCCAGTGCTGGAATGGAAGTGGCTGGAAAGAACTGAAGAACAAGAAGTAGGATTTTATCTCCCCATTTTAGTACTACGTGCCACAGCACTAAGATGAACTCTGTCTGCTCAAAGATCTTAGTGCTGTGGTGCTCAACACTAAGCTCAGGGTTAGGAGATCGCTCTGCCTGCTCTGAGAGTAAAAGTAAGCATTTACACTCACCCTCAAACCAGTGCTGGAGTCGGAGTGGGGAAGAAGGCAGCCCTTTTGCTATTAAAGAGCAGGCAGAGGGTTGTATCTGATGTTAGTTCTGTGGCACTTAGTGTAGGGTTGCCATATTTCAAAAAGTTGTTGTGCTTTGCTTTTCTTTGCCAAAGTTGTTGAGATTTTCCTGGACATTTCAGTGATTGAGGGCTGAACACTGGCTATGTCCAGGAAATTCCAATGATAGGAGATCCCTCGGCTGTGGTTTACTCTCAGAGGGGGCTTATCTCCAAACTTACTGCTGTGTTGCTTAGACTGGTGATGCCCTTTAATTGTCCTGCACCTCACATCATACAATGACAGGTGATTGACAGGTGGCTGTGGTTTGTCCAAACACATTTGTGGGCCAAATGGAAAGGACTGTTGGCTGGAGGTCCTTCACTATTGGGTTGAACAGAGAAAGGGATAGGAGACAAGAGTTCTGTCCCACTGGAATTAAATCCCTCTTATTTCTAGACAAGATGAGAAAATGAGAGTTTGGTTGGCAGAAAAACATCCAGCCTAGAGCAGAAGAAGAGCACAAGTGACTGAAGCCACAGGCAGCAGATAGCCTGTGCATGTTTGCAGCACAATCAGCCAGGTGTCTCCCTCCCTCCCCCCCCCCGGGGAAGGATAGCAGTTGGCATGTATTAGAAGCAAAGCATCCACATTCCCTTTTCATTTTCTTGTGACCTGGACTTTCTGGTAGACCAAATGGGGACCCTTCTTGTACTTTGCAACTTTCATCAGAAGCAGGAAAAACAGCAAAGGGTGTACTTGGGCCTGGCAAATGTCACCCTCACTGGGGCTACATGGTTGGAACCTGAACTGTCTGTCCGCAGCATCTTCTCAGGTGGCATTCAAGTCCCCTGCCCCCTATGGACACAGTCCTATAGTGGAACGAGTTTGGGGGAACACTGCCTATTACCCAATTAAAAATACCTGAGGTACACAGAAAAGCAAACTGCAGCCACAATAAAAGCTTTCCTTCCATTGCAAATAGTTGGTGTGCCCTGCCTATGACTCAGACTGGGACTGCAGCAGGGACAAAAGCTTAAAGTCTGCCCCCCATGGCCTTGGACAATGTAAATAATATCACATCCTTGTTGGCTCTCAAAATCCTAGTTAGCTGCACTGTTTGGAGCATGGCTTGGCACCCAAGGCAGACTCCTGTTCTGATCTTGGCTTTTCTATAATCACAGACGTGCCAAGGGGACTGTGGCCATGTCACTTGCCTTAAATTAGCAAGCCATGTGACCAGGCCTTAGCAGTCCCTCCAGTCCCTCTCACTACCTACCAGCCAGTGGTCCAAGCGGGGTAGGCAGTGGCGTAGCTAGGCGCTTGGGTTCCTGGTGCAGCTTGTGCGTCCTGCAGCCGGGGGCAGGGTGAGCCGCCCATGGGGGTGGGGCACGCTGCGTGGAGCCTCTCCGCCGCCTTCCGCTCGCAGGTCAGTGTTTCTCAGTTGTTGGTGTTCATACTACGTTTTTTAAAGATTTGCCTTGAGACAGACTTTAAACCTCTTTTGCTGACCACCAGCATTACGCTTTCCATTTTTAAGTTCGGAATAGAGTAGTTGCACAGTAGGGCTGGGCTGACTGAATTTTGCCTTCTCTTGTTTTGTTGTTCTCTGAGTTGACCTCACCATGTGCTCTGCCCCACATGCCTTCGGGTTTAATGTGGACATTTTCTAAAATCAGCTTCGGTATTGGAATGTGCAAAGTTTGCTGCATGTTTCTCTTCCCTTGGCCCCTCCCCTCTTTAAGTCACAGTGCAAAAAGGAAGTGCAATCTCATTAAAAATCCATTATCTGCAATTTTTAAAAGCAACACACATGCACATTGGCTGGAGGGGGAAAGGCATAAACTTGGAACAAGTGCACCTGCAGCAGCTTGAACAAAATCCAGAGAAATAAAAAATGGAAGAAGGGCAGACTGTGAACATATTGGTGCTGCTCTGTATCAGCGCAGGTAATTTAGAAGCCCAATATCTGGGGAGAAATGGGCATGGGGAATTTTGTAAGCTTCCCAAGTAGAGCTAAGTTCAACTTTAAAGACACTCTTACAGCACCAGATGTATCTCTGATAACACATCACAAGGCAAGATGTAGCAAAGAGTTGTTTATGTGCCAGAGCTAAGAAGAATTCAGAATGAACATCTTCCTTTTCATATGTATGAAGAGATTTGTTACAAGTCCTGCAGGGTTCTAAATATTCCTTAGGAGAGAAGATCTGTGGAAACTTTCGAAAAACCATCTGTTTGGGGGCTGGGATCATCACCTTGTCAAGCTTTGAGGTACACTATGTCCAGTAGGAAATAACAGAGACGGATTTAAAATTCATAGGATGCTTCTCTGATTAATAATGCACATATCTTTCTTTTACTCATTTTAAAATCTGTTTCAGGAAACAACTGAAGTCTTCCATTCTGTTTTGAAGATTTTTGTTTCTTTGAAGAAAGCTGTCTTGAAACCAGAACTAGTTTTCCTTTAGATCTAAGCTTTTATTATCATCACTGCTTATATTTCTCTGCTTCCTTGCTTTCTATTTTAAATTGATATTAATTGACATCATTTGTCTCCTTCAGAATCTCAGCTCAACACCTTGCAAAGTAACCCTTCCAGAACTGTCATCATTTTATGATTAATACAAATGTGGGTTACACAATCTTCATAAACCAAAGTTGACATTATTTGGCTTTGAAACAGCACAAACACCAATTGCTTTATGATGTTACTGTGAAATGTCACTAAAGCATTTACAATTTGCCAGTATATGTCGTGTGTGTGTGTGTGTGTGTGTGTGTGTGTGTATAAGCAAATACCAAGTACTGACCATCCCAGCTAAGAAGTATATGGGCAAAATCCTAGCACTGTGGAAGGCCCACAGTTACAAAGGAAGGGGAGAGGCCATTTTTGTTGGTTGATTTTCCTCCCTCTACCTGCCCCCCATTGCAAAATCTGGAAACCTCTGGAAGTGATTTGGGTTGGGGATGAGAGCTGGAGGGAGGGGAGAGCTGCTGAGAAACTCCACCCCTTCTTCGTCCTTTATTAGAACAGGGCAGCTTCTAGCTGGAGCAAAAGTGCTTTAGCTTGCACAGGGACGCCAACTGGATAAAATCTCATACGCTCATGAGCTAGTTCATGGTTCCATAAAGAGCACATCCATGCACACAAACAGGAACATAACTTTCTTCCTTCACATGGAAAGTTCTCATGTGTGGAGCATATAATCACATGCATCCCCTTCTGTCAGGTGCATTTTCCGGACACGCACTTTGTCACTGCTGTAGCCTTCCTTCCCCCTCTTCATCCAGGTGTGATGCAGTGACTCAGCTGGAGGGAGGTTAGGCAGACCCTCCAAGTGTCCCTGTCCTCCAGAGACAGTCCTGGATTGCCAGAAGCCGTCACGGTTTCTGATTTGATCCCAGAATGTCCCACTTTTCCTTAGGGTGTCCCTATTATCATCAGAGAAATGTTGGAGGGCATGGAGTTATGTGACCTCCAAGCCAAGGAAATAGTAACTATACCACCTTTAGAAGACATTTGAAGACAGCCCTGTATTGGGACATCTTTTAATGTTTAATGCTTTGCAATGTTTTTAGATATGTTGGAAACCGCCCAGAATTTTTAGGGCAACCCATTCAGATGGATGGGGTATAAATAATATTTTTTTTATTATTAATATGTAATAGAACGCCCCTATTGTCACCAGAGAAATAAAAAAGAGCGTGGCTTAGGTGAGTGATGCAGCCCCAACATGCCTTCTGTTGCTAATTGAAAATGCTTACCAAGCTTAAAAGATTTCAGTGCTTCAAAAATAAATGGTTATCAAAGTCCATTTCAGCAATAATCTTTTTTTAAAAATTGTATTTTATACAGTTTTCCAAGATTATACAATCTCCAAGGAGCTCCAGGTGGCATACATGGTTCTCCCTCTTCTCCTCATTTAATTCCCACAACAACCATGTTTCTAGTTCAGGTGCCATCCAGATTGGACTACAACTCCCATGATTTGTTTTCATTGTCCATGCTGACTGGCCTGGTGGGAGTTAGAATCCCACAACATCTGGGTGGCTACTTTCTGGCATGATAGTTCACTCCCCACCCCACCCCCCATCTATTGACAGGAAACTTGATTAATCATTACACATATAATTATGCAACACACCCATTTTTTTAAAAAAACAACAACATTACCATCATCATTTAATAAATTAGGTCTGAGTATTTACAGGATTTTGCAATAACTAGGATTTTGGCATCATAACCAAAAAAATCTGGGAGTGTACCTGTCTGCAGAATCTCATTTGTAACGTTTGCATATGTTTGTGTCGAAACTGATGCAATCGTGATAAGTTGCTGACGGCTTCCAAGATTTCCCTCATTTTTAATAGCCTCTGCTTCCTAAATTGCTTCAGGTGTTATTTCATTATTTTGACCGCATGTGGTAAAACTGCTGCCATACAAATTGGGCCAGGCTTTTCATGGCAAAGTGTGGCTTCTGCAGGCATAGCATTAGTGTGACTTAGTCAGGAGCCTTTATGCTCTGTCAGGAATGAGCCAGCTCCTAGTGTAACTCCACAGCCAGCCTCCACAGAACAGAGAGAGTTAGATCTGACACAAGCTGAACAGCAGTCAGTGCACAGTGCAAATCCCCCACCCCTTGGAATGCCGGTTGTCTAGGGAACGACTGAGAGCGGGCTGGAACCCTGCCAAAGCTCTCAGGAGTTTCAGACAGGTGCGAACCAGAAAGGAGACAGTTTGTTAGAGCAAGAAGAGGTGGGAGCTAATCCAATCAGTCCAAGGAGTCGATAAATGGAAGGGCTGCTAGATCGGAAGCAAAACAAGAGACTCAAGGGGTGAAAGTTCAATATCTTCTGTCAACATAGGAAGGAGTCTTCAGAAGGGTTATCTTGAGTAATGATGCTGGAGGCTTTGTCAGAGCCGTCCGGAGCAGTCTGTTTGTTTTTGCAATAAATTCTCCTTTTCAGTTACCAACGCTTACTGTGTTATCAAGCTGGGAACCTGGACTCCTGACATACTCCCAGTAGATAAATTGGGGGGGGGGGGAGAACAACAGTACCAACACCCTGCCAGCCACTCCCTCAGCACCCATGATAATGTTGCCAACTCCCACCAAACATGCCCATGACACCCCCATTGCAGCCAGGCATGGATGGAGTGAATCCATGCACAGTGTTCAGGGATACCAACGTGGATTAAATATTTAGGGGGGGGCAGGTAAGCCCCACCCTGCATAATTGACCACAGGACATGGTGCACACACAGCATTTGAATTATCAACACCACTTTCTATGCCCCAAACAGACCTTCATTTCATTCACATGACATGGCTATAAATCCATGTTGTTTTTATATGGTGGGCTGAATTGCGAATTATTGCTTCTGCTATTGCGTGATTTCAGCCTGTGCAGGTGTACATTGTGGATAATATTAAGAAGACAATAAGCCAAACAAATGTAGCCCCAAGGAAGGTGTTTTGAAGGTCACATATAGCGACAGCTCTCTGTGGAGTGGAATTTGGTTCTTTTCACTGCTGATCAGTTTTGGAGCATGGATACACTTGCTGAGATGCATAAAGAGACAAAGGATGCTGTGAGAATGCCTTTTAAGAAAGGGAGCTGGGCCGGCTAGTGGTTAGGATATTGTACTTGGACTAGGAAAACATGGATTTACATCCCCACTCTGCAGGGGACCCACTGCATAGTTTATATAAATTCCCTACGGATTGGGGGGAAAACTTTTTAGCATGGAATTCTAGTACCTTGACTGGGCCCAGATACATCACAGAAATGAGGGCAGCAATCTGAGGGCAGTTTGATGGTGACTCTTTGCTAATAATAATAATAATAATAAGAAGAAGAAGGCCTTTGGTTGATCTGATTTACATCCTATGCCCTTTTAAAATGTGTTGTTTTTTTGCTGGTGGTGGTGGGTGGGCTTTTGGGTTGTTTTTGTTTTTATTATGTATTTTGTGGTTTTATATCTTGATTTTATTCTGTGAACTGCCCTGAGACCCCTGGGAATAGGGCGGTATATAAATTCAATAAATAAATAAATAATCATTTTCTAACTACAGACCTTGTTTGTCCCTTACTGTTGTCGATTTCCAGATTTCATGGCCTCTTGCACAGCTGGGAAACCTGGCGCAGACAGTTTGCATCTGTCCCTTTCAGTAGATGATACCAGGGACGCGGACTTATAAAAAATATTGGGGGGGCCCGGGAAAGCTCATGAATAATAAATAAGCTCATGAATATGCAAATAAAGTGGCACCGCCTCCTCGTGAGCTAATAGGGGGAGCGTGCTGCGCCTATTAATCAGCTCCAAAGGAAATTGGGTGGAGCTTTTGTTCGGGAGGGAGGGCAGGAGGCATGCAGCCCGCCCCTCCCTGTGCATTTTGGGCTGGGGGAGGGGCGGCGATGGCGCTCTGCTGGAGGGGTGCCGGAGATTATTGGGGGGGCGGAGCCCCCCCAAACGAATTTTTGAGGGGGCTCGGGCCCCCTCAAGCCCCATGGAGTCGGCGCCTATGGATGATACTGATATTACCCCAGCAGTAACTCTGACCTAGGCAGTAAAGCATCCATGACAGATGGCCACCCAACCCCTGCTTTAAAACCTCCAAGGAAGGAGAGTCCACAACCTCCTGAAAGAGACTGTTCCCCGGTCAAGCAGCTCTTACTATCAGAAAGTTTTTGCTGAAGTTTAGTCGGAATCTCTTTTCTTGTAACTTGAAGCCATTGGTTCAAGTCCTATCCTCCAAAGCAGAAGAAAGCAAGCTTGCTCCACCTTCCATGTGACAGCCGTTGATATATTTGAAGGTGGCTATCATATTTCCTCTCAGTCTCCTATTTTCCAGGCTAAACGGAGCCAGCTCCTTCAACTGTTCCTCATAAGGCTTGGTTTCCAGGAATTAGCCTCTTTTGAATTCCGTGGTAGTACCAGGTTGCACCTGGGTCTGATGGGAGAAAGAAGCATAACAATGGCTGATTCCCCATTTCTAAAAACACAAGAACTGCTTGTCCTTCAGTCTGATTCCTTACCTCTAAAAACCAGGGGTGGTCCAATACATTTTGCGCCTGAGGCAAACCACAGAATGGTTCCCCCAATCCTTGACAGTGAAGAAGGGGGGAGGGGAGTAAAGATCTACATCAGGAAAAAGGAGGGAATAAAGTTCTACATCTGGACCTGCTGTCCCTGTGGATCCTGTCGCCTGAAGCTGTTGCCTCACGTTGCCTCATGGTTGGGCCAGTGCTACACACACACACACACACACACACACACACACACGTAACAGATCTATGCAAAACCTTGAAGGACTTCAAGTTATGCTAGAGACTCCATGGTAGGGAAGTAGATCTTCACCCCAAACTTTTTTCAGGAACTGGGCTCCTGCTCTCTTTTGTGTGATGGCATACATGGGAGTACGAGGAACAATTGAACAGGGCTAAAAAGAAACTGATATCTGTGGCAAACTGTAACTGCACAGTTCTCTGTATAAAACTTTGGCAGGAAAACAAAACACCCCCCCCCAGTGTTGCATTGATTTCATTTTGGAAGCAAGACTGAAACGCCACAAAATCCAGGAAGAAACTCGGCAGCATTCTGCTTTCATTTTTTCCTTTTGGTCTCTTTCCCAGACTCCCTTCTCAGCACTTACTTTAAGTGCCTGGGCTCTCCTCTGTACTCCTTACCCTAAATTTTCACATTGCCTCCAGCTCTCTATTTCCCCCCCTACAGAACCATGTGGGACTTTGCAGTAGTGTTGTTGTCTTTTGCAATGCTAGGCTCTGAGCACTGTCAGGAAAATTTGTAAAAACCCTGATGGTTGCACACGGGCACCTCGGCAGCCAGCATTTTAGTCAATTTTATTTGGCTGCCAGCTCTGTGAGATGAGAGCTGCATCAAGGGAGAACAATAAAAGGAGAAAATCCTACAAAAGATTTCCCCCAGCAAAAATGAGTTCATATGTAAGATGTGGTTGGCTCGGGATCAAAAGGAATGACAGACTCTGCAGGCTATTAGTTTTTGGATTCCTCCATTCCCTTTCCCTCTCAGAGAAGTTGGTGTACTATCCACCAGCAGCCATTTTATCACCCTAAGAAAATTCAATTTATGTGCCCGATCTTTTGCTCCTCCTTACGCTCTGAATTTCTGTTATCACTAGATGTGCCTTTGAATGCCATCTCAAGTAAATTTTGAGGCAAGCATGGATGTTTCTGTTTCAGTTAAACAGTTAAACAGAAATTTGAGGACAATTTAAAAAGAGTTTGATAAATTAGAACAAATAACATTAAATCAGAAGGCACATTATAGATCTCCATGCCACCACTAATTGAAAAGAATCTATATTTAAGTAGAGTTGAAAACTATGGCTGATTGTTTCTTTTTATTTTTGGCTCAGATTTGGAGGGCAATGAAATTTGGGGCCCTGCCACCTACAATGTCTGGGATTTCACACTCCTGCAGTAAATCCTGAATAGGCATCTATCCAATGTTTTTTTCTCTGAATATACACCTTCAAATTAATTCCTTTTCCACAAAGGCTAACTGGCCCTAATTGGCGAGTTCTTTTGTAAATCTCAGAGAGGTTAGGGTAGTGGAAAGAACCTCTAAGTAAGGACTAGTGCATGGAACATGGTACATAGAAAAGCATGTTTCAAACATCTATAGAGACACATGTTTCAAGGAACCTTTGTAGCAAAGTGTTTAGCTTGTGATACCACAACTGCTGTTTTGATTTTCTGGCCTTGGGAAGCAAGCCAAATGCCTTCCAATCTACAACATTTAAGAGGAACATAAGAAGAAGAAGAAAAGTACTGGTTGGAATCAGGGGGTGGTCTGAAAGTACATCAAGCCACTACCTTCCTGAAGCTCCTCCAGTGAGTATCACCAGTGCCTGCAAGAGTGGTGATAATGATAATGACAATAATATTTATACCCCGCCCATCTGGCTGGGTTCCCCCAGCCACTCTGGGCGGCTTACAGAATATATAAAACATAATAAAGCATAAAACATTTTAAAAATTCCCGATACAGGGTTGCCTTCAGGTGTCTTCTAAAAGTTGTATAGTTCTTTATCTCCTTGACATCTGAAAGGGTGCCACTATCGAGAAGACCCTCTGCCTGGTTCCCTGTAACTTTGCTTCTTGCAGTGAGGAAACCACCAGAAGACCCTTGGAGGAGGACCTCAGTGTCCAGGTTGAATGATGGGGGTGGAGATGCTCTTTCAGGACTTAAAGGTCAGCACCAACACTGTGAATTGTGATGGAAACATACTGGAAGCCAATGAAGATCCTTTAGGACAAGTGCTATATGGTCCCAGTGGCCACTCCCAGTCACCAGTCTAGCTGCCACACTCTGGATTAGTCATAGAAACCACATGCATGCTGCCTTGGGTTCCCTGACAGAATAAAGTTGGGATATAAATTTAACAATTTCTTTTTTAAAACACACACACACACACACACACACACACACACACACGGTGTACCATTATATGTAATTGTGGATTACTTATAATTTTCCCTGTCAACTGCTCATGCAAGCTATAAGATATACTATATATTGAGGCTGTTATTAATCCAAAGGATTTTATGGAGAATAATTTACATTTGACCTGGTGCAGCAACTGCATGGAAACACAGGTTTTGTATGACCACATTCTGGCTGAGGCAAAGTGTTGTGTTATTAAGAGGTTAAGTTAAGTATGTTGCTGTGGAGACCATCACAGCAACAAGTGCTTTATGGTCTTTAAAACATCAGACAGATATTTGCTTCCCAGGAAAACTCAATGAACTAATGCACATTAAACAAATGTAGTTCCACAATATTTTTGTGATTTTTTAAAAAATGACTTGTCTGTATCATCTGGGGGCAGTCTGATAAAAAGTTCTATGCACATCTGCTCTCCTAAAGTAATCAAATTGACTTTTATTAATATATCCTGGAAATTTTTATGGAGCCTTGTTTTAAACATGACACATGAAACATGATATCGTATGGTATCCCTACTGCTTTAGTGTGCAACATAGCAAGTTTTAGACCTAGATACACAGAGAAATCCAAATTCATGATGAAGGAATATAACTATGTAGAGACCATGATCTATAAGATTTGAATGGGAGTGGTAAGGGAACTGGAGAGGAAGCAGGGTATGGGAGCTAAAAACAGCCCCCTTGAGATAAATTTTACAAAGCATTTATATGCTCCTCTAATTAGAGATATCCCCAAAGGAAGTGCATTTTCTTTCACTTCTGCAAGAAGAAAAAAGACCCTGGTAAGTCCTAACGGCTGCTTTTTTATTTTGCAAGCAACAACATACGAAAATGTCAAGAATGAAGTCAAGCCTGAAGGAGGAAAAATCGCTCAGCATCTCAAGTGATTTCACATCAACCAACAAAGAAAAGAAAGAAAAAACAAACAGACTGTCCATAACAAATATATTCAAATACAGTATTTTATTAACCTTAAAACCCATGACAAAGCTACTACCGGAAATAAAATGCAGACGGATTGACTGTGTCAAAGGAACTGAAGGTTTCTTGTCTGCTTTTTCAAAAACTGCAAAAAACCCCAAAACCCACAAACCCCTGAGATTTGATTCCTTAGAAACAAAACTTTTTATTTAGCATAAATATCATACAGAAAAGAACCGTACACAAAATACATAGCTTAGCTACGGTATGTTTCCTTACATCTTGGTCATTTTTCCTTGTAAACTAGGGGTCAGCAACCTTTTTCAGCCATGGGCCAGTCCACTATCCCTCAGACCATGTGGGGGGCTGGACTATATTTTGGAAAAAAATTGAATGAATTCCTAAGCCCCACAAATAACCCAGAGATGCCTTTTAAATAAAAACACACATGTAAAAACACCAGGCAGGCCCCACAAATAACCCAGAGATGCATTTTAAATAAAAGGACACATTCTACTCATGTAAAAACACACTGATTCCTAGACCGTCCGAGGGCCAGATTGAGAAGGCGATTGGGCCAGATCCGGCCCCCGGGCCTTAGGTTGCCTACCCCTGTTCTAAACACTTTAAAAAGAACTTCACTACCACCCTACATAAAGGATGCGGGTGGCGCTGTGGTCTAAACTACAGAGCCTAGGGCTTGCCAATCAGAAGGTCGGTGGTTCAAATCCCTGCGACTGGGTGAGCTCCTGTTGTGTGGTCCCTGCTCCTGCCAACCTAGCAGTTTGAAAGCATGCAGTGCAAGTAGATAAATAGGTACCACTCTGGCGGGAAGGTAAACGGCGTTTCCGTGTGCTGCTCTGGTTCATCAGAAGCGGCTTAGTCCTGCTGGCCACATGACCCGGAAGCTGTACACCGGCTCCCTCAGCCAATAAAGCGAGATGAGCGCCGCAACCCCAGAGTCGTCCTCGACTGGACCTAATGGTCAGGGGTCCCCTTACCTTTACCTTTACCACCCTAGATGGAGCTGTGTTTGTTCAATATCAATGTTTCTCTAAAGCAGCATATCCCATTCCTCACTTCCCCAATTCTCTTTTAATATAATGTATTACTGGGTCCCATTTATTCAGTACTTCTGCATTCCTCCCATTACATTTTACCACAATTTTACCTTTTATCACACACATTTGCTCCCATATCTTCCTGATTAAATCGAATGTACTTAGAATCATAATATTCCAGAGCTGAGAGGGTCACACAGTCCCACCCCCTGCAATGCAGGAATCTCAGTTAAAGCATCCATGACCGATGGCCATCCAATCTCTGCTTAAAAACCTCCAACGAAGGAGAGCCTGGGGCCTCAGGAGCTATCCAGCTGCTTTACAACTTCCATAAATTATTTTATCCAAAGTCAATTACTTCTGTTCTTTCAATGCTGCACCATCTGCATCAATTTATCGTAAAAGGTGTGGTGTACATTGCTCTCACCACCAATGAAGACATAAGTGGAATATGGAAAGAAACAGGACCACAACTTTACTAATAATGCATCTATGAAATCTATTCCTATTCTCACCCACATTTTGGATATTTCATCTAAGGAGGGTGGGGAACCTTTTTAGCCCCCTGGGCCAAATCCTTCTTAGGGTCAGCTTCATGGACCATATTTGACAGGAGGGGTTGGGAAACTTTTTATCTGGGCCAAATCCTTATCAGAGTCAACTTCACAGACCATATCTGACAGGTTGGTGGCCTTTTTCCATCATGGAACTCAAGACTGCATGCATGTGGTTGCAGACCAAGGCTCCGTGCTTCTGCCAACCCCAACAAGTAGAATAAGGACACCACACACTTACTTTGGATTGAAACAGGCCACAACTTTATTGAATCCAGATGAAAGAGGCTTGGCATAGGCATTAACTTTTGGCCTGCCTGCCATGCATCAACACAACAGTGGGAGTTCCGAAGACTTACATCAAATCGGGGGACCCCTCCAGGGATTGCTGCCTGGGGAGTACTATAGTCCCTGCCCCCTGACTGGGCATAAGGACATAGGCAACTCTGCCCAGATCCCTTTAAGAGGATATCCAAGAATTAAAAGGACAGGAATGGACTACAACCTCTTCTCCATCCAAGACTAAGATTGCCTAACCAAGTTGTGACAATCGCCATGAGGTAGGCAAAACCACCAGGCTGGTGCCAATTTGCTTGGTGGACAAATTCCTACCCGGCCACAAATATGGTGACCAGCATTGCATATCAAGGTCAAAATATCAAGGATAAACCAGGTAAAGAGTCCAGGTGAGGGCTATTTAAATGCCCTGGGAGAAGACCTGAGGGAAGCCTACCTGCTCTGTCAGTCCCACCCCCAAAGTCAGCCCTGCGTCCAAGCCTGCCTGCCATTGGCCAATCAGACAGGCAGGCTTGGATCAAGCACCTGATAGGCAGAGGAGGCATTACACCCTCCCTTCCCCTGCTCAGATAGGATTCCCAACGCTTGGGATTTCCTTGTCGGGTCCTGGAAGCCTCTGCCACCCCGCGATGCACCTTGAAGGTGAGCAGACTTGCCAGGATGTCACTGGCTCAGGTACTGATGTGACTCAGACCTGCTTTAGTTTCAGGAAGATGTTGGTTTCATGGGCCTTCAGATCATATTTGGAACCAGATATTTTATATCAAGGCGGGGAGGAGTTATTTCCATTGTTTGATTTCCCCATAATAAGGACAGGAGAAAACAGAAAGCTTGGTTTTTTTAAATCAGGAGTCAGATCTGGAACGAAACCAAGCATCCTCCAATCTCACTTCAGAAAACTGGGCTGTTTTCTGAAGCATCAAAATGGCCTCTAAACTGAATCTTATAGCTGGTGCATACCCCTAGCAAGTGTGACAGCAAAAACAGAATTTTAATATCAACCCACATCACCCCAAACAATAGTTCATGCCTTCAGCTGCCAGTAACCAAGTGAAGACCATTCTTATGTGAAGCAACCCAAACACTGTCTAAATCTACATGCTCACCTTTATCAAATTCCCCCCCCCTCCCTTTGATGTTTTCACCTCTGTTGTACTTTAGACTGTGTCTTCGGGAGCAGGGACTTGCCAGTTCTGCTTGTGTCACTATGTAAAGCACCAGGCATGTCAACAGTGCTTTATAAACAATAATTGTTCTACTTTTAGATCAGGTAGAATATATTTCTGGTATATACCTTTGATGAATTATGATGAATATGCTGAATTAACTGAACTGGATGCTAGAGAGTCAGCTTGTTGGGAAACCTCCATTACGCCCTCAGATTTTGAAGAACTAGTATTTTGGGAGCTGTTTTCAGCATTTCTAGTTAGCAAAGAACATGTGCAGCTGCACAAAAAGTGACAAAATAATCAAATAAAGGCTGTGCTCTCTAAATGCCAACAGAGAAGCTTTAGGATTAGAAGTCTGATGAATCTCTCTCTCTGTGTCTCTCTCTCCATGGCTTATAAATCCATTGTTTAGCTCTTATACTGCTCTGCAAAAGATATTTCTGTTTTCATTCTGTCCTTTAGGGTTTGCTCAGCCTATTTGTTGCTGCTTTTGCTGCCCTCAGCCAATGTAGCAACTGTTGGTCTTTTGTTTGTTAAGCCAACGCCTAAATCAAGTGTATGAATTTCTTCAAAGCCAAAATTTTGATCTCAGTATATACTGGTATATACAGTTTTTCCTCACAAGGAACACCTCAGATCCAAACAAAAATGTGAATACAAATACTGTAAAAGAAACTGCAACATAGAAACTACAGTAGTTACTAGTCATCACCTTTTGTCCTGTCCATTGAAAGAAAGGAGAACTGGAAAACATTTTTTATACTATGCTCCCTTTACACTTCCCTTGCTGCTACTTAATGGTACATTTGCCCTGCCAGATTTCATTATTAACAGATATTAAAATAGCAGGTATTAAAGGAATATCTATTTTCTGAATGCCTTTACAAATGAGGAATGTTTACAAATAAGGGATGCCACCATTTGCAGCACTTGTTGTTTTTAAAATTCCACTTGGCATTTTCAAGGACATTTGAATGTCTATGATTCATATGTTAAAATACAATAACATTCTTACATTATAATAAATGTAGCAATTGAATGAAGGGTTTTCAGTTTGGTCATATTCATAGTATCAGAGTACTGTTATTCACTTGCAACACTGGCCACTTCTCATTGAATTTGGCAAGGGCTTCTAGGGGGCAAGAAGTCACCCCCAGACTTTTAGGATGCTTCCAAGAGATCCCACAGAGCCCTTCCCCAGATTTTATATGCCCTGTGCAGCCAAAATACAAAAACCTCAAAGCATAATTTTTCACACATAAAATCACCAACAGGTTATGCAGAAGATGAGGAGCCACACTTGATTCCTGCAGTTTAACAGCTTTTACACCAGGGCTGGAGATCCTGTGGTCCTCCAGGTGTTGCTGGACTCCCACCCCATCACTCCTGACCTTTGACCTTGATGACTGAAGCTGATAGGAACTGGAATCCAATGCCACCTGGAGAGGGGAGTAATTAATTTGAGGCTGCCAGAAAGATATAATAATAATAATAATAATAATAATAATTTTTTATTTATACCCCGCCCTCCCCAGCCAAGGCCGGGCTCAGAGCGGCTTACAAGCAATAATAAAAACAAGATGAATGATTACAACTTAAAAACAAAAATAAAATACAACATTAAAATAATGGAACATTAAAATATTAAAATGTAGCCTCATCACAGGAGGAGAAGGATAAGAAAGGGGGGGAGAGAGGGAGGGAGGGAATCAAATTGGCTCCAAGCCAAAGGCCAGGCGGAACAACTCTGTCTTACAGGCCCTGCGGAAAGAAATCAGATCCCGCAGGGCCCTGGTCTCATGAGGCAGAGCGTTCCACCAGGACGGAGCCAGAGTTGAAAAGGCCCTGGCTCTGGTTGAAGCCAATCTAACTTCCTTAGGGCCTGGGACCTCTAGGGTGTTGCTATTTATGGACCTTGAGGCTCTCCGTGGGGCAGACCAGGAGAGGCGGTCCCGTAGGTACAAGGGTCCTAGGCCGTGAACAAGCTCTTTTGTCATGGCAGTGTGAGCCAATGTTGACTGCAGTGACAGGCAGTCCTAATAGAAGTCCAACCATAGTTAGACCTCCCAGGGTCCTCCACATCCTCAGCTCCCCTCACTGCCAGATTCTGATTGGCTAGCAGCAGGGCCAGCCCAATACATTTTGGCACCTGAGGCAAACCACAAAATGGTGGACCCTCCCAAGGGTAGGAGGCGTGAGTGAAGATCTACATCAGGAACAAGGGGGGGGGAGAGAATCAAATCAACCTTACCCAATGGTTGAAGTGGGAATCAAAGGCTGTCACGGGGGGCGGGGGGACGGAGGGGCCTGCTCTGAATCACGATGGAAGGGTGCAGAGCCCAGGAGAATCCAGAGGGCATTTCCTCCCTAGGGATAGGAGGAGACCAGCAGTGCCTCCTATTCGCCAAGAGGCCACTGTGTGGGAGGAATGGGGGGGGGGCAACTGTGTAGGCAGCAGATCTGGCCTCCAGGGAGTGTCCTGCAGCTATTGTTACCACTGCATAGTACCAGATTTATAATAATAATAATAATAATAATAATAATAATAATAATAATAATAATAGTAGTGCCTATACTTATATGAATATCTACTGAGAAGATCCATAAAAGCAACGGTATGAAAAGAAATTCTCGTGAAAATATTAAACTGTCCTGCCTGCCCATTGTTACATTTCCTTCAGATTTACTTTCTCTTACTCGTTCAGCTGATACCAATGAATAAAGCAGATTCAATTTGAAAAGGTCCTGCTAGGATGTTTGTACCACTTGAATAATTAAATTATCAAACAGACACCAGCATGAGACGACATGGAAATATATGAAAAGGCATCCTACAGCCATATTCAATAATAAATACCTTCTGGGTGTCATAGAACAGAAGCCCTCAACAAAGCTGTCAAAACTTGTGCTGTGTTCAGTTGGCTGAGTCAGCAACACACCATCTAGTTCACAGAAGTTACACACACACACACACACACACACACACACACACACACACACACCTTACACAGATTTCTAATTCTTTATCTCTTGGTTGAAAGGGAGCTTCCCTTATTTTTCTTGTCTTCCTGTAGGCTACAAGTCATTTATTCATAAAAACGTTTTATTTGCAGTCAATGGGGGACTAAATATATGAATCATTAGGCACTTATGTGCATTAAAAAATAATGTTAGAAAGGATGGGCTTTTAAAGGAATAAATCCACATGAGAGCAGAAATCACTAAAGAGGATTTTAGCAGATCTTAGGCAGAGAGCAAGTTTTATGGGTAGCTTCACTGCTCAGTCAGCCACTAGAGATTTGAACCTCAATCTCCACTATCCATGCTTAACAATCAGGGCTTATCCTCACTTTTTCTTCTTCCATGCTTTCCAGGAATGGTCCATGCTTTAAAGATCCATACCCAAGCACTCTTCTTCTGATCTGGAGCATTCTCTGTGAAAACCCGCTCTTTACTGTGGACAGCAGTCATGAAAGACCAAGTGGCCATTTGTTGCGCTCCAGCTTTAAAGAGCTTAGTCCACAACACCAACCATCAAGGGCTCTGTGTCTCTTGCTACTTGTTCATATGCACCCTACCCTTCTCCCAAAGAACACAGGGTAGCATAATGGTTCCCTTGTGTGAGGCTGAGCAGAGAGGACCTGCACAGATGGCTGGGTATGGAATAGCTGGACTAGGGACAGAGCACTGTCCATACATCCACACACCCTTTAAAAAGAATTGTTGAGCAAGTAGATTCATTGGTGTCCAGGCAATTTTGAAGTGTTACATTTGTCTGTCTTCTGCTGTGTTTGTTTTAGCTTGGCCTCCTTTTAATTTAAGAAGATGCCTTAGGCATTTGGTACTCCTGCAAATGGTGCCATTTTTGGCTCCATTTGCAGAAGCGCACACAGACTTAAATCGGAAATAGAGGAAATATGATGGTGTTGCCAATGGACATTACTGTTATGTGAGATACACACACACATATGAAGCAGATGTGCACAGTTGGGGTGTGTGTGTTGGAAATCCCTGATCAGGAAAAGAAAAGCACAAAGAGATAGAGAATGTGAAGGGAGAGAGGACAGGTAGAAAAGAATGTGGGAATGGAGAATCTTCATGGAAAGTAGAAGAAAATTGAATGGACACGACAAGATACAGAAAGCCTAGCCAAGGATTGTTATAGAGGGGTGAGGTGATCAAAGTCAAGCGCAAGATAGAATGAGGCAAGTAGCAGCATTGAGCAGCGGTGGATGGGGCCCAATAGAGATATGTGAAGTCTACCTAGCCGGATACTGCCACTAGTCAACATGAGAAGCAATCCCATGGGCCTCTGTTTTATGTTGTCTTTTTGTTTTGTGGATTATCTGACCAAATATTATTCTTTATTACACTTATATTCTTTTGCCTTACAAGAACGGGCACCCTGGTGACACTACAGCCAACTCAGTTTGGGGAACTCGGGAACAAGGCAAAAGTATTTGTATTTTGCACAGCGCTAACATTCAAACGTTTGGAATTCTTTGCTTGTTCACTTGGAAGTAAGTCCCATCAGTATTAAGATTTACTCCTACGTAACTACAATTGCCTTGGGTGATCATTCAGAATGCAGCAGTAGCTAACAAACAATTATACGCCACACTAGGTGGTATTAAAGTGCCGGCCAAGTCACATTCTGCTTGCTCTGTATAAAACATCCGATTAAGACCAGCTGCTTCCAGACATAAAGCTACTGTTCACAGCTATGATTCGTGTAACTTATGCATCCCAGAATGCTGCTCTGTCTCTTAAGTAATAATATTTAGTGTTTTTGTATCCTGATTGCAGTTTTATATATTTTAATTTATTTTGTTAGCTGTCTTGAACTTTCTGGAAAGGTGGGATATAAATATTTTATATTTAAAAGTATATAAATATACTATTTGAGGCTAGAAAGAGGTTTATTCCCTCAGCAAATACTCTTTAAAAATGTCAAGGTTATCTGCTTATATATACAATCAAATCAAATAGTAACAAAGTATCTTTCAAGGCAAAGCAACTAAAAAGATACAAAAGTGTGGCCATTGCATCATCATTCAGACATTTTAAGAAAAGAATGCTTGTGAAAAAGAATTTGAAGAACAATTCAGTCACAAGAAAATGGTTCCCGACTGCTTTTATTTACTGATGCTCTTCCAAAATACTTGCCATTATCACCCATGTGGTGGAGGGAGACTCCTCTGCTACAAGATCCTTTATGCCAAATGAAAGTTCATATTTCAGTGTCAATGATCAAGGTGGAAAAGTTTTGTCCCCACCCCAAAAGTGACTGCAGCCTGTTGCTCGACAGTGAATGGTAGCTGCTCACTCATATGGGAGAAAATAAAAGTGTGTATTCGAGAACAAATCCTTCTTAGGGTCAGCAGGACACAATTCCCTGTCTCAGAAGACTGGAGCCGATTTATCTAAACTCAGTAGGAGTCATTAGAAACCAAGCTGCATTTGTCTACATTGGCCCCAGTCCTTCATTTACACAGCCTTGTTCACATGAGTTCCATTTCTTAGTCATGCTGTGCCGAAAAGGACGGAAGATTAAGAATTACCCACTGGGGCAATCCCTAGATTCTGGATACGTTAGATAATACAAGTACAGGTTTTAAAAAATAATTTAGGCACCCAACAGCAATTGTGATCACTTCAAAAGCTCCCTAGAAGTACAGTAAATGGAGTCGACAACAGAGCGCCATGGGTGCCATTTGGCCCAACATGGTTGAGTTACCTTTTACTCTATACAATCGTTTCCTCTCCTCTTTTTGTTCATTATCCATTCCTGGTTCTTAGATACTGTTGATTGAGACAATGTACCTGCTTACAGTTCTGTATTTCCTGAAGTTACTCCAGGAAATTTGTGGAAACTGATCATCACCTCAGCATCAGTCTTAAGCAAGGAAGGTGGCAAGGACCCCATGCAAATGGAGGATGGTGCAGTCGAAATATGCATTGTGTGAAAACAGGAACTCCAGAACTTGTTCTTTGCTATACAGATGTTCATCTTATAGCCATGCAAATGTTACCTGGCTGCTGCAGCTGAGCAGGGGCATGCATAAATAAATAAATACTGATTACGCGTTTTAATTTGCACAATCCTTATATGACTTATTTCTTTTTACTCCTCCATTCTCAGTTTGCTTTAGATTGCTTTGGGAAAGGGCATGGTCTAATCCTTTTAACAAGAAACATGTGCGTAATAACTTAGAACAGAGGTTGCTGGTTGGTAGCTCATGGGCCAGATTTGATCCAAAAACCAGTTTCTGTTCCCCAAATTTAATGAAAATATGGTAGATATTTTGCTCGCAGAGTGTCATCTGAAAGGAATCAGCCAACAGAAAATATGAGCTTTCTAGTAGCTGCTTCCTGGTGTATATATGAAGGTGACATCATAATATATATGAAGGGCCAACACTGTCATATCCTGTCTGGTTCATGAATTAGAACCATAATAATAAAACTAAAAACTATCACTACTAATTAGAGCTTCAACAGAGTTTTACTCACATCTTTTTCTGTGCACACCCAGATCTCTCTTATTGGCTTCCTTTAGCATAATATACTGTAGATTACCGGTATTTGCAATCACTGAGATTCAGCAATGTATGGACTGGTCTCTTTCAGATAAAGGAGAAATGTGCTGGAATAAATTGCAGCATCTAGCTGAAGTAATGATTAAAATGAAATGCATGCCTTAAGCCATTAATTGCAGGTTGTGTTCCAAAAAATAGCCTGTCAAATATTCCACATGACTATGAAAGGAAATCTGCAGGTTTACACCATTTTATATAAAGTCACTCTTCTCAAAACCTGGGGCAGATCTCTGCACAGGTCATACATAATTGCTATAGGAAAAACTAGTTCTCCCTTGATTGTTCACGCTGCTGGGATTGATCATAGCTGAGCCAACCTGGCCATTTCTTAACTGGGGCAGCATGAGTAGCAGAGCATTCTGCCTCCCCATTCAAGGTTGAATAACTGACCTTGTGCCAGTAAGCTCTCATTCAAACCTGTAGCAATGCCTGCAGTGAGAGTGTCTGGTGAGCAGGCAGGCTATTAGTGAAGACTTGGCAGTCTGGTGAGACTTCCTTGTCTAGAGAAGCTCCAAGAAATAAGGGTGGGAGGTAGCCAATCCTGGATGCATTGCTGGCAATGAGTGCTTCACCTAGTGAGATCAAAGCACTTCACAGTAGCCTTTTGTCTGCTAAGGAGAATTTGAGTATATTGAGTATCTGCTAAGAAGTATTTGCCTGCTAAGGAGAGGGACGTTGTTGCCCAAATACTGTTGAGATGGCACAGGGAGGCATTAACTGCAGCCAGTCTTTGCTGAGGGCTTGGACTCCTTTGCCTGATCAGAGTGGGAGGGCCAGGAGGCTACTGTGAGATCTGCAATGTCTGGACAGCCATGTCTGTTGTGCACATTGCATGACTGCTTAGCTATTCGACCTCAGATGAGCACATGGGTGTCCAGGGATATACCAGATACACTCCCAGGATAAACCAAATCCCCAGCTTTTTTCTTTCTTTCTTCCAAGAGCACGTTTCTAACAATTGTAAACCTAAGATAGGAGGCAAAACATATAGGCACTATTCTATCACAGGGTAGGTTTCCAGCAAACTCTCTCTGTATTTGGGCTGCAATGGTGGCTGGACTGAGAACACCAACAATTAATGCTCTTGGCAGAAAGAGATACCAAGCAATGGGACCAAGTTGTGGCCAAAGGATGTGGTGAATAAACAGGGTAGGCCACTGACTCTTTCTGAGCCTCTCTTTTTCCAGGCCCCTTATCCCACGAGAGTATGCATTTTGGGCAGTATGCCCTCCTCTTCTGGGCAGAAAACCACCCAACTTCCAGTGAACATGGCCCCCAATTTAGGCCTTGGGCACCTGGGCAGCTTCAAGTGCTTTGGTAAATGGAGGAATGGAGTGAGGAAGCTTTGAATGCCACTGTAAAGCATTGCTCGTGCACTTGTAGGGAAATAACTTAGGCTGCAGTCCTAATCCCCTGTACCTGGGAGTAAGGTCAACTGCCATGGGTAGGACTGGACATGATTAGGATTGCACTGTTAGTTGGCTACCATGGTCACTTCGATTTTCAGACCATTGTCAAATTGTTTCCAGGCATATTTGCCATACAGTAAAAGATAACCCCAAAGGTTGGCAGAGGGCTAGGAAACCCAGATATCAACATGCTCTACAGGAATACAAAAGGGCACACAATTTTGTGGTGGACTGGCACATGTCCCTGAGACAGCTCAGATACAGCATTCACCTCTGCCAGAGGGGTGTGTGTGTGTGTGTGTGTGTGTGTGTGGCAGCATTTACCTTTGTTCCAAAGGATGTGATGTGTACCTGTAGAATCTAGTCACAGACATAGTGATAAAGGTATTAGAGGAGAGAAGTAGGATGCAAGAGAGCATGTGTGTGTGTAGATTGTCATCCATGGTTGTGGCTGTGCTAGGGTGTTAAGTTACAGGGCAAGGGGCTCACTTGTAAACAGGATCACTAGGCTGGATGTGTCTAGGTTACCATCATAAAAAATTTAGGGAACTGTGAGGTCAGGACATTTCTTCATTGAATTGTGGGCACAAACCTTCCCTTAGGCAGTGTGCTCAGGTGTGAGAAGACCACCTAGAAACAATTTTTACATGGAAAGCCAGTCCCATACCCTGCTAGCTAGTTAACTGACCATTTTATTCCATCTTATGCTTTGACATGAGTGTAATGATAAATAAAGCTGTGGCCGTTATACTCTGAGAGTGCTGTCCATCTTCTTATTGCCAACCACAAAACTTTCATTTTTGCTCACTTTGCTTCAGGATACAACAGTCCACTGAGAGACCAA
The DNA here is from genome assembly GCF_964234715.1 of Podarcis melisellensis. Lineage (NCBI taxonomy): Eukaryota > Metazoa > Chordata > Lepidosauria > Squamata > Lacertidae > Podarcis > Podarcis melisellensis. Next base: position 76,154,427 of record NC_138541.1, on the reverse strand, counting down.
ATCCTTTGCCTTTGAGAGCAGCAAGCTCTGCCCATGGCTTCTCCTCATTTAAATGTGCTTGTTACAGATAGGTAGCCGTGTTGGTCTGCCATAGTCAAAACAAAAAAAATTCCTTCCAGTAGCACCTTAAAGACCAACTAAGGTCCAGTAGCACCTTAAAGACCAACTAAGACTTAGTTGGTCTTTAAGGTGCTACTGGAAGGAATTTTTTTAAATGTGCTTGCCCATAGAGTCAACCATTTGCTTCTTAGGAATCTCATGATGAAAAGCTTTGATAACCATTGTCAACATGATACTACTACAGTAAAATGATTTTTTTGTAAGATTGGTTAAAAATTCTCTAAATCACTGTGATACCACCCTAATGAAGATCATATGAAGTGTCGTTGAGACCTTGGAGTTGGGGAAATGGGAAGCAGATATTGCATTTTAAAATGTAGGTATTTTATATCCACATAATCTCAAGATACTTTCTTTCATGAAATAGGTTTTTTTCTCATATAGACATAAATACAGTGTTAACTATGAAAAACATTACAAAAAGGGTTTCTGTTTAATTTAACAAGTAGAAAAATATTACTAGCTTACATGGCAATTATGACTCTAATATTGTACAGAAGTAATTCATAGATTTTACAAATAAATTATATCGTCAATGCCCTCCTTTTCTAAATGTGCCCTGGAGCATTTAGGCACACCAGATGCTTGTCTCTATAACTTAGGACCACACTCAGTGCCAGTCAAATGTTCTGCCAACAAGCTCAAAGAATTTCTGATTAGGTTCACGAAAATATCCGTATAGCTTTTCAAGTAAAATTGGATCTACTTTGGGGTGTGCTCTTCCTTTCGACTCATGTAAGCACCTATCCCTGCCACTGTCCCTTAGGCAGTAAAAGCCTTTTGTTTTATTGAAGTAAAAGTTTGAAGCATTTATCTGAGGTGAGAGATTTAGAAACCTTTCTACTTTGACTATCTCTGGGAAAGGATCTTTGATTAACTTATCCCCATCAACAATGTGAATGTGATCCAGAGGAAAATATTTCAGCCAGTTTTGCATGTGAAAATAATACAAGCTCCTGTTTATCGCTTTGTAGTTGATGTTGAGTTCACCATCCTTAACCAGGAATTCTTCAATGGAGGGATACAGCTTATGTTTTTGCATGTGATTAAAAAACACCTGCGTATAGTCCGACAGGACTCTCTCTGTTGGGTCTCGTAAGATAAGGAGCAATCGGATAAGTTTGTTCATTCTATAAACTCTTTCAGGCACTTTTGGTGAAGTGAAATATGCTGGAGTTTTCTCCACTGTTATCTGGTAGGGGTACGAGAATGGCATTTGGCTCACATACCATTGCAATCCATTTGAATAATGCTCTTCCCAGTCAAAGAAGTGGACTTCGCTTTCTGCTGCTGCCATATTCGGATGGAGGCTGAGCATCTCTAGTAAAGCTCTTGTTCCACCTTTCCGTACACCAATGATGATAGTTTGTGGAAGCCGCTGGAGTGTCCCATTGAGGTGGATGCTCTCTTTGAGGTCACCTTTCCTAAAGGGCTCTTTCTGAGTAGCAGCCTCAGCTTTAAAACTGGCAGCAGGTCTGGAAGGAACTACCTGAGGTTGAACAAAAAGCAGTGCTGCTCCCAGCAGAAAAACAGCCATGACAAAGGTCCAGTCTTCTCTTGCACTACCAGCAAACAGGACATGAAGAGAACATCACTAGGAAGCCGAGGTCCTCTTTTTCTGCAAAAATGTATTTCTTAAGCAGATTATTCACTAGGAACATAAAAGAAAAGAAAAAAGCAGGTTATAAATGTCAGTTCAAATATTGCACCTGTGCTCAGTATTATTTTTACTTGAGCATAAGAACTAAGAAGTTTTCTCTAACTTACTTGCACTTATGAATATTCAACCACCCCTGGGAGAAATATATGGTATTTACTACACATTTAGAATATCATAATTTCCATTTCAGGTCTTTTGTGAGGATCACAGCTACAAGAAGCAAATCTGCTCTGTGCCTGTATTCTCACAAACATTTAATATGAACACAAGTACAAGGTGAACACAAGTAGCTTGTCTATTGTATCTTTGGGTCTTTGGGAACCCAAATGGAAAAGTCACTTGAAAGCTGATGTTGTGGTGGCCATAACCACAAGGCAACACAATCTCTTGGCGCTTTCAGCAGCAGCACTGCTGAAACCCAGCACTGCCAGATACTCACTTCCATGGATTTTCAAATGACTGGAGAAACACTAGTAATGTTGAGAACCCTGTGTGCCCAGTGCTAGAGGTCACTACTTCTCAATACAATGCATCTTTAAATAACTACTGCATTGTTAACCAACTGCTTGTGCCCATCTTCATATTCCATTCAAAAACCACTGGCAGTTTTACCAGATGTTAACATCTAGGGCAGTAATTCTGTTGCTTCAGAAATGATATATGAATCTACAGTATACGTAAGGCTATGTACAGTGGTACCTCGGGTTAAGTGCTTAATTTGTTCCGGAGGTCCGTACTTAACCTGAAACTGTTCTTAACCTGAAGCACCACTTTAGCTAATGGGGCCTCCTGCTGCTGCCATGCTGCCGGAGCGCGATTTCTGTTCTCATCCTGAAGCAAAGTTCTTAACCTGAAGCACTATTTCTGGATTAGCGGAGTCTGTAACCTGAAGCGTATGTAACCCGAGGTACCACGGTATAAAGGTGCTTAACAAGCATTTAAGAAATCAAGATTAACACGACTCTCTTCATTAAGGACAAGCGAGAGGTAAGATGGAGAAAATGCCCTATGCAATGAATGGATACTCGGGAAAGGTAGCATGGAATATATTTTTGTGAGCTCTTCAATACACTCCCATAAGGGATTCCCCACAGTAAAGTGTCAGAGCAGTGGAACTGAGCATTTGTGTAAATGGAAAATTCCTAAGAAAGCCCAGCACAATCACGTTTGACTTCAAAAGATGAAACTTCTAAGAAGAACGATGAAGTAAATACATAGCTGAAAGGGAAAGTCAAGGGGGTCAAGTTGCTCCAAAATGCTTGCAAGTTAGTTAAAAATCACAAAACTGAAGCCTGGCTAGAACACATATCACAGAGATGTAGGAAAGGTACTATCAACCTGAAGAGAATGCAAGCATGATTAACAAGCTGAGTCAACAAGGCTTAAAAAGGCATTAAGACTTCCCTGAGAACGCAGAACCTTTCCCCAAATGAGGAGTTCAAAAAAGAAACAAATGTTAAGAAAATAAGAAAAGCCACGCTGGATCAGACTAGAGGCCTATCTGTTCTAGCATTCCTGTAGTGGAGAACCAGATGCTTAAGGGAAGTCCATCAGCAGAACATGAGCACAGGAGCATTCACCCCACTCATGTTCTCCAGCAATGGGTACTCTGGTGAATGTTGGTGAAGTCAGGCTGGATGAAAGGAACTACTTCACATAGCATAAGCACATAATTAAACAATAAAGGTTTCTTGTGGAAAGCTATTGAAAATGCCACTGATATGTGCTTGCATATGATGCTGATTGGGATGTTCAGAAAAAGCATACACAGAATAGTCCATTAATATTTTAAATATGATTCCAGTTTTTAAGAGATCGAAAACATTCTTAAATATTCCTTTAACCTTTGCCACACTTTTTCTCGAACTCTCATTCTTTCATTTTTCCCCATTGCAGAGACAATTGTGCACCTAACAAAACAACTGCACATCTAACAAAAATTTGCTTCCTCAGCTTTGCATAATATCAACAAGCATTTCACATACAGAAATCTTGACAAAATAAAAAGGGGGATCATGGCAAAAGCTATGATTATACACAAAACTGCATCAGCCTTTGGGTGGGGTAGCAAGACTCAAGAATTAATTACACAAATTTATGGCCATGGTATCTCTATGAAACCTCCAGGTTCAGTGGCAGTAATGCTGGCTAGTAATACGAGCTGCTGGGAAGCAAAAGCTGGACAAGAGCAAATGCCTTCAATCCTGGCCCACTTCTAGGTTTCCAACAGGCGTCCAGGGAGCAGGATGCTAAATCCAGCAGGGCTCTTCCTAGGACACAGCAGTTTCCCTTTTCCTCATGAGAATGAAGAGCAGTCACTCTTCTGGGAAAACTGAACGTTGCAAGTCAGGAGTATTGTTTAGGATTTTTGAGTAAACGCTTGCCCTGATCACTTTTGTCTTTTCTTTTTTTCAAGGGGTGCAGATTTTACCAATTGCAACCCATGCCCTCTTCCCACACGGAGACCATGCACGCTTCCTACCAAGCAGAGCCCCATTCTGGATCTGCTTCTGTGCAACGAAACACAGGAAGGGGCTTTGGATATGCAAAATCCAGTACATGGATATAATCCATTCCAATCCTTTCAAAACGTACAGGGCAAAATCAGTTTTAAAATGATGTGCTTAACTGGGTTGTAAATCATGTCAATGTTGTGGATCATATTTGTTTAGGCTCTTTCAAATGGAGACAGATACCAGCTTCATTTATATTGCTTACCAGTTTCAAAACCAGTACTTGAAATGAACCAATTCATGGAATTAATTCAATAATTTCTGAACAGCATCTCAAAGTAGTTCCTATCATTTTTGCATGAAATGAATCTGAATTAAGTTCCTTTTGCAATGGAACTTCATGTGATTTTTAATTTATGTGTGTGTGTGTGTGTGTGTGTGTGTGTGTGTGTGTGTTTCATCATCACACTTAGTTCCGGTGTTAACTTGGGCAGAAAATGCAATTGGGTGGGAAAATGTACTTTAAGGTATCACATATGTCTTTGTGAATGCAACTGTGGTGTCCACATTCAGACAATGCAGTGGTGCAATAAGATTACCACTCCATCAAACAGAACTGAGTATTGTTCATTGTACTGTATATTAAACCCCAGTGACATCATCAGGAATGCAGATCAATGCTCCGTGAGAAGTGGTTACAGGAAACCAGGCAGAGAGCCTTCTTGGTAGTGGTCCCTGTGAAAAACCCTCCCACCAGAGATCAAGGAAATATACTATTTGCCTTTTAAAAGACATCTGAAGGCAGCCCTATATAGGGAGGTTTTTAATGTTTAATGTTTTATTAAGTTTTTATATCCATTGGAAGTTGCCCAGAGCGGCTGGAGCAACCCAGTCATATGGAAGGGTATTGTTGTTGTTGTTGTTGTTGTTGTTGTTGTATATTGCCTGAATAATGTAGGAAAGCAGTAGTAGCAAGACTGTCCTGGTGCCTCAGTAAGCGCTGTCCGATCCTGAACAGACATTTGGCTTAACTACAATTTGGCTTAGCTGGGTTATTGGTATGTGTGCCAAACTAGTTTGTTCTATTTAATTCAAATATTAACTTTCTTCATATGCAAGAAAATATATACAAATGCCAGCTGTTTGTGCAACTGCTAGGACATGATAAACAAGATATATGCAAAATATAGCTTATTTGTTTCCTATATAATTACAAGTTACTGTAAATTATGGTATTTTTATTGGGACCCATTTAGAAATGCAGATTCTTGTAAATTATTATCTTCTCAAGAAATAAAATAGAACAAACAACTAGCAGATTTTGTTTGGTATGACATGTTTTATTCAGAAATCCATACTTTCTATATTTAAAACATTCAAGAGAACACTTCGGAATTGGACTATTTGTGGTTTCAAAACCCTGCCAGCAGAAAAATAGAACTTGCAGTACAACCAACACAAAAAGTACTTTCAGAGAGAACTGCTCTTGAAATGAACAGTAGGAGACATTGGGTTGCATCCAACAATGCTGTTCCACTCACACAACACACTTCCACTTGCACAATGGAATTTCCCCTTCCTCTCCTCCTGCCATGCACCTCCAAATGTGTTTCACAGCATTGGGGACTCTCTGGAAGAGATTTGGGGTGTGTGCACTGGGGAAACTCAAGAAGGGGAAGTTGTATTGCATGAGCCAAACTCCACTTCTGCAATGATGGATACAACCCAATCATTTCAAGAATCAAGAGTATTTTGTCCGACAGTTTTTTCAGTTGTTCCCATGAGAAGGCTAATTAGTTAGGAAGGAACTCCCTGGTTTCTGTAAGTGTATAAGTTAAGAGAATAAGAAGAGACCAGCTCAATCTGGCCCAGAGGCCATCAGTCCTAACAGCCTGTATCCCATGGTGGCCAACCATATACTTCTAAGATGCTGGCAGGCAGGGCACAAGGCAAGAGATGTGGAAACAGTCTCCACGAAAAGCAATTAGACTTATTTCTAACGGTCACTTCAGAAGTTCTGCAGTGGCAAATCTGTGTTTGTCACTAAGGACTGCTGCACATGTTATATTATAGGTGAATAAGATGTTTGACATATGTATAACATCATTTATGCAATGAGCTGGTTCAGATGTAACACCAAATCATGGGTTAGGGACATGTGCATGAGCCTGATTTCCACTGCTGGTCATAGAGCAGACAATCCATTGCTTGCCAATTCACTTGAAACAGCAAACTGTGCTTTGCCTCAAATTAGGAAAGGAAGTAGGGAATGGCTGTACTCAAAGGGAGATGGGCACAGCCAGGCTCATGTGAAATTAAGTTTTGATTTTGCATTTGAGTCACCTCAGTGTACAATACAGGGCAGAAAGCCAAGATTAGCCACATATTGTCAACTTTCTATATGGTTGCAAATCCAGATTTGCTGCTGCTAAAGTCTGAAACAGCCTTGGCTATTTACTATTTGAGGAGTTTCACAAGTCCCAGCACTGACATTTTATGGCTGCCCTAAGGAAAAACACACTTAAGATCAGAATGTCCCTATGTTGTTTTAGCACAGCCTCCCAACAGCTATGGTCCCATCTGCTACGGTACTTAAGACATATCCTATGCAGAAGTACCATTAAGAGCCTACATTTATTAAATGCTATTATATGCAAGATTCCAATCATGTCATCTTTTACATTTTATACAGTTTACATTTTTTAGCCCATTAAGAATAACTCTGGGATATTGCAGCATGCTCTTGTCTTCAGTACTGCAAAAGTCCCAAAATACAGGCTTTCCTTAGCTTCTCATCTCAACCTGGCTTTTCCCCTCCACTCACCTTATACGTTTTATCCTAAGTGTTCTTTTAATTTTTAATTTTTGCAGAAAGATCCAATCATATTTGTGAACGAGAACCAAGTTGTGAAGTACAACATTAACATTTTAATCATAAATATATGTGTGAAAAGCATCTCTCTGAATTAATTGGAACTTAGTGAAGGCAAATTGACAAATGAATATCATGTCTGTGGGACAGACTAAGGGCAGAAGAGCTCTCATCTAAAGTTTGTTTGAAATGAATTATCAGCTCCACGCAGCTACTTTGGAAACCAGGGAAGTGTTCTGAGATTATCAGTGCTCCTCCTTTCCTCCCCATATAATCTCACTACACCTGCTGCTATTACCTCTGTGAGAAAAGACACAGAGATCATTAGTTTAAAAGAGCTGGTTTAATGCTGTGGTTAGTGTGCCAAACTGGGTCATGAAGCTCACTTGGGCCGGTCACCATTGCTTAGCCTACCCCACAGGGTTGTTGTAAAGGTAAACTGAAAGAACTATGTACACTACCCTGAGGTCATTGGAGGGAGGATAGAAATGTAATAAATAAAATGGAAAAAGACAAATAGGCAATGCTCATCCATGGAGCCATTTTTAAAAGTTAGCAAATAATGTTGTTTCACAAACAAACAAACAAACGTATTTCTTCTTCACAGAAGAATATAGCACACCATATATAGCACATAATATAGCACACCAGCTATATTAAAACAAGGGCCTCACAAATATTGCACACATTGACATATAAGAAGGGTGCCTTTTACAGAGTCAGACTACTGACCCATGGAAACTTGCACTACTGCAGTGACTCTCAGATTCCTAGCACCCAAACCCAAAATCCTTTAACCATAAATTTACACATCTTCTATGTGTAAAATAGCGCTCTGCTGTAGTTGGTGGATTTACACATAAGAGAAACACAGGGTTCCCAAATCTATCTGTCTCTTAGTGGCAATGTGGGCACCTCTGCAGAGGAGAATTCATGAACACCTGGTTGTGGTTAAGAGAATGTAACGCAAAAATAATGTGCAAAAAATGTCACCCAGACTGAGGACCAGATAACGGGTACTTCAGCACTATCTAATGCCCAGTATCAGCAGTATGGTGGCTGACAAAATAATACATAAAAATGCTTCTCGGGCTTTGTTTTGTTTGAAAGGCCAGATGATGTTATGCAAATACTGTTGTTAACATCGCATATCATCATCAGGAGACTGATGCTAGAGGTGGTGGTAGCATTAGTTAGGGTGATCCCAAATTATCTGACCTTTTATTCATTATGGATGTTAAAATGGAGCTAGAGGTCAGGATTTTTACTGTCTCTCTGCCATTGCAATAATGCCTTAACTGGACCTAAAGCAAGTTGATATTGGGTTGAAATTATATCCTGTTACACAGCTGCATCATAGAGTTTAAATTCATATCTGAACAAACTCTCATATGTGGATACATAACATGGGGACATAGTGAAAGCTAAGCCAAACAGAATTTAAGAAAAGATATACTGAAAGACTCAGTCTTTGGCTACTGAGACAACAGGTTTGTCATGTTTCATTTCTGTATAACAATTTTTGGTGCTGTATTCATCTGCTTGTGAAAAGATGTGTGAAATTCACCTTCTGTCATCTTCAGAATACTGTGTTCTCTCATGAAGGCAATGAAGAAAACCACCAGCATATGCTTAGGATGGATTTGCAGCATGGAGACTGCCAAACATAACAGAACTAAGACAGCAGTATCACCAAGCAAGTTTGTGGACTAAGGAAGAGCTCCTTTGGGAACTCTTAAGACAGAACCAGCCAGTGGCGTAGCGTGGGTTGTCAGCACCCGGGGCAAGGCAAGTAATTTGCACCCCCTAACCTGTGGATTTGCGCTCCCTAACCCGTGGATTTGTGCCCCCTAACCCTAACCCCCAGATGTTGCGCCCGGTGTGGCCGGCCCCCCCTGCACCCCCCACGCTACGCCACTGGAACCAGCCACCTTAAAAGGGCCCTGGCTGGGTCATAGATCTGAGGCATACATCTGAAAAACACCCAAAGTATAGCATTTCTGAATTTATCCTCACTCACATGGATTACTACCTTCCAGTGTGCAGGAATGTGAATGTATCTGTCCATACCTGTGGCCCGAAAGTATGGACTCCTGCTTGAAAAGCTCGTAATTGCACAACTAATTCATTAAGTTGATAGTTGCTCGCTAAGGTGGCACCACACTCTCCTTTTCTTGCGACTACAGTCCAACTCGGCTATCTTTCAAATATGCTGATACGCATAGGCTGTTTCTCTTCACAGTGGATAAAGGACAGAGCTTCCTCTTTGACACAAAGAAATATCTAAGTGGCTGTCCGCTGCCACTACACACCACCTGAACATCTAAGAAAGCCAAAGGACTCCAAACTTTGCTGCTAAGGGACAATGGCTGCAATCCTAACCCCATTCACCTGGGAGAAAAACACCCCCCCCCCATAGTTATAGGACTTATTTCTGAGTACAAATGGTTAGGATTGTGCTGCAAGCTGGGAATCAGAAAGTTCTCCAATTCTAACCTTACCTCTGCCAAAAACTCACCATCAGGCAAACCACCCTTCTTTCAGAGTTTCAGCAATATTGATTTACCCGGCAGGGATTGCGATTAGAGCCTTTCTGTGGAGCATTCGGCATGTTCTAAAACTGCTGTGCCAATGCCAGGGATTTTTCAGAGTTCCGGAGAAGGCGGTTTGGTGGCAATTTCAGTTTCATGCACCTGTCCAATGCAACCAGCTCTCTCTTGTGAACCTGTTACGGAGCGAGTCTCGCTCTCCCCTCTTGCGCCGGGCTCCCTTAGACCCCTTACAACGGGGGCGGGGGGGGGGTCAAGAGATCGAGGCCGGGAAAACCCCCCGCGGGGCAGAGGAAGCCGCGAGCGCGCGCCCCGCAGCAGCAGCAGCAGCAGGAGTCCAGTCTGGCGCGCGCCCGCCCAGCCGCGCCCGCAGGTGCTCCGGCGAAAAGTGATCTCCGCAGAGTCGCCGCCGGCGGGTCTCCTCCGAGCTCCCGCTCGGCTCTCGCTCCCCGCACCCCGGATGCTGCCGGCTCGTGTTCGGCAAAAACCAAAGCGGGCCCTTCGCGCGACACCGTGCTCCCCGACAAGTCGCACCTTCTTCCCTCACCCCACGCAGCCCGGCACTCCTGTTCCGCCTCAGGCTGCTCTTCGTGGGAGAGGTGCAGGGAGTTGTTAAGGTCTCCGTAACGCATCCTCACCGCCAGCCTCCGCCTCCCCGTCGCCGCGTCCCGGGCAGCCGAGACCAGCCTAGTTCCCCGCTCCCCTCACGGAACGCTACCTGGGGCCAACTTCGCCGAGTTCCCTGCCTGGCGAGCCTTACCTGGGTCAGGAAGCAAGAGGCGCGCCCCGTCCCGCGTCCCGGGCTCCGGCGAGCTGAGGGGCCGCGCGGCTCCTTCCGTGCCATCGGCTCCCCAGGCGCGCAAGCGAAGCGGCTGCTTGTGTGTGGCGCGCCCGCCCCCGCGCGCGACTGGCCAGGTAGGCGACAGCGAGCCGGACGCGTCGGCAGCGAGAGCCCCAGTGCCAGGCAGGCAGGCAGGGCGGGCGAGCAAATCCCGGAGGGGCGGGACCAGGCAGGCGGCAGGGGAGGAGACGGAGGAGGCGCTCGGGGCCGGCGAGCGCCCGCTGCTGCCCGCCTCGTCCGGCTCCAGGCGCCGGCTGCTCCGCGCGGTGTGGGGCGCCGCTTCCGGAAGAGGCCGCGGGAGGGGCCGGGGAGCTCTCGAGCGGGCTGAGGTGAAGCCTCTCCTCCTTCGGCATAAACCCCAAGGCTGGCTCCCGGCTCCAGGCCTTGTTCGCTCTAGAGAAGCGTCCTTCAGCCCGCTTCCTGGCAAAGCCATGCGTGCAGCACGGCTCCTTCTCGCCCCTCACAAGCGGGCCCGCCCAGCCACAGGGGTGGGACAAGAGTCCCCGAAGAAGCCTTGGCAGGAACTGAGAAGCAGCTGAAGGCTCCCTTAGCGGGCGCTGCTCCCTCAGCTCTTCCATGGCAGCTGTGCCATCTCAGCTCCCCTTAGTTCACACCTGGGTGCCCCATGCCATGCTCTCCTCTTTTGACTGCTTCAGTCACTTGCATCCGTGTCCTCCTGGCTTGTAAGATCTAGCAAAGAGGAGAGGAGAGGACCAGCTGCATCAAGGAGACTATTAGTCCCTCTTGAACAGATCAAATGTTCCCCTGCCACATGTGGGGACACCATTTCCCTTAAAATAACCCCTCTTTGGATTGGGAGGATCTTTACACTTCTAGGCTGGTTGCCACATGCCTCCTTTCTGGGCAAGGTTCTGGAGGAGCCAGTCAGATCCAAATGCTCCTGGGTGGAACTGATCTTCTGCATCAGTTACAGGTAGGATTCAGACCTGCCTACAAGCGGTGGTGCTGGGGGGCCTGTAGGTCAGCCTCATGGAGCCCTGAGTCTGGAGTTCTGCAGAGTTCATGAAACCACTGAGTGGGGGCACCCACAGTTTTGAAGTGTGTTGTCATTAGTATGCTGAGAACATACAACTCTCTCCTTTTCGTTGCAAGTAGATTTGGCATAGGATGTGCTGAGCCATGAGCTGTAGACAAGAACAAACCTTAGGGAGAGAGCTTAACCATGAGCCTGAATTCAGATGACACACTAAGCCAATCCTTGGCTTAGCTCAGCACAGCACAGGGGTGGAAATGACGTGGTGGTGGAGGAAAGCAAAGGAGTTACAAGCTAATCTCCTCCAGGGGTCAGCAAACTTTTTCAGCAGGGGGCCGGTCCACTGTCCCTCAGACCTTGTGGGGGGCTGGACTATATGGGGGGGGGGAGGAACAAATTCCTATGCCTCACAAATAACCCAGAGATACATTTTAAATAAAAGGACACATTCTACTCCTGTAAAAACATGCTGGTTCCCGGACCCTCCATGGGCTGGATTTAGAAGGCGATTGGGCCGGATCCGGCACCTGGGCCTTAGTTTACTTATCCATGTTCTGGAGCCTATGTATTTGTATGGTCCCAGTAAGCCATAGTTTGAATTACCAGGTCTGTTGAATAGCATTCCTTGTCAGTTAAGCCATCATGTGAAAGCCACATACTAGCATCTGTTTAGGCTCAGATCCATTGTTGGAAGCTATGCATTCTGCCATCAGGAATATCAGCAGCTCTTATTCCTACTGAATCCAGGTGGCCAACAATTAAGGCAAGAGTGGATTGCACTCAGTTAAAGTATATTTTAAAAGTTGCTTCTTTTGCACCTATTGAGACTCAATACATTGTTATTATTGTCTATCCATAGCAACTGTTGTAAATTTGCAGACCTAAACATGCTTATCTGGAAAAGATTTCAGCTGAAAACAGTATGTTCTCCTTTTTATAACAAATGTGTTTAGGATTGAGGTGCAAAGGAGGAAAGTATGATGAATAAAACCTGGCAAGCAGTTAAGGGTGGCAGCATCAACAAATATCCAGAGACAGTTGTTATTTTTCCAAATCTGGGTTTGCTTCAACTATACAGCATTTAAAAATGGCATGTTCCTGAACTATATTTGTTCCGTTTCCTGACAATTCAGTTTTAGGTACAACTGAGGAAAGTGTCAAGTTCACGATTTCTCTTCAACTGTTGTGTTGAAACTGACTTAAATTTATGTCTGCCAAGTGTGTTTTCGTGATTGAACTCCTTGATGTGAATCTTGAGTTGTCTTGAAAACAAGGGCAAACTTTGTGGTTTTAGAGAAGAGATTTGGGCCTACAACCTTATAACAAAAAATATGTAATCTTTTACCCAAATTTAGGTTATTGAACACATGCCACACATACATTTTTGTGCAAAAATTTTAAAATTCAAGCTTAATAGAAACAAAACTAGTGGGAAAATTCTCCTTTTGGTGCTGAATAAAAAATTTGCTGATTACAACTAGAGTAAAAGTATTATAACTGAGAAGAAAAGATATCTGTCTTGTTTACCCTATCAGTTTGAAAAAGCAGTATCAGTAAGTGTAGACCCATTTTGTATGCAGATCCACATAGACCTTTTAAGATCACTTAGATTAGGGATGGGGACCTTCATCTAACCAGGAGCCCAGATATTTATCTCCTCTATGCCAGATTGGGCCCAGATTTGATAGATGAGGCCTCACACCTGTCAATCACCCAGCATCACATTGATGTCAGGTGATGATCATTGGGACATTGGGCACTATGTAGGGCTTGCAAAGAGCCATGTGTGTCACTTTGAAGCACCATACTGTTTAATAAAGCTTTAAAATATTAAGTGAAGTAGGAATACTTCTAAACAAATAAAGATTCTGACTAGATTCAATCTGCATCATATCACGTATTCTTCATGGTGTTAACATTAATAATGAATGAACATCAACTTTTGAACAAAATGAAGGATTTTTATAAAACAATACCCTTTGGAATTTCTTCTTTGGGTTCCAAATTACCTGATATTGTTCCAACACTGCACATTTCTGATTTTTATTTCTGGTTTTCATCTAACCTGCTGCTCTTATACTGTTTGTCACCTGCATTTCTTTCAGCTTGCATTCCTCTGTCCTCAAGGCATTACTGATGTATTCTAATAGATGTGCACATTGAGTAAATCACAGTGTAAAATGGAAGCCGCGTGCCATCACATCAAGATTTCATTTTGCACTGCTTTATACAATGCACATATGTGCTGTTACATACAGGTACCTTTTTAGTGTTGTGAAATCAGATCAGATGTAGAAGCCTTCATGAGTTCTACTGTCAGCACACATTGGGTTCATCATGGCTCTCTCTCCTTCTTTCACGCCCCACCCAAATTCCACTCACACATTTACTCATCAATTACACAAGACGTTAGCTGAAAACTCTGGAAAACAGGTTTTTTTTAAACAGCCACCGCCACCACCCCATTCCACATGGAAAACTAATTCTGAAATTGATAGGAATTTTAACAGCAGATTAAAATGTGTCATCAAGGTGGTCCACTGTTATTTTTTTTAAAAAATAAAACATTCTTCTAAGAAAAGCCTGAAACAGCTCTTTAGGTACTTACCATAAGATATAGTGACACATAACAGACACAAAAATCCCTGTATCACAATTAATTATATAAATAAAAGATTAATCAGTAATTATCCTGATACTTACCGGTACTTTCAATTCAGTAATCATTTGAGGTAGTTTAAGGGAAACAGGGGACGCGGGTGGCGCTGTGGATAAAACCTCAGCGCCTAGGACTTGCCGATCGTATGGTCGGCAGTTCGAATCCACGCGGCGGGGTGAGCTTCTGTCGTTCGGTCCCAGCTCCTGCCCACCTAGCAGTTTGAAAGCACCCCTAACTGCAAGTAGATAAATAGGTACCGCTTTATAGCAGGAAGGTAAATGGCGTTTCCGTGTGTTGCGCTGGTGCAGGTTCGCCAGAGCAGCTTTGTCATGCTGGCCACATGACCCGGAAGTGTCTTCGGACAGCGCTGGCCCCCGGCCTCTTAAGCGAGATGGGCACACAACCCTAGAGTCGGACACGACTGGCCCGTACGGGCAGGGGTACCTTTACCTTTAAGGGAAACAGATGTACGGAGTTGCTGGACTGAATCGAGTGAACAAGAAATGAATTATTGTTGTAGTTGTTACAGCACGGGAATGTAGTGTTGTTCCTATATTTGCAGCATAAGTAAAATGAGTTATAAGTAGTCAACAAATTACATTGCAGACAAAGGTCATGAGAAATAGATCAGTGCAATAATACAAAAGTCTAAAAAGTTTACCCCGTATGATAACAGGAGTACTAGGATACATAAGGAGATGTTGGTAGTGTTCTTTCCAGTGCAGTGCAATAGCTTCTTTATCTTTTAGAAGTGTACCATCTGCTGAGCATTGGGGGCATATGCCATGATTTGACCCATAGATGGTCCTCTCACAAATTCCACAAAAACAAGTTAGAGATGAGCTTGCAGTATCTCCAAATCTGGGAGAGTTGTGTACAGCTGTTAACCAAATGAAAAACAACAAAGCCAGTGGACCTGATGGGATACCTGCCGAAATCTTCAAAGTGGGTGGAACTGAACTTACACAACAACTTCACAAGCTCATTGAAAAAATCTGGGAAAGAGAAATGATCCCATCAGACTTTAGGGATGCCAAAATTATCAATCTCTTTAAAAAAAAGGTGACAGAACTGATTGCAGAAACTATCAAGGCATCTCTCCATTAGCTGCGGCCGGCAAAATTCTTGCAAGGATCTTCACAAACCATCTCTTAACAATATCCGAGGTGACCCATCCTGAATACCAAAATGGTTTTCAGCCTTCTAGGGGGACAGTGGACATGATTTTCACTGCTCAACAGCTTCAGGAAAAATGCAGAAAGCAAAACCAACCCCTGTATATGGTGTTTATTGACCTGACTAAGGCTTTCGACACTGTAAATCGTAATGCCCTGTGGACTGTCCTTCTGAAAATTGGCTGCCCAGATAAATTTGTAAACATCATTTGGCTCCTCCATGATAATATGACAGCAACCATCATAGATAACAGTGGCTCTCAAAGTGAACTATTCACAGTGGGATCAGGTGTTAAACAGGGTTGTGTTATTGCCCCAACTCTATTTTCATTGTCATGATCCTATACTTTGTTGAAGGAAAACTCCCCACTGGGGTAGAAATCATATATCAAACAGATGGAAAGCTCTTCAATTTGAGGAGGCTGAAAGCAAAGAGTAAAGTTACCGTAACTTCCATCATAGAGCTTCAGTATGCTGATGACAATGTAGTGTGTGCACGCTCTGAGGACGACCTCCAAACTATCCTAAATATCTTCACAGAAGCTTATAAAAAACTTGGCCTGTCAATCAACATCCAAAAAACCAAAGTGCTGCACCAACAAGTACAAAATAACCCCTCTGCAGCGCCACAAATCCAACTCAGTGGTGTAATGTTGGAAAATGTCCATCACTTCTCCTACCTAGGCAGTTATCTTTCCACAAGGGCCAACATTGATGCCAAAATCAAGCATCTCTTGAGCTCTGAAAGTATGGCTTTCTCCCGATTGAAGTGCAGAGTGTTTGAGGACCGGGACATTCGCAGGGAATCCAAAATGCTTGTTTACAAAGCTATTGTACTACCAACCTTACTGTATGCTTGTGAAACATGGACCACTTACAAACGCCATCTCCAACTTCTCAAAAGATTCCATCAACGGTGTTTCCGAAAAATCTTACACATCACTTGGGAAGACAGGCGAATTAATATCAGTGTACTGGATGAAGCAAAGATCACCAGTGTTGAAGCAATGATTCTTCAACATCAACTTCATTGGACTGGTCATGTTGTGCAGATGCCTGATTATCGTCTTCCAAAGCAGCTACTCTATTCCAAACTTAAAAATGAAAAGCGTAATGCTGTTGGTCAACAAAAGAGGTTTAAAGACTGTCTGAAGCCAAATCTTTAAAAATGCAGTATAAACACCGACAACTGGGAAACAGTGGCCTGCGAGTGCTCCAGTTGGAGAACAGCCTTTACCAAAGATGTCATGGACTTTGAAGACACTCAAACTCAGAACGCAAGGGAGAAACATGCTAAGAGGAAGGCATGCTTGGCAAATCCACACCGTGATCAACTCCTGCCCGGGAACCAATGGCCCCACTGTGGAAAGACGTGTGGGTCCATAACTGGCCTCCACAGTCACTTACGGACTCATTGTTAAAACCGTGTTTATGGAAGACAATCTTAACTTGGCTACAAGTGATCACAGAAGAAGAAGAAGAGGAAGAAGGAGGAGGAGGAGGAGGAGGAGGAGGAGGAGGAGGAGGAGAAGAAGAAGAAGAAGAAGAAGAAGACGACAACTAGGATACATAATAAAGAAAAGTTTTAATTTAGCTTAAATCTGTATTTTTTGCAGCAGTTTGCAGCAATTTTATCTAAGGAATGCATGCAGGCATTAGTATTACTCAAGAGAAAACCAACAATTCCTGCAAGTTTAAGAATACTCCCACTGCTTTATATTAGTAAACAAAAAACTGGAATATGAGAAAATGTCAAATGCAAATAGGATTGCCCTTGGATTTGTTTTATTCCTTCTCATTTAAATTTTTAAAAGATGAGAGAAAGTTATACAGCCAATATGGCACCATTTCATTTTGCAATAATAATAATTGCAAAGGCAAAAATTACTAGCCTCATAATACTTTGCATAATTAACTCAATCAATGCCAACATTGATTGTTTTAGTAGAACTTCATCCTATGTGTTGTGGGGAACCTTCTTTTATAAGTAGAAAGGGATTGTGATTTGCTTGTTTGAACCATTTCTAACCTAATTCAGACCTAGTACAAGTGCACATTCTCTGACACGTTCAAATAGCTCAGGTTAATTTTTCAGATTTGTCATATCCCAGCTTATCTGAGTTTCTGTAGCTGTGCTAAGGCATTAAAAGAAAGCGTGAAGACAGGTGGACAGGTGTGCATGTTGGCTCCACACCCTATCCTTCATTGGAAAGAAAGGTATGAAGTGGTCTTGTAAGTCCATTCAGTTGAATGTCCTTGGACGTTTCCCTGCAGTTGCAAATCCTTGCATTATCGAGCTTCCTGATAGTTTGAAGGCTTGTAAATTCATTCAGCTGAATGTGCTAACAAGCACCCTTTAGGTTTTCCTCCTCAGTGCAACAAGGTCCAAAGTCGAGCAGTGTTGGAGATGGGGGCATCATATGTGCCTGAGTGTCCCATGTTTTTATGTACTCACATGATCTTTGAACATCTGAACAGGGCTAGTATCTGATTTTTTAGTATTTGACACAAGCAGTTCAAGCTTCCACAGTTAGCTGAGAAGTATCTCTTTATCCTAAGACACGTGCATTTGCACTACATTTACAAATCTATACTGGACTCAAGAGATAATTTCTCAGCAAGCATTCTACTTCTTGAAGTTAGAATTTGTTTCCAATACCTCCTAGCTTTTTTACATTTTCACCAGCATTCATCACATCCCCCTCCCACTTAAATGGTTTTGCTGTAATTTTAACAGTGCCTGGAGTCATATTAACAGTTTTATTTTAAAGACATAGCAGCTGTATACATGTTTCTCTGTTTCCACATACATTGCCACATTTCTGTTCATGTATCTGTGTGAAAATCTGTCTTCCATTTTGTGATGTATCCTTAATGTTCAATAAAATATAATAGATCTGTGACTACATTGATTTTTAACTATGATTTGTTCTAACTGGACCAGTGGTCTGAGGCTGCCACTTCTTTGTTCAATCCAGTGCTGCAGAAATGGCATCTTTGGGAAGTACTCTAAAAGAACAATCTGTGGCTGTCCATCTCTTCCTCAACTTCTGTATAGCAGAACACCACTTTGCACCCAGTGTCTACACTAACAAAATTCCTGCTTATTAAAACATGGGAGAGATCTGCCCAGCCTTATTGCAGCAGGAATTTAAAAAAGGAAATTAATTATTTTTCTGAGCTATGTCTCTCCCATACAGTGGTACCTCGGGTTAAGTACTTAATTCATTCCGGAGGTCTGTACTTAACCTGAAACTGTTCTTAACCTGAAGCACCACTTTAGCTAATGGGGCCACCTGCTGCTGCCTCGCCTCCAGAACACGATTTCTGTTCTCATCCTGAAGCAAAGTTCTTAACCTGAAGCACTATTTCTGGGTTAGTGGAGTCTGTAACCTGAAGCGTATGGAACCCGAGGTACCACTGTATAATCAAAATTACTAGTAAACACATACTCCCTGTCATCACCTTTTGTCTTCTGTTTTAGAATGAAACTAGAGGAGTGACTCTACTGATAGGAGCATTTTTGCAAACTATCTAGCTGTCCCTTCCTGAAGTACTTCAACTCTGTCCTTTATCCAGTTTATTAGCTTTTAGCTAAGATTTTTTAATATGTTCAGATACTGGTAGAAGTGGTGTGTGTCGTGTCCCCCCCCCCCAGGAGTTAAGCAGAGAA
Organism: Podarcis melisellensis; assembly: GCF_964234715.1. NCBI lineage: Eukaryota > Metazoa > Chordata > Lepidosauria > Squamata > Lacertidae > Podarcis > Podarcis melisellensis. Next base: position 76,135,431 of record NC_138541.1, on the reverse strand, counting down.
GGAAATGTGATTTTTTTCTCCATGCTTGCTATGGTTCTAATAATTATCTCCTCTCCCCCCCCAAACACAGCAATGCTGTGTGGATTTTTAAAGATCTTCACATTAAATGCATAGATTCATTTAACTCCACATCTTATTTCGCCTGAACATCAGGATGAGCTTTTTGTCAGTGGAACAGATTCCCATGAGAGGCGGTAGACTCTCCCTCCTTGGAGGTTTTGAAGCAGAGGTTGGATGGCTGTCTGTCTGTCTTATGTGATCTACTGTTGAGATTCCTGCATTGCACAGGGTTGGCCTAGATGACCCTCAGGATCCCTTCCAACACACTTTGATGATTCTACAACCACTGAACCACAATACCATTAAAAAAAAATCTGTACAGTAGAAGAAAAAGGTTGAACCACCAAAAGACTGACTAGGGAAAGCTTTTCTTCATTACCTTTGATTATGTTTTTATAAATTACTGTATTTTTCGCTCTATAACACGCTACAGACCATAACACGCACATAGTTTTTAGAGGAGGAAAACAAGAAAAAAATTATTCTAAACGAAATAGTGGATATATGATTTTTGTGGTTCATGCTGTGGCCACAGACATGTGATCTGACAGTGAGTTTGGAGTAGCCCAGTGCAAAAATCTTGAGGATCCATGTGGATCCATGCTTTGTAACCACGGAGGAGGGAAGGAAGGGGAACCATGGTTCCTCTGCTCACGACTGCAGCAGATCCCCCCCCCCGCCACCCGCAGGCATTCGCTCCATAACACGCACAGACATTTTCCCTTACTTTCTAGGAGGAAAAAGTGAGTGTTATGGTGCAAAAAATACGGTAATCTGCTCTTCAACCAGAATGTTCCCAGGGCATTTGAGAAGAATTGTTTTTGTTTCAAGATACATCCATACAAAACAAGCAAGTAATCTGACTTACCAGATGGAGTTAAATAACCTAATGAATGCAGAAGCAGCAAATAAAATTAGTAGGTAAGTGACCACATTAGGGGAATTAGGTTACTCAGAGAACCAGAAAAGAATGAGGTAGGAAAGAAAGCTCAAAGCCCAATGTAATTGTGTGTGTGTTTAAGTAAGATATTAACAAAGCTAACTGCAGAGAATAATAAAAAAGAAGTTACCCTGTTAACTGAGGTATGCCCACCTTCACCCGAATATCTTCACAGTGGTTATGCAGAACAGTAGGGTGGTTCTAAAACCTTCATATTCAAAGATGTTTTAAAAGGTATTTTGCATAGAATTATGTATGGATGTCTCTCTGGTGCTTTGACTCATGGAATTGGCTGATTGGGTCAAATCAATATGTGAAATTCAACCTCTATCATTTCTCTTTATTAGTCTTCTCTTTTGTCTGCTCTATTCCTTAAGCTTCCTCCTTCACTGCTTTTTCATTGAGTTCCTATTTCTCATTTTGCGGCCAAATTCCTTGCTCTGAATTCCTTGTTCCGTGGCTTTCCTTCTTCCTGGTCCACAGCCTGCCTTGCAGAGCTGCTGTCTATTGCTTCCTTGGGAAGTTTTAATCCCAGCTAAACTGACAACATCCTCTTCCACAACATCAAGGATAGCTAACTTGTGGTCTTCCAGATGTTGGTGGACTACTGGACTTAACTGTCAGGGGTCCTTTACCTTTACCTTCTCTAATACAATGTATTCCTGTATGCTATTTTCACTAACATATGCATTTATATCAACAATGCACACTAGTATATACATTTTTGTGCACATTACTTTGTTTCAGAACAGCGTTGGAAAATTCAGATTGTTTCAGGTTAGGTATATCCATTATTTTACTGTGAACTTAATAAAATCTCTTCTCTACCAGTACTCAAACCATAGACTGATGGCTTTTACAAATGCCTGCACACGTTTGACCCACAAAACTTTACACAGCCCAACCAATCAGATATGTACAATGGTACCTTGGTTCTCAAACTTAATCTGTTCCAGAAGTCCATTCCAAAACCAAAGTGTTCCAAAACTAAGGGGCACTTTCCCACAGAAAGGAATTTAAAATGGATTAATCTGTTCCAGACTTTTAAAACCAACCCCTAAAACAGCAATTTAACATGAATTTTACTATCTAACGAGACCATTGAGTCATAAAATGAAAGCAATAATCAATGTACTGTACTATAAAATAAATAAGACAGTATTGTGGTTGATAAAAATTAAAAGTTTTTTTTTCTTACTTGCACTGATGATAGTGATTGTTTGGATGGAGGGCTTTTATCCATTTCTGCAGTTAGACAATCAACCCATCAGTAGCTGAACTGGGTTCCACACAGTCACAAAAACAAATTAACCAAAAAAGTCTCAAAAACAAAAATGCAGAATCAATAGCAAAAACAAAAGCCCCAAACTTAATCCATTCCGGAATGTTCAAAAACCAAGGCGCAGCTTCTGATTGGTGCAGGCGCCCCGGAAACAGCAACTTAACAACTGCATTGGACATTCGGCTTCTGAAAAACGTTCAGAAACCAGAACCCTTACTTCTGGGTTTTTGGTGTTTGGGAACCAAGACATTTGAGAACCAAGGTACCACTGTATTTTCAATCTGCCTGGTCCTTGATGATACCTTTAATGTTGCAGTTTTCAGGCAGGCAGCGAAGCTGGAGGCCTATGAATGCTCTGGAAGGTGACATGTGGCTGTGATCATTCTGATGGGTCATATGTTATGCAGGCCTTTTATATGTCTTAATACCAGCACCAAGTTAAGATAACAAGTTGTATTGCAGTTAATATGGTTTTCAGAAAGTTAGTGGGTTGCAGTGAATCCACACTTGGATTGGAGTTACCTGCATTCAAAATCTTCACTTAAACCATAAAACCTGGGCCAGTAATTCAGTTTAATTGGCCTCCCAGGCTTGTTGCAAAGATAAAATGGGATAAAGCACTGTAGTTACTTGTGGGAAAATAAAGGATCTAATTTACTGAGGCACTTGCAAAGGTGAGAATGCCAGCTTAATGTAATATAATAATAGGGTAATAAGAGTCTGTGAACATCCCACGTGCTGTAAGTATATCATTGGCAACACTGGGTCCCCTCAGCCCAAGGACTGAGGGATTTCAAAACCTTTGTAAGAGAATTCACAGGCAATTATATGGTCCCTTTTATCACTACCACTAGAAAGCCCATAGTAAATTATCTACAAATGATGTATTTTTATGAGCGCCAAAGAGCAGCAGTTGTGTAAATTCAAACAATAGCTGCTTCAAGCAGACTTGTTTCATATTTTGTTATCTACAATTATCTATAATTTTATATCCTTATTTTGCTTGTTGCAGAGAATAAAAAGCAAACCTCATATCAGTTTGCAACAGTGTAGAGCTTTGAGGAAAACGGTTGCCTCTTATAAGCTGTTTACTTTGCCTGTTTCAAGCCTGGATCCTTAACCTTCCATTCCACAGACTGACGCCACATTCTGTCCCAATTGCAGCCTGCTATGTCTTCTTCTCCATGGGCGTGGGACTTGATGTTCTGCAAGTATTTACGTGTCTGGTGTTTATTTTATTTATTTCATAAAATTTATATACTGCTTGATTGTAAAAGGAAACCACAAAGTGTTTGATATGAGGGTTTAGCATAGTTTCCCCCACTGCATAGACCTTCCAAGTAGGATGTCAGTCTTATGTTCCCAAATACCTACTATTGAGTTCCATGACATTGAGATCTAGATTTTCCTAGTTTATTTTATTTTGAATGCTTATTATGGAAGTTTGAGACTATAATTAGAGTAGATATGTTCACCTAATATCGAAGAAGGTAGTGATATTTTACTTTGCCATGCTTTATCCATGGGTCTAAATTGCACTCTTTTCATTTTCAGATGACTTCATAAAAGGGTAGGACAGTTTCAAACAAAAAATTATCAGTTAGTTTAGCCTGCAATCCTATACACTGGAGTAAGCTCCACTGAACTTAGTGTGTCTTAATTCTGGGTAGACATGCACAGATTGCACTGTGTTATGCTTAAAGAAAGGTGTGGTTATAAGGTGAACTTGGAATGTGCAGAAATTCTACTCTCTTTAGAAACTGCTAGTCATAACGTCTTACGAACGCCTTCCTTTCCAGTTTCTTAGAGAGGAGTATTCACTTCACAGTTCATTCCAAGCAAAATGTCATTAATATTTCTGAATGGGGCTTGAACTCCTTGTGTGCAGCCAAACAAACAAAACAGCTAGGGTGAAATACTTGGAAATGAGCCGATTGTATCCCATTGATGTGAATTTAATCATGTCAGTTACACTGCACTTGGGGTCACTTGAACTGTAGATTACAGGTAGAAATTGAGTTTACTTTTAAAGTATATTTCAAGGCGACAACCCTTTATATAGCTGCAGCTCCTTTTCACCATATCAAGGTTTATTTAAAAAAAAATGAAGGCAAATCTATGTTGAAGCTTATTAAAAGTATTTCAGAATGTTACAAATAATAATAAACAAACAAACCTTTTAAAAAAAATAATGAGGTGCAGACTTTGTGGCTAAAAAGGTAAAAGCTGCTGCTCCTGGGGACTATGCTCTTGTTTGCAGGATGCTGAGTGAGACCAGCCCTGCCTCCCTTGCGGCTGAAATTGTGAATGTTGCTACTGCTTGGGATTGCTCTGTTGCACTCAGGACTTGCCCAGACCTTGTTCTGCCTCTTTCCTTTGGGAATCAGAACCAACATCAGTTGCTTTTCCCCCCTGCAGATTGACGTTTGTTCAGTTGTAAAGAGCGGGTTTTCCTGGGGGGAGCAACAGGACAAACAAAGCACTGCCTAGGAAGAACCGGGCAGCAGAAACGTTCTTGGGCCCCTGCTTTCCAGATACAGGACAAGGGGAAGTGTGGCAGAGCCGTCAGTGAGAAGGCCTCTCCCCAGAGGAGTTGTGTCAGCTGGTGCTAGTCTGGTGCTCACCAGCCATTTCTCATACATTTTTCATGAATTAGTATAGATTTGCACGATATTGCACCCATTATTTACAGAATTGTTCGTTTTTACTTTATTGATATGCTACTGTGTTTTCTTTTTTCTTTTTAATTTATTTTTATGAAAGATTTTCTTGGTTTACAAAAGCACACGCCTTGTGTCTTTTTTCCAGGTTGTACAGTCTTTCTTATAAATCAGTTACATTTGTTGTGAGACATTAGTGTTGAGTACAGTATAAGGTTGGGGAAGAAGAGGGGGGGGAGAGGAGGGGTGGTGTTGTGAGGCTTATATTCTTTAGCATAGTGTACGTGTGGGATTTTGGATCGGCGTCAACTGGGTAGGTTCTCTTTCTATTCGTTTATTACATTTCCTTAATAGTGAGAGGTATTGGGGGGGGGGCAGGATGTGGTTGGTTGTCTGTGGCTGGCTGCAGTGGGGTTTGTTTGCATTTGTGAGATGGGGAGAGCTTGTTGGGCCACTTAAGCCAGATTGATTCATATGCTGTCGGTGGATTCTTGTTGTTGTTTGGCTGTGTATGTGATAAAGGGCAGCCATACTGGGGTGAAGGAGTCCTTTTCTATTTGTCCCCGTGTCAGTTTCAGTTTGTTGGTTAGCTTTCTAGTAAGGCCATTTCCCATACAAGTTGATACCATTGGCCCATGTTTATTCCTGACGGGTCTTTCCAGTGTCTGGCTATGAGGCTTCTGGCTGCTGAGAGCAGGTGGGTTATAAGCTCTGTATAATGTGAGTGGTCATTACGATCTCGAAAGATGTTCAGTAGAGTCAGTTCTGGGGTGAGCTCTAATACCTGTTTAGTTATTTTGCATATCTCTTGTAGGACTGCTGTCCAGAAGGATTGGATTTTAGGGCACCCCCACCACATGTGGAGGTATGTGCCTGTGGAGATGCAGCCTCTCCAGCATCTTGGTGAGGTTCCTGGGCATATCAGTGCCAGTTTCTTTGGTGTTAAGTATCACCTGTAGGTGAGTTTCAGAGTGAGTTCCCTTATTTTGGCTGATACGGACTTAAAGGGAGGTTTAGATAATATTCTAGTCCATGTAAAGGTAAAGGTACCCCTGCCCGTATGGGCCAGTCGTGTCCGACTCTAGGGTTGTGTGCCCTTCTCACTTAAGAGGCCGGGGGCCAGCGCTGTCCGGAGACACTTCCGGGTCACGTGGCCAGCGTGACGAAGCTGCTCTGGCAAGCCAGCACCAGCGCAGCACACGGAAACGCCATTTGCCTTCCCGCTATAAAGAGGTACCTATTTATCTACATGCACTTAAGGGTGCTTTCGAACTACTAGGTGGGCAGGAGCTGGGACCGAAAGACGGGAGCTCACCCCACCGCGGGGATTCAAACCGCCGACGATACGATCAGCAAGTCCTAGGCACTGAGGTTTTACCCACAGCGCCACCCGCGTCCCCTCTAGTCCATTAGGTGGGGTTAATTTCATAGCCTATTTCATGCTCCCATTGTTCTTTGATTGCGTCAAGGGGGTTGTGGAATTTTGGAGCAGTATTTTGTGTATTGTGGATACCATTCCCTTGCCATGTCCCTCTGCTGTCAGTACAAGGTTTTCGAAGGTGGTCAAGTGCCTAGTGGCTGATGATTTTACTGCTGGATTGTTTAAGAAGGCATGTTGTTGATGGTGTGTTAGCCAAGGTATTTGGGTGTCACCTAGCTTGTTTTGTATTTCTTGTGTTGGTATGGGCTTGTTGTTTTTGTAGAAGTCTTTTAGACAATGTAGGCCTTTGGCTTGCCAGGTTTTTATCTGGAGGTTTTGTGCTGTGTGTCGGAATAGTGGGATGGGGATAGTTTGCCTACTTTTCCCTGTGTGTGGGGATTTTCTTTCGTTTGTATTGGAGAAATGGGCATGCTCTTGTAGGGATGTTTTCAATGGTGTCTCTCTCTAAGTGGACCCATTGTTTTGTCACGTCTTCTAGGATATATGGGATTATGTGGCGTACTTGGTTGGCGATGTAATATGATTCTATGTTGGGGATTCTCCAGCCCCCTTCTGAGGGGGTGCAGGTATTTGAGGCTTATTCTTGGCTTTTTGTGTGAGAAATTAAATGAGTGTAGTTTTTTCTGCCACTTCTGGATTGGGTTGGGAGAATCCATTTTGATCATGGCTATTTTGTCTGAAAGCTACTGTGTTTTCTGATACAATTATGTGGATGGAAATGTTCGCTAATTTTTAATGCTCCATTATTGCTGTGAGCTGCATTGAACTCAGCTTTGTCACTGGAAAAGCAACATGAAAATATTAAATCCAACTCAAGGGTGGAGTTCATATTTTAGATTTGATTAGTTTTTATGTACACCAATTAGAGAGATATTTTTTATGCATTATAGAAATAGTCATACACACACATATACATATACATACATATATTTAAAATTAAGATTTGAGCCCTAGGTTTAAGGCCTTTTTTGCAGATGTAATTCAATTTCATGCAGTGTATTGGAAAAAACACCTAACAGCTATGAATAATTGTCTGAACTGTGGTGTTCTTGGCCTCTTGTTTAATATTCCTTTTCAAGGCGCACACCTCTGTTGTCTTCTGAGGCGGGCATATGCCAGCAACAACAAATGTATATCAGCAGCCTTCTTCATGCCACCTCCACTCCAGAGCAATAGTCTTCTACATTTTATGACACAGTATATGTGGGTGGGAACCCAGTTTTAAATGGGTGACAACCTAGCAGACATCCCAGGTGGAATTTTATATAATACAAGATGAATTGTCCTATATGTAAAGAGGCTTTAGAGAGATTTGACATTGAAAACCAACTCATCTTCCCACAATAACGAATAGGGCATCTTCCAAAGCATTCATGTTGGTAATGACTCATAAGTACATGCACTTGAGAAATAGTGTGTTTGTTTTCCCATTAAAATGACTGATTTTAATATCCTGGGTTGTTGAATGGGACTTATTGAAGTATAAAGTGATATTGACAAAAGATTTTTTCCTTTCTTTCTCAAAGCTTCTTGCATAAAATCCAGAATGCTGTGGCTCTGTGTGTTTGTGTGTCCTGTTGAGTGGCAAGCCTTTGTTATCTCTTCTCTTTCTATCTTGAGGTCAAAACAATGATGTTATACATCACGGCAGCAGCCCTACCTTCATTTCCTGAACATCTTTGCTCAGGGCATGTGTCAAAAAGAGAAAATTGTCTTGCAGCTGTCTATTATAGAATGAGTGCTCTGAAGAGTATTTATGCTAAGAAATTGTGATGTGAAAGAAAAGAGAAACAGCAGCTTTTCTTCTTCTTTACTCTGTCCAAAACTTGAGCTGCATGTTAGTCAACATGAATTTGTTCTCTGCTTCATTTCAAAGTCTGAGAAATAAGAGCAGCCATTAGTGGAAACTACCATATTTTTCCGTGTATAACACGCCCCCATGTATAAGATGACGGCTTTTTTTGGGGGGGGGGGAGAACCGCAACAAAAGTTTTGCCTATTATTTCAAGGGAAAATATATTGTCTTATACATGGAAAAATACGGTATGTGGATATATTTGGGCCAACAACTGATGTAACTAAATTGATGAGGGAGAAGGTGCTTTTCACAAATGGCTAGTTCAGTGGTCCCCCTCAACCTGGGTTTCTTTTTCAGGAGGGGCATGTTCACCTCTCTATCTCATAATGCAGTCCTTAGAACATGCAAACAAATAGTTACTATACTACTACAGTTAATAGATCTCCTCTTTTAATTGTTGTCTTGCTTTAATGCAATTGGTTTATTTTGTATTTTAATTATGGATGTTTATAGTTTAACGTTTGTGTTGTTGGTAGTTATCCTTGTAAACTGCTTAGAAGCATAGTTTGGCATTAAATGATATAGAAATGTAAAAATAAATATCACTGTTGCTATCTCAACTGTCTCATCTACTTGCTGCTGGCTGTGGGGGATCAAATGTCAGTAGCACCACAGAATATGGGACAAGAGGTAAACATTTGCAAGTGGGGGGAACCCCCCCCCAGTATATTTGGAGCTGGGCTGGAGCCATATGCCTGAAGCAACTACATCCCAGTTTGTGTTCCTGGTGCCAGAAGTAGTTTTACCAGCTTTTCTTTGTATTCTTCCTTCTGAGTTGCTGGTGCATTTCCAATCCCATATTAATGTTTATGGCTCTTTAAAGCTTTAAATGGTTTGTGACATATTTATTTGAAGAACTGTCTGCAACCATTCCAGCCTGTCCTCAAGATCAGAAGACTCTCCAGTCTCTCCTCAGAGTCTCTTTTATGATCCTTTTGCTTCAGGGTTCAACAGCTGAAGAACAAGCAACAACATTTCTTCATACAATACAGTCTCATCTTACACAGGGGTTCAGTTCCAGGGCTTCCACCTGGAGCTGCCCCACGGCTAGTGGGTGAGTGGGAGATAGAGAAAATTCTAGTACTCCTAGAACCCATGAGCCAAACAAGCCTTGTCCCCCAAGCAAGGTGGAGAGCTTAAAAGCTCTCTCTTTTTTGCACTGTAAGGCCAGGGGTGCTCATTTAATCTTTGTTGGAAGCTGCCCAGAGTGGCTGGGGAAACCCAGCCAGTTGGGCAGGGTACAAATAATAAATTATTATTAATATTAATATGATTATTATATATTGTGGAATCTCAGAGAGTTGGCACTGAGGCTGAATCTTTGTTTTGCTATCACTGGTCTATTAATAATTGCCATGGCATTGCATTGTATGTTATTGCTTTATGTATGCCTTGAGACAGTATAAAGGTGGTGTACAACTATTTTTAAATAAAAAATAAATAAATCCAGAGATTTCTGGTTTACAGCTCAGTCTCCGTTACAGAGCATGCTAACCACATCTACTCAGATGTAAGTCCTACTGAATTCAATGGGGCTTACTCCCAGGTAAGCAAGGTTAATAATAATAATAAATTTTATTTATATCCCACCCTCCCCAGCCGAAGCTGGGCTCAGGGCGGCTAACAACAATCAAAAATAGTTCAACATTCTAAAAACATTCATTATAAAATTAATTAAAATCAAATTAATGGCAACCATCAAGCAAAATTCTGTGCAGGTTGCCAGAGGAGGGGGTCAGGCTGCGCCCTGACCAAAGGCCTGGTGGAACAGCTCTGTCTTGCAGGCCCTGCGGAAAGATGTCAGGTCCCGCAGGGCCCTAGTCTCTTGTGACAGAGCGTTCCACCAGATTGGAGCCGTGGCCGAGAAAGCCCTGGCTCTAGTTGAGGCCAGCCTAACCTCTCTGTGGCCTGGGATCTTTAGGATGTTTTTATTTGCAGACCGTAAATTTCTCTGTGGGACATACCAGGAGAGGCGGTCCTGTAGGTACGAGGGTCCTAGGCCGTATAGGGCTTTAAAGGTTAAAACCAGCACCTTAAACCTGATCCTGTACTCCACCGGGAGCCAGTGCAGCTTGTATAGTACTGGATGAATATGATCTTGTAGCGAAGACCCCATAAGGAGTCTCGCCGCGGCATTCTGCACCCGCTGGAGTTTCTGGGTCAGTCTCAAGGGCAGCCCCACGTAGAGCGAGTTACAATAATCCAGTCTGGAGGTGACCGTCGCGTGGATCACAGTGGCTAGGTCAGGGCGAGAGAGATAAGGAGCCAACTGCTTAGCTTGGCGGAGATGAAAAAATGCCGCCTTTGTTATAGCTGTAATCTGCGCCTCCATAGAGAGAGAGGTATCGAAGATTACACCCAAACTCTTAACGGACGATGCTGGCACTAATTGCACCCCCGCAAGAGATGGGAGCTGCCCCCTCAATCCCATATCGCTCTGTCCCAGCCAGAGGACCTCTGTCTTCGAAGGATTTAACTTCAACCGGCTCCCACGTAACCATCCAGCCACAGCTTCCAGACATCTGGTCAGTGTATCTGGGGCTGAGTCAGGATGGCCGTCCATCAACAGATAGAGTTGGGTGTCATCGGCATACTGATGGCAACCCAGCCCAAAACTCCGGACAAGCTGGGTGAGGGGGCGCATAAAGATGTTAAAAAGCATCGGGGAGAGAATCGCACCCTGAGGCACTCCACACACCAAGGAGTGGCGCGATGACAATTCCCCCCCAAGCGCCACCCTCTGTCCCTGACCAGAGAGAAACGAGCGCAGCCATTGAAGGACTGTGCCCTGGATCCCCAAGGCGGCAAGGCGGCGGTCCAGGAGTTTGTGATCGACCATGTCGAAGGCTGCTGACAGGTCTAGAAGAATCAGCAGCCCCGACCCGCCTCGATCCAGCTGCCTGCGGAGATCATCTGTTAGGGCGACCAGAGCCGTCTCGGTCCCATGACCAGCGCGGAAGCCGGACTGGAATGGATCGAGAGCCGATGTTTCATCCAGAAACCTACCAAGCTGTTCAGCAACCGCTCTCTCAATCACCTTACCCAGGAATGGAAGATTCGAAACCGGGCGGTAATTGGATAGATCTAAAGGATCTAATGATGTTTTCTTTAAGAGCGGACGCACCACTGCCTCCTTCAGTTCCCCTGGGAATATCCCGGTGCCAAGGGACAAATTGATGATATCACCCAGGGGGGCCCGCGCCTCGTCTGGACACGCTCTAATCAGCCAAGACGGGCATGGGTCAAGAGGACAGGTGGTGGGCTTTCCAGCTTGGAGGAGTCTGTCCACATCGGCTGGGGATATCCGGTCAAAGTAGTCCAATACTGGACCCGAGGACAGTCGAGGGGCCTCCAGTTCATTTATTGTATCCAAATTGGCAGGGAGGTCATGGCGGAGCAACAGGACCTTCTCCGCAAAAAAGCTCGCAAATGCCTCACAGCTGTGCGTCGAATGGTTATTTAAATTTGGCTGTCCTTCAAGGGACGTTAAATACCTAATTATACTAAATAATTGTGCCGGGCGAGAGCTAGCGGAGGCAATGGAGGCCGAGAAGTAGGACTTCTTAGCGGCCTTCACTGCCATCTCGTAGGTTTTCATAAAAACCCTATAAGATGTTCTTGAGGCTCCGTCACGGGCACCCCGCCATACTCGCTCTAGCCGTCTGAGGTCCCGCTTCATTTTCCGAAGCTCCTCGGTAAACCAGGGAGTCCGGTTTCTGCGGGGTCGCAGAGGGCGCCTAGGTGCGATCTCATCGATGGCTGCTAGGAGCTGGATATTCCAGCCCTCAACAAGCTCAGTCAATGAGTCGCCAGGGGGAGCAAGGTCCCACAAGGCCTGACGGAATCTATCAGGGTCCATCAGCCTCTGCGGGCGAGCCCAAATTGGCTCGCCACCTAAGCAGGGTGGGGGTGAAAAATCAATCCTGGCTTTCAGTGCGTAGTGATCAGACCATGGCACCTTCATCGAAGGAGACATGATCACATCTATACCGGCACCAAAGATCAAATCCAGCGTGTGGCGTGCTTGATGTGTGGGGCCCGAAACAAACTGGGAGAGCCCTAGTGTCACCATGGAAGACACCAGGTCCAGCACCTGTGAGGAGGGAATGGCATCAGCATGGATGTTGAAGTCCCCCAATACCAATAGGTTAGGGAACTCCAAGGCCCAGCCGGCCACCGCCTCCAGCAGGCCTGACAGGGTGGCTGCTGGTGCGCTAGGTGGCCGGTACACCAGCCAGACAGCCAAGCTCTCCTCGGAGCCCCACACTAGGCCAACACATTCAATGCCGGGGATCGATGGCGATGGTAGAGCCCTGAAAGAACAGTCTTCTCGGATTAATAATGCCACCCCTCCCCCCCGGCCCACAGTCCGCGACTGGTGGAGGACGGAGAAACCCGGGGGCGCCATCTCTCGTAAAGTAACAGTATCCCCTTCGCGCACCCAGGTCTCCGTCACACAAGCTAGGTCAACCCAGTGCGAGGTGAAGAAGTCTCGCAGGGTGGCGGTTTTGTTGCCTATAGACCTGGCATTGCACAACACCAGTGATGGAGGTGAGTAATCCTTGCTCACCCTACCCTCGTCCCTTGGGATGGGGCGCAGATTGGAAGGGGTACGAGCATATCCATATCTCGATCCCCTTCGTCTATGGCATCTGCCCCCACCGCCATACCTCCCTCGCCCCACTACGGTAGCAATCCCAAGCCTCAAACCACCCTCCATTTACAAAATAAAAACAAACCAAACCAAAAACAATTGTACCCACAAAACAAATCCGCACCCCACCCAATATCCAACCCCAAACCAAAATAAAACGGAACAAAATAAAAATACATCAATAAAAACCACCGTTCACGGTGTTACAACAAAGTAAAAAGTAAAAACCCCTATAAGACACTTTAAAATATATAAAAACATTTTTAAAAATTTGCTGCGGCAACACCAGTGTCCTTAGAACTGTAATGGTGGCGAGAGTGGGCCCCGCCCCCTAGGCCTGATGGAGTGGGCCTACAGGAGGGAGCGGCCTTCCTCAACCCCCACGGTGCAGCAGCAGCAGCGATGTCCCTGTGCCTCATGAGGCCTCTTAAGCTGTGCGGTGGTGAGTCAGTCTGGGCCCCGCCCCCTGGGCCCCGCCCCCTGGGATTGCAGCTGTAGCCACTGCTATATGCCAGCTCTGTTTTGGAAGCAGATAAAATATGGAGAGAAAAGACTGTAGAAGAAGTGTAAAAATCTCCCCACTCTCAGCAACTTAAATTGTATTTTCAGTTCACAAATCTCTTTTTTTGAGAGGTTGGTGGGGAGGTGATCTGTGGGTGGCAAACAGATGCATGTACAGTTGTTGTTTTTAATTGAATGTTTCTGATATTTCTGCCCTGATGGGACTGAAAGAGGTATCAAAAGGGGAGATATTTGAGCTTTCACAAATAAAAATGGCCATGCTTTTTATAACCCTAGGGCAATGCACAAGGCGCACGCACACACGCGTGCACACACACACACTGCTTTATAGGTTTATAAATAACAGGGTGAGTGCTTTGAGAAATGTATTGTGGCTCCCTGCTTTTTAAAAATAATTTGAACAAAGATTAGAGACCACCTGAGAAATTATGGAAATGACTTCACCTGGGAGTGAGGCTCATTGAACTCAGTGAGACCTCGCTTCTAAGTAGACATATACAAGTAGGATTGCTCTGTGAATTCCATCCACACCTCTCTCTTGGGTGACTACATGCAAAACAGAGTACGGCCCATGCAACTAAAAAAGATAAAACAAAAAAAATAACCCCCCCCCAAAAAAATTACAGCCATGATTTAAGAGATAAAGGTAAAGGTAAAGGTACCCCTGCCCGTACGGGCCAGTCTTGCCAGGCTCTAGGGTTGTGCGCTCATCTCACTCTATAGGCCGGGAGCCAGTGCTGTCCGCAGACACTTCCGGGTCATGTGGCCAGCGTGACAAGCTGCATGTGGCGAGCCAGCGCAGCACACGGAACGCCGTTTACCTTCCCGCTGGTAAGCAGTCCCTATTTATCTACTTGCACCCGGAGGTGCTTCCGAACTGCTAGGTTGGCAGGTGCTGGGACCGAACGACAGGAACGCACCCCACCGCGGGGATTCGAACCGCCGACCATGCAATCGGCAAGTCCTAGGCGCTGAGGTTTTACCCACAGCGCCACCCGCGTCCCTGTAAAAAATTACAGCCATGATTTAAGACATACAGGAGGCTAAAACCATAATAAAACAGGCTAAACAACTTAAAACACAAACTTTCTAAACATCTGGGTAGGCTTGCCTAAAGAATTTCTTCAGCAGGCACTGAAAAGAATACAGCCAAGGTACCTGTCTGATATCAATAGGCAGGGAGTTCGACCTCTTCCAGAAGTGTTTGGCATCTCCTCAGAGTGGCCAACTCCTCTCCCACCAATTGCACAGCTTTGTGACTGGTAGTGGACCGCTGCTCCCCTTCTCTTCGTCTTCCCTGATGAAGAGTTCTAGGCAGCTTGAAAGTTTGCCCACTATTTTGTCGCACTTTGGTGGGCCTAATCCAGGTATTGCCTTAATATGGAGCTCAGAGTCAATACAGCTACCTTGCTTTTTGCGTGGCTTTGAAAATACAGAATTTAGATGCACAACAGTGGGATCCTAAGCTGGAGGAGGGGGATCTTATACTACCCGAAGAAAGGACTTTATTCTCTGAGGGAACATGTCATTGAATTGATAAATAAAGCTGCCAATTGGGCTCCTATTGATTTTGTTTTAAACCTAGTGTACTGCCCAAAATGAAACTTTACCTCTATGTAATGACTGCATAGTATTTTCTTTCTTTCCTTTCTGCACCCACCCACGGAACCTGTGTGTCTTGTCTAAGAACAGAGACAGAACTGCGTAACAGCTTGTGGTTGCATTTGTAGAGCTGTGGGATCAATCATTATGTGTCTTCTTCCCAGAAAGTCTGGATGTAACCTGAAACCTGAAAAACACCTGAAAAAGCCTTTGAAAGTCTGCTACTTTCTCCCACACTTCCTCTTAAGCCTCTTCCCAGATGCAGACTCAGATGACGTCTCAACAAAAGCCCCTTTCTCCCTCCTCGCTGCCTTCATGTTTTCTTTTCTCCTACCATCCAGCCTTCATAAGAGTTCTAGACAACTCACATGCTTGCATACCATATTGTGTGCCTAAATAATGGTAATGTATTTTGGAACTCAGTCATATGGATGAAGTCATGCAAATGCCAAATGAAACCCCCCTCTGTGGCCTGTTCCTGAACAAAGTTCCCTGTGGAATACCTTCTGTCATATGAAGGGATGGGAGGAGAGAGAGCGGCGGGTGGTAGTGGCTAACATCCATTCCGTCCTCTGCCCGAAAAAGTCATGTGTGCTTAGCGGGGCTGCTGCATGCATACCGCAGTGTGTCACTGCTCTCAGTCAGTCTCCTCCCTCACCCCTTGCACATTCACACGTTTAGACAGGGCTGGTCTCATGGCCTCAGGTGTTTGGAGCAGTGCTCTGAATATCTGGTGGGGTAGGCCTCACACTCTGTTATCCAACTTCATGGCCTGGAGGACCTCCTCAGTGGCCCGGCACAGCAAGTGGGCATTCGCAGGCAGAGGGAAGGATTTTCCTGCCCCCCTTCCACTAGGAAGGACTGAAGCAGCCGCCTCAGGTGGCAGAATCCCCTGCCTGCTGCTGCCGCTGCTGGAGAAGCGAGGAGAAGCGGAAGTGGCTCCGGCAAGATATTTCGCGAAGGAGGGGCAGCACCTTCCCGTTTTGCCTCAAGACGCCTCAGACCCTTTTCTTCTCTGAGGTGGTGAGCAATTTATTCCAGAGGCATCTGGGGGACGCAGCTTTTCCCTATGTGTGGGGTGGCAGGAAAGGAAGGTCAACAAGCCCCCCTCTTTCTCCACTGTCTCTTTGTCAGCTAGAAAAGGTGGTGATGGCTGCTCAACATGTTTTTTTTTGGGGGGGGGACTCTGTTATGTGCAGAGAAGAGGAAAGAGAGCTGACTGTGAATCTGAAAGAACCATGTGGTTATTGTCAAGCCTTGAAATTGAGGCTGGGCTTTCTTGGCGGTGGTGATGGGAAGGAGTTTAGGTGAGGCTTCATCTAAGGCGGCAATCCTAGACAAACATACCTAGGAGGACGTCCCATTGGACTTCTGAACAGACAAGCCTAGGACTGCCCTGCAAGCTAATTGAAAGGACAATAATTTGTGAGGAATAAAGGGAATTGAGGCTGAAGAAGAGAAGGGAGCTCTTTCAAGGCACAGGGAAATAAATGGGCTTCTGGAAGTTTGTTTGCTTTTTTGAGCATCAGGAGCTGTGGTGTTATCCACTTAAGCTGTAATTTTAGTTGTCAAATCTGGCTTGTCACACTTTTGGGTAATGGCTTGAGGCAGCCTTTGTTTTAGAGCTGATAAAGCAGCACTTTTAAACAGCAAGCAGCAGCAACAACAAAGTAATCTAGCAAGGCTTGTGCTCTCCTTGATTTCATCCCCTCTAAGATATGTTGCATTTTTACAAACCTATTGGCCGGCCAGCACAAGTCCAATGAAGTGTCTCTTGCTCATTGTACAGTGATCTCTCTCTGTATATACACACAGAGACATACACAGACGCACTAAACACATGCATATACTGTACATACAGTTTCTTATAACATTATAGGGCTGAAGATTTTTTTGACAACAAAAAAATACTTATCAGAATGCAATGTGTGTAGGCATTTAGGCGCACTGTTTTATTTATTTATTTTTAAAGGTGTACACCTACAAATGCAGACAGGTCTTTGAAAACAGTGTGGCTTCCGGTTGAGGGTACATTTGGTGGCAAACTCAAGTTTGGTGCTGCATAATGCGTGAAATGATTCTCAGATTCCCTGCTGTTCTTTTAATATGTAGGTGGGGCTGGACTCGAACTTCCATGGTACTTGCAGCTCCTTCTTAACATCAATGCCAAGAGATGTCCTCTCTGTACAGCAAGGGGGCATTTATTCTGACCATTCATTCATTTTTACATCATTATAGTTACATGTCCTTGGAGGAAAACTGCTGCAGAGTATTGTCACCACTGCATAACAACTCACTTCTCCATCACCCCGTTACAGCTTTCCCCCCCAAAAAGATGATGAAGAAGCTGATGAAGAAAGACCCTTTTTTCAGGGGATAAGGCCAAAGCAACCGTGCATTGGTAAGGATGGGAAAGAAAGCAGATTAAGTTTGCTTTAAAGGCAAATCTAACAAAAATGAAATGAAATGAAATACATTTCAAAAGAAATATGCCAACCAAAGCACAAGCATCCCTTAAAAACTCACACTTTTCAGTTTTTCAGTCAAAAATGCATATATTAAAATGTCCATAAAAATGCATAAATTGGTGAAAATAACATACAAAATGCATTGTATTTGCCAGGGAAATTGCTATGCAAAAAATTGCTTATTAGGAGAAAATCACAGTAAAATACTGATTAATAGTCACAATGTCTGTTTTTTTAATTTAAAAATTGCAAATGGTTGCAGAAATGTGGAGAACTTATTGAAAAAACTGAAAAATGAAAATTCAGACAATGGAAATTGATAGATGTAGCGCACAATTTCACCTTTAGTATGATTGCGCCCCTATCTCATGGTGCCATCAGCGCAAGGCTTCAAGAGGATGCCTCATTCTGCAGAATGAACAGGAGGCCCACCGAACACAGCAGGGCCGGATTACTGCGCTTTGGAGTAAGTGAGCTGATATACATAACCATCTGAAGTGGGAGGTGGGAGGTAGGGAGGTGTTTCAGTCATTTTGTGGCCTGAAGATTATGGTTCTTTTGGTTTTAGAGACTGTTCTGTTCTAGTAGGTGGGGGAACGGCAACACATGCCCTGGCATATAAATTAGTAGATTAAAATGTTACGCAGGTTTGTTTCTTACGGGGCTATGACCTGAATCTTTTACGCACCCAGGAATGTGCCTCCCACACACCCCAGGAGCATTGCTAGTGCCAGCACAGTGAAAGCTCTTCCTTGACCGACTGCTGCTCAGTTGCTGGTACTGGATCAAGAAAGATGGTGGGAACTGAACCTTAGTGGGAAAACTGGTACTAACTGGACTTCACAGAGGGCCCCCAACTTCAGATTTCCCTTTGTCTCTTTGCCTTTTCCATGACCCAGATACTCCACCTCTCCTTCTGCTACCTGTCATTGCAATGCTGCAAGATGACACATGTTCTCACATGTCTTACACTTTGGGAAGAGGGTGATTCTGTAATGACAAATACAAGGAAGTACAAATACATTAAATAGTGCAATGAAATAGTGCAGATGCTCACCAAAGCACAGCAAGAAAGGTTGCAGACACAACATATATTTAAAGCATGTTTCTGCTGCCCCACCCCCAAAGAATAATGGAAAGTGCAGTTATGGATGCTGGGAACTGTAGCTCTGTGAGGGGCAAGCTCCCAAGTTCCTAGAATTCTTTGTGGGGTGCTTTAAATGTAATGGTGTGCATTGCAATTTTCAAAATTAGATTAGGTGGGGGAGGCAGGGACAGCACACACAGAGAGAATGTGGCCTGTGCTTCTAACCAGTATGGTGTAGTGGTTAAGAGCAGTAGTCTCGTAATCTGGTGAACCGGGTTCGCTTCCCCGCTCCTCCACATGCAGCTGTTTGTTGTGGGGGAGGAAGGGAAAGGAGAATGTTAGCCGCTTTGAGACTCCTTAAAGGGAGTGAAAGGCAGGATATCAAATCCAAACTCCTCCTCTTCTTCTTCTTCTTCTTCTTCTTCTTCTTCTTCTTCTTCTTCTTCCCATAACCAAATGTCCACTGTGGTCCAACCAGATCTTCATGTGATTATTCTCATGCAAGTATTGAAAGGAGGAGGAGGAGGAGGAGGAGGCTTTGCCCAATTCCTGCACATACTGATGCACATAATTTATTTATTCATTATATTTGTATTCTCCAGAGGTAACAAAGACAGGTGGCTTCCAGATGTTTTAGGATACAAGCTATTCTGCCAGCAGGGCCAATGGTCAAGCATGATGGGAATTGTAGTTTGTAATATCTGGACAGAACCAGGTTGGCTTTCCTCATACGCTCCTTGCCAACAATGTCCTTAAGCTGCTAGAACAAAGAATGTACCCAGAAATTCATGGCATCCTATGTACAAGTTCTTGAGATATTTCCAAACAGATAGGTTATAAAGATAGTGCTCTCTCCCTCCCTCCCCCCTCATTTTTCAGTGAAATATTCTGATTAGAATTATTTCCTTTCCATCTTAATGTTTTATTTTCAATTTCCTTGGAACAAATTTCCATGCAAACATTCGTAACGAATGTGGTATAATGCCTGGCCTGTTTTCCCTCCTGCTAAACCCCACCTCTTCCCTCAGTTCACAGATATTAGTGCACCAGGCTCTTCTAAGCTTGCCAAACCCAGCTTGCTCATTTCTGCTTGCATTAGTGACTTCACATTGCTAGCTGTGTGATCCAGGCAAAATGCCAAAAGAATTGCAAGATGGTCGCTTGAGGGTAAAAGATCAAAGCGACTTTCAGAAAACTTTTCTCTACTTTCAGCTCCTTCTAGGCTTGTCATGGATGTTTGTCATAGCAGGAATGTGTCACTCATGTGTTATCACACTCATTTTAGTGTAATGCGGGAATTTATTGCATCCTTCTGTCAATCCAGTCGTCAGCCAGTCGCTCACTGCTAAGGTAAATATATGTTGATACGGATCAACTCTTCAGTGATTCATTAAATGACATTAGCATACCAAACTCCTTAGCATTTCAGTCTGGGCGTTGCTAACTGGGAAACAGTTGCTTAATGCCGAAGTGTAGTCATACATGGTGACCCAGATGATTCTTTGATTTACATTATGTGACGTCCTTTGAAACACATGACTGGGAAAGCAGCATTCTTACGTTGCATTGTGCTTATGGGTGTGAAACCACACTATGATAAGAGCATATTTCAGCCTAGGAAGAGGAGATGGAAGCAGAGACAGGTTTACTTGGAAGTAAATCCCACAGGATTCAATGGGACTGGTGCATCAGGGCATCATATCACAATCTCTACCTGCCATGCACTTTTTTCTAGGGGGAAAGAAAAAGCAGATGTCACGAAGCTGTTTCCCTGCCACTAGTCTCCCTGATGTCCCTGGTCTCCAGCATTTGTGGTTGTCTTCACAAAGAGGCCATTTGTGGTTTGCTCCTGCAGCACCTTCTCTCAGTGCTGCCTGAGCAAATAGGGAGATACTTCCTTGCAGAGGCAGCCACAGTTCATGCTGAGGTCCAGACAGGGAGGTGTGGAAGGGGACACAACAGTTGCTTCTTCATTTCCAACCCAGACAGAGTATAAGATGACAATAAAGAAAAGTAACCCTATGCACAGTTACATGGGAGTAATTCAATACAACATACATGCACATAAGATTGAGGTGCTCTACCAGCCAAAATATGGGTTGTTGGACCCTTGATCATTGTGGGTAACCTGGTGTTTATATAAACAGGAGCACTCTTTACAAAGAGTGGCCTAAAGTTGGTTTTGAACTGTTCCTTTTGATACGGCACCTTTCCTGAGCTTTTTGTGAAAATGGTTCTCCGTGCCATAATAAAGCAATAAAGTCATCGCAGGAGAACTCTAGCATTTTCCAAGCAAGTGCCAATCAGACCCCAAAAGAAAAAGAAATAAAACAGGTATCCCTCATTTTTGTGCTGCTTATAGTGAAGAAATTATGGCAGTACAAGAAAGACCAAAAGAAAAGCCAACATCAGACAGCTACACGTGCGCACAAGCCAGGCATTTAAGAAACAACCAGTCGGCTGAGCAGGATAAGAGTAGTTCTCTTGAGTTTTCCAGTAAGAAAGGATGGTCAGGTGAGAGTGGGGGCACAGCTGCAGCAATTTTCCAATTGGGCAAGTGCTGAAAGAAACTGCCCTGGCTTCCTAATAAGAGTTAAACATTTCTGGAACGGGACATGTTGATCATGGATTTGCAGGAAGGATGTCTAGGCCTCTTACCTACAAGGAACGACACTTAATCATTTCCTGAAGTGAAATTTCAAAGGGCATTTGGAGGTTCGTGCTTGAAGGAAACTTCCCAGAGATTTCTCAGCCGGTGGGATTTCTCAAGGAGTTCTGCGTGTCCCTCCCTAGAGCCCACAGAGAACCCCATCAGAGACCACATATTACTAGCACGGATGTGCTGTTAGGAGTCTGGAATGGTCCATGTAAAGGACAAAGATAATAACACAAGGTAAATTTCACCTATTTTGACGGGAATTTGAAGATTCTTGCAAAGCACTAACCTTCCAAGGGAAACAAACAGAGCTTTTATAGCACGAACAAAGTTCTAGGGAGGGTGTTCTACACAGACTGTAGCTCAGAAACAATCCAAAACACATCAAGCGTAAAGAAAGCAGAGGACTGAATACCACAAATGATGTCTGGCGTGTTATGAAAACTTGGGCCAACCACTCCACCCCTTTCATTGTTTAAATGTCATGCCAGGGACACTGGTAACTGATACTTCCCTCTCTGTTTTCTGTTCCTCCCTGCTCGTCGTTTCCTGCTAGCAGCCACTTTTTTTTTTCAGCCCATTCTCATAGGAGAAATGCTAGCAATCTTTAATAGCACAGGAGACTTGCTGGATTAAGCAAAGAAAATCAAGCCAGTATAACATTATCCCACCCCTCCACCCCAGTAATGGGCAGCCAGATTGTTCTGTTAAAAGCAGGGTATTTCTAGACCCCTGGTCTACTTCACAAGCCATCCTAGAGCCGCAGATCTGGGAACAAGGATCCGTACTTTATTTTATTTCAAGCTGCTTTCCAATATATTATATATATCCTAAACTGTATTGCAGAAGTAAATATAAGCATAATTACCCCACTCCTCCCATGAACAGTATTTCAGGATTGACTTTTCTCTAAAACAAGTACTGTGGTTCAATGTTTTCTATAGCTTATAATCAAAACAAGTGTGACTTAATCAATCAAATCCACATTTCATTTTTCTGAATTCACCTAACCCTTCTTCAGTTGATCCTACTTTTCCTTAAAAAACAGCAACCCAAAACGTTCATTCCAAAGAATTTAATTCCAAGATGCATTGGGCATAGTAAAACATTTAGGGGCTTTGAAAGTCTGTTTCTTTATTATTTTTTCATGCCATAATTAAAACTGTTTTTAGAGGTTTCTGTTGGTTTGCTGATTAATTTGTATAATTGAAAATCAATCAATCAATACTCTAAAAAACAACGAAGATTGGGAGGGAGGGGAAATATAGTAATGGGCATATAAACTTAAGCTCCTTTTTAGATTTACTGATTGAACTCTGATTTGAACTTTGGTTACCAAAAGGGAACACAGAACTCATAATTAATGCCATATCTTAAGTAGTACAGTTCTTGGAATGTTGCACTGTTCAGGAAAGTTGGAGGAAGGACTGCTTATATTTTGGAATTTCCTGCCAGGAGACCTGAATAGAAACTTCCCTTTCCTGTTTCCAATTGGTAGGTAAAGTTTTTCTATTTATGATTTCATCAAGCACAGATTATTTGAGTCTTGCTTTTAATTGCTGATTTTTCCTATTTTAGTATAATGCTTTACATTACGGTTAGTAATGGGTTGTAATAGTCTCTTTCTGTTTTAAAAATCTATTTTGTCTTTGAGCATCTTTTTTTGATAGAAAAGTGGCTGTAGAAATGAAACACACACACACAACGTCATTTACCTCACTGCCATTGATTAAATGGTTAGGAATAGGCATAATGACTTGATACATGATTTATTTTATTTACTTCAAAAACCTCAAAGTGGTTTCAAACAGAAGTATTCAAGTGAATATTTCTTTTGGTTGGCTTTGACTAGCAAGCCCTAAAGTGCTGTGGGAGGCTGATATGCATATTATGTAGGGTAAAGCTGGATTTGTCACGCAGAATACTCTTTAGCAGAGAGTTGCAGGTATATGCCTAACACTGAGATGTGCCAAGAAGCTCTGCAATTTTAATTTCCTTGGTGAAGCATTCAGGCTACTCTACAATAGCTGTTCACACTCGCGTTTGCTTAAGCTACTTATTTTGTTAAAAACAATCAGAACTGTTTGCAAAGTTTTTATCAGCTGACCTTGCAATCTGAAAAATATTTGCTGACTCTCCAAGCTCATTGGGACACAGCAGCTGCTTGACAGCTCTTGCAGCCAAACCAGTTTGTCTGTCTATCTCTCCTACTCGCCGGCTTTCTTTACCTGGCTGCTGCCTTGGATTGGGACTCATGCTTGCTTTTGACCTTGCACCTTCTTCTGGCCCCTCCAGTCCAGCCATGTAGCTGCCACATTTCAAAATGGGGCATATTTGGGATGGTGGAGCTGCATCCATTCCCACCATCACCACCTCCCAGTCACTGGTAGAGAGCATATGAGGACCGGGCCAGGGAAAGTGAAAGGCAGTCACTTTCCTCATCATGGCTTCCTCCTCCATGCAGATAGAGTGTTAACTTACACAATGAGCTACGTCAAGGTCAAGTTAACTGAAAACATAGTCCGAACTATGACTGACGTATATTTTGTTTCATAAGAAAACAGGATGTTAATGATACCAAGGGGATCCAAAAGGTGAAAACAAAAATAGTTCATGCTGTAACTAAAATGTTCAAAATTAGGGTGAACCTTGTTTTCTAAAAGAAAAGAAAACCCCAGTTTTAATATTGTATCACGATAACCAACGCCAAAGCAACAACAGCCAGGTTTAGAAAGCACATTGCAGTGCAACCAGGGACAGTGGGGCTGAAAACACTCTGCATAACTTTCTTGTTCAAGTCAAAGAGATTGAGTCCTTAATTTTGTAAAATATTTACTGTATAAAAGACTTCCTTTCATGAATGTACAAAAATGCTTAATAAACTTGCAAGAAAACTTTCTGAATGGTAAGTTCACAATGCACCTTTTCAGTGTTAAAGGAATTCTAAGGTCTCAAATATAAAATAAATGTTGATAATTGCACAGGGTAAACACACATAAGTATATAAACCGTGCCTGAGAACACCAATCAGGGGAAGTTCCTGAAGGGATTCCTCTCCCATATCTATCACCCTCCTTGGTATTAATTGTCATTGTTTGCCCAGATGCTCTGCATTGAGGGATGTCTGATGGGCATCCTGGTTGTCTTATCAAATGCTAATGTTTTGTGTAAACTGTGCCTGGAACTATGTAAAACTTGCTAAATCCTCAGGAACATCACACCTTGGTTTGCCTGAGCTGCAGTAACCCCACCTTATGTGTGATGTAATTTCTGGCGCTTTGTAGAGGGGATCTCCTCCTTCTCCAAGCCAAAATGCAAACCCTTAAAAGAGATGTTTCTTCTTGGTTCTGGGTCTCTCTCGCCTCCTTGCTAGGAGGGGAGGGAGCTCTACTGCAACAGAAAAATAAAGATCTGCATTGCTTTCACTGCATCCTGCCTCCATCCATTCATCTCTGACTGATCATGGATTTGGGGAGTTGGGCAGCAAAAGCCAACCACCCCAAGTTGTCTATGCCATCAGCAAGAAGTACCTAGCCCTGCTCTACTCAACATAATAAGTGCAAAATAAATGCAGGCCAACAAACTGGCGGCTTTATTTGCTGCATGGATAAAGAACACAACTGAAACCAATAAGCAGAGCAGTATAACCAGTGCAGTCACAAGGAAGAGATGGAAGCGTGTGCTTTTGATTTCAACTAACTACAGTTTGTTTCTGAATCAGAAACGGTGGTTAGCATTCACCATAGTTGATCTTTCCAAACAAGCCAAGACCATTAACCATGGTTCAAAGTCTGTTGGTTTGGGCAAATCCTTAGTTAACTGACCACAGTTTGTCCTGGTTCAGACACAGCAAAACAAACAAGCCCAGTGACTAGCAAAAATAGAAGAAAATGATTTGTAGCCAAGCCAGAGAGAAGTGGGGAGATAATGAGGTCAAGGCTCATACGCGTAATACAAAACTATTGCTTTAAATTATATTGTTATGAGTCTGGGGAGTCAGAAATAATATCCAGAAGGTCAGAGAGCAAAACCAGTTCCTTTGTTAAGGTAATGGCTTTGGCTAACCAGTTAAGCACAATTGTAAGTCCAAAGAGGTTGCCATAGAGACAAATGGGCCGGCCTTTTCCCACCTCACCTGGATGAATGTCACATCATCCTAAGAGGAATAGGGCAAGGAGGGCTGTGCATCTGAAAGTTGCATTTGTGAGTTGGGTTGATGCTAGAAGCTGCAGAGACTGAGAAACATCTTGTTCTTAATTTCAGCTGCTGTCTTCTGAGTTTGTGTTAACATATTTTGTTTTCTGTAGGAAACTGTGCCTCCAAGCCTTCCATACTTAACAGCTGTATTCTGTCTTTCCACTAGAGAAAGGAACAGGATGACCTCAGAAACAAGGTTAAGATGCCTCTACCTGTGTGAGTCAAAAAATCTGAATGTTTCTCCTGATTTAGGATTGATTAGTAAGTAGAGATATCATACTCTGCATTAATCACTGGCCTACGTAAAGCATATATAATGATCACAGGAGCAAACAGCTTTCTCTATTTGTCTTATAGATGAACCTGCTATGGAAACAATGTAAGCAGATAATACTAAGAGCAGTGCTAACAAATGTGAAAAGCTTTATCATTCTGGCAAACTTGAGGGCATGCAGAATTGAACAATAAAGCTTAGACTCAAGAACAGTAAAGCTTGCATTTGAATTGCAAAACATAGATGCTTTGTAAAAGATGCCATAATGTATGAAAGAGGTGTGAGTCTCGAATTGAATTTCTGTACTCTTGAAAGTTCCCACATTATAGAATTGTAGAGTTGGAAGGGACCCCGAGGGTCGTCTAGTCCAGCCCCCGACAATGCAGGAATCTCAACTAAAGCATCCATGACAGATGGCCATCCAACCTCTGCTTAAAACCCCCCAACGAAGGAGAGTCCACCACCTCCCAAGGGAGTCTGTTCCACTGTCAAATAGCTTTGACGGTCAGAAATTTCTTCCTGACGTATGGGCAGAATAAATACATTTCTTTGGTTGCAGTCTACTTTATTGGACGTACAACTTGTTTTGTTGTGTGTGTGTTGGTTTAATTTGGATGCATGTGAACATGGATGTACAATATATGCACATTTGTTGGCAGATATATGTTGTAGTAAACATTGACCTTTACTGGCCCTAAATATTTTATGAGATCCACTGTAAATGCTTATATTTTAATAGACCTCAACAGAACCAAGCAATCGCCTTTTCATAAATTACTGAATTTTACTCTCATTTTTATGAGACCATCTAGTGTGTGTATATAATAACAATAAAAATTGGAAACATGCTGTATGCTGAGATTTAATATATTTTAGGAATTAAGGATGACAGATGTTAATTCACTATATTCTCTGGTAAAAAATTACTTTAGTGTAACCAAAATAAGTCTTGATGCATACATTTGTGATTTTTGCCTCTAAAGCTCAAGGTCAAATGACTGCTAATAAATGATCGAATATTATCCTCTACTCCGTATCTTACATAATAGCTTGGTCAGTAGAGCATGAGACTCTTAATCTTAGAATCGAGGTCATGGAATCGAGCCCTACCTTGGACAAAAATTCCTGCATTGTAGGGTGTTGGAGTAGAAGACTCTTGGGGTCCCTGCCATCTCTACAATTCTATGATTCCTATGATTCTATAATTTCTGATATGGTAAGCATATACTTTGTTGTAGTTCTCACTGATGTTGGGAGAACTCTAACTGTCTGTACCATGTGCTATGCACATAAACAAATGCTTCCCCATACAGTATAAACATAAAACTAAAAATAAATCTATCCACACAGAAAATTAGCATGTCATGCAGAAGGGTTCAATTCTAGCTCTGCCTTCCTAGCTAAATGCATGCAGTTGTAGGTGAAAGAACATCCACTGAACCTAGCCCACACCAGCAGTCTTAAAAGGTACAGCCCAGCCAGAGGTTTACCACATCATTGAGGACTAAGATCATGTTACTGACATTCACTGTAACTTGAATATACTAGAAATGTGTATGCTGTAAGGTCTTTAAGCAATGTTGCTGGAGGATTCTTCATTGATTTTCAACTTATTGTTAGGTCACCTTTAAACTCTCACAGAACAAGTTAAAATTCAAACACTAATGAGTAAGTATGAACAATTGAGCCATGGTACAGCAGGTTACTGCAAATATCCAGAAGCTCAGAGAGCCACTATTTCCTTAAGCCTAGGGTGACGTTGCCTCGTTGATTGCGACAACAGCATGGCTCAGCCACCCCAGGACTGCATGGACTTTTTTTGGTACTAATCATTCCTCTGCAGTTTAACTGTATTCTTCAGATGTCAAGCTGTGTAACAGGTATTCTTCAATGAAACTTTATATTGACTCATTTTAATCTGGTTATAGGACTGAATTGGCCTTGATCACTCTGGTGGATGACTTTTAATGGATTAGGAAAGAAGGAGTGTGACCATGTTATTCTTACTTGATCTCTCAGCCGCAGGGGGGTTGTGAGCATGGTATCTTTCTGAGGTAACTTAGTGAGATGTTTATTGGATGCACTGATTTATATTGGTTTTATCCTGTTTCCAGGGTCAGTTTCAGAAAACAGCATTGAGCGATTGTCTTTTTGTCCCCTGGCATTGTTCCCAGTGCTATTTAACATCTACATGAAGCTGTTGGGAGTGACTGTTAGGGGATTTGGGGTGAGGTGTCATCAGTATGAAGGTGATAGCCAGTTCTATTTCACTGTTATATTTGAATTGGGAGGCTGGGCAAATCATGGATTGACGCCTGGACTCTGTGGTGGTCTGGATGAGGGCTAACAAACTGGCAAGACAGCGGTACTTGTGGTGGATAATTCCTAGGTCTATTATTCTGTGAACTGCCTGAGACCTCCGGGTATAGGACGGTATATAAATTCACTAAATTAACAACAACAACAGTTGCCTTCTTTGGATGAGATTGTGCTCCACCTGAAGGGATAAGTGTGTTGTCTAAGGGTCTCCTGGATCCATCTTTGAGGCCCAGCTGACCTCAGTGGCCCATTGGTGTGGATGAAATTTAGTGGTCAAAAAGCCACAGTTCCAAAATGCAACTGGTACTGCAGTGTGAAAGGAATTTTAGAAAACAGGACAGAAGCACTAGCATTATAATCAGGAAAACTAGCAGAATACTCCTTATGTCTGAATGCACCCAGAATGTTGTGTTGTGCCTCATGAAGGTAGGATGTATCAACTGCTAATGGAGTCCATTTGACACCAGTACATAACTCTCTTCAGGCTTCCACCTCAACTCTTTCAAATTACCATTGGCAGACACTTGCATCATTCACGGACTCATTATCTTCTCCATATCTTCTCTGTGTGTTCCATCTTAATGTTAATGATGCATCTAATGGCCAATTGCAAAGCCATCTTCCAGCAGGGTAGCAGTCGTTCACCCATGAATGATGGACAACACCTCCGCAGGACAATGTCCAGGCGTTTATGGAAACAAAACATCCTGTACTACAGGCACACAGCACAGATAATATAACACCACAACACCACATATTTAATTATATATAATTTGCAGTCTTAAAAAGAAAAGCCCTACCATGAACAAATGGCAATTGCATTTGCTTCAAGGAATTTTGTTCCTGATCTCCGAGTGAACAGGTGGGTGAAAGGGATCTGCCATATTCTGCTCACAGTTGATTCATCTGACAATGCTAGTTTTCAATGGAAGTTCCATGATTTGGCCTCTCAGAGTCTATGTCTTTACAGAAATCAGCCTTGGCATAGCACAGGTGTAGGAGGTTGAGCTGTCATTTGCTTAGGCTGATGCAGTGTATGGGAACACAGGGCTTTGCCCACAGACTTTGTTGCCAGCAGCTCTTGCTGCTTCTTCGCATGACCATTGTTGCTGGGAAGAAAGCTGACGGGTGAGTGAGCAAGCCAGAAGGTGGTGGCAGCTGTTCCTCATTGCTCTCGCCACCATCATCCACTTGCTTACCCCCTATGAGCCAGAGAGAAAGCTTGAGCAAGTGAACATGGAACAGGGACAAGAGGGCTCTTGGCTAGGGAGGAGAGGCTTCTGTAGTTACCAACCAAATCAGTCTCTGACGCTGCCCTGCCTTTAAGAGCAATGGGGAATTCTATGTAGGGCTTTGATGGGTGAATACAGATGCCCTTCCATATATGTGTGCACTTTTTCAGCCGACTGTCCAATTAACCATGCCTGGCAGCCACACGTCATCAGCAGGTGTGTGGTGAAGCATGTAATGAAATGACTGTCGCAACCAAATGGGTTGGGGGCATTTGCAACCTAGGACTCTAGCTGTGTCTTCAGTGAAGCTACTGCAATGACAGCATTGGGGAGACCAGTATTTCTGCATAGTTGGCCTAGAAATTGTCATGGATCAATAAAGCCAAATTAGTCATTGGCCAACACACCCATGCCTTCTATGTATCTGCTGACCTATCCCTGTGCCTGAGGTGTTATCTGATACACTTCCGCTTGGCCAAAGCGTGGAATTTTACAAAAACAAAATCACTTTTGATGATCATGATGATGTTGATGATGATAATACCATCACCTTACCTTCCAATGAAGTTGCACTGGGCATAAGGCTTCCAGAGCAATAAGCCTACAATCCGAACATAGTTATGAAAGGTTTGTCTGTTGGCTTTGCTCTTACGAAGCCGCAAACGGTAAGTTGAATTACTCACTGGTGTGTACAGAAGTTAAAAGTTCAAAACTCATAAAGTTCTCTGTTTTAGAGATGGGCAACTATTAGACCAGAGGCAGCTTCCAATGAAGTTTTATCTGGCCCTGAGCAGCATTGCACTCGTTTTGCATCGGGGGTGGGGGGGGAGAGAAGGGCTTTGGCAAGCATGCGCCTCTTTCTCCCAATTCAAAGCAAATGAAAGCATGTCTGTCACAGATGCCCCTGGGGACAAGTTCTTGGCTCGTAGATACAGCCCCTTTAAATCACTGGCTTCTTAGTGTTTTAAAAGTAGTTTGGACTAATTCACAGAGGATAAGGTTGTCAGTGGCTGCTAGTCATACCTCTGAATATGCATACCTGGCAAAGAACAGCAGGAGAGGGCTGTGGTGCTCAGGTGCCGGTTTTGGGCATCCTCTAGGCAATGTTTGGCCATGGAAGGAAGGATAGATACATCAGTCTTTGGTGTGAGCCAGAAGAAGGCTCTTTCCGCAATAGGCGAAAGGACAGTAAAGTGGAAAATCAAGTCTAGCAACCAAATAAAAGTCAAAAGAGGATGCAGGCTTTCATAAAATCTGCATGAGCTCATTTATATTGTATGTAAAGATGTAAATTTGAAGAGAAAAATGGTACATCTCACATAGGGAGGGGGCTGTGAGCAGGTGAGCTGGGTGCCTCCTCACTCTGCTGTCTCATCGGCAGGTATTGATGACTAAGTACAAGCCTTCTCCTCTCCCTTCTTATGGTTCTTAATCTTTAAGGGGCACATGGATTGGACGGCTCTTTCAGTAGGAGATGCCTTCAAATAGAAAAATCATTCAAATAGAGGAATGTCCTCTGTAAAGTATGACACATGGCTACCCTAAAGGTTTGTTGCACATGGTTCTGAGCTGGAAATTACCATGTGATATATATTTTTTCTTTTTTTGCGGGGAGGGGCAGATTTTAAGGTAGCATGGAATTATTCAACTGTCTGTGCCTTGTAGCTGCCTCTGATGGTGGTAGGTCATTTTATGGTTTTTAGGTCATTTTAGATCCACTGCCACAGATAGTCGTAGCAGGGCTCTTTTTTGTGGCAGCTCTGTTTTCTCCTAGAATCCCCCAGAATGATGCTACATTCAGGGCATTCAGGGTAAAAAATGGCGCTGCGAAGGAGAGCTCTGCCACCGCCAGCTACTGCAGCAACATTTAAAACTGGATCCAGGAGCACCCCATGACTATTAACCTGCTCCATCTAAATCAGGCTTCTCTGAAATATCCCCAAAGGTTACCCACAGTTTGCTATTTACAAATGAGATGATGTGATTTTCACTCAGTACAGTGATACACACTGGGGCAAAACTCTCAACTTCATATATACAACCACTGTGTCTGAACTGGCAGTGACTGACCAGAAAGAGATATTGGGACCATGGTGATTAGCTCAGACACCCACTACATTGCTATGTTGGTCACTCCCCCTTTTTAAAGGTTCATTTAATGCTGCCATTTTTATCTAGACTGCCAACCATAACCAGTCTAGATGAACCTTTGGTGAGATCCAACAGGGATCTCATTATGCTCTGAAACCTGTTGGTTTCGATTTATAAATAATTTTTATTATTTTCCAATACAAAACAAAAATAAATACAATTGTACCAAATTTTCACAAATTTGTTGCTTTTTTGGACTTCCTTCGGGTTCTCTGAGAATCATCCCTGTTTACTTCTCAGTTTACGCATTTCTCTGTATATATTGCCATTCATCTTCCCTCCCACTCCTATTTGTGTTTTTAACAATATGTCTCTGTTTTCACAGTGCTTCTTGAAACCCCACCAGTGTTGTTTGCACATCACATGTTCTTTTCAGATATTTAACAAATTTCCCCCAGTCCTCGATGAACTTTTGGTCTTGAAGATATCTAAGAAACCTGTTGGTTTCAGACTCTGAACTGATACTGATGATTCTTCCACTGAATTGTGCGTGGCAATATGCCATGTGTTATTTAATGCTCCAGTATGATGCTGATATCAAGGATTGACATTTTCACCTCAGCATGCTTTGTGTCTATTTATTGTTAGCTGCTGAGTTTGGGAAATACCCATAATTACTCAAGTACCAATGATCAGAAAAGACCTCATGTTTGGAATTTTGATGCTGTCAGCCACTGAAAAGATAAGCTTTTTCTTTCTAAATGTTTGGTTATGCATTGTGAAGGACAGGGGGTGCAGCTCATCAGGACGTGCTGCTAGGCAAGTGCCTTTCAAAAGACCAGCAGTTGTACAAAGGGGTATAGTGCCATCTGCCAATCTGAGGTGCCCCTGTACCTATTGATAATTCCCATAATTGAAGTACTTAGTGAGGTTCTACCACCAGACCCTTTTTGGCTCTTAGACCTAGGAATCCTCAGAGGCAGCCATCCCAAGGGCTGAGGTGGGAGCTGAGTTTCACAGATCGACTCAAGTTACTGGCTCCTGGAGAGGCCAGGAGGAAAGGCAATGCCTCCGCTCATTTATTCCTGCCATGTCTAACCAGCGAGGCATGAAATTGGAATGGTGGGCAGCCTCTCCTCCCTCCCACCATGGCAGTGGCAGATTTGCTTTTCGAAAAGCACAGCTGTGGCTGCAGCTGAAATTGCTGGGCAAGGAGAAAAGAAATCCCGGCCCTAATACAACTCGCCATGTCTTGCCTCCTTGCCTCTCTCCCTCAGAACAATAACCCACGGATGGGCTGTAATTGCAGCCTTAGGCCACTGATGCTTCTCTAAATTGAAATCAGATCTGGAAGAATTAGTGCTCATAGGTTTTGCAGCCAAGCACAAAAAGGAGCTACCGATTCTCACCTTGGTACTTAAATATTCCGATACACATCTCTGCAGTTCTTTCCATTAAAAGGTCACACCAAATGCTCCCCTCCCTCACCAGCGGATTCCTGCTCCAACCCTACTTGCAACTTGACCATTACGTCTAAAAAAGAATTCCAGTTTATACCAAGCTGGAAAGTAGATACAGCTACAGCTTGGGCAATATGCTGTAATTTAGAAAGTGTGGTGGCATGTGCACAAGTTTTCCATTTCGCACCAAATGGCATTTTGCAAAGAATGGAGTGTCTTGCAGAGCCATCTGAGAGTATTTTTGTTAGATGTTATCTATGGGTCTGGGGGCTATTTTTACAAAGTAATCTGGAGTTGTAATAGATGCATTCTCGGAAATTGCCTATTTCTGAAGACACTGATACAAGAGAACATTTCATTTAATGTTCTCTGTTTTGTTCTCGTCCACCAGTCTTTTCCTTCTGGCTCATACAAATATATATAGAACAGGTAAAAATATCCTTCAATTAAGCTCCCACTTCACTGCCAAATTATTCCTCATCACAAGGAACAATGCAGCTGTAAAAAACAACAACCCGTGGACTCATCTGAGAAGTATGTTCTTATCTGCTAATTTTCTTTAGATAGTCTGCTGCTACATATTTCCTGTATTATATTCCTATAAATATGCAATGATTATGGTTTGATCTGCATCTGCAATCAGACAGATACCTTGTGCAAAGCGGCTTCTTTGTTCTACTTATCGTTCTGCTCTCTTTCCACTAAACTGAGGCAGAACAAGAGATTTTGCAGGAGATGGGAAGATTGTGACCAAAAATAGCATCCCTTTCTTGAATTCTCCTATTATCCTATATAATAGGATAAAGGAGGGAAGAGACATTGCCCCAAAAGACCTCAGACCAGAAGCAACAGGGAGAACAAATCCTAGTCTCTGTACCTCAGCCCCACTCCTCTGAGACCCTCTGAAATTTCCCCTTCCATCAAGAATAGGGATGGCTTACCCATTGTCATAGCACATGGGGCGCCCTGCCTGGCCCTCCTTGTTGGAATTAGAATGCCTCATGGTTGCACCAGCAAGTGTCCTCTTCATAATGTGCTGGAACCTGCCTCCACCCAGGATTCCTTCCCTCCCACAGTAGTGCAACATCGCAGGAGTCAATGCTGAATGTAGCCACATGCACCATCCATCAAGTGTCCCCAAGACAACAGGGTGCACATTCCTTCACATCTGCTCTGCATCAAGGTGTGCTGCTGCTGGCTGGCAGAAGCAGGGAAATGCACGATGTCATGACATCACCACATAGAGTATTAGCATGCATTTTGATGGAGGAAGAAAAGGCGAAAGCCATTTTCAGCAGCTCTTGGGGTCTCCCATTATATCAAACCTGTTACCCCGACTTTTTTCCTCAAATCAATGAGAGGAAGACTTCTTTCAAGCTAAATTAAATTGCTTACTGGCAGCGATAAACTTGAAATTTGAAAATATATGGGCTGCTAGTTGGCAGTTCCTTTGCTGGGAAATTGCTTGTAATAGCCCCTTGATGTTTGGCTGGTGTTTCCCCAGTGGGATACAATTGCGTACATTAGAATAAGGTCTCTTGATATCTGAAGGAGGACACACAGAGAGAGACTGTTCCCTAATGTGTTTGTCTGTTTATGTGAAAAAACAGTAGGTTAGTAGTTTTTGGAACAGTGAGACAGAAGCTCCAAGCAGGCATTTTCCTCCAGGTGTTTACACTGTGTATGAAGGAGTGGGCGGAGCTGTATTTGCCAGTCTCTTGCCCAACATCTGGTGTCCTTTCCATGTCCACATTTGGTTGGTGGAAGCAAAATGTTTGTGAGGGAGAATCTGACATGATGTAAAAGCCCCCCGATTTGCAAGTTGCAGCAGATTTAAGCCATAGTGTAATTTCAGTGTTGGAGACGGAAGTGTCCCCATAGCCACACCTCCAAGTGCGTCCAATGAGCAGCATTACAAAGCACAATGCCCAGTTAATTGGCATCTGTGGAAGGTGTGGACTAGTGAGCTGGGCAGATGGCAAAGGATGATGTAGTGGCAAACATGTTGGACTTGAGCTGGGGAAACCTGGGTTCATATCCCTGGTTTGCCATGTGCCATGACTGCAATTCTTTGAATAGTTTCCTGGCAGTAAGCTGTATTGAATGGAGTGGTACTTGCTTCTGACTGCATGGGTTCAACTTGAAAAAACCTTTGAGTTTAAATTAAAGATTTGGCCACTAAAATGCAGTATTTCATTTTTAATTAGAAATGCAAACAATCTTGCAAGTGTTCCATTTAAAATGCTAGCATGCAGTAGGAACCCACGTCCAGGAAAAGATGCTTCCAAACATCTCTCCCCCCCCCCCATTCTCTGACCTCCTCAGTGCTAATTTGTCATGGATGATAGCCAACTTGGAAGCCTCAGTATTACCATATTTGTTTGTCAGAGTGAGCAAGATCCATCAATTACTCTGGTCTTCCAGCAGATGACTTCAGCACTCCTGCTCTCAAAAAACCCTGGCTCCTTTTTTAAATAAATGTGCACGGGATTGCATGGTAAGCCATTCCACTTTGGAACTGTTACAAACTGCAGACTCAAGATTGCTCCCCCCTCCCTCTGCACCTCTTTGGTCTGTTTAACATCCAGCTCAAAGACAAATTCTGGAGAAATCCTTGCTCACTGCTTTGGTGCATTTCAGGGTTAATCAGTTACTAACATAATGGATCTTCAGCTTTCAAAAAATGAGTCATAAATATGGTTTAAGGCTTGCGTAGAATAATGCTTTTGTTGAAATGAGGATTACAATGACTTTGGGAGTTATTCACATCCATTACCTCTAAGGCAGTCCCAGCCACCACACCCATCAATGAGTTGGCTTTTTCATTGTAATTTTATTAAATAACATTTAGATTAATAAGTGACAGAATTATAGATTTCCTTTTAAATCCTTGTTACTGGGTAACTTTTCCATTTACTCTTTCTCAAATCCAGGTAGTAAAATTCCCCTTAGAATTCTTTCAGTTGGTCATTTATCCATGCCATTTAGACATGGATAAATGGAAGTGGGGTCCTTATTTCTCCTACTGTGTTAAACTTAAGCCAATATACATGAATGAGCCATACTATCATTTAGAAATTATGGGTTCTAGCCAACTTTAGTCCTACTCAGAGCAGACCGTTTACAATTAATAAACATGACTGACATGTCCATTAATTTCAATGGGTCTGCCCAGGGTAGCTCTTAGCTGACACTGGGAGGCATTTTTCAATTTGGGGTGAGAAAAAGACGCCAAAATGATCCTGATTATCTTATTATTTTGCCCACACACACAGTTGATGCTGATGCCACTTAAAAACTCTCGAGAAAATCTGTCTTCTGTGAAATATTGTTCAGACCCTTCAAGCGTTCCTATTTTCCAGGGACAGTCCTGGATTTACAGAAGCTGTCCTGGTTTCTGATTTGATCCCAGAATGTCCTGCTTTTCCTGAGGACGTCCCTATTTTCATCAGATAAATGTCGTAGGGTATGTTGTTTGCCATTCATTTTTGCTTGTTGACTGGTGCAGCCCTCTTTTTGGACTATGAGATCTGATACTCGTCACAAAGAATAAAACCCTTTTCAGACACTCAGGATGTGTACATTTTGAATGTGTGAAGGCTGCATGTCAGAATGTGTCGGTTGGTTGAGCTCCCACTTGCCCCTTGTACAGTGAGAGATGTGAAGATGACTCCAGGACTTTCCCTAAAGTCCTAAATGCCTAAACATGGCTTGCAAACCAAAGCAGCATCCAAGGATGGATCTAGACACATCAAAAGAGCGCTTCAGAAAAATGCATTGTAACCTTTATATTGAGAAATCGAGTTTGCAAAAACGGAACTCCACAGCGCCATCTGGTGTCACAGTCTTATATCACATATAAAACGCATATAAAACACTTTTTCTTTATCAATCTAGCTGAGCCCCAAATATTGTAAATCTCAGTGCCCACCAGTGAGGGTATCCCATGATGACTGCAACATTAAAACTGCAATCCTATGCACACTTACCTGAGAGAAAGTGTCATTAAACTCTGCAGTGTTAATTTTTGAGTTGAGAAGTACAGAACCACACTTTCAAGGTTGCAATCCTATGCCCAGTTACCTTGAAGTAAGTCCCATTGAAACACAGTGAAACTTACTTCTGAGTATAGATGCATAGGGTTGTGCTGAAAAAATGATTGTTGGAATCCAGGTTAAAACATCAACTATATTACATCCAGGAAATTAATCGCATGACTGAAAATCGTTTAGAAAAGACTTGTCATGAGGTGTGTTGCTGTCGTAAGAGGAAGGCCGTTCAAGATCATTGATGCATAATCTCACAAACGATGGGAAGTCTCATATGAAAGCCACTTTTCTATCTTTCTGGAAAACATTATTAATACCTCCGATGCCCCACCATTCTGCCCTGAAAAACAATGAGGATGAGTAAAAGATTTTGAAAATTATCAACCTGAATCTCCAAAATCCAAAGAGGGCTGGTGGTGCTGGGGATCAGATCTTTTTCACAGATAAGTGTCTTCTGAGGCACCTTGTCTCTGGCTCAGTTATAGACATTTGGGGTCTAAAAAGAGACACCTGCATTTAGCATCTCCGATCTAATTGCCGTAACGATAATGTACCTGGTTACACTAGTGACTAGCCTCACAGGCCAAGGGTCTATCCTGTGTGGCAGGACAGTGTGGCAGTGACATTGACT
Organism: Podarcis melisellensis; assembly: GCF_964234715.1. Classification (NCBI taxonomy): domain Eukaryota; kingdom Metazoa; phylum Chordata; class Lepidosauria; order Squamata; family Lacertidae; genus Podarcis; species Podarcis melisellensis. The sequence continues at coordinate 76,097,948 of NC_138541.1, read as the reverse complement.
TTTGACATGGAACTGGTTTTGAAGTGTATTTGAAACTAGAGAACTTCCAGCTTCCCTTCTTGATTAAGATTCTATTCTATTTTATGTTTTGGTGGTGAGGTTCTTTTCTTTTCCCTGAGCATATTGTTTTGCTGCTGGCAAGTCACCAACCATTTCTTTGTTGTGCTAATTGCTGCTGGTAAATAGGCTAGAATGGTTGCTAAAGCTTTCTGTATTGTTACCCATGGAAAATGCATTCTTCCTTTGGATATAGTGTGTGCAACAGAATGCTTCCTTCCCAAAGTTGTTGGGGGTGTTTTGTGGGGGTGAGGTGTGGGGTGGGACTAGAGAGTCTATGCTATTTAGTGCAAGGGGCTCCATAACTTTCTGGAGAAAGCCAGTTACAGTATTATAAAATCAGTTTCAACACACGAGGACACTTTTTCGGGGGGGGGGGAGAGGATGGGGCCTTTACTGTTCTCTTATATGTGCATCCCTCCTTTCAGAAGTCTATAGCAACAAGAAAACAGTAGTGTGCTCTGTTTTGTGAGACAAACCCAATTTAACAAAAGCAATGTGCAATTGTCCCAAAGGTAATGATGTAAGAAAACTGGGAGGTCACAGTTATAGTTGCTGGGAGTTAAAGTTGTGGAGATGTAAAAGCAAGGCAAAACAACCCAACTTCTCCAATCAAACAAAATAGAAGTGAGCATTCCTTTTTGCAAGCCTCTTGCTAATCTGATTCTGGGACCTCTTGTATGTGAAACCAAAGTTGTTCGACAAGAGATTGATCGGGCTGCTTCTGCAGCCAATGTGCTTCAGACTGGAGGTAATTGTAAATGCAAGGGGTGTGTAGCTGCTCTGTGCTGGGGCAAAAATATATAAGGCATATCAGGTTGGTTTTCTCCCTTCAGAGTCAAACCATGATGTCAGCAAAGCACCCTGCATGAGATGAAGGGCACCACAAAGCCTTGTGCTGCTCTGTCACTGTTTTTCTGAACTCCCCAGTTTCCTGTTCACTATAATCTCAGGGTCCCCCCCCCCATGTCTCTGTGTTACTCTGTTCTAAGCCCCTGGGCTTTGTATGAAGTGAGGCTGTCTAAATGCTGCTTGTGGAGCACTGAAAAGCTAGGGATGATTTTGTTCAACCAGAGCAGTGAAGTTAAAAAAAGAAGAAGTTAAAAGCCTTACTCAACCTTTAAATAAAACCGTTTGCTGTTCTGCTTGAAAAATAAATGTCCCAGTACTCTGCTGGCTGTATTAATCACAGCTTCATTTTGTAATGCCTATTGGTCTGTGAGTGTTCAGAACTTAAATGGTTAAGGGTTCTGAGTGTGCGTCACATTCCGACGGAAGCTGGGAGGAGACAGAAGCCAAGGAGGAGCTTGTTTTCCCTGTACTTTCGGTTCTCCCTGTGTTTCTGAGGGAGAAAGATGTTCTCTCCGTGTGTCTGAGAGACAAAGCTATGGCTGAAAAAAGTGACGGACTTTGTAGCTGAAATGCCGCAATAAATAGCTGTTTATGGACACAAGTGTTGCTGTGTTACTGTGGGACAGTTTTACACCGCTGCTGATGTTCTCTGCTACGCGTGACCTGAGAAGCAGCTGAGAGCTGGAAGCTGAGCCAAGCTGAGTGAAGCAGAGTTGCTGAGGAAGCGTACCGGACCCGTTGTAAATCTCTAATTGGCGATCGTAAAGGAATTAGAGTGTCACGCGAAAGTCAATAACATTTCACAGGTTATGGGTGACGTCATAAATCGCTCATAAAACTGTCCTGGAGCTCCGAGAATGCTTTGAAGTTGGCGTTCTGTGAAACGGGAGCTTGCCGGAGGCTGGAAGCTGCGTTCAGTGTTTTTGCCTGTTTCAGAGGCAAGGAGCTGCTGATACAGAGAGCTGGCTGGAGCTAGAAGCAGCAGAAAAATCGTTTCTCCATGCAAGGAAGAGCCGGATGAGCTGGTACTGAGTACGGAGTAAGTACAGCTTGGGGCATCTTGGGAGAACGGGAGAAGATGGCAGAAAGCCAGAATATACCGTTGGAGCCCCTTACTCTAATGAGTTGGGCAACATGGAGCAGAAAAATAAGGGGATGGTTCCTGATCAAGGGTCTTTGGGAAGCAAGCCAATGGGAGCCAAAGGCATCACCCCTTAGCTGGCCAGCAGCTGGAGCAGGCGTTGCAAGCTGTGGGGCTGCGTGGGCTGAAGATAGCCAGCAGAGAATGCAACTAGAGCTAGATATGCTCAGAGCATGCGTTGATGAATCGCTGAAGCCTCATCTGGAGGGCGTTGAATCGGCCCAGGCCGCCTGGCAGGTGCTGAGGAGTGTGTGTGAAAGCTCAGCGGGAGCCAGGCCAGGGGGGGCTGAAGGATGCCTAGAAAGCCCAATGGGGGCTGGGACAGTGTTGGGGAGCTGTTGTAATGCTTCTACACGTCTGTGTGATGGACTGGGTCCTGGAGAGGCTGGACTGGCAGGCCCTGTGCCCGATGGATTGGCCTCTAGGAGCGCTAGTGAGCAGATCGGGGGGGCGAAGAGTTCCAAAGGCAAGTTTAAAGGACTTTCCACTTGTGCTGAAGCGAAGAGCAGCTTCGGGGGGGGCCAGGCTGGTGGGAGGCGCCGTTCCAGAAGGAGGAAGGCCAGGCCAGCTGGCAGGAGCCCCGGGCAGTGTTTTTCCACTGGAGTTCAACATCTGCGTGGCAGTTGCCCCCACCGGAGCACACAGGCGCGGAAGGATGTTGTCAAGGACACTTCTCATGGGAACCAGACGGGTTTCCATGGCAACAGGCCTGGCCAGGCAGGCAAGCGTACAGGTGGCCATGGGAGTCAACAGGAAGAGTCTTATCAAGTCTCTGCAAGCATGGCATTGTTCAAAGACGGCCGAGTGGAAAATTTCGAGCTCAGCCTTGTTATTGACTCTGCAGCTAACCGCAACATGGTTCCAGAGACCCCTGCAGTCGAGATGTGGAATTGCAAGGCAGTTTCCACAGGACAAACTGTAAAGTTCGCAAATGGACAAAAATCTAAAATTGATAAGTGTGCTAATGTATATCTTTCTGTTTTGCAGGAGACGGTGGATTTTTGTGTTGTTCCAGGGGTTCATCACTGTTTGTTATCTGTGCCTTATTTGTTAAATAAGGGGTTCAAAGTTTGTTTTGAAAATGATGTCTGCACAATCTCCAGAGGGGGGAGGTTACTGGCCAAGGTTAAGAAGGGGCAGAATGATCTTTTCATTCTTAAGACGTCTCTTGGGGGTGAGGGGAAGGTTGAGAAAGCACAGGCGTTGCGTGCTACAGTTCCCAACCAGCGTACTACAGTTCCCGCTCATGTCACATGTGCTTGCGCATGGCATCAGAGAACAATTCACAATCCTTTAGAGGATTTGCAGACGTTACCTGAAGTTGTTGCAGGTTGCAAAATCAAAGATTGCGGAAGTGCCATTAATTGTGACACTTGCAAGCAGGCAAAGGTGAGAGGGTGCAGTTACCCAAAGGTGGAACGGGTTGCCACCAAACCTTTTGAGCTGGTACACATAGATCTGTCCAATTCTGTCAAGGAACAGAGTCTGGGGGGGCCAGGTATCTGCTGACTTTTTTGGATGATTTTTCTCAGAATTCCTGGAGTCATGGTCTCAGATCCAAGGAGGATGCAGCACAGCTGATCAAGAGCTGGATTGAGGGAGTAGAACTAAGGTTCTCCACCAGAGTGCAAGCGATCATCAGTGACAGAAATGCTAAGTACACTGGTTCTGCTTTGCAGAAGTTCTTTCACGAGAAAGGGATACGTCACACAGTTACTTCACCCAATCAGAGGGGGGTGGCAGAGCTGAGGAGTGGAGCTCTGGTTCAGGCAGCACAGGTGATGCTTACAGAGTCTGGGTTGCCTCCACAGTTTTGGCTGGAGGCGGCTAAAGCCGTGTGCTTCACCTGGAATAGGACCTACAATTCGCTGGTAGGTGACACTCCGTTTTCTCTGTTGAATGGCCAAAAACCCCGGATTCACTTTCTGCGCAGGTTTGGTTCATCTGCGTTTGTCCCTGTGCCCAAAGCTTTGCAAGGGCCAGATGGAGCCAAAGTCCAGAAAATGATCTTCTGTGGGTATGAGCCAGAAGCTCGTGCATGGCGGTTTGCTTACCCATCAGGTGATCAGAGTAAGGTGCTGATCAGCAAACACGCTGAATTCTTAGAGCAGGATGAGAGGCCAAAGTCTTCTGCTCGGCGTGATGTTCTATCAGAATGTCTCTCTGATCCAGAAGACAGTTCTGATGAGGAGGAAAGAGAGGCTGAGGCTGCTGATGACGACCAGGTCACTGACCAGGGTCAAGAGCAGGATGTGACATCTCCACAAGTTGTTAAGAGAGTGCCCAAAAGTGAGCCTAGTTCTCCTGTGAGTGTAATGGAGAGGATTCGAAGATGCTTTAAGTCAGAGGGGGAATCCCGTGATGCAGAGGACACACCTGCTGATCAAAGTGAGTCAGGGGAAACTCCTGAGTTTGTGCCTAGGCGATCCAGTCGCACAACCAAGGGTATTCCACCTGAGAGGTACCAAGCCACAGGTGCGTGGGTAAGTTTCGCACAGTGCGATTCTGAGAGTTGTGAGGTGGTTCCACAGTTGCCTAACAGGGACGCCAAGAAAAGGCGCAAGGCATTGGGGAAGGGATTGATCTCACAGAGTTTTGCTGAGGATGTTCCACAGGTGCAGTCGGAATCCAACGCAAGGGGGGGTGTGAGTGTTCAGAACTTAAATGGTTAAGGGTTCTGAGTGTGCGTCACATTCCGACGGAAGCTGGGAGGAGACAGAAGCCAAGGAGGAGCTTGTTTTCCCTGTACTTTCGGTTCTCCCTGTGTTTCTGAGGGAGAAAGATGTTCTCTCCGTGTGTCTGAGAGACAAAGCTATGGCTGAAAGAAGTGACGGACTTTGTAGCTGAAATGCCGCAATAAATAGCTGTTTATGGACACAAGTGTTGCTGTGTTACTGTGGGACAGTTTTACACCGCTGCTGATGTTCTCTGCTACGCGTGACCTGAGAAGCAGCTGAGAGCTGGAAGCTGAGCCAAGCTGAGTGAAGCAGAGTTGCTGAGGAAGCGTACCGGACCCGTTGTAAATCTCTAATTGGCGATCGTAAAGGAATTAGAGTGTCACGCGAAAGTCAATAACATTTCACATGGTCCATGTCCCCTCCTGGCACAGCAAGCACTGAAATCTAGGGTGGAGCTGCAAATGTTTTTCAAAGATGTTCCAGAAAAAATACACACAACACTTGGCCACTTCCAAATTATTTTAAGGGAAGAAAGAGCAAGAGATAAACCCCTACTTCCTCACCCTGAAAATATGAAACTAATAGGAACTTGAAAGTGTTAGCTGGCCTAATAAAAATATTGCCGATATGTATTGCAGAGGAAAGTGTATTTCTTTTACTTACTCCACGAAAGCCCCTGGACCTGCAATGTGGCAGATTTAATCTACTCCAGATGAAGCCATATGCCTGCAAATTTTATCTGCTTCTGCCAACAGGGGGAAATATAGCTGTTTTAAAGCTTAAAACTCCCTATAATGTGAATAGAAACACAGAACTTCATTTAACACAGAATGGCTTGGAACTTGAATTAGAGATCAAAGGAGAGAGCAAATCAGAAACAGGTTGGGTGGGTTTTTTAAAACACAGAAACAATGTTTGAGCACTTTTGATACCCCCATGTTGTTTTTAGGGGTCCAAGCCCCTTCAATGTTCAGAGGCCCCCTCAATCATCTTGAGAAGGTGGTGCAAGTAAAGTTACAGCTCAGCTGAAAGTGGGGTTTTGTTTTTTTGTAATCACTGACACTTTTAAAGCACTGTGCCTTTTCAACTGCTGCAATTGGTGCTTACTTCCTGGTAGATCAGAGGTGAGGAACTGGATCTGAGTGGTGGAGCAGATCCTCCCTATCCCTACATGGGCCCGACTCTGGGGGGCTGAGCACTTGATGTGGTGCTCTGAAGTGCTGACTGTCACCTAATCAGCAAGGCTTCAGAGTGCAGTGCAGGGCTCTCTGCAAGCCTTGTGCTCTGCTTTGAAGTCCCAACCAGCAGCTGATCATGTGTGCTTCA